>NC_081414.1:855773844-856973844 GCF_030272615.1 Cryptomeria japonica | reverse complement strand
TTGGTCCGGCAGACTAAGGTCCAGATCAGGAGATAGAGCAGAGTACATAGTTGAAGGCAGATGATCTACCGGATCAAGAAATTAAGTTGTTTGAATCATTTTGTTATCCTGGCTGCATCCTAGCATCTGTAAAGCCTAAGGGCATATGTAATTCATTAAATTATTATAAGGATTGCTCTTTTTTTGTTTTCACCGGTTATATCTCGTGTTGTGTCAACCGGTTTCCGATATTGTTCATGGAGCTTATGTTTTAGGCTGCAAGGTGGGGATGCCCTTCATTGGACCTCCCTACCTTAACTGCATCAGATGGTATCAAAGCTAGTAGTGAGCCGGTTGGAAGGAGAGAACTTGAGGCAGCTTGAAGACTTGTTCAAATTGCCGAGCATTGAGGTAGTACAAGGCTTGCACGTAGACCGCCGAACCTAGAAGTAAGAACTTGAGGCAGTTGGCAGGTTGTCTTGAACAGATCGTCGATTGAGGCAGGCTGCAAGGGTGTCCAATAGATCACCAAGGAGAGGCAATTGGAACTTGTAGACAAACTGTCGAAGCTGAGGCAGTTGCGAGTACCTGTGAACAAATCGCAGTGATGGGACTCACTTTTCAAATAACCCCGAGAGTCTAATACAGGGGCATCCGAGAAATTCATCTAGTTGGAGCAATTGACTGTGAAGTTGCTGATTACCGAGGTGGTGACCTTGGAGATTGTTGTGTTTCTTCATATTTGAGAATTTAGAGCTGCGGATATGGATTTAGCATCTAGAGACCCTTGAATTAAACATATTCGAGATTCATGGCATTTGAATTTGATTCCGATGAGATATTGATTCCGGTATTGGTCCGATGTTGGTGTGCTCTTACCGGTTGGTCTTGCAGTGTGTGGAGCGAAGAAGAATTGGGTTGCATATGGTTTTCGTGACTTGCAGATCATATGGAGTGTTGTTTTGGACTTGGCCGATGTTCCTGGAGGTCCGCACGAAGTTCTAAACATTTTTTGGATGTGTTCTTGGTGATTTGGCCGACGTGTTTGTGTTTACATGTTTCATCATAAACCAGTGCATTTTGGCCGACTTGATTATGTTTTTGAGGCTTGTAGATGGTATAAAAGGGAAGTAAGGAGATTCATTTGATAAGGAAAAAGATCTGGGAAAGACAAGATTCGGAAAAGATGTAGATTCCAGAGGCGCTAAGGTGTTTTGGTCCGACAAACTGAGGTCCGGATCAACAGACAGAGCAGAGCACAGAGTTGAAGGCAGATGACCTACCGGATCAAGAAATTAAGTTGTTTGAAACATTTTGTTATCCTGGGCTGCATCCTAGCATCTGTAAAGCCTGAGGGTATATGCAATTCATTAAATCATTATAAGGATTGCTCTTTTTCTGATTTCACTGGTTATATCTAGTGTTGTGTTAATAAGTTTTCGGTATCATTCATGGTGTTTATGTTTTAGGCTGCAAGGTGGGGCTGCCCTTCATTGGACCTCCCTACCTTGACTGCATCAATTATATTATTCCCCTAACAAATCCTCTCTTCAACCTATGAGAAATAAAAATAGGCTTCGGGTCCTCCAATATGATTCAATTTGAAAAAGGGGAAGCCAAGGAGAGGCCTAACTCACATAACCAATGTGAAGAAAAAAATTTGGAAGTTGCCAAAATGGAATCTTAAGTTTTAGTTCAATATCATTATTCCCAACACATCACCTAGAAGTTTGACTTTACCTTGTCAAATTATTGTCATCTTCACAAATTAGTATTGAGAAAAAGTTTGATCATCAAGCAATACAAAAGTGCACAACAAAAGAAACTTAAGACTCTGGACTATAAGTATAAGTGTTCAAGGAAAAGTAGTACACAGGATTTATATACTCATCAGACAAGCTTTGAACAAGAATATTTTTGTGTGTGTGTGCACATATGTGTTGGGAAGGTATGATTGCATGTGCACAGGTAAATGGGTGGGCTGACAAGAGTTTGCGCATGTGTGCAGGCTTGCATGGATGGGTTGTGTATGGGTTCTGCTATGAAAAAGAAATATTAGCAGATTAAATGCAGTCTTTGGATGGTATATGGATCTACATGAGTCAAAATTTCATGCTTTCTAAATGAAATCTATTAAGGGATGTTTGTAATACAAATTATGCTTGTATCTTGGTTCAAACATCATTGTGATTGTGTGGATATGGTATATCTTGCCAGAGAATACGCGTGAATGGAAAGATTTAGTACTCTAAAACTATGCAAATCCACAAAAATTCAATTCTTCAACAGTGAAAAGAAAAAATAATTACTTATGAGAGTTCTACTTTGTCAGATACTTAAGAGACAGTGAAACCTTACTAGAATATATGTGTTTAAATAACAGACCTGACTGGTAAATTGATCTGCCAAGAAAAACTCAGGAAGCAAAACCTGCAATGGATTGCACCTTTCAGTTTCTTCCAGAATACTTCACCAGTACAGTACAGATTATAATAAGGAGATTGAATCATACCTTGTAGAAAGGAGCACACATGCAGCGAAAAGCACTGCGTAGCAAGAAAATACGACTTGAATAATAAAAAATCTTGAAAGGACATACCAATATAAATAGTAGAACCTGTACAACATGCAATTTATCAGAATTAAAATAGTGTTTAATTGTACAAGAAGCAGTCAGATTTCTTTTTACAGCACTTAAAACCAAGGAGTAATTCTAATTCTGTAGTCAAATATGGGTCACACAGCTAAAATATGTTTTATTGCTTCCTGCTTTATTCCTTTTTTGTGTTCTTTCTTTCCTTTCTTTTGCATTACTCATTTTATTCAAGAAGCCAATTTTATAAGCTCGCCGGCTTCATCCTAAAAATAAAAAATATTTGAAAACCAAGGCATGTTTAGTAGTCATTTTAACCTTTAGGAGTTATCTTACCAACATTAGAATCAAAGGGATGACTTCTGGAATTGTTGGAAGGTCCTTTGTCTCCATGTTTAAGTTTGAAATTATACCAAACATTGAAAACAGGGAAATTGCCATAGCAATAAGCAAGATTTCCCTGTATCCTAGCTCACTTCCTGACTTAAAACCAAAGATAAATGGATAATTGATCCGATAGTGAACCCACAGGTATATATCTGCTGCATACATTAGCATATGAAGAAAAATACAGCCCAATATGCTGCAAGAAAACTAAACTCGTTAGAAAGGCTAGAAATGAAATAAAATAAGAACCATTAAATAAACAAGCTAGCTTAATCCATAATAACACATTTTTATGTTCATCATTCTAAAATAACATAGATAAATGAAATTTGTATTAAGGAGAATTTCCTAGGATGTATGTAATGTCCCCAATTTTAGCCTTATGGCTAATAGGAGTAATAAGGAGAAATTAATTAAATTAATTTCTTATAAAGTCATTAAAATAAATTAATTATTAAAAAGTGACTAAAATATAAAAATAAAATAGTTAATTAAATAGTCACTTAATAAAATAAATAAAGTGTACCTACCCTCTTCTAAAAGCCTCTCATGATGGGTTATGGAAAAAGATAAATAGAGGAGGGTAAGAGAAGGAATAGGAAGAAAAAGATTGGAGATTCATTTGATGAAGTGACTGATGCATTGCATTGGTGGAATCTCTGAGGACGCAAACCTTCAGCAGATTGGATAGGGGGGCTGGACGAAACCCTAGTTTCTTCTTTTGGGAGTAGGTTCATGATGGGATCTACATTGGTGCCTAATTTGTTAAGTCTTCTTTGAAGACAAATTTGCATAAGAGTGGGAGACATTTTCAGTCTTCCAATTTGAGCCTATTAAGGAAGTTGATTGCAGCCATGGTGATTATCTTGAAGAATTTTCAGAGATGGCGAATAGGTTATCATAGCTAATTGGTTAAGAAGGCTATTGAAGGGATATAGCTGGCAGATCCATCATTCCGAAGTCTGAAAACTACTGTGCTGCTGTACCCTTATCCATCGATTTTGCTCAGTGCCATCTAAGGAGACTTCGAACTTCACATATGTTAGAGGCAAATTGAAGAGCAGGGTTGGGCGATCTTTTTAGGTGCAATTTGGAGGTATTTCGGCCACCATTCAGATTCAAATCAGTGGTTATCAGAATTTGCATCAGACCACCTGGAACTCACATTTTCACTCTCTACCGCTGATTGGAGGTTGATCAATTTGTGGGTAATAGCTGAATCAAATCGCCTTGTTTAGGCGATCATTTTGAGGATACTTATGATGACTTAGAAGCTGATATTATTTGTGTCTTCAACCTACAACTTTCTGAGGTTAGGCGGCACACTAAAGGAGGAGTGATTTTGTGTTTAGAGATCACTAAAAATCACCAAATAAATCAAGCATCATCACTCAGCCATCTCCTTCAGTTCAGCAGCTTCCAATCAGGTTTTTGGCATTAATTTGTCTTGCTTTTTGGTCTATTTCTGAGGTTAATGTTTTCAGACTTAGGGCAGTAATTAGATAGTCGTGTGATCATTGTAGAAGAAGGTTATCTTATCAAAATAAGGTCTGAAATAAAGTCTGAAACCAATTGTAACAGACCTGGTTATTGAATTGTAAGTCTGAGGTATGTATGACATATGTTTGACAAAATGTCAATGATCTAGTGAAGTCTGATCTTGGTACATTATTGTGACAATCCATGTAATTTTACATTAGCTGCCTATAACATGTATTTATGACTGTCAATGAGGCATTTGTTTGATCTTCATATGAAATAAGAGGAATTTGAGGTTGCGTCATCAAATGCCCATTTTCTGAGGACTCATGCCAATTGTTTGACATAATGTCAGCAAGCTAAACATTCTGATTTTGAGTCTAATTTGGTGTTAGATCATCATAATTTGATTGTATATGCGTTCTTGGCTATCACTCTTTCACTTGCAGTCAATTGTAGTTGTACATTTATGAGAAATATGTGATACCAAACTGAAACTTCTGAGATAGCAGTCCACATAACAAGCAACAGTAGCGAACAGCATAACACGCAGATTTGACAGCGAATATTCCTTGTTTTTCAGTCATCGATTGGTCAAGGGATATTATAATGTAATAACATTCTAGGACAAACAAAAGCTATGATAAAATAACATGATTTGATCATTCTAAAATATTATTAAGAAAAATGTATATTCTCTTGGGCTGTTAGGACAAAAAAAGGCTGTCATGTAATAACATGATATGATGTAATATTAAGTGCTAAACTAACAATGTATTATCACTCATTTATTGAATAATAAAAGGATATTTCATATGGAAAGAATGGACATCCTTTTGTAATGTGTATTTGTATCACACAATAAAACAGGTTCATATCAAGCCTCATGAATTCAACTCTTTTGCACTTCTTTTTGTAACCATTGTATCAAAATCCTATGTTCATTTAATGGTCTAATATTCTAGTGAAGGTTTATGATACAAGCAGCAAAATTTAATCCCTTCATCTAGCAGATGTGTGACACATGTATTTGAGCAACTAGATTGACATCTCTTTATCATTCCTCTCTCATATTTTATTATTCTACTCTGAAGCTTTGTGTATCAAGGTACAAGGTTGACTCCAGTTTCTCATCTTGTTTTGAATTGTACTCCACTGTTTACTGCTCTATCTGATAAAATAAATGCATAAATTAATAATAGAGATAACAATGCCTGCCAGATACATGAGTAAAATACATCTTCATTCGCACATGAAATTATTTCAAAAGAAGAGAAGAGATGGTCAGCCAGGGACTACAGTTGATCTGATTAGATCATACTAGTTTCCTTGACGATACGCAATCTATTTAAAGGACCTGACGATTTCCAAGAGGAACACAACTATCAACCAATTGAGGCTTATAACCACCCATAGCTGAAAACACTTAATATAAACAATTAGTACATAGTCGAATAACCAAAACTATCGAAACATAATAATGACATTGTAAAATGAAAAAATTAAATAGGCAATGCCAAAATCACCATATGGTAGAGCTATTGATAGGTCGTATGATGCAAGGTGGTCATCGTGCGAGGGAGTTCCAAGGACGTCATACAATGCAAGGTGATGCAGAGACTAAAGTCATACGAAGGAGGGACATGCTAATGCAGTACAAACCAAATTTCTTAAAAACCAACATCGTACAACGAGGGGAAATATTGGAGTCACACAGTCTATATAATGTCCCCTTCCGAACCAATTGAGTTGGACCTTTAGCCTATTTAGTTGGTTCCCGTAGGCTATTGAGTTAGGGCTAGGGAATCTTGGAAGCGGTTTATCCAACAGTTTGATAGTATTTCATGGTTAGTTGAGCTTCCACTAGGATTATGAGAAGAATGCCCTTTTTTGGAGTGATTTTAGGTTAATCTTCCAATATTTACTACTTTTAGTAAGTCGATTTTGAGCATCAACTAGGCTAGTCAACTAGGCTAGTTGGCAGGGTTACTATTTTTCGTATTGTTGTTGGCTTCTTATTTAATGAAGGGACTATAGAGGCTAATTATTAAATTAAAGGTGATTTATTTTAATGGATTGGGATTTTATTATTTAATGCTACATTGGGAGATTAATAAGTGAATTTTATTAAATAAAAGGAAATAGTGAAAAAGTAGCAAAAAAGAAAAAAAACACAATTTCAAAAATGTAGCGAAAAAGAAAAAAAACACATTTTCAAAAAAGTAGTGGAAAAGAAAAAGTGCTTTGATCAAATTTGGATAAAATTCAATTTGAAGTTTTTGCTACCCAATTTTGAAAGACTTGCACCCCTTTATAAACAGCCTTGATTTCCATTAAATTATTTGTTTATGTCTGATACTAGCCTAACCCAAATTACCCCTTGAGGCACCATCCATGTTCAACTTACTATAACCAAAAGGAGTTGTCTAAGGTCTATCCAGTTGATTGTTGTTTTAGGTCAAATGACACACATAGTTGATATCCTACATTGAAAAGAGAGTTGTTTACATAAATGCTCCCATTCCACAATGACAATCTCAAGTAGACAAATCTTATTCTTGAAAGATTCAGCTAAATTCATTTTGAACTTCTCCCAAACATAAATGATATCCTTACTATCTTGCTCAAAACTTTTGTTGTTTCCCTCCTTCCAAATGTTCCAAAGCATAAGAGTGATGCCAAACCACATTGTCGGGAAGACATTCTAACCCTTAGGTAGATGGTTTTACCATGCTTTTATCAACTATTCAAAACACTAAAAGTTATCCACGGAAGATTGAATACTTTGGATAAAAACTACCATAAGGAGACAACCAGTGGCCATTGGAGAAACATGTGTGTAATGTCCCCATCTTGGTTCAAGACAGTTTTAACCATAATTAATTGATTTCCAATATATGTATAACTTAACTAAATGTATTTGGAGACAATTCCACCTTAACGTGCATCGAATCAATGATATTCCGCAGCTCAATCAATTAACTATTAATAGATAAATTGTTAATCTCTCATACATCCATAGTAAATTTACAAATCCAAACCCTTACCTATCTCGGGACCATGCCCTCAAGGTTTATGGGTTGTTGATCCCTACTTTGTCTTGGGATCCATCCTATTAATTGGATTTAGACCGCCCCTCTTTGGAACATCTCAATTCCCAACCTTGTGAATATTGACAACAGTAGCAAGGATTATATCCAAGCAATATTCTTCTTAATGTTTATTATCTTATGAGTTCTTTCTTATTTACATTCTAATATTTTTATGTCTGATTACGGCATTATATTACAAATATATGTATATGTTTATTTATATCTATATGCATATTTATTGATATTACATCATTCATGTAGTATTATTACATCATATATATAAACAAATAAATACATTATATTGTATTATTAATCATTTATATATTTATTAATTACCAATTATTAATACATTTACTAATTACCTTTTTGTATAAATCACTAATACCACCACTGCCTAAAACATAAATTGTTAGAATAAAGGTTGCTGTAAAACAGACAGATCTGACATGCGTCAGATCTGGTCTGCCACTAAATATCTAATATGAGTGTCATACTTATTGCACTCTATATTAATATTACTATAAATCATTAATACCACCACTGCCTAAAACATAAATTGTTAGTATAAGGGTGGCTGTAAAAACAGACAGATCTGACATGCGTCAGATCTGGTCTGCCACTAAATATCTAATATGAGTGTCATGCTTATTGCACTCTACTTTCTCACAATTACCACTCCCTCCATATATTTTCACACTGTATAATTCCATGCTTCAAAAGTATGAGAACTTCTTTATTTTCTGAGTTATAATCTCCGAATTATTCACTCACCGCCCCCACACCTCTAAGCTTCATTTCTATTATATATTCTTTACGCAGCCATCTAGGAAGTTGTGTCTTTTAGTGATCATACCTTTTCAAATCAACAATTAATAGTTTAAGAAATACTTAATAGTTCCAAAGTCCATCGGATATATTTATACCGATTAACAAATATCGGTTGTGTTTTAATTTGACTAGTTGTGATTTTGGTTTGACCATGATTTCCATGAGACATGTATCAAGAGACGAACAAATCGTGTTTTTATTTGAAGAATCGTATTTTTGAAACATACGATATCTAGTCTTTTATTATTAATGTTCTTTATTAATAAAAATAGATATCCCATGATTTACTGTAGGCAGATTATGGTAGACCCCCCTTCCTAGAATGAGGTCAACTCTCATTTTATATCTGACTAATCGAATAGTTGCATCCATATGATTTGAAAGTCATATCTCTCCATTAGTTACCTCTCTCTAATACATCGCACCTCTCCACAGTTAATGGTTATTAGTTAATCTTGTCTATGATTATCTATTCAAATTGTAACTTCTCTTTACAACACAATAGATCAGTTTTTAAACGAATTTGCCTTCCTTAATCGCTAACGATTTCAATATTATTAGTCTGATGGTCTCGGCTCATATTTATAGTTATTAATATAATCACTGCATAGTCTGATCGTTGACTGTTTTTATCGTAATGATTCCGCCTTTATCTTATAATTGTTTCATAGTCATTCAAATCGCTGCCCATGATATTAACGTTGAAGAATGGATTTGTCGATTGTCTTCCTTCATTGATATCTAGTTGTTACTGTCAACCGATAATATCGTCGGATCTTCTTATTATGAGTCTCCTTGGTTAGCATAAAAATGATTTCTGTTTAAGGGTAAGTGTAATATATTTAATATATCTATTTTATGTTTTAATAGTATTTTATGGTAAAACTTCTTTAATAGTTAATATAATATTAATAATTGACATATGAACGTTACATTAAAATAAAACAATAATAATAATAATCATAACAAATAATAAACATTAATAATCATATATTAGAGGAAAATCGTGAGGTCTCATAAGTGAGACGATTTTCCAATATCATTAAATGTTAATTAATAAATGTTTTAATTATCGTATTTATTTAATCCAATGTCCAAAGAGGGGTTATGACAATGTGTAATGGTATCCTCATTGTCCACACACAAAACACAATGAAATGGGCCATAAAAGCCACATTTCATGAATTTATCCTACTTTTCCCTTAAACACCTATCACACAAAGCAGCTCACCTTGGTCCATAAAGAAAACTGCCATATGAGTTTAAAGATATCCTTCAACAAATGACAAACATTCCTACATATTGCAGAATGTCTGAAGCGCCTCTATATTGACCTATAGGGTTGTTTCCCCAAGATAGGAAGTTAGTCATTAGGGAAGTTGATAGAGGACAACCTAGGAGATTATTATTTATATAAGATTATTGTGCTTTCCATACTTGGATTGGCCATTCTAGCAAGGGAATCCAATTGTAATGTTCCCTGGTCGTACAGTGTAACTGGCAAGGGCAAAGGGACTGTTGAACTAGCAGGGGAAGGTCGTACGGTGGATAGACCATACGGTCGGAGAGGAGTGGTCGTACGGTGTAACTGACGAGGGGTCGTACGGTGGATAGACCATACGGTGGGAGAGGAGTGGTCGTACGGTGTAACTGACGAGGAGGTCGTACGGTGGAGTGAGGGGTCGTACGGTGGAGTGAGGGTTGTACGGTGGGGTGAAGCAGGCCGTACGGTGGATTCAAGGCAGGTCGTACGGTGGTGTGAAAGACCGTATGGTGAAGGGGGTGTACAGTGGCCTTCAACCTGTATGCGTGACAGGGTTGGTCTCCACAAGCATCTGAATGTTAGGAATCCTTGCATGTATACCAGATTGTCAGATATGCAACTAGAAGTAATTTTTGTTTCAACAATGATAAGGTTCCAAATTTGCTAGATCTGGAACAAGTACACAGCAGAATAGGGTGAGGGATGAGTCCCACCGAAACTGCGGATACCAAGTAGGGAGGATCTTCCACCTCCAAAATGTCTCACAACCGAACTCCACTGGAATTCACACAAACAAAGAGAAAATACCAAATTTGCATACCTACGACAATGACTAACTCGGCCATATATATGGACTCCAAGAAGTTTCCCGAAGGGTTACAAATGGGCCAACATAACTTAACTAATTAAATAAAGGGCCCGAAAGATTTGTTATTAAATTTGGGGCCTTACAATAATTAATATTATTTAATTTTATCGAGGACATTACACCAACATTGCCCCATCTCAAAGGGATGAGTAGTGGGCTGACAGCAGTGAGCAACTCTGATCAATCATATTTCATGCAAAGCATCCATGGTAGTATTTAACTCTAGGAACTAAGTAATGATGTTTGCCCTCTCGGGTAAACGATTAAATGCAGAAAGTAAATGCACAGAACATAATGGAAATATATTAAATAACCAGCCTCTGTATTAATTCCACAATCCATGTACAATAAGTGCTTATATCATTACATCTGACACGACTAACATGATTCCAGTTCGAAGAAAAGGTACACAATATATAATACCCGAAGGGGTATGACACAACCGTTGGAACTCCAACTACCTACCCACCGGCTAACTAACTGACCGCCATAACTCATTATTACCGACGACAACATAAACATAATATACCAACATAACATAATGATTATTCCCGGCAACATCATCCCCCCCAAGAAAAGAAGTCGACTCCGACGACTTAATAAAAAATAGAGATGAACGGCAGGAACTACTGACGCCGGTCGGGCCCAGATCTTATACACTGGCTGCGTCCTCGCCTGCAAACCCTTTTCTGCTACCATCCAATGCTCAAGTGCGGATTTCACCAATATTGCTTCCTTTGCCATCACAGTCCTCCTGTGCCTAACCCAAACTTGTCTGCAAAACACGTTTTTCAGTCTCAGCTTCCACCAACTGCTACTCAAATGATACTGTCTCCCTAGCCAATTTGTCCTCGATAGCCACCCGTGCTGCTCTCCCGACATCCAACTCCTAGGTACGCTGAACTAAGTCTCACGCGACTATTGCCTCCAACCGAGTGGTCAGCTCCTCCCGAGCCCTCTGGGCATGCACCAAGGCAACCTCATGTCCAGCCGAGACATACTCCGAGTTCCTCAAAGCGTACCAGTCATGCCTGGAGGTGGCCACAATCCGCTGGAACAAATGCTAGGAGACACCTCAAATCCTCCATCACACTCCCCAAAGGCTAAAAACTGAACTGAATAACTCCCTGGTGTCATACAATTGCACGGACCTGCAATGCCTTTCCTCAAACTCTGTTTGTTCGCAACCTCCAAATCCGTCTCCCTCTACGGCTTATGGCTTCCCCGCCAATGCTTAGCTGTAGGCTACTTTCTCATAGTATGGACAACCACAACACTTCCTGTGGTATTCTGTAGCTCAAAAATAAACTGGGGGTCTGGGGGCAACGCCCCCAACGGGGTCGAGGGGCAGCGCCCCTCACGGGGTCTGGGGCAGCGCCACAGCGGGGTCGAGGGGCACCGCCCCTCGCGGGGTCCTGGGGCAGCACCCTAGATGCGCTCCCCTCAGAACCATACGAAAGTCCATGGCGCATAGCATTTCTATGATATTTTAAGATGCCAAAAACCCTTCTCCACTCTGAATTTCAAGGAAACTGGCTTCAAACTCCAACGAATCATTTTAAATCTGGTTGTCGTCGTTTTTTTTTTTGTTTTTTTTTTGCACTATAATATCCCCGATGGCACCCCGGCCATACAACCTCCCTGATCGGGCCGTGTGGTGCATCTTCCTCCTCATTTATCCCTTGCTGTGCGGTGATGTGCCTTCGACGGTGTTTGGCGTTGTGCGGCTTCTATGTTGCACGGGGGTGTTTTATCCTTTGTCGGCGGTGTTTTAATCTTTCGCGGCTGCTTGCGATGACCACCTTCGGTGGCCCCACCGTCGGTGTGATCACCGCACGATGGTTCCACCGCACGATGGTTCCACCGTCGGTGGTGTCATCGTCGGTGGCTCCACCGCACGATGGTTCCACCGCACGGTGGTGTCACCGTCGGTGGCTCCACCGCACGATGGTTCCACCGCACGGTGGTGTCACCGTCGATGGTCCTACCGCACGGTGGTTCCACCGTCGGTGGTGCCATCTGGTCCCACCGTACGGTGGTTCCACCGTACGCTGATGCCACCTTCGGTGATCCCACCCTACGGTGGCCACTTTTTTTAAAAAAAAAATTTATATAACTTTTCAGCTGTACGGTCACCTGCCGTACGGATTCGTACGGCCATACGGTACTCTCTTTTTTTTTTCCTTTTTTTTTCTTTCTTCTTTTTCTTTTCGATTTCCTAATTTAGTTGTCTAGAGAGTCTTCGGCTCGGGTCCCCTGTCTCTGGGATCGCCGTTCATCCTTCTCGGTTTGCCTCGCCCGAGAGTCTCCCGTTTTGGTCCTGTGCCTAGCGAGTCGCCTGCCCGACCTCTCGAGTCCCCTTCCATCCTCTCGGGTCCCCCTCCGGACTCCTAGGTGTCCTTCCGGCCTCTCGGGTCCCCTACGCGCTTCTCGTGGTAGGGTTTCAATTTGAACCTATTGGTGGCAAGTTTATTTTCCATGGCCATCCGAAAACCTGGAACCACAAGTTCTACAAGGACCATGGTCTCCTTCCCGTACATAAGAAGAACAAGAATAATAAATATTTTGAAGACTGCGGTCTTCCACACAAGGTTCCAATTGTTGCCAACACTCTTCGGATTATCTACATCGCCAGCGTTTGGGGCGTCTCCCTTCCAATATTCTTTGTATTCCGGTAGGTACACCTCTGTTGGTTGCTCTGGTTCCTCTACTTCTAGCCTGTAGCTTTGGAACATTTCGTAATCCCCCATTTGCCAGTGGAAGAGCCCGTTAAGTGAGCATACCTCATCTTCAGAACATCCCTCCAATTCGAGCACCCCTTCACTGTTCGGCTCCATCGCGTTCTTGCCGGTACTTTCAGCGGGACCCCCTTCCCCTTTATTAGAGTCCTCTGAGTCCGAGTCGGAAGAGGCGAGCTCTTCGCCGACATCTTGCGTGTGTAGGTCAATGGTATATTTCCGCCCTCCCTTCTCCATGGAAAGTGTATTTTTCTTCCAGTTGTGGTTTACCCTCACGTTGATCAACCACACTCTCCCCAGGATGGCATCATAGCCTTTCTTCTTCGAGGGAATGACCACGAAATCTAACAAGAATGGTTGCGTACCAATTGTCACTTGCTGGGCCATCAACAGGCCAGGTGGCTTAATGCCGTGTTGGTCCGCTCCCACCAGGTTGAATGTGGGTGGCCATAGGGTGGGCTTCCCTAGCCGCTTCCATGTTTCTTCTGGTAGTACATTCACCCCAGATCCCCGTCCACAATGGTGTCCTTCAGAATGGTCCCACGGATACCCATTTCTACCACAGCTGGGTGTCTACCACTGCTCAAGGCTAGTAACATCGGGTCAGTCGAAGGGCTGACGGAAACCTCCACCTGTGGTGTACTCTTCAAAGCGGTGGCGGGAACCCCTACCTGTGGTGCACTCGACGATGCAGTGGCGGGAACCCCTACCTGTGGTGCACTCGACGATGCGGTGCTTTGCACATTGGTGAGGATGGCAGTCCTCAATTGTGGCATAGAGTCTAGAAGGTCTTTTACCTTTATCGGCACCTCCATCTGCAAGATTTGCCCAATGATGTTATTTTCCGCTTCCGTACGGGATGATGTACTCGCCACATCGTTGTCCCGTCGTTCGGTCATCATCTCATGTTCAATATTGGCCTTTGCCTCCCGTAATCTCTCCTTCTCCGTACGGGGGTCGGGATAAGTGGCTTTTTTCGTCTGGGCGCGAGTGATCGCCAGTACTTCTTTCTCACCAGTCTTCTCAGCCTTCTCAATGTTGAGGAGATTAATCCCTGCCTGCGGGCAATTTGCGTCCTCATGGTCGCCTGGCCCACACCAACGGCAGAGGTGCTGAGGGGTGGCTTCCTACGTGCAATCATGGGCGAAGTGCCCCCACTGATTATAGGCCCTACATTGGATAATTGGCCGGCCCTTGGCATCATACTGGATACGGCTTCCGTTACTGTTATTGTTCCTATTCCTTCCACCGCCACGTCTGTTGTCCCAGTATCCTCCAGATGATGCCGTTGTGTTAGTATGTTGGCCGGTACCCGCTGGTGCGGATGTTGTGGCCTGCTCCGTGAACAGCACCTGGTTCATTTGCGTACTTCGGGTTTTCATGTTGTATGGGCACTCCTTGGTGGAGTGTCCCATCACTTGGCAAATCTCGCAGAATGCCTTCTTTTGGCAAGTACCCTTTGTGTGCCCTTCCTCTTTGCACTCAGTGCACCATATGTCCCCTTCGTTCCGACCAGTGCTTCTCATTATTTTGAATTCCTTTCCCATTCGCTCCATGTCTTTCTGGAGCGCTTGCACCCGTTTGCCAGCCTCGTCGTCGCTGCTGCTTTCCTGTGAAGAGTCATTGTCCTCGGATGAGGATTTATTTCTTTTCTTCTTCTTTGATGTTTTGTGTTCGCTCTCCAGGTCCATCACCCTATTATAAGCATCGTCATATGACGTCGGGGGTACAATTTTCATCTTCCTCCGTAGGGAGGACTTCAACCCTTCAACGAACCATCGTTTCTTCAATCCATCTGCGGGTTGACTTTCCATTTTACCCAAGAGTTCTTTCAGCCTCCGACTGTATGCCCGTACTGTCTCCCTGGTACCTTGTTTGGTACTGTATATCTCCGTTACAATTTCATTGTCATCACGAAGCAACCGAAACTCCCCCGTGAATTCCTTCTGTAGATTGGCCCACGTGGCCACTTTTTACTTGTCCACATCGGAGTACCAATCTATGGCAACTCCTCATAACGTGGCTGGGAACTGCTGTACCCAATCATCTTGGTCTGTTACTCTGTTGGCGGATCAAATGGTTTCACATGTACGGCAGTGCCGTAAGGGGTCTTCCTTGCCCTCCCCTGTGAACTTTGGCAATTTTTGTTTACTCGCCATCCTACCGCTGGGTCTCGCTCCTCTAATTCCTTGTGTGCTTGTACCTGGCGATCCTCCGCCTCCTGCAACTGAACCTCCACTTGTGGGTCCTTCGGAAAAAGTTGCTGACACCGAACCAAACAAATTGCCTCCCGTACGGTACCCTTGTGCTCCCTCGGCACCTTCGGTCGTACCGTCACCTTCCAATGTCTCCCTCCAGTTGGTTGTCTCCCTCCGGTTGTCCTCTGAAATGGACAAATTCTTTAGCAAGTCTCTGGTAGCATCGATCAGGTTTAGACTTCGCCTTGTTTGTTCCACCAACTCTTCGCGGCTTCTTACCCTACGGTGGTATTCTGGCGAACTGTAGAGTTCTCCTTCGGCACCCTCCGTGACTCCTTCTGGCAACCCTACAATAGTGTAGACAATGTAGTTCTCTCCGTCTATCTCTGCCTCCGCAACCTCCGTGACACCTCCTGGGTTCCCTTCGGGCAACCCCTCGGCCGGTCGTCCCTCGGCAAGCTGCTTTAGCCTATGCCTTCATTCTATCTGCTGTCTGAGATTCAATGCAGTTTGTGCCACTTCCCATTCGTCACTCTATATCTTTTTATTTTTGTCCTTATTTAGTCTATTGGGCATAAGTCAAAGGTTCAATTTCCTCCTGGCTTGGCACCATCTCTTTCCGTTTCTTGTCGGCTGTTCTCTTCGTAGCGTTGCAGGATTTGTTGTCGTCACTCTTCCTGGGCAATCTCCTTCAGGCGGGCCTGTTGTGCCAATGATGCCTGTGCAAGCAACCGGGGGAGGTGGTTCATCAACCGGTTTACTGCCGGGCTAACCTCCAGCGCTGTCCACACAACACTTGGTGAGATTTCCGCCTCCGCCGCTTCTCGTCGAACGTATGTCTGAATGGCTACCTGGAGCAAAATTGAAAATTCTCGCGTTGTCGTGTCTTCTCCTGTGTAAAGTTCTGTCCGCACGTCGTCGGCCTCTGGGTTTACTTCACCAACGGGTAGGCCCATTGTGTCTGTGCACCATCCGTGTCTTCTGTTCCCGAGTTCATCTAGGCAACGACGCCAAATGTTTGCCCTCTCGAGTAAACGATTAAATGCAGAAAGTAAATGCACAGAACATAATGGAAATATATTAAATAACCAGCCTCTGTATTAATTCCACAGTCCATGTACAATAAGTGCTTATATCATTACATTTGACATGACTAACATGATTCGAGTTCGAAGAAAAGGTACACAATATATAATACCCGAAGGGGTACGACACAACCGTTGCGACTCCAACTACCTACCCGTCGGCTAACTAACTGACCGCCGTAACTCATTATTACCGACGACAACATAAACATAATATACCAACATAACATAATGATTATTCCCGGCAACAAATGATAGGTGGATGCCCATCGCAAGAATCAGAACAAAAGTTGGCACTCTAACCATTAAAGACGACCCAAAACAAATGGTTTTTAAAAGAGCTTTCCCCACTTTTAGAACAAATAGAATAGGTGATCCCTTGGAGGGAAGAAACAACTTAATGATACTCTTAGGGGTGTTATTCTTTGCATACTTGGCTCAAATGTTAGCTGCTCACAACTCAAATGATGCCATAAGAATTCTCTAATAAATTTTGCTGTCAAAGCCTTATTATGTTTGGTAGAGGATTTAAAGCCTAGGCCACCTTACTACATAGGTTGACAAAGAGTTTCCCATTTAACTGTTAATGCATGGTAGCTTATGCAAGATAAGATCTTCCTAACCTTCCTTGTTCTGTTATTTATCTACATGCTTCATGTCTGATTTATATTGCATATGATTATCGGATTGTACAAACATTGCTTATCATTATGCTATCGGGCTAACAACCCAATAGCATATTAATGTCAATTGTTAATTGGCATTAATATGCTATCGGGGTATTAACCCAATAGCATATTAAATGCTATAAGTTATCGGGTTAAATTTGCCGATACATACTTGCTATCGGATGCATAAACATTGGCACCGATTCACATCTGTTATCGGGCTTAATTATATCGAGCATATTTGTTATCGGGTTTAATGAATGCACCGCTTCATTTGGCATTAACATTGGTTAACAAATGCACCGGTTGGATTATATTCATTGTGCACTTTGAATCATCGGTGTTTATATGAACCGATTCATTAAATTGATCAGTCATTATATTATGATATTACAATATGCTATCGGGGGTTTTTGAACCGATAATCAGCATTGTGTTAATGGTATAATTGTAAAGGCACCGATCAATGGGTGCATTGATCGGTCATGCCTAAAAGGCATGACCGGTCAATACACCAATTGACCAGTTGCCTAAATGATATATATGCCAATTGAATTCATTTGGAGAAGACATAGAAAATATTAAATGATCTCTCTCCTTTAGACCTGCAGATAAAAATCAGAATTATTAGACATTGACATAATTCCTCATATCCATATATAGCATTCATAGTTCATAACTTGTTCTTTAATTAAAATTGAAATAACTTTACATTAACAAGGGACCACTTTCTTTTTTCTCACATAACACTCGATGTGAATTTCTGATAAAGGGAATTCCATTATTTCAAAATTCTAACTAGAATATTCAAAGATAGAGGAAGCATATACATGCAAGCCTTGAAGGGCTGCCTTTGTACAATGTCATCTTGGTTTTGTTTATAATCCAATGCCAATATTTGATTTGTTTAGCTGTATAAGAGGAAACCCCAGATATTGAAGCAAAAGATATCCTCTTCTAAAGTGGAAGATGTTGAGAATGTGATCCTCTTGTCTACAAGAGCAGTAAATGAAAATGATGCTAGATTTGGCATGATCAACCAACTATCTAGTAGATCTAGAAAAAAGTGAAGCTTCTACAATTGTTGAGCTTCCAAGTAGGTAGTTTTACCTAGAATCATAGAATCATCCACAAACTATACATGGGTGAGAGGAGGAGCTCTTTTGACCAATCTAAAACCACTAATCTTTTTTTTCTGACATGCTTTAGTTGCCATTCTGTCGAGGCACTCTGCCATAATGATGAATAGGAAGGGGGATAAAGGATCACCCTAGCAATCCTTGCAATTTTTTCCACCCAATTTTGAAATTTAGATTAGGCTACCAAAATTTCAGGAATTTCTCAATAACAGTTGTATGCCCAAGATACTCTTTGCAATTGATTATTTCTTCATTTTGAATGGAGATCTTGATTCCTATTTTTCTTACTTCAAAGATCCCTCTTCATAGAAATCTCTCCCTTCAATAAGTTTTTGAAAATAGAGATCTAATTGCACTTTGTCCCCTTTGATTTTGCCTATTTTCTATATTCAAGGAATTTCTACTACACCAATAAAAACCCTTTTATTGAATTCATTGAAAAGATATACAGTTTCAGTTTTCCTCGATGATCTCAACATTCTTGGTAATATTTCGCCACTTGAGTTAAAATGGCTATATATGAATCAATATTGGTGACATTAGTCCACTCTACTAAGATTGATCCTCCCTAGCTTCTCTGCATCTTTTGATATGTCAACCCCTCCTCTAGATAAACATGCTCCATTGGTAGTATTAGTCCCATTCAACACTTCATGCTTTGCCACTAACTTCGATATAGCCTTTGATTATGCATTGCCATTCGTGCCACATATTTGTCAAACTACTATGAGTCAAATACCAATTATAATCTCTTCTATACTATTGAGGATTACCTATGAATGTCAATAGGAAATAGTTCACATGGTCAGTAATTTTGATGATAAGAATAGTTTCAAAATTGCACAGGGAAAACCCTGATGCACATATTATTAAATGATCCATCTACTAAAGAACACGCATGTAGTAACACATCACATAGGATCTGTTGGTGTTGGAAATAAGCCACACCCAGACCGACGATGGACTGGTCCAAGAGGGGCCAGTAGCTCAATGGTAGAGCACTCCAGCAGCATATGGAAGGTCCTAGGTTTGAGTCCTAGCTGGTCCATGTCGCAACATGGTATCGAAGCCAAGTCTAGGCTAGGAGCCCCAAGCACAGGAGAGGTGTGGCTTAAGGGGGGGTGTTGGTGTTGGAAATAAGCCACACCCGGACCAACAATGGACTAGTCCAAGAGGGGCCAGTAGCTCAGTGGTAGAGCACTCCAGCAGCGTATGGAAGGTCCTAGGTTCGAGTCCTAGCTGGTCCATGTCTCAACAGGATCATCACAAATGACCCAAATCTACTACAAAACACATCATTATACTCATATAACTCCAAGCACAAGAATGTGAAAGATGCCGACGAGGGTTTGCTGATCTGCTGTTGGTTTTGTTTCAATTTAAATCTTTGACCAGCATATGGTGTTTCGAAGTTTGAAGAGGTTTAATCTGAATTTTATGTCTTTTGGAGTTTTTGCAATTAAAGAATGAAACTAAGACTGAAGTTTAATCAAGAAATTGACAAACACTAAAACTAATACTGAAACTAATTTTAAGAAGTTCTAATTTTATTTCCAGCAGCTATTAAATGCAAATAATGAATGAATTTGAGCATTAAATTGCCAAATATGGCCTACCAGGGTTCAACGCCCTCCTGAAAGAGCTTCTTTATTGATAGAAAATGGAAGAATCATGGTATCTGAGACCTCCCGAACACTTCAACAGCATCAATGAGCTTTATTCATCTTACGAAGAATTATCAAAAACTAATATGGAAGAATTATACAGACCCAAATGAAATTCCAATTTCTTGCCAGGCAAATCCCCACATTTTTGACTAATTTCCTCATAAATTTGATAATTTGGACATGTGCTTGAATTCCTCTGAATGAACTATAGATCTATTCTTCCTTATTGCTGACAATAATTTTAATCCCTATCCCAACTCCTCAATGCCCCTGAATTATTTATTTGGCAACCCCCATCACTAAGCTAGGGTACGACAGGCTGCAACATGGTACGGCTGGCATTAATTGCTAGTAATCTGCATCAAACTCAATCCAAATCCGCCTAGATCTGTTCCAATGCACCTTGCTCTCTGTTGGTTGAAAATTTTGTACACTTGGGAAAATATACAAAATTGTGGCTTCAACCACAGTGTGTGAGTAAAAATCTCCTAATTAAGGGAAGCGTCCCCCTATTTGTCTAATACTAAAACTAAAATAGGATGGGACAACAATCTTTCTTCTTTTTTCAAGAAAGCCAATATCCTTTTCTCTTCAAAGAAAAGTGATAGCAATTTAACATAAAACAGCAATAAAAACTTTTTGAAATGAAATGAGAGTAAGGAAATGAAGTTTCCTGAAAGCTCAAAGACTTTCGTACTCATTCACCCTTTCCCATGCCTCATCTGATATTCTTCTATTCTTTAGAGTCTTGTCAAACTGACATATGAAATAACCAAAGAATGAATCTTGAACCCTTCTGAAATGTAATATGTTGTGTCTCAAGGGCAGCTGATCATAGTACTCCCACACTGGTATAAGCGAGCGATCACCCTTCGTAGAAAGACCAAGGAAATGTCTAAGTGACGCTGCCAAATACACCAAGTATGAGTTCATGTAAAATGTCATAGTGGTAGGGACTGTTGCAAGTTGTTCACACAACGCATCACTGATAATTTCTCCCCATGAAATGTGATGGGACTGCCTTATGAACATGATAAACTGATACATCCAGGGCTCAAAAACATTAGAATGCTCAAGACCTAACATTCTGTTGAGGAGAGTAATGATATCTCCAATTTCCCACTTGAAGTCACAACGGTATAACTTGGCCCACCTTGTGAAAGCGGCTCGTGGCTCATGGATCCACCTGTTAATGTGGAGTTTGCAATCCTTTTCCCTCTTGACATAATATTCAGCTGCAGCATCCTTGGAAATCTCCATATACACAGGTGTTGATGGTATTCTGGAGACTTTCTCAATACAGATTATTGCCTCCCCATCATCATTTCTGATGGTTCTTGTCTCCTTGTCGAAATGGTGAGCACAAGAAAGAACAAATTCAAGTTCTAGAGCAGCCACCGGAAAAGAGGCAGCATGGTGAATGTGGTTGTCCAAAAAAACGCTGCATATTACTATCCTGCGGGTCCTCCACCCTTTTGATGAATTCTGACATGTCAACATGCCCAATTTTTGTATCCTTGATATGATCAATAGGAGAGGAAATCTGTGTAGGAGAAACCTCATTTTGGTATTTGTCATATTTATATTTCATCATCTTTGGAACGGAAGATGATGGTAAATCTGACATTGAAGAACAATCTGGTATGCTGCAATGAAGACTTAAAAGTGTCAAAGCAACACCAAGATCAGCTGCAACTATCATCTTTGGGAAAAACTCTAACCCTTGCACTTCACAATTTTGTGAGAGGAAGATGAGAAATAAATGGGAATGCTTGAAACTTGGCTTTTGACCAATTTCGGATCTTGGGGAATGTTTTACAAGTATAGAAGTGGGGAAGGACAAACATGCAATCGGATTTTTCAAACCCGAATGCAAGTATACTTGTAAAAAGGAAAATGTAGAAGTAGGTGAAAAATGAGATTTTGAAATGTGGGAAATGGCATGAATGGTATGTACAGATAAAGGCAATGAGTATGAACAAAAATGGAAGGATTTTGGGAAGATCACTTTCAAGAAAATGGGAAGAACTTTCAACATGTAATCCGGTTTTAAAAACCTGATTTTAAAATAATGGGTATTTTTCAACTTAGAAATTTGGAATTTCACCAAAAGATGATTAAAATGTTCTAACCATAGGGGAAGATCAATTATTTTCATCCTACTTGCAATCAGGATATTTGAATCCCAAATGCAAGTAAAGAGGGAAAATGGAGAAGAACAATGCAATTCACAAATTGCTTTGCTAAGGGGAAAATCTCTCTCACAAAACCGATTTTAGGCAAAAATTAACATATATACAAATTTACAAATTGACCAAGGAAAACCAAACAAACAAGAAATAAAAAGAAAAAAGAAAGGAAAGAAACATACCTTGATCAATCAAAACTGTTAGAAATTAGGATCTAAGGATACTAATCATTATAAACAAGATTATAAAGTAAATGAAATATGAAACATACATGCAAAATGTACACATTACACAAGATATACATGGGGAAAACCCTTTCGGGTAAAAAGCCCCATAAAGCATCATTTAATTAACCAGAGAAACGGGACTCGCCCAAACTCGGCGAGTCCGAGTACGAGTCATGCTCGGCGAGTCCTAGGGACTCGGACTCGGACTCGTCCAAGTTTGGGGAGTAAACTCGCCAAACTCGCCGAGTTGGCGAGTTTGGCTCAAAATCGCCAAACTCAGCGAGTCCTGAGCCCCAGACTCGGCTACTGGCTGGGTTAATAAAATGACAAAAAAAACATTTTAAAAAGTTTTTTTTAAAAGTAATAAGTTTTTTTGGGAGGGTCAGGAGCGAAATTTGACATTTTGGTCTCTCCGTCAGGATTATTTTATGGAATATAACATTTAAGTATAAGTGAACTTTAAGTTATATTCCATATATACTGTCAGGATGTTTGAGAGTGGTTTCGGGCCTCCAGGAGTTATATTGCAAAATCTAGTTTTTGGAGGATTCTTCAGTTTTCTAGACTTAGTCAAATTTCAGGATCAGGACATTCCAAACTTAGCCAAATTTCAGGGCATTTGAAGATCAGGATGACATTCCAGACTTTATCACTCACCAACTTGACCTAGCTCGGACCTTCAAGAATGATACTCACTCACCAAGCAAGACCCAATTAGCAACAAGAGCAAAACCGGGCCCTAAGGAAGACTCTCAAAGAAACCCTAATTCAGACTTGTAATAAGTTTTTTCGGCCTCGCGGGGTGCTGCCCCTCGACCTCGCCCTGTATCGCGACAGGGAGCGTGCAAGGGGCGCTACCCCTTGACCCCGCAAGGGGCGATGCCCCTTGACCCCACCTTGGGGGCGCTGCCCCCAAACCCCCGTCGAAAAATATGGGGGGAAACTACGTCGATAGAAGTAGAGAAAATTTAACCTCCGAGTCTGACACTGATTGGATCGACCAAGTAGATATAGAGGTTGAGACTGTAGCCATGGCAGAGGAGGAGTGGAGAGCACGAGCACAGACAGGAGATTCAGAGGCAGATAGTGACACGGATGTTCTTGATGTTGGTGAGCATGGCATGGTGTCACGGGGAGCGGCTATGGTAGTTGAATCATCCAGGACCTACCTTAGATGCCTTCACAGGGGGCCGGGGCCGGAGGGTGCAGGCTCCTTTGAGCCATAGACTTGTAGTTGTATTTACCTTTGGTATTTGTATGAAACATTTGATGATGATCATATGATGACATGGATTTTTTATTCCATGAGTTTTGTAATATTGTATACATTTGACAATATTTATATATCTATGTTTCTTATTTTCTTCAGCTACAATTTGCGTTTATGCTTATGTGATTGATGTATACTTGTGTATGTAATCAAATGAGCCAAGGTTGATGATGTTATTGTGTCTTTAAGGTGTATTCAACAAAGGGTGTCTGAAACAAGTTTTAAATATTTAAAAATCTCTAAATTTCTTGAGTTTTTCACTATCCCGAGTCCAGCCGAGTCTGGAGCCGAGTCTGACGCCGAGTCCCGAGTTCGAGTCCGAGTCGGCCTTGCCGAGTCCGAGCCGAGTCCGAGTCCCGTTTCTTTGATTAAAACACTTACAAATATAGTCTATAATAAAATAGACATGATCCTAGGGACACTCCTCCAATACTTCCACATGGCCAATAATACCTCATATGCATAGTGATACAACTAACCATAAAGCTCCAAATTCACACACCTCTCAAATGAGAGAGAACCTCCTTAAATATAGGAGGAAGGGTGACTTCACTAGTCACACCTTTTCAATAACCCCCACTTATAAATAATTAATAATCTAATAGTTATTAGATTATAATTATTTCAAATGGGATATGCTTATAAAGAATATAATATATAAGGTTTTATAACCTTATATTAGAACATTATATATAAATGTTATAAGGATGTGATCCCTAATAACATTATGTTCTAACACTCCCCCTTAATGTTAATAGGGGATCACATGTCAATTTCCATAAAAGAAAAAATGAAGCACCCTAGTAACGTAGGTCTTCTTTGACAATGATAAACAAGGACACAAATATATGCCAACATGAAGATCATGCATTCCAAACTACATGAAAGTCATCTTGTCATAATTTATAATCCCAGTGTTTTAAAAATGATGCTGTGAGGTCTTAAAAATTATATTGGAGCCGCGGTCCCCTCAAATTAGCCTCTCCCCAGGTTCATTACATAGTGCCCGTAGGTCTTAATACAATGCTTTTACAAGTGGAAGTTTTACAAGGAGAAGAATTTACAATATGCCCGTAGGACTTAAAAAAATCTGCCCGTAGGTCTTACGATACTGTGCCCGTAGGACTTAAAAAAAATCTGCCCGTAGGTCTTACGATACTGTGCCCATAGGACTTAAAAAAAATCTGCCCGTAGGTCTTACGATACTGTGCCCGTAGGACTTAAAAAAAATCTGCCCGTAGGTCTTACGATACTGTGCCCGTAGGACTTAAAAAAAATTTGCCCATAGGTCTTACGATAATGTGCCTGTAGGACTTAAAAAATAAAGGATTTAGCCACTAGGTGGTGTCATTGACATGCACACTCCCCCTCAATGGCATCACCTAAGGCCAAGCATTATTTGAATTTGGAGCATATAATGCCTAAAGGTCTTATGCCTATTAGGTCTTAAATCTAGGATTTAGCCACTAAGTGGTGTCATGTACACTCCCCCTTAATGGCATCACCTCAAAGCCAATCACTGCATAGAGGATTTCAAAGTGATGGCTAAAAATATAATATATAGTATGTGCTCATGATCTTCAAAGTGTCTTTATTATAAAATGCTTTCACTTGAGTGAGGTGCCCATGATCTTCAAGGTGCCTTTATTATATAATGCTTTCACTTGAGTGAGGTGCCCATGATCTTCAAGGTGTCTTTATTATAGAATGCTTTCACTTGAGTGAGGTGCCCATGATCTTCAATGTTTATTTTGATCTTTAGAAATGATATTCTCTAGAATAAGTAAAGTAACTTCAAGTAATATGGTACTTTCATATGTATCCAAATGGAACTCTTCCATAAATCTTCAAGGTCATATTGATTCTTTAAGAGCTACATTCATATTTTGTCCATTTGATTCAAAGACACATAGAAGATAGTCTTCTTATTAAAGTATTGCCACATCCATGTAATAGCACTTGCACCATATGTTTTGAAGGCATAACCTCGCCATAGAAGAAATAATATAGTTAGTAACATAGTAATCGACTTCATTTTTGGTGCAAAGAAAGAACATAATATTATTTTTGTCATTTGCCAAAGATCATATAATATTCCTTATAAAAATATAGTCCAATGATTGGTAGAAAGGAGAACAACATATACTTTCATGAGAATAGGAATGAATAATTTGTTGTCTTGTTTAAAATACAAAAATAGACATGCTACTACATATAGTAATGATCCATAAAAAATTAGGCAACGGGTGAGCTATCCTTTCTAGGTTTGCTCCCTAGACAGTTTATAAGGGCGATAGTCACCCATTATAAATAGTATGATTGAAAAAAAAAATGGATCAAATATAGAATAGAATAACAAATCTCTTGGATATCAAAACAAATGCTAATGAGAAATTTTTAAATTTACGTATGCATATTTAATAGCCTTTATATTTCATTGGTAAATATTTTATCCTCTATCTATAGATGACCATTGTGATAATTTGATAGCAAATCATTCGTACATCAAACATAGTACAAGTAGGATTCTCCTCAATATTAATATAATGCATATCCTTCATCAAATACTAAAAAAATAATTTAAGAAAATTCATGATGCTCCTTTATTCCTACTAGTTCATATGTGACTTTTTTTGATGCACTTAAAGGACTAATATAAATAATAGCAGGTACTTTGGGAGGGCCACTTGAAGGGCATGTGGCACATTAAAGTAAAGTTAGTTGATTGAAGATTCAAAATTCATTCCATGGGTCTTAAATATATATGAAGACTTCCTTTTATTTATTGTATTTTTTTAAATATTGAAAGTAGATGGGAAATGTCATAGGTAGACAAATTATACGATAATGACAATGGATACCAAAAATTACCCTATCAAAATGTAGTTTGAGATATTCCCATAATAATAACATGCCAATTAAAATGACAAAGAGACCTCAAATATATGGCTTGTTTCTAGATACCATCAGGCCAATTTATATGCTTAGAAGGGGTGTAGAATAAAGATTAATACATACAAGAAAGCCCAGATTATGAATATAGACAATGACATAAGGGATTTAATTATCATTATGATGGTCGACTTCCTCATATGGTGGATCTCCAATGTAGCCGACGTCATTAATATGTGATCAATGATTATATTACAAAAGACTTTGTTGATATGATATGGTCGACCTCAATGCTGGTCGTATTACTCATTATGTGGCTGACATCTTCAATTACTATATATGTGACTTCAAGAATAAATAAAGGAACTGATATGTTTAGCCAACATTAGCAAGACACCGATAATATTGGAGATACATATATTTAAGGAAGCACTGATTAGAATGAAGACAAATAAGGTGCGATCCAAGTTCAGAAGAATCCTGGCGACTAGGGTCACCATGGAGGGAGCAAGCAGGGGTGTCATATTATCTGATACAAATTGGATAAAGTAATAATCAAAGAGGAATCCCAAGTGTAAGATATCATATTTGCAGTTGTACTAGATAAGTCAATCAAGCTATTTATAACAAAAAAGAACTCCTTGCCTTCATCCCTGAATATAAAATTGTGCAAATTCTTAGAAAAGGCAGGTTTAGGTGTTAAACTTGTCGAAGGAAAATACAAAGGCTTTATCTCCTGGCCCCGACCTCCAGATCTGACAAAGAATCTAAATAAGAAATTGTCTTACGATGGTAAGGCTTCACAATTTCTTTTCCTAATTTGACCTTATAAAAAAATGCAATGAGTGATTAAATAAAGAGAAGTATCTATAAAGACACATATGGTGGATAAGCAGCGATGAATATATCTCAAGAAATAGATTAATTTTGAAGAGTATAGGAATAGCAATTAATATACAATAAGCAGCGATTCATTTGCTATGGAGCAGCAAATCATATTTAGAAGAGAGATAATGTATTGAAAGGAGGTCTGGTTCTTTATGTACAGCGATGACATTATATGTGAAGGGTTGTGACCAATTTTGCCCTTCTTAACCTTTCATACAAGGACAAGTCTTTCATTTTAAATGAGGATTATGGAGATTAAAGAAATATGACAATGAAAAGTAGAAGGTCTTCTTATGAGGCTTAGAGGAGTTTTTTTTATTAAAGTCTATGCATGATATTTAAAATAATGTATAATTTTAAATATTTATTTAATTTCAAGATATTATACAAAATAAATTATAAGTTGATGATGTAATTTACTAAAAGGTTTACGAATTATCAATTAGTTACTTAATATAAATTTAATTTTGGTTAGCATTCAATTTTATTCTTTCTTGATGGATTTAGATATAAAATGACATAGTGATGATTGAGATTGTTGAAACTTTTCTTAGCATATATTATAGATGAGTACCAATTTTTTATTTTAAGATGCAAGCCAAAATATTAGATTTTTTTGTTTTTCGGAAATGGTGTCCTTGTAATAATGTTGCTCAACTAATGCAATATATGATATATTTCTTCCTCAAAAAATAGATTAGCAATGAACAATTATGTCACTAAGATTTGTTGATTTAAAGAAATTAAAGTGAATGATAATAAGAATGAAATTTGATGATTTTAATGTACTAATGGAGAAGGAACATTCAATTCATGTGAGAGGAGAGAAACCAAGGTCATGACTTATGACTTTTAAGAACATTATTTGACATTTTTAATAAGGGATAATAATCTATTAAAAGAAGCATAACTTTCTATAGAATTGGCACTCAAGGGTTTTGATAATAAAGTTATTTTATAAGAGAACAATTCTTGATTTAGTTAGATTATAAAATCATAACTGCCTAATAATTACCTATATGCATTATAAATATTTAGAAAAAAAAAATTGAAATATTCTTGAAAATATCACTTATGAAAAATAATAGTTAGAATTTCCTTACTTGGCCTTGATAAATTGATTTTAAAAAAATAGATAAATAAGACCTTGCACATGTGTTGATTCAACATAAATAAGAATTCCATCAAGTTGAACATATCTTTTAATATAACCTGTAAAAATGATTAGTATAGCCTAATAGGCTCTGATACCATGTTAGAAATTAGGATCTAAGGATACTAATCATTATAAACAAGATTATAAAATAAATGAAATATGAAACATACATGCAAACTGTACACATTACACAAGATATACATGGGGAAAACCCTTTCGAGTAAAAAACCCCATAAAGCATCATTTAATTAAAACACTTACAAATATAGTCTATAATAAAATAGACATGAACCTGGGGACACTCCTCCAATACTTCCACATGGCCAATAATACCTCATATGCATAGTGATACAACTCACCATAAAGCTCCAAATTCACACACCTCTCAAATGAGAGAGAACCTCCTTAAATATAGGAGGAAGGGTGACTTCACTAGTCACACCTTTCAATAACCCCCACTTATAAATAATTAATAATCTAATAGTTATTAGATTATAATTATTTCAAATGGGATATGCTTATAAAGCATATAATATATAAGGTTTTATAACCTTATATTAGAACATTATATATAAATGTTATAAGGATGTGATCTCTAATAACATTATGTTCTAACAAAAACGTCCTCCAAAATACAAGAAGCAATCCTTGAAATGGAAGATTGAAACTCTTAAATACATACAAGGAGGAGATTCAAACCCTAGCCACATTTTTCCAAAATACCATGTGCAGCAAAAATGGCTATCAAAATGGCATAATAAATGGTCAAATCTCCATCCAAACCCCACGCTTAGGTGAAGGAAGCAAAAAGGACTTAGGAAAGAATGGATTCGTGGCAAATTTCAAAGGCAAATCGTGGCATTTACAAACATGTTTTTTGCTGTTAAACACCATAAAACCAGCGATCATGACCTCCAAATGGCGTGGGACGTGTTTACCCTCTGGGTGAACAATTTTAGAACATACAGATAGAATGCTTAACGAAATACAATAATGCCATAGATACCAAATAAGATCAAGCAAATATAAGAGATACTATTTCCATTCATAATCATGTGTGTTTACAAGTTACCTTCCATGGTATATAAAGGTACCGAGGGGATGCGAGGGGCAACTGTCGCACCCGTAACTACCATCCCTCGGTTACCTTACTAACAAAGTAAAGTACTACCTAATTAACTACGATTTTATTCCCATACAATATTACCGCCAACAGGTCGTGCTTGAAAAAGCATGAAAATAGGAAAGAATCCAAAATGTCTTTCACCTCCTAAGATTTCTCCACAAAAAATGCTTGAAATCTTCAACAAATTCCACCTCTATAGCTGGTCGGGTTCTTGGGAGTGAACAACAAGTTTAATAAATGCATGTAATGAAGAAAATCGAGTTTCTATCATCTTATTACAAGTTTAAAAATGTCTTTATTTTCAATTCTAGAGCAAATCAGGTTTGTGAGAGAGAAATGCAAGTTATAATAACTTGTAAGGGGAAAATAAAATCCCCTCAACAAGTTTTAATACTTAGCTTTAAAAAGAACTTGTAATAGGGAAATAAAATTCCCTTTACAAGTGCCTTGAAAATAAAAAATGTAATAGGGAAATAAAATCCCTATTACAAGTGAAATCACTTAAATAGGAACTTTATAAAAGAATTACAAGTGACTTTTAAATTGATAATTTAAAATTAACTTGTAACTTATCTAAAAAGCTCCTATTATCACTTAAAAAGCCAAAAAGAATCAAGGGGGAAAAAAAAAGTAAGTTACAAGTTCTTTTTACATAAAGTAAACTTGTAAATAACTAAAAATTTCCCTACAAAGACTAAAACAAAGGAAAACATAAAACTTGCAACTTAAGGAAAATTTCCGACCTGCAGTCAGAGAGAAAAAACCCGAAATTGAAGGAAAAACATAACAAACGAACTCGAAACACGATGAAATTCAAAATGTGGTTCGAGGATGGAATGAGAGTTAAGACAGTCTAGGGGTAGGCCAAAATATACCTCGGGAAGTGTGCCTTACGGTAAAATTTTCATTTTTTTGACAAATTTTAAGTAATGGTCCATTTTTTAAAACAAAAAATGAGGACAACACTCTCAAATCTGAACCAAAATCAGGATGAATCGGGCCCTTATTGACCTGTAAATTGCATATTTATGTGTGCTGAAATGATGTAGAAGGCTGGGGTATTGTCCAACCAATCTAAGATTGAAGGGTTTCGTCCTCAATCAAGCTCCCATAAGCTGAACCTGCTATGGCAAACTGCTGCAGAGACCAAAAAGAAGATAATTTCCAAAACAATAATGCCAAGATTTGCACGTAGAAGCTTCCTTATGCCTCCCAAACCTAATTCAAACTCCCTCTTGGCATCTAGAAGATTCCAATGGAATCTTAGGCTCTCATAAAGGTTCGCCTAATAGAGGGGTCAGCTCATCATTGAAAGTGGGGCCACTTTTTAATAATATATTGCTAAGGAATATGAGCCAAGGGGTGCATATAAAGTCATTTATTCAATTAAATAGTAACTTATAAGTTACTTTGTTAACTTTTTCTATTTTTAGAAAAATTAACTTTATAACATAAAATTATAAATTTTTATTATTAAAGGCTTCACCAAACAAAATATGTCTAAGTGATTGCCCCCTGTGGCTAGCCAATCATCCCCTTACCCTGTAAACTTGCTTGCGGGGATGGAGGTCAAGCAAATTCATACATCTGGATAGCACTAGAGAAATGGGGACATTATAGAATGATTCACATAGATATACCCATGTCTATATAATATGCGAGGAGATTGCATATACAATATCTACCTGATCTCATCACTAATATAAAGAAACAATGCCCATTATATCGAGCCCCTATAGGAGGGGGAATGGTAAAATAAACATGACATTGGAATTATCTAGACACAAGAATTAAAGTAACCCTTCCAAGTTAATCCAAGCAATTATATAAAGATTTTTCTCCTTATCATAATTTAATAAATCATGTGTCCAAAATACTCTAGTCTCTTTATTATCATGTCTATACAATATTAGAGACTACTTGAAGAAATCTAGGTTTTGTGCATATGGTTAAATTTTAGATCTTGGCTAAGATTTGCTTCCAGATATTTTCTTACTTATTCAGTCTAAAAATAAGTTATTTAAAGCAACTAAAAAATTATAAAATACTTTCCTACTACAGTAGATAATTTTAAAATATTATATTGACAAAGTACTGCCAACGATTTTTCTTTCCATGGATTAATAGTGATATATATTCATGGAATAATATATTCCCACTTGCTAACCCACACAGATTTGATGCAAACGACAAAGCATGATAGCATACCTATATAGGGGGAAGACGGCATCCATATACTGAGTAACTCCTCCTTCCTCATAAATTCTAAAAAATCGAATTAGGAAGACAGTTGCTGCAATGAGAGCTATTGAACCTCCAGTAAATAGTCCTATATGCCAAAAAACAATTAGATGATTTTTGTTTTTTTTGGAGTATTTAAACGAAATTAACTTTGACCACCCAAAAATGATTGTAGTGCTTAATTTAAAAAATTAAGTTTAGAGTACTCATATTTACAAGCATACGTCAATAAAAAAAATAGATGATAATCAAGCTACTATACACAAACAAAAAGCATTTTATAAGCATCTCACAAAATTAGCTCTATGGTTACCACCGAAAGACATTAGTAAGCAACTAAAAAGACAACGGTACCATTCGTTGGTCAAATCTATTGACATATTAAGAATCTGTAATGTCCCCTTTCGAATGACCCAAGGAAACAAACAACAATTCGTATATTTTCTGATTTTCTTGAAAGGGAATGAAACCCAACAGCAAGTACAAATTCTGGATCCAATTTTCAAACTCTTAAATTCTTCATATCAACCTACAATTGCAGTAAAAAACATCAAATCTTGCTGATTCATGTCATGATAAAACCCTAGAATGATAAATATACTCAATTCAGCAATATGAAACCCATCAGAATAATTTTATTCTAACTACAAATACTGATCAGTTTTTCAATACTGATAAATAACACTAAACGCATTTTTTAGTTTTTGCATTACACAGTAAGGATTGAAGTTTGAACAGCAGATCAGGATGAGTTTGGCAGCTGGTAAAGTTTACAGCTGCTGATATACTGCTTATGTAGCATCAAAAAAGCAATTTTGATGTTTAAAAGTGATGTGGCAGCTCCAAATGTGCTGTCCGGACCTCAGTTTGATGTAGGCTACCTTAAAATTGATGATAGAGCAACTGGTAAAAACGTTGAGCTGTATGGAAACCTTGGTCGGCCGATGAGGCTGGCTGGAAACATACAAAATGTAGCCCAGGATATATAGTTGTAGATGTGGATTGTAGTGAATTATAGGCCTCAAAACACATTCAAAATGCCTGAATCTGATGTGTATCCCTCAAAAAATGATGGCACTTCACTCCAATAGGTTGTTCCTGACGTGTAGTAGCTGAAATGGTGTAAACCAGAAGCTCTATAACTGATCTCAGGGCTGAAATTTGACTGATTTTACTCCTCCAAAGGTAATGCTCAGCTAGGGTTTGCTGAAATCAGCTAATTCCATAAATAGAGCAAAAGTGATGCCTAACAACTTAATATTCTAAAAATTGATGTAGAAACCCTCAAATATGCTAGGCTGACACTGTACCCACATTGTAGCAGCAACATATAACCCTCTAGAGGATGAAATGTTCAAAGTATCATTATAGCAACATGCAAATTTGAAAATTGACTTCAAATCCTCAACAAATCAGTACCAATTGTGATCCCCGGGTGCAATCACCCAAAATGGGAAACAAGGATTTTAATCCTTGATTCTGTAAAAGTTGTTCAATTCTCAATTCAATATGCAAGATATATTTCTATTATCTGATATGTATTATTACGTTCTTATTGTATATGTCTAACTATCTTCTTGCTTGTGGCAAATGAGAGGAGCATTTAATATTTTCTATGTCCTATCTCACGAATGCCACTTACTATAAGTATATGACAAACAAGGCACGGTCAAGCAATGCCTTGATCGGTCATGACCGATCAAGACATTACTTGATCGTGTCTTATTGTTAATACTAATAAACTGCTTGTTAAGTAAATGTCAATTCGGTGTGGAGTATAACCTATAATTATCGGTGTTAACCAATCGCTACCACCCGATAGTATATCGGTGGATGCTAACAGCCGATAGTTATCGGTGTGTTAGCCTTGACAACCGATAACTATTGGTGTAGACTAACACACCAATAACTATCGGTGACTAACATAACACTACCCGATACGCATTCGATATATACTATATGCACCCCGATATAATATGCAACCCGATATAATATGCAATCCGATCTAATGTAATCCGATAATATATTAATCGGAGTCATCATTATGTTAGATCGATATTCATCTAGATACAAGATTCATTAGATACATGAACATGAGAAATATGCATAGTATGATTTAATCAATAGTTTGGTCATATACAAATATAGAATGACTATCAAGGATGATTCAATTGCTTGATGGTTTTATCATAGTTATCAATATGATAAATGATTGAATGAGAGACTTCATTTATCTCTCATTCAATCATTTATCTTACCGAAGCTATTATGCATTAACACTCCCTCTTAGCTAGGTAAGATGAATGTAGACAATATATTCAAGCATCATAATTTAATTGATAGTAATCATTTTACTCATTCATGAGAATCATACCATCTAATCATTTGGTATGTAGCATCACCTAAACACGTGATATGAATGTAGACAATATATTCAAGCATCATAATTTAATTGATAGTAATCATTTTACTCATTCATGAGAATCATACCATCTAATCATTTGGTATGTAGCATCACCTAAACACGTGATCTTGAAGTTCATCACATCAATCTTGCGATTGATAGGATATCACCTAAGCATGTGATATCAATATTGCCTACACGCAATACTTAAGGATAATCATATGAGAAAGCTTAATTTCTCACCTTATCCTAGTTGTGATAAGTGCACTAACATTTTATACAAATGTTATATCACCTAATCACATGATATGAAGTATCACCTAGACACATGATACAAATGTCCATCACGTCAATCTTGTGATAACAGGATATCACCTAAGCACGTGATATCAGTATTGCCTAAACACGCAATACTTAAGGATAATCATATGAGAAAGATTTAAATTCTCATCTTATCCAAGTTGTGGTATGTGCATTAACATTTCATATGAATGTTTTACCACAACACAATCATGGCTTCATCCATGATCCACCAGAGATCCACCATGATAACTAGTTTGGACAATATAAGATCGTCACCTTATAATGTCTCCATACAAGTGTTCATTATCTTGAGAGATCGTCACCTCTTAAATATGAACCCAGGGGATAAAATCCAAAAATGTCTTGTCATGACAAAGAAGTTTACACATTAAACATGCAAATACAAATTGCAAAGCAAATTACCTTTCTATCATACCTAAACCTTTTCTGAAGTGATCAACCTTCACTCTGAAAGAGGTTTGGTCAGAATATCTACAGTTTGATCTCCAAGGGAAAACCCTCCTACTCGAGGGAAAAACACCAAGCATAAAAATGTCTTCTTTATATATCAAATATGTCTAGCAATAATGCAAGATACGGGCCCAATATATGTTGCTTCACTTCTTGAAGCAAATTTCACAAGAGCAAATCTAATTGGCCTTCTTCAAAGGATCGATTTGCTCTAGCTAATATATAAACTGCTCTTCACATAAATTGAATGGATCAGAGAATGAGTTTGCATCTTCTATATATATGAGGGAGGCACCCTTTCACAAGGGATCAGTCCTCAATGACTCCATCTGTCTCTTCACAAGGGTGGCCACTACAGCATCAACACTCCCTCTTAGCTAGGGAGGAATCCTTGTTAATAATATAGTCATGAAATGACATCCACCATGGCTACTCCTAGAGAGTGGAACACGATTCATCACGGTACTCAACATGATGACATCCATCATGACTACTCCCATGTATGAGAATGCATATGAACACAAATGCCCATCACAAAGTTGCTCAACGTGATGTTTTCATCTCATCATGACATTCACCATGACTACTCCCAAAGGGTGGAACAAGGGCCTTCACCTCAAACTTCTCCCTCATAGAGAAGAGTGTATTAACAAGGGCTTGCTCCTCAAACTTATCTCTCACAGAGAAGAATGCATTAAGCATATTTTCATGATGTTGTGGCTCCCTCTGAACCTGATATCAACCTTCTGACCTCCTTGACTAAGGTTGCTTCTGATGAAATGTTAGACCCCCTCTGAATCTGATATCAACCATCTGACCTCCTTGTCTAAGGTTGCTTCTGATGAAATATTAGACTCCCTCTGAATCTGATATCAACCATCTGACCTCCGTGTCTAAGGTTGCTTCTGATGAAATGTTAGACTCCCTCTGAATCTGATATCAACCATCTGATTTCCTTGTCCGAAGAATTAGACCGCAAGGACAAACTGTATGGGTTCTTTCTTCTTTGATAAATACTTACCGCCATCAACTCAGTCCTATGACTGCAAGCGTTGAGTTCATTCTCCCTTGGATGAAATCTCTTATGCTTCTTGGTCCGTCCTTTCTTTATCTCGAAAGATCACCTCTAAAACATGACTTATAGAACTTTGGCATGTACTTAGCAAATTCATCACTAGTAGCATAAACAAGAGCCCCTATGGTCAACATTGCTTCCTCATGGATTGTTGCACTTTTGTAGGCAAATACTTGTTTATGGATGGGAATGCGAAATCTCAGAATCTCCACTAAAGTCTGTCATGAACCATGCCTAATCTATGTATAATAAAACCAAATGTAATAGAAATCATAATTTGTGAATACAATGGTTTAAATTCTAATCCATAAATCTTTTGTGTACCTTTATATTGATGTATTATATTTTGGTGTATTATTTTGATTTATTATATTGATGAATTATTAATTTGATTATCCTAATACGTTTAAATTGATTTATTATTTGCTAATTAATAATAAGTAATTGATTGTATGATACACCAATTAAAAAATAATAATAATAATAATAAAATAAATAATAATGATGTTCCTATGTTAAATCAACAAAGAGATAATAACATAACAAATAATACTAAATACCAAAAGTATCGGATCTTAATTATAATGCAAGAGAGGGACGTGACCTTTATTAAAGCCACGTCTCTCCCCAAGGGGCATCGGACCCATTAGTATAAGACCTGGGTTGCACACGAAAGGAGGAAAAAAGAAATTAAAAAAAAAAAGGAAAAAAGACACGGGAGATAAGAAAGAAGAATACGGACAGACAAAGGGAGAAGGAAACATCATCGGTGGCAGCCCAATCTGTTACAAGACAATCCAAACAGCAGTCGATAGGAGGTAAGTACAGTTTGAATGTTCTTTTTATTATTAATACTTAAGTTTCACGTATAGCTCACAAAACATGTTGTAAATTATTAAGTATTAAGTGTATTTTGTTTTACAATTTAAGAAAGAGAGATTTAAGAAAATAACCAGTCAGCACATATAATATGTAGACCAGAAATATGGTCTGCTGCTAATATAGTTTTAGAATTGTTAATTCAATCAGTAACTCGGATACAACTTAATGTCATTAATGCAATTCAATATAATTAATACTAATAATTTAAATTAATATGGCCATTACAACTAAAGTATTCAGGATAGTTTAATACATTAATAAAAAACACTCATACAAATTTATTCTATCAATAATATCAATAATGGTAATAATTAAGCAATGCAAATTTACCAAATGTAATGATAACATAATATGTGGACAAATCATTAAATAATTAATTGACAATGTAATTTAAATAAGCCATATTAAATTTAATTACTTAACCTATAGATGGCAGTGAACTTATTCTGCATCTTTCTCTAATAATTGCAAAGATAGGGAGTGTGGGGGGGAAAGGCAGAGTAAATCGGTCACATGGCGAAAATGTCCCAAGACGGGTAGTAATCCCTGAGGGAGCCGCATGTAGACCGTGTCATGCGCCCTTGGCATAGTAAATCTTCCATCTGGTAAGGATTAGCAGAATAGGGAAGAAGAGGCTCATGCAATCTATGGGGTGTAAATCATACAACACAAATTTACAATCCTTTAACTTATTGGAAATACTTTAGCATTTCATTATGGGCATAAGTAAATGATTGATAGGTATGCATAGTATTAGCTATGGTTGGATGGTATGGGAAAAGACCAATTTTGTATAAAGGATGAGCTCCTATTCCTAGATCCTAAAATTATTGCTTTATTTATGTTTTAGGGTGTTTTTAAGAAGGGGACATCACAAAGTCCCCTCCATATTCTTCCTGAATTCTTCATCATAAATAGTACATCAAAAACCTATAGCCTAAGGAGCCACAAGCTCTTCATCACTTTTAACTGTTTTTGTTGTGATTCTAAAGATGTCCTGCATGTAAGGGGCAAGTTTCTCATAGTACGTTGAAGAAATTGAAACAAGATATTCAAATGTAGCGTGTCCTATGCAAACACCTACTGACAATGTTGATTCACAAATAACACACATAATGTAATTGCATGAATTAATAACTACATATGAAATTCATGATCATTAATCAAACATGGATTAGTTATCTCTTTGTTTATTAGTCTTCCTCGCAATCCAGCAATTGTTCATTCCTAATTCTTTGCACTTGAAGATTTAGATCTCATTTGATGGTTGCTCTTTGATACACATACCTTTAGTTGTTGTGTTCATCTGACATAACCAGGACCTGTGAGATGTTGAGCCCATATGCCACGCACAGGACACTCAGCAGTATCAATGTGGCATCGATCTTCCTCAGTAATCTTCCCAGCCATGCATTCAAATGAAGACCCTTCTCTGCAAATCTCTACATGATATGAAAGAGAGCATCGAATTGGTTTTGTCTACAGTAAGATCGTCACTTCTTATGTCACTCTAATCCATCAGATTTATGTCAGATTGAGATCTTGCCGCCTCCCTTGAACTTTCGTTGTTCATCAAATTACTTCGGCAATTTGCTCTAATTTCATAAAGACATTTGTGACTGCATCTTGTCTACATGTAATTGCATCATCTAGAGGTGTCTATTTCCAGTCATCTTGAACATCTACTTCAGCTCCCTTCTCAAAAACAAATGAAACGTATTTGTGTGACCCTGCCGAGAAAACAGGATGAAGAGGAGTCTCTCTATTTTCATATTTGTTTGGAGTATTTTATCAACTGTTTTCCTCCATCACATTCCTCCAGCAAAAAGTCCTACAACTTTTATAACAAATACACCTTACAACATCTAGGGTTGTGTTGTGACCATTTCACACATCGCCCCATTGCAAATGGGGACCCCCTCTTTTTGCTCGTTTTTTGCTCGCTTTTCGCTTCGCTTTTAGGATTTTGTTAGTCAGTCAGTTGTCTGGATTTAGGGTCAACCCTTAGGGTTTTAATTAACGTCTTTTTAAGCCAGAATCCAGTCAGTTTTGAGAGCTTTTGAGCTTTCTTTCGTTGAATGCAAATTTTGAATGCAATGATTTCGCCAAAATGGTCTATTTTCAATTGGAATTTTGAATGCAGAGCTTAAATTTGTCTAAGTGTTGAAGGTGAAATGTGAATTTTTGTCCAATTGACTAATTTTGACCAAATTTTGACTTTTTTTATTTTTGATCCCGGGCATTGGGAATGGTTTGTTTTTACCTCGGGAATTGATTAAACTTGTAAAATTATGATATTTTGGCCTGTAGGAGCAAAATCGCTCCTGTCCCTCAGTGAAGGACCGGAGCTCGTTTTCGAATATCTTACTATCCTTGCAGGGTCAAGGTGAATTTCGAGTTGGAAATGATAGAGAAAGGCGTGATCTTTCCATTGAATATAAATTGAATATTTTCACAAACACAGAGGTGCCTCCAAGAATCAAAATCGCTCCTGTCCCTCAGTGAAGGACCGGAGCTACAAATCAAATATTGCTTTGTCCTTGCAAGATTTCAACGACTTGACGATTTGAAGATGTCCAAGGGAAGATGTTTTATCAGATGAATATAACTTGAAGAGCAAACATGAAGAAAAATGGTCCAAAATATCAAAATCGCTCCTGTCCCTCAGGAAGGGACCAGAGCGATATTCTTCATAAGGCAAGATTCAGGCAAAGATCAAGTCAAGTTTATGTTTGAAGGCAAGGAAGGATGTGAAATGAACTCATTGAAGATAAATTGAAGATTTTGAAACGTCAGCAAGGACCCTAAATGCTTAAGTTCGCTCCTGTCCCTCAGGAAGGGACCAGAGCGATTTTTGTTGTAGATGATTTTCTTGCCCATTTTGAGTGGATCCCAAGGCATGGATGAATGGAATGGAACATTGCGAATCCGTTGAATATAAACTTTGAAGGTGATAAAGTGAAGTGAAGCCCACAAGAGCAAGATCGCTCCTGTCCCTCTCCAAGGGACCAGGGCGATATAATGGTTATATTGTCGTCCCTTCAAAATTCAAGACACTCCAAGACAAGGAACGAGGTGGCAAGGACGTCTTAAGGCATCTTCGTCAAGAGCAAAGCATCAAAGGTCATCGACATTAAAAGATTTACACTAAAGACTCCTAGTTCGCTCCTGTCCCTCAGGGAGGGACCAGAGCGATATTTCCATAAAGGCATAGATTTCAAAAGTTAAGCAAGTTTCAAGCGACCAAGGAGAATCAAGGGACTTTATTTCACGCGTTGAAGACAATTCCAAGTTAAACAAGGCAAAGACGAGCTCAAAATGTTGAACTTCGCTCCTGTCCCTCAGGAAGGGACCAGAGCGATATTGAATGTATTGGCTAATTCATGCAAAAATCACGTAAGGCCAAGACTTCACAAGGTTGTAAAAGGTTTAAGGCGTCTTTAGAAGGAGATATACAAAAACTTCAAATGTAAAATGATCGTCAAATTGAATACAGAAGCTATATCGCTCCTGTCCCTCTCCAAGGGACCAGGGCGATTTATATGGAATCATTCATTTTCCTTCAAGTTCATGCCAAGTCAAGGTCTTTCGAGATCACACAATGTATAGGGTGTCATTTGAAGATGATATACCAAAGTTTCGAACGTCAAAATGTTGTCAAATGAGCTATAGAGCCTATATCGCTCCTGTCCTTTGGACAAGGACCAAAGCGATTTCATTAAAAACACTCATGCTCCTTCAAAATCAAGACAATGCAAGGATTGGCGAAGTTAAGGACGTCCTTTGGAAGGCAATGAACGAAGAACGAAGATCAAAAGTTTGCAAATTTGAGCCAAAACATGAAGATCGCTCCTGTCCCTCAGGAAGGGACCAGGGCGATATTTGCCAAAACACATGATATCCTTTGAAGATCACGTTGAGATAAAGTCGCACATGGTTTTAGACATCATTTGGAAGGCGATGCAAAGGGAAATGGACGCTAAATACTACCAATTTGAGCTTGAAATGGAGAAAACACAAGGATCGCTCCTGTCCCTCTCCAAGGGACCAGGGCGATATCCCTCTTAGCATCAAATATACCTTGTAAAAATCAAGTGGAACAAGCGTGGAGTAAGGAAACAATGTTATTTTTCCCCTACGATAGAGATTGGAGGTCAAAGAATGCAAGATCAAGGAGAAAGCATGAAGATCGCTCCTGTCCCTCTCCAAGGGACCAGGGCGATATCATATCTAAAGGACGTTCATTTGCGAGAACAAGTCAATCAAGCTTGAAGGACCTAGCGAAAATGGCAATTCCAACGTAAGGATGGAGACTTTGGACGTAAAATTGCAAGAATCATGACCAAGGTGGTGGATCGCTCCTGTCCCTCTCCAAGGGACCAGGGCGATGAGGTACGTATCTACCATTTTCAAAATTTTGGCGCTAAATAAACATCTTTGAATTCATTTTAAATGCTAAAGTTTGATAAATTCAAAAAACTCAATTAATTAGCATTTAAATATTGCGCTTAATATTTATTAATTATTTTGCCTTTAAAAAAAAATCGAATTTATTAATTAAAAATAAAAGGCATTTAATAATTAATTAATTAATAAAAAATCGATTGGAGCGCTTGGTATTTTAAAGGTCGGCCTTGTTATTTTATTAAAAAATCGTTTAAAATTGCCTTATTTTTACCAAGTCGGCCTTGGGGGTGAATGGTGAGGTGAGCGCTATAAAGGGAGAGGTGAAATCTTCATTTTCACAATATTATTTATCATCTCACACATGCGATTGGAGGAAGAAAGTGCGAATTGTGTTTGGAGAAGTGCAAATTTCATTCCAAGAGAGGTGGTGCGAACTATCATCCAAGGTGATGCTAACATCATCCAAAGGTGGTGCGAGACTTGGAGATTTATTTGTGCGAACTTGAGGATCCATTTGAACGAATTTTGAAGATCACGTCAAAGGCAACTCAAAAGGTGGCGAATTGCTATTTTGCTAAGGCGATTACATTGAAGGCTATTTTCGATCTTTTTGCCTAGGCGATTTTGTCCTTTTTGCATTCTAGAGTTAGCTCTCTATTGAGGTATGGCGATTTGATTTTATTGTTTTATTTATTCATCGTCATATTTTAAATTTTGAATTTTTGAAATTTTGAATTCCTAGCTCAATCGTTTTATTTTAGGAAATGATAACTCAAAGACTTATCATGAAGTTTCCTAAAATTTATCCTCTAATCTATGTTATTTATTGCAAAATCTAGTTCTCATTATGAAATGTTGTGTAGGTATGGCGACCCCGAAGGCGGGAGCATCCACCAGTCGCTCAGCTCTCATGAAAGAAGATCAGAAGACCGAAGAAGTGGAGACCAAGATCGTGTCGAAGTGGAGCAACATTGGAGATACAAACTTGGGTAACTTTAGCACGAAGAAGTTTCGAGAGGTCCCTTACATTGGCAAGCCATCACCTGTTGCCCGGAGAATAATCGAGAGTGGCATCATTAAGGCGGCCGACTTTCCTCCAGCTGTTCAGTGCCATGAGTTGATGATCGAATGTGCTCGTCATTATGATCCACAGTCCAGAACGATCGTGTCCAAAGAGGGAAACACTTTGGCGTACCTTTCAGAGGAAGCTATAAGTGAAGCTTTCCATCTTCCAGAGCACAGGGACATGATATACAAGAGCATAGAAGGAGCCAGATCAGTGTACGAAGATGATCCAGATGCTTGTCTAAGCATTATCAATAAGAACTGGCTACTCAAGAGCCGTCCCCGTCTGAGCAAGGTCCTGAACACACCGCACAGGATTGATTTCCAGGAGGAGTACAGAGATTTGATTACCATGCTCAACCGAGTTACAGGAGCCCCTCATGCCTTCTATTTTGAGAAGTGGATGTTTTACTTCATCCAGGTGATCGTTCAAGGAAAAGGTACGATACATTGGGCTAGGATGATTAGCCATTGCTTAGACGTACAGTTGAGGAGACTCAAGGCTACTAAGTCCTTCCACATGAGTTCATATGTCATTTATGCCTTGATTAGGAGTGTTGAATACGCAGGACTACCTCACAGACGAGTGATTGGAAGAGGACCCAGCGAGGTCAGAGCTTGTGATTCCTATGCCTACTTGCATCATCCACCAGAGAGCAACTATAAGTTGGTTAATGATACTTTCACGATGAACATCACCAGGACATTGCAAGGTGGAATTCACAACAGATTATCTCAGGATGCCCAGGAATTCATAAAGAGGTACGGTGCTTGGTTCATTCAGTTTCCCAAGTTCACTTATATTAGAGTGCATGGATGTCCTTTACCTCCATACATGTTGCCGAGATATCCGACAGACAGAATTGTGTTACTTGAAGTAACGAGACAGTTGGCAGCATATGTGAAGGCATTCAGACACAGACATCAGAATGGAGTTCCAGTACCTATCATTTTGGGTAATTCAGTTAAGGTATGTCCTAATGCTTTAGCTATGGATGACGCAGAGAAGGAGTTAGCCTTGTATTCTTTCTCATCTTTTGCTTTGAGAGAAAGCTTTGATCCACATGGACATTTAGAGGAGACAGTCGGCAGGAAGTTTAGACATGAGTATCAGATTGAAGATTTTATGATGGATCTCTTAGACGATCTTGAAGTGAAACGAAAAATGCATTCTAGATTGCCTTTGGATTTCATCAGGAAATGCAGGATATACAGAGTGGCCGACCAAGCTCAGGACAGTGGCAGACATATCCAGTCTTCCTATGATCGAGAAAGCAAAACAATAAGGTTAGATTGGAATGAGCCCGAGGTCGTGGATTTAGATACTTTGATGGCACCAGTCTTGTCTTGTACTCGCAGATGGGTTGACATTCAGCATCAGAAGTTGAGAGAACAAGGCATAGCCACGACTTTCACTTTGGAAGAGAAACCTGCCGAAGGTGGAGCTAGTGTGAGTGAAGGCAATCCTAATCCTAGAAATTCAGGTGAAGGAGACCTTCGATGTGCCAGTGAGGGCAATCTCCATTCAAGAGGTTCGAAGAGGAAAGGGAGACCTGGAAAGAGAGAATCTTCCAAGAAGAAACAAGAGGCTAATAGAGATCGATCATCCGGTACTTCTTCTAGACCTGAGAAAAGAACAATTCAAGTGGAAGAATCCATGGAGTCGATGGTACAGAATGACAGGCAGGAAGAAGGACAGACACAGCATGGGTCACCAGATGGATCTCTCCAAGACTATGAGTTAGATGAAGACAAAGAAGACAATGAAATATCATCTCCTCCCAGACAAGAAGAAATAGTGCATAAAGAGATTCAAGTTCAAGAAACAAGATCGATTATCCCAGATTGGTTGAAGGAAAGATTAACCAAGGTGATCGTAGTAGAGGACGAGGACAATGCAATTGATTTAGAGAGCCTTGTTGGACGTTCACACGAAGTAACAGAGAAGAGAAAGGCTACCAAGATGTCCAAGATGATTCGAGATGAGACTGGATCCAGGAAATTGCAGATAGCTACACCGGCAGCAGACAAATATGAAGGTGAGATCCTAGCAGAAGAATATGATATACAGACTTTTGAGTTAGGACCATCCACAGCAGAGCAGACTTTAGATGATGCTACCGATTCATTTGAAGCATTGAAAGACAAGCTTAGAGAAGAAATGGAGAAGAATAGAAAGCTTGAGAGAGAGAGAGGTGCATGGAGGACATATTTCAGTCACATCAATGAACCTTTGGGACGTCAGGATCCAGCTAGATCACCAGTGCAAGCACTTCCACTTCAGTCAATCAATGAGGCAGAGAGATTCAGGAACATGGTCCAACGTACAAGTAATTGGATGGATAGATCTCATACAGTGGCTATAGAATTTGCAACAAGGATGATGAAGATTATTCATCAAGCTATCCAGGTTCTTGAGATGATCCATAATTTGATGATAACAGTAGCTGCATTCGCCCATACCAAGGATGTTATCATTCCTGTCTTGAAAGTTATTAGACACACATCAAGGAAGGTCTTAGCACAAGAGAAGATCTTGGATGGAGAATCTCACAGTTTGTTTCATTGGTCAACCTTACTCCATATGAAGAATGTTTTCTTTGAAGACATCAGTACTAGATGTGGCCAAGTTGAGGAGGTGATCAATCCAATCCAGGACAGAGTATTTGAGGTACTTTGTACCATTCTTGGCAGAAGGATCGAGGTCGAGACAGATGTGGATATGCAGGAACTAGTGGATAGAATCAAGATCATCTTTTGCAAGCACGCAAATGTTACAGATGAGCAGTATGATCAGATGTTTGCCACCATGCTCCTGATTGAAAGAACAAAGGAACTTGAATCTACTTGGGACGCAGCTCTTCTAGATGCATAAGATCAGGTCATCCACTTGGAAGAGAGTATGAAGAATCTTCCCGAGATTCCAATTGCAGAAATCGAAGGAATCGTGACAAGATTCATTGCATATGCCAAAAAAGAACATTGGAAAGGGAATAAGGTTCTAGATGAAAGGTTGTTGTAGATGACATGGCATCTTATTTGTCATTGGTTTATGTCTCCTAGGTTTTTGTGCCAAATTTAATATTTGGCTATGAATTTAATATTGTTCAGTAAAAGGGAGGCCATTTGTAACAAACCCTAATTAGGGTTTTAGTGTCATGATCTTGTCCGTTGATCTACTTTCAATCTGGACCTTTCATTGTAATTGAGGATGCTATTTATACCCTCATTTTTCATTTCATTTGGTAATAGTGTAATAGTCAATAGTTGATGTAATAGAGAAGAGAGATTAGAGCTAGAAGCAATTTTATTTTGTAGCAAGATTGAGTTTTGAAGAGAGGAATTCAAGCAATTGTTGTATATGATGACTTGGAAATCAATGAAATATTGAAGTTATGGTGTTTTGTTGCAAATTTCTTGAGTTATCTTCATGGTTGTTTGATTTACTTGAATTGTGCTCAATCAAAGTAGCTTGTTAATTTGAAGGACATAGTGTGAGACTTGATCTTTGGTAAGATTCGCAATCCAAACCACTAGCTTCTTGCTGATTGTAGGAACGCCTTGCGTGGTCGACTGGAGAATACTTTGAGTCCCTTTAACCTTCAATCATTATTGTATCTTGGATATGTACCTTCATGGTAGTGTCTTTGATCTTTGATGCATTGAATATCATTTTGTTACCTTAGAAGATCGCATCAATTTCAATTGAGTTGTTATCTTATGGCAAAATTGAAGTTGGTTGAATCTTGCCAAGTCTTGTCTACACGAAGTCATTCTTAGGGTTAGATTAGATTAGACCCCCTTTCAAACCCTACTCTTTTGTTATTTTTGAATAGTTTCCTTAGTTTAGCAAATCTTGAACTTTCGGAATACGTAAGGCCCCTTGGAGGAAACAGCAAATCACATCATACCGCTGGAAGCTTGTCCACACGTAGAGACCCTACTAAAAGAACCTTGGAGTCTACCTAACTGATCATTTACGCGAATCTTCAGCAGTTAGAGACTATTTTCTCAAGAGAGGATAAGATGCCTATTGGTATTTTATTCTGTGTATGATGGTGTACAAAATACACGTCAACAGGTTGTCAATGCATTATCTATTAATAGACTGATCCAACCCGAGCTCCACAATCTAATAAACTCATTACTGCCAATATAACATTGTAATGTCCCTACTAGTTAGGGATCACCGTCTTGCAAAACCAATTGTTAGAATATAACATATATATCAACTTCTAACTAAATCAACTTGCAATTTTACTTTAAAATACTTAATTAACACTAATCACAATTCTCATCTATGAAAAGGATACGAATGCCATACAAAGGTATGTCCTTAGACAGCTGTGAAGCTCGCCTTCTTGGAACCCCTCTTGGTTCCAAGCTATCTAGGAAACCAAAGTTTAATTTGATTCCTGTCTTGAGTGTAATTTCTTACACCCAAGCCATCCAGGAAATCGAAGGTTAATTCAATCCCTGTCTTGAGTGTAATTTCTTACACCCAAGCCATCCGAGAAATCGAAGGTTAAATTCGATCCCTATCTTGAGTGTAATTTCTTACACCCAAGCCATCCAAGGAAGACCATAAGTCAATTCCTTGCCTTGGGTGATGTATCTCATCACCCAAGTCCATTAGAGGGGACCGGCCAGATCTGTCTCTTCTTGGATGAACTTGTCAACCAAGCCATTCATATATGCATATAGACCATCATTATATATATATACTGCCAACCAGGGATTCGCGTGTCCCTCCATTAGGCTAAGGGAGTTTCCTCCCTATGGCCTCCATTATTTAATCATATTTATATTGCATTTGACAATTTCATTATTATTTTCCATTTCATAATCTACATTATTAACGTATATTCTTAACTATTCGTTAATATGTATTCGTTAACATATATATATCAAGTATGCCTTACTATCGTTACATTGTCATTAATTTCATAAATTAAGTCTACATTTTATATATATCTTCATTCCCATTATTAGTCCTACATACATATGAATATACTGCATACATACAACATCATAATCATGCTATATCTCCATAATATACATAACATAATAATATAATTCAGCAGAACGAGATTGGAGACAGATCTATCAAAGAAATACTATTATATCTATATGTGTGTGTAATGTCCCCTACTAGGTTTAGACAACAGTAACAGGGATTATACATGTAAAACTATTCTTCTTACCATTTATTATCCTATGAGCTTTTCACAGTTACAATCTAATATTGGTACTTGTCTGATTAAAGACATTATGTATACATTTATATATATATATATATATATATATATATATATATTCTGATTTGAACATAAATAAACAGATAAAATAATTATATTATAAATCATTTAATTAATTATTAGTTACCTATTTATTAATTACCTATTATATAAATTATCAGTACCATCACTTCTTAACAACATTAATTATATTTAATAACTATAAGGACAGACAGATCTGACATGCATCAGATCTGGTCTGCCATTATATATTAAATTAAGAGTGGCTGTCATGTGTATTGCAGTTTATATTAATGTTACCCTTAAATTTTGCATAAAACATTATTGGACTCTATATTAAGCTTACGTATTAAGCATGTTCCCATGCATACCACCAAACAAGGATGTTACTGCCTATAACTTAATAGTTCTCATCTGATCGGCGGCTATCCCATCCTAGTTTCCCCCCCGCTGTGGACTTATTATATCTTGCTAGAGAAACGGTTGCATCGTTCCAAACAGATCGCATCTCCCTATAATATAAACAAATCGCATCCTCTACAAGATGATTTGGGTTTAATAATATGGTTTTTCTTTCCTAAGGGGAGTCTTATTTGGATCGCAATATACGTGATGCCTAAATAGGCTTCTTATTTGTCTATTCTATTGTAAATAGTATTGTTATTATTTATTATCGATTGTGTAAATTATATGTTTATTATTTTAAATAAATAAATGTTGTTTACAATTAAGAATATGTAAACTATGTTTATGATTTATAATATATAAATATGTTTATGATATAATATTAATTTATTTTATTTGAATATTTTAAGATTTTATTAGTAATAAATATTAATTAAATAATAATATTTAATATATAAATAAATATCAAATAATCATTCTTTGGTAATTATTATATTAATTTATAATTGTTTTATTTAGGATATATATATATATATATAACGGTCAAGCAGGGGGACATGACAAACATGTCCTACCTTCTTTTCCAACCGACTACGAGCATGGCTACCGGCTACAACGATTAGAAGTTTGTTTAGAAGATCATAATTTCCTATCTGGTTGTTGCTCTTCCAGCACTACTTTGCAGTGTCTGCTTGGAACATGGAAGATCATCTCTCCCACATTTTGACGCTACATACTCTACCATCTTTGTAGTACAACTGTATACGTAACTATGTTCATGGGGTGTGTGTACTATGTCATCACCTCTGCAAAAACAGCAGTCATTGTTGTCTGATAATAACAAGGTACTGCGAACAGGTGTTCATCTAGAGTGCACTGGTTACTCCAGTGATCTAATGGACATTTAGAGATACATATCCGCCATCAAACTTTGACTTGCAACCTTCCTTATTGCCTTGCTTAATTCAAATAGAATCACTCCCTCGTGATCACAAAGAACTTGGCTCTTAATGTGCAAACTGCAGTTGATTCCCTGAGAGTAGTGTCGATCTCCTTTAATATCCAAATTGCATTAGAATAGGCAATCGGGATATCCAAATCTCCACGCTCAAAGAAGTTCCAACCTAGACGAGGAGTTGTCTGATTGTTTCAACAAATCTGATAGGATCTTCAAATCTGATGATGCTACCCATTAGAAGAATTTTGATGTTGAATATATGCTTGTTTAAATTTTCCACAAAATTGAACAGCCTTAGGTTCGATTTAACCTGGCTCTAATACCATGTAAAAGTTGTTCAATTCTCAATTCAATATGCAAGATATATTTCTATTATCTGATATGTATTATTACGTTCTTATTGTATATGTCTAACTATCTTCTTGCTTGTGGCAAATGAGAGGAGCATTTAATATTTTCTATGTCCTATCTCATGAATGCCACTTACTATAAGTATATGACAAACAAGGCACGGTCAAGCAATGCCTTGATCGGTCATGACCGATCAAGACATTACTTGATCGTGTCTTATTGTTAATACTAATAAACTGCATGTTACGTAAATGTCAATTCGGTGGTGTGGACTATAACCTATAATTATCGGTGTTAACCAATCGCTACCACCCGATAGTATATCGGTGGCTGTCAATGCTAACAGCCGATAGTTATCGGTTTGTTAGCCTTGACAACCGATAACTATCGGTGACTAACATAGCACTACCCGATATGCATTCTATATATACTATATGCACCCCGATATAATATGCAACCCGATAAAATATGCAACCCGATATAATATGCAATCCGATAATATATTAATTGGAGTCATCATTATGTTAGATCAATATTCATCTAGATACAAGATTCATTAGATAGATGAACATGAGAAATATGCATAGTATGATTTAATCAATAGTTTGGTCATATACAAATATAGAATGACTATCAAGGATGATTCAATTGCTTGATGGTTTTATCATAGTTATCGATATGATAAATGATTGAATGAGAGACTTCATTTATCTCTCATTCAATCATTTATCTTACCGAAGCTATTATGCATTAACAAATTCCAAATATGGAATCCAAGAGGGTTTTCATCCTTGTTTACTGTTATATATAATAAATTAAATACAAGAATTAATAATAAAAATGACAATGCATACCAAATACAGCAGTAAAATATGTCTTTATTTGCACATGAAATTATTACAGAAGAAGATTGTGTTGTCGGGTAATTATGTCATATTGTAATTAGAACGATACGTATGTTAAAAATCGGTGGTTACGTGACGGTTCTCGGCATTTGGTACCGGACAGCCTACACCGACACCTATATATATGTACTTGGTTTCCTATTTCAGGTAGTAGATATTGTCGAAGGAAGTTATGTTCTGAATGTACTGGCATTTGGCATTAATGAATACACACATCTGAGTTCTTTTGTTTACTTGCATTACTGTATACTGTCATATTTCCTACATATTTGTACTGTTATGCACTATTGAAACACACACACACCCCTCGAGGGAAAACATTTTGACGTCATTGCCTTACAAGAAATCGGGTCAGCCTTGAGTGATTCATGTCCATAGATCCCATCAAAGGTGAGAAGAGGCCACATGGTGGTCAAGACCAAGCAATTAGGTGATCTGTCGACCCTTGGCTGAAGGGACCAAAGAGACGAGTTCAAGCATGGAAGTACTCGGAGTGTTGGGACGCTGGAGGTGGACATGTAGAGGACGCACGCATGTCTGAGAGTGCAAGGAAAGCACTGGAACGTAGCGGTCGGAACAGTTCACTCAGGTCCGACACGCCTGGAAGTAGTCTAAGTGTTGGGAATGTTGAAGGTGGACGTGTAGACGATGCTTGCGTGGTCAAGAGTGCAAGGAAAGCACCAGAACGTAGTGGTCGAAACAATCCACCCAGCTCTAGCACACAAAGTGAATACACACGTATCTTCCGAGTGAAAACAATGTTGGACACCCAAGAGAAGCAGAAACTGCCGAAGTTCACGAGAGACGCATCGGAGGACCCGGTACGGCATTGCAAAACATGCATAACCATTTGGGAGGCAAATGGCCAAGATGACAAGGACTACTGGCTGAAGGCATTTCCCGCCACCCTTCGGGGGATCGCCATTGACTGCTACACAGACCTCAATGCCCAACACAAGATGAGATGGAGTGATCTGAAGAGGGTGTTCCAGGAGGAATTCAAAGTCTTGAGAGATGATAATGAGATCGTGGCCGAAATCTATAATACTAAGCAAGGGAAAAATGAGAGTGTACGCGCTTACGACCGTAGGCTCAAAGAACTGTTGAACAAGAGGGAAAACCAGCCAACCGACGGGTTGAAGAAGAGGTGGTTCAAAGAGGGATTGATACCCTCACTGTGCAAGAAGATGAAAGTAGTGTCTCCGTCCTCATACGCCGATGTGTACAATCGAGCGATGGACATCGAGAGTGAAAATAAAACCTCCTCCCGAGAGAAGAGGAAAACCGATGATGATGAGAGCACCGAAGGTAGCAGTGACGCAAAATCCAAAACCGTATGAGCCCTTCGACGGGATATGTTGAGAATGATGAAAGAATTGAAGGCTGAGAAAGGAACCAGCAATGAAGGTAATGAACTATGGTGTATTGAGTGCAAAAGGGAGGGGCACACGAAAGGTAATTGTCCTACAAATATGTTTTGTGAAATTTGCCAAGTGCTGGGGCATTCAATCAAGGAGTGCCCGTACAATTTGAAGATGAGAAGTACACAAGTACTCTTCACACGGCGAGAGTCCAGCCCATCAAAATTAGTGAATGTATCGCCAAGTGGTTATGGAAATCAACAAGGGCGAAACCAAATACAATACGACTCTAGAGGACGTCCTATCATACAGTGCTGACAATGTAGTGAATGGGGACACTTTGCGAGAGACTACCATAACAAGAAAGACAACATACAATTATTGTGCAAATGGTGTGGACCAGGTGACCATGAAGATACCAACTGCCCGAATCAAAAGGGTATTAATATGTTGGACGTGGAGGAACAAGAGGACCTAGTTTTGGCAATCACAAGAGCACAAACAAAGAAGGCGATGTATTCAAACTCTGGTATGGAAAAGGAACAAGACGAAGTAGAACAAGTGTTGGTGAAGGAACAAGTAACTTCCAATGGAACTGCAAGTATGTCATTGCGGGAGTCAGAGAAGAACATAGTCCGACAAGTGCTACAAACAACCATACCCATCAAGGTGGCAGACCTTCTTCAATTTATGCCGACAACAGACTAAAGATGGTCAGCCAGGGACCAAAGCTGATCCAACTAGATCAAACTACTTTCCTTCATGATACACAATATATTTAAAAAACCAAACAATTGCCAAGAGGGACACAACCATCAACCAATCAATGCTTATAACTATTAAAAGTCAACAAGCACATAATATGAACAATTAATACATAGTCAGATAACTAATAGTATCAAACATGACAATCAACATTGTATGGGAACTACATCATCACCCCTAAAAGAAAAAATATTTTTCCATGTCGAGGGTACTAGACACAAGGCGACCAAGACAACATATGGAAATCTAGCAATAGCCGTGGTGTGAAGCAGACATTTCTAGAGAACGCAAAATGGCGATGTATCATGGATATCATCAAAAGCGGACTGACAGGAGCAAGTCGGGGGTCAGACATCGCTGTCTGGATGTTGTACTTGATGAACGGGCTGCAGAATGGCACGGTCTTCAATTGGCCGTCATTCTTTCTAAGCGCATCTATGAATACCTAGTGCTATAGCACAAGGTTTTCTATATGTCGCACCATGCCATTGCAATGTTTTTGGATGTTGTTCTTACAGGAGTGCCACCAAAGAAGAGGGGTAACTTGCAACCATCAGCCAAACTAGAACCATATAAACCTCCCATCTTTTATTGGATGCATCTGGACACAATGACAGCCTGCGGAGAACCACAAAGGAAGAGACGACAGCAAGATGTGGGGCAATCTCCCAGTGCAGGCAGCGGGGATGGTGAAGATGTCGTGGAGGCATCCTCGTCAGATGAAGAGAGTGGATATGATGACACTTTTCGCTTGGCTCCAGCTACAGGCCGACTGCCAGCGGAGGTTGGAATAGGAGGTGGTGATAATCTACTGGCCGAGGATGTGAGAGAAGGGGTAGTAGACAATAGCATGGTCGTGGAAGTGACGATGGCCGAGAATCCTCTTGACAGACCATATGTGGTTGGGCAGACGAAGGATGTACCAACCCCGGTGATTGATGTGGTGGACATGGAGGCATCACCGCCACCGCCACCTAGGGTGAGCTCTCGACAGGAGAAGTCATCCCACAATTGAGTCCCACCCATGTTGACCACCGAGAGTAGACAATCGACTCTTTGTTGCTGGAGACCCTCGAGGTACGAGTGGAGAAATTGCTAGAGTTGCCGTCGTCACTTGGCGGGGATGGAGGACTTGATACTAGCAGATGTGCAATCTAATGGAGGGAGGGATCTCCAAACTCATGGGACAATTGGGGAACATACATTGCACAGACAAGTTCGGGAAGGGGGGAATCTTCCTCTCCTCACAGAGAGGAACTCATACTCGGCTGGAGAAGCCCGACCCTGCAGACCCATTTGGCACTTTGCAGCGATGTGCATCCTAGTTGGAGGAAATGGCAAAGTTCCTGAGTGACGTCAGCCACATTGTGAAGAGTGTGGAAGTTGGACATGATCCGAGGATAGCTCAAGTTGTCGAGCGCCTATTGTCCTTTGTCAAGGAGGAGTATGAGGGGGAATTCTTCTGATGTTTCATGACCAAAGGATGGCCGAAGTTAGAGACCCCTGAGATGACTGATGCCTAGATGAGGAACATGATCGTGACAGAGGAGACTGGGATTTATGGTTCTATGCGTGGAATGGAGACGACCTTTCGGGACCTAGTTTTGAAGTATCGGACGACGGCAATGGTGAGCTTGGAAGCCATGAAGGCCCAGCGGTATTAGGCAATGTGGGAAGCCGAGGGTGTCAGGAAAACATTGGCCCACCAAATCCAGCAAATTTAGACATAGTTGGCTCAGGAGCACTCTCGGATTACCGCCTTGGAGAAGACAGTCGCCAAGAATGTGTAGGAGTTGGAAGTGAGTGGCAAGGCAAAGGATGAGCTGGCAGCAATGGTGACAGGATTGGAGGCTAGACTGGCCGAGAAAGAGTAGGAGCTTCAGAGAGCCCACAATAAAATTGTTGAGGCCGCTCATATGGTTAAGTTGACACGAGAACAAGAACTGGCAGCCACACAACGTCTCCAGTGAGCGGGCACATCTTAATCATCTGTACTTCCAAGGACGCTCTCTCCACATTAGGTTGCTTCCATCAGCTTCCATTTGTTTGTCATTTGGAAGACGACTTCTTTTTGGGGGGGCTGATGTTAGGTCGTAATTAGGAATAACACTTTTAAGTTATTGTTATGTCATTTTTGTTATGGTTGGAGTCAGTCGTGTGGGTTCCTGTGTCAGTTACGATGGTTGGTACCTCGGCCAACCACCAGATAGTATATATTGCCATGTAGGGGAACCCCGGCAATAATGTTGATGTACTAACCATTTTGGAATGCAATAAAGGATATTATTTTCTGCCATGTTTACTCCCTATAGTGAATTGTTCAAGTTCACAGAATAAACAGGAAATGTATACAAAAAACCTAACCAACAATTACAATTATATCCAGAGCATTGATTAAGTAACAGTCACAATAATATGGCAGAAAAATATATCCTTTATTGCATTCCAAAAATGTTCAGTACATCAACATTATTGTCGGCATTCCCTCACATGGCAATATATACTATCTGGCGATTGGCCAAGGTACCAACCATCGTAACTAACACGGGAACCGACACGGACGACTTCAAACATAACAAAATGACATAACAATAACTTTAAAGTTTTATTCCTAATTACAATCTAACATCAGCCCCCTCAAAAAAGAAGTCGTCTTCCAGACGACAAACAAATGGAAGCTGATGGAAGCAACTGAAACTAATGTGGAGAGGGATGAGAGGGCGTCCCTGGAAGTACAAATAACTGAGATGCGCCCGCTCGCTGGAGATGTTGTGTGGCTACCAGTTCCCTCTCTCACGCCAACTTAACCATATGAGCAGCCTCGACAATTTTATTGCGGGCTCTCTGAAGCTCCTGCCTCTGTTCCTGCAACCGTTGCTCCTTCTCGACCTTTCTAGCCGCCAATCCTGCCACCTTAGCTATCATCTCATCCTTCGCCCTACTACTCAGTTTTAACTCCTACACGTTCTTAGCAACTGTCTCCTCCAACGCGGTAATCCAAGAGTGCTCCTGAGTCGACAATAACTAACTCTGCTAAATGTGGTAGGCCAATGTTTTCCTAACACCCTCTGCTTCCCGCACTACCTGATCCCGCCGGGCCTTCATGGCTTCCATCCTCACCACTATTGTCCTCCGATACTTCAAGACTAGGTCCCAAAGGCCATCTCCATTCCACGCATGGAACCATAAATCCCATTCTCTTTTGTCACGATCATGTTCCTCATCCAAGCATCCATCATCTCAGGGGTCTCTGACTTCGGCCATCCTTTGGCCGTGAAATATCGGAAGCATTCCCCCTCATAGTCCTCCTTCACAAAGGACAAAAGGCGCTCGGCCACTTGAGCTATCCTCAAATCATGTCCAGCTTCCACACCCTTCACAACGTGGCCGACGTCACTCAAGAACTTCGCCATTCCCTCCAACTGGAACGCACATCGCTGCAAAGTGAAAAATGGGTCTGCGGAGTTGGGCTTCTCCAGCCAAAGTATCAGTTATTTTGTGTGAGGAGAGGAAGATTCCCCCCTCCCTTCCTGAACTCCTTTGTGAAATGTATGCTCGCCTGTTGTCCCATCAGTCTAGAGTTCCCGCTCTCTGTCAGATTCCACACCGCCAATCTGCAGATTGCTACTCTTAAGTCCTGCATCCCTGCTAGGTGACAGCGGCAATTTTGGCAGTTTCTCCACCTGCACCCCGAGGGTCTCCAATAGCCAAGAGTCGATTGTCTACTCCTGGCGGTCATCAGCACGAGTGGGACTCAACTCTGGAACGACCTCCTCCTGTGTCACCCTACGTGCCGATGGCGGTGATGCCTCCACGTCCACCAAATCAATCACCTGGGTTGGTACATCCTTCGTCTGCTCAACCACATATGGTCTGTCCAGAGGGTTCTCGGCCACCATCACTTCCACGGCCATGCTACACATCTACTACCCCTTCTATCACCTCCTCTGCCACTCGATTATCACCACCCCCTGTTCCAACCTCAGCTGGCAGTCGACCTAGGGTTGGAGCCAAGCGAAAAGTGTCATCTTCTCCACTCTCATCATCTGACAAGGATGCCTCCATGATATCTTCCTCACCATCCCCGCTCCTTGCAATGGGAGATTGCCCCACATCCTGTCTTCATCTCTTCTTCTATGGTTCCCCGTCAGCTGTCATGACGTCCAGATGCGTCCTGTACAAGATGGGTTTATATGGCTCTAGTCTGGCTAAAGGTTGCAAGTCACCCCTCTTCACAGGTGGCACTCCTGTACAAACAGCATCCAGAAGCATGGCAATGGCATGATGCAAGATATAAAAAACCTTGTGCGGCAGCCTGTTGTGACCATTTCACACATCGCCCCATTAAAATGGGGACCCCCTCTTTTTGCTCGGTTTTGCCTGTTCTTTTCTCTGCCTTTTAGGGTTTTGGGTAAGTGAGCAAGTCGTCTGGACTAGGGTTAAGCCTTAGGGTTTCCATTTTGATGTTTTAAAGCCAAAGTCCAGTCCATTTTAAGGAATTATTAAGCATCCTCCTGTGGATTGCAATTTTGAAATAGGGTGAATCTGTCAGGATGTCAGATGAGTCTGTCTAGGTCCAGTCAGGATTTTGAAACCAAGTCCAAACTTTGCCTAAGTATTAATGATGGAATTATGGGATCTTGTCCGGGTGAATTTTGACCAAATTTTGGAAAGTTTGATAATTGACCCCTAGCCTTGGAGATAACCTAATTTTGCCGTGTGAAGTGACTAAGAGCCTAAATTCTTGATATTTTAGCCTATAGGGGTAAAATCGCTCCTGTCCCTCAGTCAGGGACCAGGGCGAAATTGGTATTTTTATGCCTCTTGGTTATTAACTTGTTTTATTTGTCTTGTGCAGGGTCGCCAGGAGATGCAGTTGAGCATAGATTGGAGTTTTTGAAGATTTTGAGATTCAAAAATGGCAAGTTTTTTAAGGTTTAAGGCTAAATCGCTCCTGTCCCTCAGCCAGGGACCAGGGCAAAATGGCCTACTTAGACCATTTTTGGTCTTACTTGATCAAATTGAAGTGTCAGGGACGCAATAAGGGATGAAATCAACCTGATGAAGCACCAAAACTTAGTCGTTTGCAATGAAAAATTGAACATTTGGCCTTAAGGACAGAAATCGCTCCTGTCCCTCACTGAAGGACCAGAGCTTGAAATCCAAGATCGCCTTGTCCTTGCAAGATTTGAATGATTTCGTGATTTGAGAAGAACAAGGAAGATACGTTTTATCAGTTGAATATAACTTGAAAGGGGCACTATGGAGAAAATCGACCCAAGAAGTTAAATCGCTCCTATCCCTCTGTCAGGGACCAAGGCGAATTGCTCAAGGCACTCCTGTCCCTCTCCCAGGGACCAGAGCGATTTGCTTAAAGGACAAGTTTTGCCGAAGGTGAAGTGAGTTTTTAAGTTTGAGGCAAGTAAAAGGAGGTGTAACCACTCTATTGAAGATAATTTTGAAGATTGCAAAATGCCAGTGAAGCCTATTTTGTCCTAGGCGCTCCTGTCCCTCTCCAAGGGACCAGAGCGATCTCTTCATAAGAGAAATTTCCTGCAAAGTTAGAGCGAGTTTCATGTTGGAGATGAGTGAAGGGGGCCCCAATCAACCCGTTGAAGACAAATTTGAAAATAGACAAAACGCAAATGAGCTTATAAGTGCAAGTTCGCTCCTGTCCTTCAGTCAAGGACCAGGGCGAAATCTAGGCTATCTAACATTCCCCTCCGAATTTAAACCACTCCAAGCCAAGATACAAGGTCAAGATGATATTTGGAATGCCACTAAGAGAAACGAAGTTGCAAGAGACCACAAAACTTGCTCAAATTGGCTAATTCGCTCCTGTCCCTCTCCCAGGGACCAGAGCGAAATCCTCAAGTGTGCCTAATTTTAGAGTGCCAGTTTCGTTTGCAAGACTCAAAAGGGAATAAGGAGCAATGTTTCACGCCTGGAAGACAATTTAACGTTGATATAATTAAGGGTTTGTGCCATAAGTGTAAAATCGCTCCTGTCCTTCAGTCAAGGACCAGGGCGAAATTTTGGTTACTTAGCCTTCCCCTCCGAATTTTAATGAATCCAGGCCAAGGTACAAGGTGGCGATGATGTTGGAAATGCTTCGAAGAAGAGTGAAGTTACAAAGACCGCAAAATGTGATGGGAAATGGCCAAAGCGCTCCTATCCCTCTCCAAGGGACCAGAGCGAAATCTTCAAAAAGACATAAAATGCTTGCATTGCAAAGTACTATTTCTTGTGTCCGGGATTCAAGATGGAAGAGAAAGTGATATTCTACGTTTACAAGGCAATTTGGTATCGATATGATCAAGGATTAGCTCAAGGAACAAAAGTTCGCCCCTGTCCTTCAGTCAAGGACCAAAGTGATTTCAATGAAAACCATCATTCCCTCCTGAAGCCACGCCAAAGTAAGGTTGAACGAAGTCAAAGGGTCTTTTGAAGGGTGATGGACAAGGAACCAAACTTTAAAAATTGACTTGATGATTTAGAAGACAAAGACTAAGGAAGAAAAGAAAAAATCGCTCCTGTCCTTCAGTCAAGGACCAGGGCGAAAGTGGTTCAAGAGGCATTCATTCAAAAGATCAAATAGTCCAAGCTCAAGGTTCCCAATTAAAATGCCAATTTGGACGTAAAGGAAGTGACTTTGAACGTAAGAAGCGAGAAATACAAGACCAAAATGCTAAAGCGCTCCTGTCCCTCTCCCACGAACCAGAGCGATGAGGTTAATATTCATTATTCTTCCCATGTTTAGGCGCCAATACCTTTTGAATTGCATTAAATGCTAAAAATCGATAAACGTTGAAATATTTTTAATTAAAATTGGCATTTAATGGGTGCGCACAAGGCATTTATTAATTAATTTAGCCTTTTAAAAAAAAAAAAAATCGAAACTATTAATTACAAAGGCATTTAATTAATTAATTAAAAAAATTAAATAAGAGGGAGAGCGCTTGGGTTTTATTTTTATATTTATACAAAAGTCGGCCTCCTTTTATTTTTATTTTTTGTTTATTTTTTGCCTATTTTCAAAAGTCGGCCTATGGGAGAATGTAATGGTGAGCGCTTATATAAGGAGTATGTGAGCATGTTTAAAACATCATTCAATCATTGTTGCATGCGATTTTGGAGAAGGACAAGGAGAGTGCGAAATCTCATCAAGAAAGGAGTGCGAACTTTGTTTGTGGTGGAGCGAATTCTCCCTCAAGGCGTTGGAGACCCCAAAGGTGGTGGAGTTGATAAGGAAGGCGCATTTGCTAGAACAAGCTCACATTGAAGACTTCAATCTTCATTTTGCCTAGGCGAACTTCCTTAATTTTGCGTTCTTCTCTTAGAGTTAGCTCTCAAAGTGAGGTATGGCGAGGTCCCCCTTGTTCAATTTTGAATTTCAAAAGTCGTCCTAGTCTCAATCTTGAAATTTTGAATTTCCAAGTAGCTCAATCGCATTTAGGAAATGATAACTCAAAGACTTATCATGAAGTTTCCTAAATTCAATCTTTAATCTAGTCTATATTTCTACATTGCAAAGCATGTTACTTATTGTGAAATGTTGTGTAGGTGTTACGATGGCGACCCCGAAGGCAGGAGCATCCACCAGTCGTCCAGCTCTCATGAAGGAAGATCAAAAGAATGAAGAATTGGAGACCAAGATCGTGTCGAAGTGGAGCAACATTGGAGATACCAACTTGGGAAACTTCAGTACGAAGAAGTTTCGAGAGGTCCCTTACATTGGCAAGCCATCACCTGTCGCCAGGAGGATAATTGAAAGTGGCATCATTAAGGCGGTCGGCTTCCCTCCAGCAGTCAAGTGCCATGAGTTGATGATCGAATGTGCTCGCCACTATGATCCACAGTCAAGATCGATCGTGTCTAAGGAGGGAAACACTTTGGCTTACCTTTCAGAGGAAGCTATAAGTGAGGCTTTCCATCTTCCGGAGCACAGAGATATGATCTACAAAAGCATAGAAGGAGCCAGGTCCATGTACGAAGATGATCCAGACACTTGCCTAAGCATCATCAATAAGAACTGGTTACTCAAGAGTCGTCCTCGCCTGAGCAAGATTCCAAACACACCACATAGGATCGATTTCCAGGAGGAGTACAGAGATTTGATAACACTGCTCAACCGAGTCACAGGAGCCCCTCAAGCCTTCTATTTTGCGAAGTGGATGTTCTACTCCATCCAAGTGATAGTTCAGGGAAAAGGAACAATTCATTGGGCTAGAATGATTAGCCATTGCTTGGACATACAGTTAAGGAGACTGAAGGCTACCAAGTCCTTCCACATGAGTTCATACATCATATATGCCTTAATCAGGAGCTTTGAATATGCAAGACTACCTCATAGAGGAGTGATTGGAAGAGGACCCGGGGAGGTCAAAGTTTGTGATTCCTATGTTCACTTGCATCATCCGCCAGGAAGTAACTACAAGATAGTCAATGATACCTTCACGATGAACATCACCAGGACGTTGCAAGGCGGGATTCACAATAGGCTATCTCAGGATGCACAAGAGCTAGTAAAGAGGTACAGTGCTTGGTTTATCCAATTTCCAAAATTTACATATATTAGAGTTCATGGATGTCCTTCACCTCCATACATGTTGCCGAGATATCCGACAGACAGAATAGTGTTACTTGAGGTAACTAGACAGTTGGCAGCTTGCGCGAAGGCATTCAGACACAGACATGGAAATGGAGTTCCTATGCCTATCATATTAGGGAATTCAATTGAGGTATGTCCTAATGCTCTAGCCATGGATGATGCAGAGAAGGGGTTAGCTTTATATTCTTTTTCATTCTTTGCCTTGAGAGAGAGCTTTGATCCTTATGGGTATATAGAGGAGACAGTCGGAAGAAAATATAAGCATGAGTTTCAGATAGAAGACTTTGTGATGAATCTCTTAGATGATCTTGAAGTGAAAAGAAAGATGCATTCTAGATTGCCTTTGGACTTCATCAGGAAATGCAAGATTTACAGAGTGGCTGACCAAGCTCAGGACAGTGGCAGACATCTCCAATCATCTTATGATCGAGAAAGCAAATCAGTGAGGCTAGATTGGAATGAACCCGAGGTTGTGGATCTAGATGCTTTGATGGCTCCCGTTTTGTCTTGTACTCGCAGATGGGTCGATGTGCAGCATCAGAAGTTGAGAGAGCAAGGCATATCTATGACTTTTACTTTGGAAGAAAGACCCGCCGAAGGTGGAGCAAGTGTAAGTGAAGGTAATCCTAATCCCAAAAGCACAAGAGAAGGTAACCTTCGAAGCGTAAGTGAGGGCAATCCTCATCCTAGAGGCTCAAAGAGGAAAGAGAGACCTGAGAAAAGAGAATCCTCCAAGAAGAAGCAAGAGGCAAACCGAGATCGTTCATCCGGCACATCTTCTCGACAAGAGAAGAGGACATTTGAAATGGAGGAGTCTATGGAATCAATGGTACAAAACGATAAATAGGAAGAAGGATAGGCACCTCAACGATCATCAAGTCAATCTCTCCAAATCAATGAGCTACATGAAGACAAGAACGATAACGAAGTAACATCTCCTCTCAGAGAAGAAGAAACATTGCCTAATGAGATACAGGTTAAAGAAACAAGGTCTGCCATCCCAGATTGGTTAAAGGAGAGACTAACAAGGGTGATTGTGATCGAGGACGAAGATAATGTGATTGATTTAGAGACCCTTGTTGGGAATTCTCAGGAAGTGACAGATAGGAGGAAGGCTACTAAGATGTCCAAGATGATCAGAGATGAAACCGGATCCAGGAAATTGCAAATAGCTATACCGGCAGTGGACAAATATGAAGGTGAGATCCTTGCAGAGGAATATGATGTGGAGACATTTGAGCTAGGTCCACTCACAGCCGAACAGACATTGGATGAGGCCACCGATTCATTTGAAGCATTAGAAGACAAGCTTAGGGAAGAAATGGAGAAAAATAGAAAGCTTGAATGAGAGGTCGGTGCATGGAGAGGCTACTTTAGCCATCTCAATCAGCCTTTGGGACGTCAGGATCCAGCAGTATCTCCTGCGCAGGCACTTCCCCTTGAATCAGTTGGTGAGGCAGAGAGAGTCAGGAGTTTGGTTCAGCTTATGAGCTCTTGGATTGACAAATCTCATACAGTTGCTATTGAATTTGCAACAAGGATGATGCAGACCATTCACCGAGCTATCCAGGTTCTTGAGATCATCCACAACTTGATGATAACGGTAGCCGCCTTTGCTCATACTAAAGATGTTATCATTCCTGTCCTGCAAGTAATCAGACAAACATCAAGGAAGGTCCTAGTACAAGAAAAAATAATGGATGGAGGACCTCATAGTTTACTTCAGTGGTCAACTTTACTACAGATGAAGGAAGTTCTCTTCGAGGACATCAGTACTAGATGCAATCATGTTGAGGAGGTTATCCACCCGATCCAGGATAGAGTGTTTGAGGTACTACGTACTATTCTAGGCAGGAGGATCGAAGTTGAGACAGATGTGGACTTACAAGAATTGGAAGAAAGGGTCAAGGTCATCTTTTGCAAAGATGCGAATATTATCACAGATGAGCAACGGGACCAGATGTTTGCTACCATGCTCCTGATTGAGAAGACCAAAGAACTTGAACCTGCATGGGACGCTGCTCTTCTCAAGGCTTTTGATCAGGTCATCCATTTGGAGGAACGAATGAGGAATCTTCCCGAGATTCCAATTGCTGAGATCGAAGGAATCGTCTCCAGATTCATTGCATATGCTAAAAAGGAGCATTGGAAAGGGAATAAGATTCTAGAAGAAAGGTTGTTATAGATGACATGGCACCTTAATTGTCATTGGTCTATGTCTCCTAGGTTTTTGCGCCAAATTTTATATTTGGCTATGCATTTAATATTGTTTAATAAAAAGGGGACTATTTGTAATAAACCCTAATTAGGGTTTAGGTGTCATAATCTTGACCATTGATCTTCTTTTGATCTGGATCGTTCATTGTAATTGAGGATGCTATATATACCCTCATTTCTTTTCATTTTGTAATAGAAATTAGATACTAGAGAGAATTAGAGAGATATTAGAGATTAGCAATTAGATAAGAGCAAGTTACTTTGTAGCAAGATTGAGCTTTGAAGAAGGAATTTCAAGCAATTGTTGTTTATGATGACTTTGAGATCAATAAAATATTGAAGTTATGGTGTTTTATTGCAACTCTTGTGGTTATCTTCATGGTTGTTTACTTTCTTGAATCATTCTCAGTCAAGGTAGTATTTTAGTTTGGAGGACAAAGTGTTGGACTTGATCTTTGGTGAGATTCACTTTCCAAACCACTAGCTTCTTGCTGATTGTAAGAACGCCTTGCGTGGTCAACTGGAGAAACTTGAGTTACTTAAACCTTCAATCGTCATTGAACTTTGGATATGTACCTTTGTGGTAGTGTCTATGATCCTTGATGAATTGAAAGATCATTTGTTACCTTAGAAGATCGTATCAATTTCAGTTGAGTTGTTATTTTATGGCAATATTGAAGTTGGTAGAATCTTACCAAGTCCTGTCCGCATTAAGTCATTCTTAGGATTAGACTAGAATTAATCTCTTGCAAGCCCTTCTCTTTTGATCTTTCTTGAGAATTTGTTAGTATAGGAAATCCTATTTCGGAACGTAAGTCCCCTTGATGAAACAGCAATCACAACGACCACTGGTGCTTATCCACACATAGAGACCCTACATAAAACAACATTGGAGTCACCCTGATTGATCCTTTCTTTGCGATATCTTCAGCAATCAGAGACTTTATTCAAGAGAGGATAAGGTACCTTTGGGTATTTTATTGTGTATGATTCTGTACAAAATACACGTCAACACAGCCCTAGACATTCGTGGATGTGCTCAGAAACGAATGACACCCAATTAAAGACTGTGCCATTCCGCAACCGTTCATCAAATACAACATCCACACGGCGATATCGAACCCCCGACTGGCTCCTGTCAGTCTGCTTTTGATGATGTCCATGATACATCACCACTTCGCATTCGCCAGGAATGTCCTCTTCACACTGCGGCTACTGCCAAATTTCCATATACTATCTTGTTCGCCTTGTGTTAGGTCCCCTCTGCAAACCAGTTAAACCAATTGTTGCTTTTGTTCTAATTTCATCTTCCTCTTAATGACAGGGCTGCCCTGGTTGGGAATCCCAAAAATTTTGGCAAACTCGATAGCGAAATAAGAAATGGTGAGATGACATTCGCCAATGTACCATAGACCTGTGTGTATGCCTGTCATATCCTACCACCATTCCCTTCAGTACAGGCTCAAATTCCTTAATGTTCAAGACTGGCATGGTCTGAATGTGGTCGACCCCTGCCCTCTTCAAATTCATTTTAATAATATTGGTGTCGTTCGTCTCCTCCCACCATGTCCTACAGTTGCTGCCATTCAACCCCTCCCATGTCAAAGACTGCATAGTCACGGGCTCATCTCTCTGCACACGTTCCCACACCTTCTTCCCTTTGTTGCTTCCTAGTGTGGCCATGTTACCTACGAAAAATGACTGTGCCTTTGTCGCTGGGGTTTCCAAACCTCATCCTCGGCATACCTGGATCAATTTTTATAAATTGCAATTCCTTGTTCAATTCTCCCGCCGAATCTACGTCGCTGTCAAAACCGTTCCCCAAACTGTTTCTGCAGTTAACTAAAATCTGCCAACTGTGTTTGTGATCCCAGAATTTTTCCAGTCTCCAACCATACGGTGTGCACTCCCCATATGGATGTTGCATGTACGGATTTCCAATGAACGAACTTTCTTCTTCGGCCAATCACGTACGGATTTCATGCAATTTCGTACGAATTTTTGCAACTTGTCTTCTTACCTCCTCGCGTTTGATCTAGATGGCCATACGGACTTTATCTGCCAGGATCTCTATACGGAATCTGTACGGATCATCCCTTACCTCTTGGTTTCTTTCTATACGGATGCTACACGGATTCCTTATGATCGGACTATGCCCTTCCTCTGCGACTTTCCTACGACAACCATATGAACTCCCTTGATCTCTGCCTCTTGTAATATCGTCGTACGGACACCGTACGGATTCCCATCTCTAGTACTGGTTGTACGGAAGTGTTTGGATTTTTCCGTGCAGTGCAAATTTCCTCCTTTGTCCCTCAGTACGGAATTTGTACAGATACTCTTGCACAAGTGGTCGTGCTAGATTTGGTAGCACGTGTCGTACGGATCTGTACGATCGGTGTTGTGTGGGTGTCACGAGCACACGATCTTTAGCAGTTGTTCGTACCAATGGCACGACCACCGACAGTTCCTTTCCCTGTACAAATCTGTAAAGGATAGCTTGGTTATCTGGATAACTGCACGAATATTCTCTTTTGTACAAATTCTTTGCAAAGTGCTTCCAAATTCCTCCTACTTCATTTCTGTGCAATGTGCTTGAAATGGCAAAACATGGATTCTTCTACAACTTTTTAGTTTTAGGGTTAGGGCATACTTTAGTAATTCATCCTTTGTTTTAATTTTTTTATTTTTCCTAGCCCCTTGCTATTGGCATTATATTGTCATTGATGTCAACTGGTATTGTCAACCGGTATGTATGGAAGGTGTGCCGGTATGCAGGTGTGGAATGTTACCAATATGGATGTCCACCGATAAGCAAGCATAAGAAAGGAAAGAGACAACTAAAGCTAAGACAAATTAATTGGTTGTCAGATCATATAAAGTGAAGTGATGAACTCTAAACCGGAAAGCACATTTATAATTGACTAATGTGACCTCTGTGAAGAAGAATGAATACTGGTTTGGTATGCAGGCAGGTGTTATATCAACCGGTGAACATATTCATTGGTAAGCATGCAAGGGACAAGCAGAACATAGAGAAACAAGGCATCGCGTTATGTGCAGTGAAAAAAGTATTATGTCTTATGTCATGTCCCCTCTTTAGCTCTGTCTAGCAGAGGCATGTGAGTCAGCTTATTTTGGGCTCTTGTAGGCTGACAATGGTGGATAGAGACTAAGTGAGGATATTCAGTGTTTGGGATTTGGTATTCTGGTAGTAGTGGACCAGTTTGGAGCAGTTCCTTAATTTCAGGAGGCATTTCCTTCTTTTGTGGAGGCTATTCCTACTATTTAGGAGGATTTGACAGTACCCAGGGTTGGGTTACCATGAGACTATTCCTTGGGTTTAGTTTCAGAAGATTTGGGTATGTTTCCTAGCTTCTAGGAGCATCCCTAGATTTTAGGGACAAGATTGCTCGAGGATCCATGATTTCCGACAACAATCATAGAACAGTGGTAGGCTCCGTTTCAGACTTGTGGAGTCAGATGAGCATTATACAACTATTTGCGATATATTTTTAATATTTCCTAAGTTAGCGTCTTATTAATTAAATAAAGCTATTTATATAGCTAATTGGAGTAATAAGGGGATTTTGGCTTCTTCTGGTCAGGCAGGCATATGTGTTATTGCTTGTTGGAAAGGTCTTGAATTATTACAGTGTTCCACGGGGACGCGTCCCCCCCCTTTTTGGGCGCGTCCCCCCGTCAGAAACGTCTCGGGGACGGGGGAACGGGGACGCGACGTCCCTCGCCGTCCCGCCACCACCACCCAAACGCCGTCGGGACGTGGAGACGTCCCCGCGTCTCCGCGTCTCCCAGGGAGACATGGAGACGTCTGGGCATCTCCCGTGTTCCCACGCGAAAAAAGACACTTTTTAAAGTTTTTTTAAAACATGTGCCTTTTGGGGGGTTAAGGGGTAACCCTAATTGGACGTGGACCCCACCCTACCCCCCAAAACAACACAAAAGCATGTTTATTTTGGATTTCACTCTCATTTTGGAAAACTGATTTTTTTTCCAGCAACTTGAAGAGGAGGAAATACTTGAAGAAGATTGATTGAAGGGGTGAGAAAAGTGATTGCAAGCGTGATAGGAGCTAGAAGAAGCAAGAAGAAGAGGAAGAAGAAGATTCTTCTACATTTTGGAGAGATTTTTCAAGCACAAGGTAGGGTTTTTCAACTTCTTGTTTTTTTTTTGTTTTACTTTCTGATTTTCATTGTTCTATGTCATTTTTGGTTTTTTTTTTCCCTATTCATCTCAAGACTCAAAATGAGATTTGATGTTGAATCTTGAGGGCAAAATGATTCATCATTTTGCCCTCAAGATTCAACATCAAATCTCATTTTGAGATGAATAGGAAAAAAATTTAAAAATATATTGTTAAACAAGGCTGATTTTATTTTTATTTTTATTTTGTGAAATGCAGTGTCAATTTCACAATGAGCTCCCAAGGCATGAGTGAAGATGACATGGAAATCCATTCTCATAGTGAGAATGATTCAGAATATGAACCTGAAAATAAGGGGGGTGACCATGTGGCTGATCCTGGAGCCCAATCTAGTTCTATGGCAAGTGCACCAGCTAGTACAGGTTGCCCTTCAGAGTTGTTGGCACCATATGCTAGGGGTCATTTTGATCCTAAGTCTCCTCTAAAACAGTTTGCTTCACGAATATCAGTACAAGGCACTGCATCACATTCAAGTGGGGGAACAAGGAAGTGGAAGTGCAATATTTGTGACAAAGAATGGTTCGGTAGCATTAGTAGGGTGAATGCGCACTTTCTGTTTTGGAGAGGAAAAGGCGTGAAACATTGGAAGTTTTTGGAGGAACCCAAAAATATACAGTACAGAATTGAGTTTAACAGGCTTTGGGGGGTTCCAGATGACACAAATATTTCAATGCCTACTACTTTGTCTGCTAGGGCATCACTTCACGACAACCAGAATGTGCCAGTGCCACATACTTCTCATGCTTCGCAGGCGGGAGGAATGATGTTTGGATCTCCATCTACTTCCACTTCTACTGCAGCAAGGGCTGGGAAACATAGGTTGCATACACCACAAAGCAACCCCATTGTTGATATGTTTAATGTGCAGCTGAGAGATGAGATAGATGAATCCATTGGCAATTTCTTCTTTGCCAATGGCATTCCATTTCATGTTACACGGTCTCCTTATTATAGGAAGATGATGGATATGGTGGCCAAGGGAGGACCATCTTATGTGCCACCAGGGGAGATGAAAATGAGGACCAAGATCTTGGATAAAAGCTATTCCAAGATCAATATTTTGATGGAGAAGATGAAGGCATGTTGGGTGGCATCGAGGTGCAGCATAGTTATGGATGGGTGGACGAACATTAGCCATCGTCCACTCATCAACGTCATGGTCACATGTGCAAAGGGCCCATACTTCCTTAGAGCAGTTGATTGTACAGGGCATTGTAAAGATGCTGATTTCCAGTTTCAGGTCGTCAGGGAGGCTATTGAGGATGTTGGGCCACAAAATATGGTCCAAGTAGTGACAGATGCAGCCTATGTGTGTAGAGCAGCAGGGAGACTCGTTGAGGCAGCCTATAGACACATTTGGTGGACCCCATGTTGTGTGCATGCCATGAACAATGCACTCAAGGACATGGGGAAGATTGACTGGATTAGAGGAGTGGTCACCGATGCGAGAGATGTGCAGATGTTTATCTGCAACCACCACACTTCACATGCACTCTTCAGGACCTTCGCGAAGGAGTTCTTGAAACCAGTTGAGACTAGATATGCATCCTATTTCATTCTCTTGGAGAGAATGATTGAGTTGCAAGAGGCATTGCAACTCATGGTTATGACTAATGAGTGGAATAGGTGGGCTGAGGCCAAGACAGAGCAGGGGAGAAGGGTGAAGGAGATAGTGAAGAGTGATGTGTTTTGGACTGATGTGAAATACATTGTCTCCATCATTTCTCCAGTATTCCAGGTGATCAGATATGGGGATGGGGATGCACCTAACCTTGGAGAGGTGTATGAGTGCATTGACTCTATGCTTGACTAGATGAGGGCTGCTGTGCGAGTGAAGGACCCCTCTCTAGCATTCTACAATGAGCAAATCCGGCCTATCATTCAGAGTAGATGGGACAAGTTGAACACTCCTTTGCATATGGCTGCCTTTGCCTTGAATCCTAAGTGGTACAAGGCTAGACCGAGTAGAATGACACCGATTGAGGATGATGAGGTGAAGGCGGGTTTCTTTAGGTGCATAGAGAAGATGTTTGATTCCAGAGATGCCGGCACAATGCGCATTGAGTGGGGGAAGATTTGCCACTCTTAGAGGTTATTCAGATACGGTAAAGATGGATATAGACACTATGGCACAGGAGGACCCACTTTTGTGGTGGACTTGTCATGGCCCGAAATCTTTGACCACCACTCTAGCCATCCGTCTGCTATCCCAGGTTTCCAGTTCTTCAGCTGCTAAGAGGAACTGGTCTACATATAGCTTCATCCACTCTCTTAAGAGGAACAGACTTACCTCTAAGAGAGCAGAGAAGCTTGTGGTTGTACACAGTGCTTTGCGTCTCATAGACCGCAAGACACTCGTGTACAAGGAGAGTCCAGCGGCATGATGGGATGTAGAGCCAGACGAGCCTTCACAGATTGATGAGGATGATCCTACCACTTCAGATAGAAGGCTAGTTGGTGTGAGCTTGAGGGACCTTGATCTTCAAGAGTCCAGCAATTCCAGTGAGGAAGAGTTCGCAGATGATTAGAGGCCTCCATTAGCTACATTTTGAGTTTTGTCATTTTGTCTTTGACTCTAGTCTCTTTTGTAATGCTATTGCTACACGTATTTGTATTTGGCTACTCATTGTAATGATGAATTATGTAATCATCTTTATTATTATAGACTTTGCAATGGCATCAGATATTCGTATTTTCGTTTTCCTTTTTCGATATTCATATGATAGAAATGAGAAATCTCCAATTTGACAATTTCATTTGTCAAATTTTATTTAGCATTTAGCAATTAGTATTACTAATCTAAGTAATCTTGGTATTTCCTATAGTTTCATTTGAAATCTAATTCTTATACTGTTATACTGTTATACATCTTTTCAAGTACTATATGTATATATATGAGCACCACCACCCCGCCACCCCCCCGCGGCCGTCCCCTCGCCGTCCCCAAATTTAGGCCCTTGGTCCCCCCATCCCAGAAACGCGTCCCCCTCGTCCCCCCATCCCCCCGTCCCCAATGCCCATGGAACACTGAATTATTATAACTTATTTTCATCATCCGGAGACCTTCTGGCACCTTGAGTTTTGTTATTTGACGAAAGGGGTGTTTTTCCTATACATAAAGGCCTTTTTAATTAAGAATATGCCATTATTTAATAAAGGTAAAAGCATATTCTCCCTTTAGGGTTCGAGTAGCTTTGAGAGGGAGATAAAAGGAGATGTTGGCTCACTTTTAATTATCTTTTTACATCTTCAAACTTGGCATTTGTGAATTTTCTTTGAGGAGCGATTTCTGGAGAACTGGGACGCAAACCCCAGCGCTTAGATATTGGGACGCAAACCCCAATAGAAGGTTTCAGCAACTTCATTTAGTTTCAGACTTTGATTGGAGTGCAAGTTCAACATTGGAAGAGCTTTGGCTTTGGACGTTGGGTATATTGCTTGGCATGTGGGAGTTCCTTGGTTGCCTGGACATGACTGCAGCAGCCGTACGGCCTCCTTCCAGCTGGCATGTGGGTTGCTGATTGGTATTCATCAGCCATCTCTTTTTTGTGCATGGATGGTTTTTCTTGCTGCCGGCAACATTATTTTGGTTGGTAGATACTTTGCTGGCATATCATTTATGTATTTTGCCTAGTACGATTTGTAGCTATTCTGGGTTGGCTGAATATTATATTATTGCACATTATTTTCCAGCCTATTTCATATTTGCTGCTGTTGTTATTCATTGTTTACCTATATCTGGAAAAATACAAACAAAAACAAAAGACACAACCTTTCTGCAACTTTTGTCTTTCTCTGAAAGATCATTTAATAAACAGGAAGAATTTATTTTAAAACAAATAATTAAAAAATTACAGCCTGTCAAATTAAAAGATCCATCAGGGATCTTTCAGTGGTATCAGAGCCTTGATCTTGCCAGCCTGTTGGGTGAAGATCAGTAGTTTGATTTTATATTGAAGCTTGTTTGCAGACCAAATTGGTCATCATGACAAGGTTGTCTAAGAATAAACAAACAGGGAAAAAATTTGAACACCTTCACAGAGTTCTAGACACTCTAAGGGTATGACTTCATCAACTAGTACAAAGAGGAGGTCTCCTGCAAAGACATTGAATGACACAGTTATGAACAACTATGACAAGTATTGTTCCCTTCCGAAAAAGATACGTGACTGTTTTTCCTTCACACAATTCATGGGAATACCCGATGAAGAGGACTTGATGCTTTCGAGTCCACATCATCAACCAAGGAGGCAACATGAATCATTTGAGAACCAAGGAAGCAGTGGAGGAGCAAAGGAAATGATGTTTGCAAATGAGATTGGCAGAAAATTAGTTGATGACTTTGATAGCCAGGCAGATTTCATTGGTGAAAATAAAATCTCAGCATTAGGGAATAATTCATATGAGACTTCTACATCCTTGCAAGGTGTCTTACAGGTGGATTCCATTGGAGAGTATGACAGTAGAAACAGCTCTGAAGGAATGAATGTTGAATTACATGAAACAAATGCATTCTCTAGTGAATTAGTTGACTCTATTGTTGAGACCAATTCCATACATGAAGAAAAATCAGAGGTTAGCATGAATGAAACAACCCATCATAAATCAGATTTTGTGTACTTTGGGGCAGCAGATATAGAGCATTGCCAAAGGTTGAATGGAGATTGGTTAGATAGAGCTATGCAAGCAAAGATGCTTGCTACCCAAGCAAGACAGCACTTGCAAGAGTTCAAGGAAAGATGCAATCAGCTTGATAATGCAAGAAGACAAAGAGAGTCATATATTAGATCGTTATTTCTTCCAAGGGAAGAATGTGTAGATGAACAGCTTACAAGGGAAAAGCTTCTTGAGGTAAGCTCACAAGAAGAGCATGTTACATTGTGTGAAGAAGAAAGGAGGTATGATTCAAGAAATTCAGTTTGGTCTAGTTTGCCTTATGAAGTCTATGACTTCCCTCTTTTAGAGAGCCCCTTGAAGATTCAAAACATTAATGCTGATATTTACACACTTGATGGACTAGCCACAAGTGACATCCATTTGTGTGGAATGGAACATATTTCATTTCAAATTGGCTAATCATGCATCATCTACAATGAAAGGACAGTTATTAAGGTCACATGAGGCATTTTATCTTAAAGAGCTTATTATGGAGTCCAAGAGATTGTCTACTAAGAAGATCTTGCATTTTGATAATGTTTGGTTTGTTTTGCATACTACACCTTGGAGACGATTGGTAAGGAAAAGCATAGCAATCATGGAGGTGAAGGTATGGATTAGATTAAAGGCAGCTATGGAAGCTATAAATCCATGTTACTTGCAGCAGGGTACACTTCATAGGTCAACATTCATGAAAGGAGACCCTACCCTCAAGAACAATATAAGGAATGGCAATGAAGACACCTTGGGAAGGTTTGAACATAATTCTGATTTCCTAAATTGGGACATAAATATTTTGACTTCATATGGGCACAAATCCAAGAAGGATAGTGAAGACAACTATAGCATGGTTGACATTTATGAAAGGATAAATAAGCATGAGGTTGTGGTGGGAACTTCTATTTGCCCACAATCTGATTTTATAATAGCAGTTAGAGAAGAACACAAATCAGATTGTATGTTGATGTCTCACCTTTATGATGTTGACACTTTGCTTGAGTGTAAGGATGTCCTAATCTCAAGTCTTGATATGTTACTTGATTGGACTGCCAAGTGTATGCAAGTGTACTCTTGCAGTGAAGTTTTCCAAGGTAATGGAAGAAAGGCTACAATCATTCCTAAGTCTATGATTAAGGACAGCAGCATCATCCTATTTCAATTACATGAATTTGCAGCTCCTATTCATGGAGCAAATAGTGAAATTGAATTTGCAAATGTTGGTATACCTGATACATTGGTTAAGCATGGTTATTTTGATGATGTCTCTTCCAAGAGGACTGGATTTGTTTATATCAAAACAACAGTATTAAATCAGTCTGAAGAAGTTTGTGACGTACACTACTCCATACATAATAAGGAGCAAGACTTATCTTATGCTAAGTTTGTAGTTGATGTTGATAGCAGTGCTTCAGTTGAGACAAGAAAAATCAATAACACACCGACAATAGATGTTGGCGGCAATATTGTACACGGAAATACAACTAGTTAATTAAGTTGTAATTGTGTTGGTTAGTTGGCAACCGAGGGGTGGCAGTTGCGGTGCGACGGTTGGCGCTCGCACCCCCTCGGCATCTTTATATACTTCCGAATGTAACTTGTGTAGGACAAAGATGAATGGAATAACATATCTTATACTTGTCTGATATCTATGGCGTTATTATTCTGCATTACGTACTTTATGCTTTAAGTTATTCACCCGAGAGGGCAAACATTTGGCACCGTTGCCTAGACGTACTCGGGAACGGAAAACGCGGATGGTGCACAAACACAATGGGCCTACCCGTTGGTGAGATTAACCCAGAGGCCGACGACGCGCAAACGGAACAATCGTCGTGGGACGCAGAGCGTGATGGCAAGAGGCGAAGGGGAAATTGAACCCTATAATAATCCTGGCACAATGTTGAGATAAATTGTGGCCGAAAGGAAAAATAATAAAAGTTTTTCTTTTGTGTACATGGCGTGTGCTTGCTATGTACGGAAGTGATTTCTGCCCAATATATTAAATAAAGATAGAAATAAAAAAACAGAAATGGACGAGTGGGAGGCCGCGCAGAGGGCCTTGATTCTGGAGCAACAAGTAGAACGTAGACGGAGGCTAAGGCAACTTGCCGAAGGACGACCTGCCAAAGGGTGGTCTGAGGGGAAGCAAGGAGGTGTCACAGAGGGTGCAGAAGCCGACGGAAATTTCTACGCATCGCCAGAACACCGTAGGGAGCGGAGCCACGAAGAGTTTCTGGAGGAAACAAGGTTAAGGAGAGATCTAGTCGAAGAGACCCGGGATCGGTTCAGAAACTTATCTCTTACACCACAAAGTGAGGATCGCCAAAGGGAGCCAGGAGTGGGTGCGGGTGACAACGAAGGGGAGGATAACCGTACGGTAGGTGCCACACTCGACAGGCAAAACACCGTACCTCCAGTCACCCATGCAGGACACACCACCGACACCGGAGGGACCGGATGGAGCAGCGCAGGGGCCCAGACACAGCCTCAGCCATCTCCATGAAGACGACCCTCATCGATGGGGAGTAAACAAAAACTGCCGAAGTTCAATGGCGACGGGAAGGAAGATCCTGTCCGCCATTGTCGAATGTGCGAAACCATATGGTCAGCGAATGGTGTTACCGACCAAGACGAATGGGTAACACAATTCCCAGCAACCTTGAGAGGAGTGGCCATAGACTAGTACTCAGATATGGACAAGGCCAAAGTCGGCACATGGCCCAACCTGAAGAAGGAGTTTGGTATAGAGTTCCGCCTCCTGAGAGATGACAACGAAATAGTCACTGAGATCTATGGAATGAAGCAGAACAAGAACGAGACTGTCCGAGCCTATAGTCGGCGGCTGAAGGAACTATTGGGAAAAATGGAGAGTCAACCAGCAAATGGGTTGAAAAAGTGATGGTTCGTGGAGGGACTAAAGCATTCCCTCCGAAGGAAGATGAAAATCGTTCCACCTAGATCATACGAAGACGCATACAACAGAGCGATGGATCTCAAGAGCGAGACCAAGACATCGAAGAAAAAGAAGAAGGATAGCTCGTCTGAGGAGGATGACTCGTCACAGGAAAGCAGCAGCGACAGCGAGGCTGGCAAACGGGTGCAAGCGCTCTGGAAAGATATGGAGCGAATGAGGAGGGAATTCAAAACAATGAGAAGCACCAGTCAAACCGAAGGGGAAATATGGTGCACCGAGTGCAAAGAGGAGGGGCACACAAAGGGTACTTGCCCGAAGAAGGCATTCTGCGAGATTTGCCAAGTGATGGGACACTCCACCAAGGAGTGCCCATACAACATGAAAACCCGAAGTACGCAAATGAGCCAAGTGTTGTTCACAGAGCAGGCCACAACATCAGCACCAGCGGGTACGGGCCAGCAAACCAACACAACGGCATCATCTAGAGGTTATTGGGACAATAGACGCGGTGGCGGAAGGAATAGCAACAATAACAATAACGGAAGCCGTATCCAGTATGACGCCAAGGGCCGGCCAATTATCCAATGTAGGGCCTGTAATCAGTGGGGGCACTTCGCCCGTGATTGCATGAAGGAAGCCACCCCTCAGCACCTCTGCCGATGGTGTGGGCCAGGCGACCATGAGGATGCAAATTGCCCACAGGCAGGGATTAATCTCCTCAACATTGAGAAGGCTGAGAAGACTAGTGAGAAAGAAGTACTGGCGATCACCCGCACCCAGACAAAAAAAGCCACTTATCCCGACCCATGTATGGAGAAGGAGAGATTACAGGAGGCAAAGGCCAATATTGAATGAGAGATGACGACCGAACGATGGGACAACGAGGTGGCGAGTACATCATCCCGTACGGAAGCAGAAAATAACATCATTGGGCAAGTACTACAGATGGAAGTACCTATAAGGGTAAAGGACCTTCTAGAAACAATGCCACAGTTAAGAACCGCCATTTTTAGTTCCATACAAACCACTACGCAAGCACCTTTGCGTGCCACACGGGCAAAAGTTCCGGTCAGCCCCTCGGCTGACCCAATGTTGTTGGCCTTAAATAGTGGTCAGCATCCTGTTGTAGTAGAGATGGGAATTCTTGGGGCTATCCTCAAAGACACCATCGTGGACGGAGGTTCGGGGGTGAACGTACTACCAGAGGATACGTTGAAGAAGCTGGGGAAGCCAACACTATGGCCACCCACGTTCAACTTGGTAGGTGCAGACCAGCACGGCATCAAGCCACTCGGCACCCTGATGGCCCAGCCGGTCACCATCGCCACGCAACCTTTCATACTAGATTTTGTGGTAATCCCACTCAAGAAGAAGGGGTACGACACCATCTTAGGCAGAGGGTGGCTGGTTACAGCAAAGGTGAACCACGACTGGAAAAAGAACACCCTTTCTATGGAGAAAGGGGGACGAAAGTACACCATTGATCTAAGGACCCAGGTTGTTGATGAGGAACTGACATCATCTTCGAAATCGAAGGATGAAGGAAAAGGTGACCCGAGGGACGAAGGACGGGGCTATAGGGAGCCCAACGACGAAGGGATTCTCAAACTAGGAGAATGCTCCGAGGATGAGACAGGGTCATTAAACGGGCTCTTCCACTAGCAGATGAAGGATTATGAAATGTTCCAGAGCTACAAGCTCCAAGTAGAGGAACTAGAGCAACAGAGGAGGTGTACCTGCCAGAATACATAGAATATTGGAAGGGAGACGCCCCAAATCTCGGTGACGTAGATAATCTGAAGATCAATTGTGTCAGCAACGATTCGAACCCTATGTGGAAGGCCGCATCTTTCAAAATCTTTATTATTCTTCTTCTTCTTATGTATGGGAAGGAGACCGTGGTCCCTATAGAATTTGTGGTTCCAGGTCTTCGGATGGCCATTGTAAATAGACTTGCCACCAATGGATCCAAATTAAAACCCTACATGCGAAGCGCGTAGGGGACCCAAGAGGCTTGAAGGGCACCCGAGAGGTCGGAGGGGGACCCGAGAGGATGGAAGGGGACTCAAGAGGCCGAGCAGGCGACTTGAGAGGCACGGGACCAACACGGGAGACTCTTGGGCGAGGAAAACCAAGAAGGATGAAGGGCTATCCCAGAGACAGGGGACCCAAGCCGAAGACTCTATAGACAACTAAATTAGGAATGATTAAAAAAAAAATGTACGGTCGTACGGGTCCGTACGGCAGTTGACCGTACAACTGAAAATATTTTTTCTTTTTTTTAAAAAGTGCATGATGGTTGGGGCCACCGTACGGTGGACCACCGCCGTGCGGTGGAACCACCGACGGTGGGACCACTATGTGGTGGACCACCGACGGTGGAACCACCGAACAATGGGACCACCGTGCGGTGGTAACACCAACGGTGGACCACCAACGGTGGGCACCACCGCGGGTTAAAGCCGCACAAACTAAAAGGAGAAGAAATCAAAACCCCGCACGAAGAAAGACACACAGCCCCCACACAAACAAACACATAGCCATATGGTGGAGGGATATTGACCGCACGGGAAGTTGTCCGTATGCTGGAGGTGTGTCCGTATGGGGAGGTTGTATGACCGGTGTGCCATCAGGGACATTACAGTGGACAAAAAAAAACGACCACGAAAAGATTGAAAAATCATTCGATGACATCTGGAGCTAGGACACTGAAAATATTAGAGTGTAGAAGAAGGGTTTTGATGTTGGCGGCAATATTGTACACGAAAATAAAACTAGTTAATTAAGTTGTAATTGTGTTGGTTAGTTGGCAACCGAGGGGTGGTAGTTGCAGTGCGACGGTTGGCGCTCACACCCCCTCGGCATCTTATATACTTCCGAATGTAACTTGTGTAGGACAGGGATGAATGGAATAACATATCTTATACTTGTTTGATATCTATGGCATTATTATTCTGAATTACGTACTTTATGCTTTAAGTTATTCACCCGAGAGGGCAAACAATAGGCATATCAGCAATGAACAAAGAGCCAAGTAAGCTAATGGTTATTGTTGAAGATGTGGCAGCCAAGAGTGTGCAGGTACAATTCAGTGTTGAAGACTTCAAAGGAAACACAAGGAAAGATAATAACAGTGAGCTAGCAGCCCATACTCATGTAGAAGACAATGTTATCGAGTCATCTAATGTTGGCATTCAATTTTGGGAAGATAGACATGGGACAAGTCAAGAGTTGGTGATGTTTGATGATTCGAAAGAAAGTATAAAGGAGGAGCCCAAAATTCTGATTTGAGACAACAGTTGTGTACATTCTCATTCTCGAGAGTTTGCCACCATGATACATGGAATAACAAATGAAGGATATTCTATAAGTGATAGCACTCAAAATGCTTGTGTTATTTTCAATAAAGAGGTACTCGTAAGAGTTGATGACATGACACAAATGCATGACAGTCATTCTGATTTTTATAACAGCAGTAAAATACCTTTTCTTTTTCAAGTTAATGCAAATTCTAAGCATGAAGAGATGAGTGCTAGAGATTCTACCATGGGTGTTACACAAGGTGAATTCATGTTGTGCGATAAGCTTGATGATGCATCTCACCATGGAACTGATTTTCTGTGCTTTGGAGCAGCTCAGATAGAACAGTTTGGAAGGTTGAATGAAGGGGGTCTAGAAAGAGCACGGCAGGTTAAGTTGTTTTTTGTCCAGACAAGGCAGCACTTACAACAAATCAAGGAGCGCCACAAACGTTTAAATCAAGCAAGAAAACAAATAGTTGCATATCTTCGATCACACTTTCTTCCAAGAAAAGAAGACTTAGAGATTGAGCATAAGCAAAGTAAGTATGTTGATTGCAAACCAATTTTAGAGGAGTCACATATTGCATCATTGGATTTTCATGATGATCACAAATTTGAAGGATATGCAATCATGGATGAGCACAGTGACTTTATGGATATCATTCGTAGTGGAACAGCCACCCAAGAAACAATTTTGTTTGGTGATAAGGGCATCTACAATTCTTCTTTGGATGTATCACAAATTTCATGTGATATGGCAGCTATGTGTTTGTTGGTTGGTGATTCAATCTTCCTTGACTCTCCGGTAGTTAGTGGCTGTCCTACTGCGATTTCCCATGCACTTGCAGATTTATCATGGTTTACATCAGCTCTTGAGTTGCATGGGAGTGTGAAGAGATATGACTACTTGATGGACATTGAGATCGGGATCAATATCCTTGGTTGGCATTGGTATAATAACATTTACAACCTCATTCATGATGCTGGTCTAAGTTATAACAATAGCTTATGGGGAGCTGAGAAGCTCAAACCTCGTTTTTACAGACCATATAGAGTATTCAGGTGAGTTGGAGAGGTTGCTTATGAGGTTGAGTTACCACCTGGCAGTAAAATTCATAATGTGTTTCACTTGTCATGCCTAAAGAAGGCCATGGGACAACATATTACAGCATCACCCGATTTGCCTCCCATGGATGAGGAAAGTAAATTGACTATGGTTCCTAAGCAGATTCTTGAGGTTAGGGAACGACGGCTGAGAAACCAGGTGATTCGGGAGTATTTGGTACGCTGGAGAGGTCTTCCCATAGAGGATGCCACTTGGGAGGGTGAGTCTATTTTGCAGCATCCAGCTTTGCAGTTGCTTGTGGGCAAGCATCTCCGAGAGGGGAGGACTCTCATGTCCCCTCTTTAGCTTTGTCTAGCAGAGGCAGGTGAGTCAGCTTAGTTTGGGGTCTTGTAGGCTGACAGTGGTGCATAGACTCAATGAGGATATTCAGTGTTTGGGATCTAGTATTCTGGCAGTAGTGGACCAGTTTGGAGCAGTTCCTTAATTTTAGGAGGCATTTCCTTCTTTTGTGGAGGCTATTCCTACTATTTAGGAGGATTTGACAGTACCCAGGGTTGGGTTACCATGAGACTATTCCATGGGTTCAGTTTCAGGAGATTTGGGTATGTTTCCTAGCTTCTAGGAGCATCCGTAGATTTTAGGGACAAGATTGCTCGAGCATTCGTGATTTCCGACAATAGTCACAGACAGGTGGCAGACTCCGTTTCAAACTTGTGGAGTCAGATGAGCATTATACGGCTATTTAGGATATATTTTTAATATTTCCTAAGTTAGCGTCTTATTAATTAAATAAAGCTATTTATATAGCTAATTGGAGTAATAAGGGGATTTTGGCTTCTTCTGGTCAGGCAGGCATATGTGTTATAGCTTGTTGGAAAGGTCTTGAATTATTATAACTTGTTTTCATCATCCGAAGACCTTCTAGCACCTTGAGTTTTGTTATTTGACGAAAGGGGTGTTTTTCCTATACATAAAGGCCTTTTTAATTAAGAATATGCCATTATTTAATAAAGGTAAAAGCATATTCTCCCTTTAGGGTTCGAGTAGCTTTGAGAGGGAGATAAAAGGAGATGTTGGCTCATTTTTTATTATCTTTTTACATCTTCAAACTTGGCATTTTTGAATTTTCTTTGAGGAGCGATTTCTGGAGAACTGGGACGCAAACCCCAGTGCTTAGATATTGGGACGCAAACCCCAATAGAAGGTTTCAGCAGCTTCATTTAGTTTCAGACTTTGATTGGAGTGCAAGTTCAACATTGGAAGAGCTTTGGCTTTGGACGTTGGGTATATTGCTTGGCACGTGGGAGTTCCTTGGTTGCCTGGACATGACTGCAGCAGCCGTACGGCCTCTTTCCAGCTGGCATGTGGGTTGCTGATTGGTATTCATCAGCCATCTCTTTTTTGTGCATGGATGGTCTTTCTTGCAGCTGGCAACATTATTTTGGTTGGTAGATACTTTGCTGGCATATCATTTATGTATTTTGCCTAGTACGATTTGTAGCTATTCTGGGTTGGCTGAACATTATATTATTGCGCATTATTTTCCAACCTATTTCATATTTGCTGCTGTTGTTATTCATTGTTTACCTATATCTGGAAAAATACAAACAAAAACAAAAGACACAACCTTTCTGCAGCTTCTGTCTCTCTCTGAAAGATCATTTAATAAACAGGAAGAATTTATTTTAAAACAAATAATTAAAAAATTACAGCCTGTCAACTTAAAAGATCCATCAGGGATCTTTCATCTTAGATGGTCGAACACAAAAGAACATGGCTTGAAGGATAACTGGTTAATGTATAACCGGTAGGGCAAGAAGACTAATAGTATAAGGTAGATACCGGTAGTGTGTGTTTTGGTCAGTGACTGATCCTGAACCGACATAGTCAACTGAGATGAATGGCGACAAAGATTACATGTGGTCTTTAGGTGGCAAACATACAATGGAAAATGAACTGTGCATCGTCGAAGTAGTTGATGAGTAGGTTGACATTAAATGAAGACTGTGAAATTCACGGATTAGATGCAAAGGGTGCCTGCACATGCAAGAAGGCACACTGCCTAGAGCACACTGCTCATCACAAAGGAGCCTCCCTGACTACAGATTCAAAATACTGAATTACAAACAAAAATCTGAACTCTGAGTGTGCATCTGATATGCTGGATGAGTTCCGGTTTAAGCATTGTCTGTACCGGTTAACACTATCTCCTTCCTTACCGGTAACCAAATTCGCTTTCCAATCCTCTTCACAAACCTAACCGGACTGACTTATATACCCTTACATACATAAACATGAATGCCTTATGTCGGCTTACAATCATATTACAAAGTAATTACATGTCAGCCTAGAAAAAATTATAAACATTAATCTTCGTGACCGTTGCCGCTTTAACCTTTGCCGGATCAATCTTCTATGTCGGCCTCCAAATACCGGTTCCTACTTTGTCGGTTTCCCTTGCTTGTCGGTTTCCTTGAATGTCTGATGTTATACCTTGAATACCAGTGAGTACCGGATAAGTATCCAACCCAAAACGACGTGTGTCAATTGCCAACAATCTCCCCCTTTGGCATTCATGGCAACACTCATGTGAAAAATGACTCATTGAAGTGTTGTTCCAGTTCATGTCCAAAATCTTCCCAAAATCTGATCTCAGTAAGGTGCTCCACCTGAGCTATACATTACTTCTTATATCCCTTTAACATTTTTCACATTCAACGTCTCCCCCTTTGACAACAATGTCAAGGCCGGGGCAAATAATAATAAATGAAAGAATCAAAACTATGTTTACCAGATCTAGATGTACTTGAATATATCTGGATAAGCACTCTATAAAAATCCCAAGTAAGTGTCCCAGCCGGTTTTCAATGTTCCCAAAATTGATACAAACCCATTAAGAATGTATGCATGTAATTCTTCTTCTGTTAATGTTGTCGGTGTGGCCTTATTCATTTGTTCTATACATTCCCTTTTATGAAGCAACAAAGTGTTAAGTCGGGGACTAACCAAACCTCTCAATTCTCTGGCCCGTCGAATTAACCTATCCATATCCTTCTCTAAAGCTAAAATCTCTGATTCTGAAACCAAAATTTGTCCATCAACAGTGCTGGGCAACGACTGAGTACCGTCAAAATTGTTTGCAAGATGCTCTAACCAGACCTTAGCCACTTTTATTTTAACTTCCAGGTCTGTTGTTAACTTAGTTGTGTTAGTGCAAGACCGGTAAATACTGCTACATTGATGAAGAGCTTCATCAATCCTTGTCAATTCTTCTATCAACTTGGCCTTGTTTAATGTGATCATGTTATCACAATTATACCTCTCCACCAATTGCCGGTTTGACACTTGTTGAAAAGTTTGGAACTCTTTTTTGCAATTGAAACACTGACCGGTAAATGAATTGTTGTTCTGGTTGACTCTATTTCTGCATTGACTTGCCATATGACCAAACTTATTGCAAACAAATCATCTACCATTAAATTTATATGCATTGGGTTGCCTTACCAGTGATTTCTGATTCCGGTTGACCTTCTGACCGGATGTATCATCCTGATTTGCAGTATTGGCGCTTTCTCCATGCTCAAATCCAAGACCTCTAGTGTCTCCAGTGTTCCTTTGATTCTTCAATAACTCATCAAGCTTTGCAGAGCTGGCCTTAAAATTGTCTTTGTATTCGTTTGCAGCATCCAGATCTCCTCTTAGGACTGTCATTATTATTTCCAACTCTTGCTCATTGTTTTGAGATTGTACTAATTCAGTTCTCAACACATCACTCTCATGTGCCAACCTAATGCATTCTTTAGATCTATCTTTCAAAGATTTGGCAAGATTTTTTTCATTCTTCTTTCGATCTTCAATCTCCTTGGACATCCTTATGGTTAGGTCTTGCATTTCATTCTTCATGAGACCATTCTCCTGACTCAACTTCTGACATAGTTCCTTAAGGGCATTCTTCTCTTCATTATCCTGATTTTGTAAGAGTTCTTTCCTTTTGGCTTGTGCAGATGACAACCTCTCTTGTAGAGTAAGGATGAATTCCTTTGCAGAAATCAACTCATCTTGCAGCTTCATGTTTGTCAATCTTTCAGCATCATAGTCTTCAAGTGCTACTTCAAGTTTTTTCTCTATACTCATCTCCATGGATTCCAGATTCAGGATCTTCCTCAAGCTATTAGACTTATTCTGAGGCACCACGCTCTGATACCAATTGTTGGAATCAATGTTCTACCGATATGATTAATTTTAACCTTGTTAACGAAAAAAACTCAATAACCGGTATGCATAAAAGAAAATAACAAGTGATAATAATCCAACCACAAAGATGAACACCATAACACAGATTTATACGTGGAAAATGTTGATTTTATTGTAGCTGTGGTCGAAATCCACAGGCCTACATAAATAACACAAAGCTTGTGATTATATTGATAATAATTATACTGATGATATAATTATTATATAATTAGTTGTGAGATAATATAATTATATTATGTTATAATATAATTATAGTTATAAGTATTAATAATATATTAATATATTAACATATAATCATTAATATTTAATTATTTAAATAAAGTATGGTGTCCCTTGGTGAAAGGGCACCTCTTGCATATATAGCATGAGATGCGTGATCTCATTGAGTGGAGAAGATAATAATAATAATAATAATAAAATACAGGCTATACCTAGGACTTTAACATGGTATCAGAGGGGGTTCTCTACCAGCCTGTGACAATTCAGGAATAAACGGAAGTACAAATTCAGAAAGCAGAAGGAATAAAATCCCTTCTTGAAGTGATTGATCAACTTCGTGAAGTCTCTGAGAGAGACGAAGTTGTAGAAGAGAAAGGCGTAACCCACTGTTGACGTGTATTTTGTACACAATCAAACATAGAATAAAATACCCAAGGGTACCTTATCCTCTCTTGAATAAAGCCTCTGATTGCTGAAGATATCGCGAAAAAGGATCAATCAGGATGACTCCAAGGTTCTTTGATGTAGGGTCTCTACGTGTGGATAAGCTCTCTGTGGTATGATGTGATTTGTTGGAATCACAAGGGGACTTACATTTGATGATTGAACGTCTAATCTGCTTTGAATATTGCTGGAACACAGGATCTTACTAGCTTTGACTTGAAAAAAGGAAAAAAGATGAGGGCAAGGAAAAGATCTAATCCTAACACTAAGAATGTAAGAGCAATGGATGATCTTTGATGAAATTCTAACTAAGTCTTGTTTTGACATCCCAAGACCATCTCCACAAGGTTAGTGCGATCTTCAAAGGAAAGCTTTATGATGTTCAAATCATCACTGCAGGCATAGACACCATCAGGTTGATGCATATCGATGAAGAAGCGACAATTGAAGTTAAACTTAAGCTGAATGATTCCAGTTGACTACGCAAGGCAAGTCTGCAATCAACAAACTGCTAGTAGTATGGATATACGAATTTCACCATCAATCAAGCACATTTCTTCCACTCATCTAATAACATGAAATCAAATATGAGAAGTATAAAGACCATGCAAATTGCCGAATCGACCCATAAATTTCACCATTTCTTCAATGAAGTTACAAGTCTTTTACAACAACATCTTGGCAACAATCTTTGCCTTCTCTCTCTACTCCACTTTAATTGCTATTCTAATCACCTTCTAACTACTCTCTATCTATCTTCTAACTGCTTCCAACTATTTCCTATCTCTCTAATGCCTTTACAAATGAAATGCCAGGGCTTATATAGTGCCCTCAATACAATTCGATGGCTAAGATCAATTTGAGATCAATGGCCAAGATTCAATAATGAAAACCCTAATTAGGGTTTGTTACAACCATTACATAACATTTAATGCTTGACCAATGAAATAATTGTATTGCTTGGACACATGTCCTCTCTAGAAAATTCCACCAATGGATAGCTGGGGTAGGTACATCGGAGTTTGTGCCACCTTCCATGAGTTAGGTACATTGAATTTGGAAATGCTGAGGTGGACCACACTGACTGGAGAAGTGATGACTAGGATGCCACCTCGTCTGACACTTGTAACTTGGTAAATATTCAACTTGATGTTGTTGAGAAGCTAGCTTTAATTAATTCATCTGGAACTATCTGCTTCTTCAACGAACCCTTGTTCTAACTTCTTGTGTCCTTGATTTGCAGGATGATGATGTACCTCGCCTTGTAATGCTGGATTGGAGAAGTCGCCCTTGTCGATGCTAGGCTGGATCGAAGAAGGTCGTCCTTGTCCTTGCTTGATCGTCCTTGATCTGGCTTGATTTTCCTTGAGGAGAGTCTTCCGACTTGTGGATCTTTCGAGCTTGGAAGTCGCCATCTTGGTACCTACACAACATTTCAAAATTAGTAATATATCTTGAAGTGTAGAAAGGAAAATTCAAGATTCCAATTTAGGAAACTTCATGATAAATCTTGAGTTATCATTTCCTAATTTAGGATTTTCAAAGAAAAATTTAAATCTTCAAAAATGGTGCCAAGGTGATTACGCCATACCTTCACTTGGGAATTAATTCTAAAAAATGATGCAAAAATAGGAGAATTCGCTAGGCAAAATGTAGATCAAGACTCCCTTTAGCAAAATGCACCCCCTTTAGCTTGGAAAAGAACTCCATCTTCCACTAGCTTCTTCAAGATCTGGAAATTCGCCTTCAAATGTCTTCAAAAATCTGGAAATTATCCTCCAATCTAGCAAGAAATACGCCTCTCCAATAGCCTTCAAGATGAATTTCGCCTTCCTTAGTCTCCACACTTGGTAGAAATTCGCTCCACACAAGCTAGATTTCGCACCTCCTTCCTTTCTCCTCCAAATCGCACTTGAAACAATGAGTGGATGATTTGAATAATGAAAAACACAACCCAAATATATAGAGCGCTCACCATTTCACCTCCCCATAGGCCGACTTGATGAAAATAGGCCAAAAAAATAAATAAAACTAAAAAGGAAGAGGCCGACTTAATAAAATAATAAAAATGATACCTCAAGCGCTCCCTTTTTTTAAATTTTAAATTAATAATAATTAATTTCGAAATGCTTCAATTAATAATAAAAAAAAACGATTTTCCAAGGCTCAAAATTAATTATTAAATGCTATGCGATTTTCATTAAATGCCAATTTAATTAGAATTTTTAAAAATATTTCGAAGTTTTTTGGCAAACTTGGCATCTAGTGCGATTTGCTAAAATAAGGCAAAAAATAATGAATTTTGATAACTTCGCTCTGGTCCCTTGGAGAGGGGCAGGAGCTTCCTTTCAAAAATCGCTCTGGTCCCTTGGAGAGGGACAGGAGCGCCTATTGCAACTTGGGTCGATTTTCTCCATTGTGGCCCATTCAAGTTATATTCAACGAGCAAAACATACTTTCCTTGTCCTCCTCAAATCGCGAAATCACTTAAATCTTGCAAGGATAATGCAAATTCGGAATTCAAGCTCCGGTCCTTCAGTGAGGGACGGGAGCACTTTTTCATTTTTAAGCCAATTCGTCCTTTGCTAGTCTTCCAAATTATCTTCAATGGATGAATCTTGCCCTCTTTCATTCATTTCAATCACGCAACTTGCCTTGCCTTTGCAAGAAATTTGGTTTTTTAGAAAAGAGGGACGGTCCTTCAGTGGGGGACGGGAGCACTTTTAGAAAAGTGGGACGGTCCTTCAGTGAGGGACGGGAGCACTTTTGACATCTTCGCGTACCCTTTTGTTCTTTAAATCTCTCAATTGCGTCCAAGGCATAAAACATCCTTCGTCCTTCCCATCCAAGTCAAGTTTTGCCATAAAATATCAAACAAATAGGAGAAACTTGAAAAAGTGGCACGGTCCTTCAGTGAGGGACGGGAGCACTTTTTGTCATTTGGGTTGATTTACTCCTTTGTAGACTACTTAAATTATATTCAATGGACAAAACATACCCTCCTTGATCTCTTCCAATCATAAAATTGTCCTGATCCTGCAAGAACAGTGCAAATTTGAAAATCAAGCTCCGGTCCTTCAGTGAGGGACAAGAGCGATTTTTGTCCTCAAGGCCAAATCACTACAATTTTCATCTCCTTTGCTAGGGAAGATTTCACCTTACTTCATGCTATGAATAAAAGTTAATGTCCAAAAAAGGTTTAAAATTGTGCATATAAAGAAAATCGCTCTGGTCCTTCAGTGAGGGACAGGAGCGAATTTGACCTTCTAGGCAAAAACTTCATCATTTCATTGTCAAGTCTGGATGCTCTATCATGCTCATTTCGTCCTTCACCATGCCTTTGATGTTTCAATCTGACCAAACAAGGCCAGGAATGACTCAAATAAGCCTTTTCGCCCTGGACCATTGGTGAGGGACAGGAGTGCTTTGCCTTGGTCCCTTGGAGAGGGACAGGAGCGAAATTCGCTCTGGATCCTCAGTGAAGGACAGGAGCGAAATTTGACTTTTTGAACTTTCTATCAGGATAATTTTTATGGAATATAACATTTAAGTATAAGTGACATTTCTTATACTTTAAGTTATATTCCATATATACTTTCAGGATGTTTGAGAGTGGTTTCAGACCTCCAGGAGTTATATTGCAAAATCTAGTTTTTTGAGGTTTTTCAGTTTCCAAACTCAGTCAAATTTCAGGATCAGGACATTCCAGACTTAGCCAAATTTCAAGATCAGGACATTCCAGACTTAGCCAAATTTCAGGATCAAGGCTTTCAGACTTGGCCAAATTTCAGGATCAGGACATCACTCAAGCCGGACTTGCTATCCTATCGATCTCCCCGACAGCACTCAAAATGCAAAGGCTAACAAACAAAACCCTAAAAGACCTAGAAAACAAACCCTAAAAAGCAAAAAGCAAGGGTCCCCATGTGTGAAATGGTCACAACACCCACATTCAAGGGTAAGAAGAGACACAGCAGATTACAATCTCAAATGCATTTCATTTAATCAAATCACTTATGGTCTATGATGGGGTATCAATCTCATTAAGCAACTGTAATCTTCAAGTTGATCATTTCATTTGATCAACTTTGAATCGATATTGGTTGTGCATTTTTGTTTTAATTTTCTCTCAGCAACTAAGTTTCAAACAGTAAATTTTGATCATCTAGAGGCAGCAATTATGATCTTACATATAAGCGAATTCACATTTTGGACATTAGCGATTAGATTCGGTCAAGTTTGAGCATCGATTAGTCTATACATGGTGCCATATATTTAATGTTGAGCAATGTGTGAAAGGTTATCGACCACCTCAGCCATGCGGTCATAAATACAAAATTGATCACTCCATTTGATCAATTTAACAAAACGATATCCCTTTGTGTTTGCAAACTGCAGGAGGTGCAATTATCATCCTTGTGTGATTAATGTACTGCCACCTTCAACTGGCAATCAGAGACACCATTGGTTATACTTTGATGAGATTTTGGGGAGCAAATTCACTATCTTCATCGACAGATTTATCTCAACCTCTGCGACTTTATTTTTACCTATCAATGCTATGCATGCTTGCTACGATTTCATCCTGGTAGTCATAGTTTGACAACTATGGGTCTGTGATCAATGATTTATACTTGTATTTGTACAGCGACATTACTACAGCTGATCGAGCCCTTTGGGTTAAATGTCTATCATCCAGTCACACGAAGTAGCGGAGAGCGTCACTTACATCACTCAAGTGACTATTGCATTCACCAAGAGTCCATACCTGGTCGGAGCATCATATTATGTTGTGTTGTGGATCTATATATTACCCTGTGCTACCCGGTTTGGCTAGAGGAACATGGGCCCATGTATTGGATCGGCCTCCTTGACTTATTGGCTCTTCCTTATAGAAGTCATATGGACAATAGTGCGTTTGAATACGGTACTTGGCAATTCTTATATTAGTTTGTTTTTGAACTTGCAGCACGCTCCATTCACTGTACATGCATACTATATCATTGGTTCCTTAATTCCTCTCTGGCCTTTGCGCTATAATAGTGGTTGCGTTTCATTTAAACGATGCATCATTGGATCAGCTCGACTTCTTGACTCGGTGAGTGTTTATAAGGATCTCGTGTATCATAGTCGAGGAGAATGGAATCCCGGTTGGCAAAGATAAAGAGATTACCATAAGATGAGAGATGGAGAAAGGGATACAAATTGTTCTCTTTGGCATCAGTGGTCTGGACCAAAAACGGGAGCTAGAAGACTCCTTCCTCGAGTCGATGCTTGGGCACAAATTCATAACTGGTTGATCTGTAGCCACCAACAAAGATGACCCGGTTGTCCAAGAGAGTCTTATCAGAAGCATACCAACATGGAGAGGACAGTTGGGTCTGAGATTCAATCCAATCGCAAGACTTGTTGGAGCATGGTGTGAAGTAGTGGGTAATCCAGTTACCAATGTTCCACCCGCCGGTGTGAACAAGCGTGCCATTGCTGACAAACGAGCCCGATGAACACTAGGTGTTGGTATCCAAATGCAATGATTAATATAAACAAGCAACGACTAATGAATATTATCTGTCAAGTCAATGGAGTTTGAATACTGTCCAATGTTCCTGAAGATCGTTTTGTTTTGATGAATACAAGTTTTGCCTGTGCATGGGATAGCCGAGTGAGGCACGGTTTCCTCTTTCCTTGCTAGCAAGTCATGGGCAACGTTTGGTGAAGACTTCTTTTGTGGTCGCAGTTGTAAGGGAACAAATTGGAATGCTCTATGTTGTGCAGGACTCTTCATTTAAGAAAAGTAGTCTTCAGTTTAAAACCTCTTCAAGCAGCGACTCTATTTTGCTTCGACTTATTTGATAAATGAAGTAATCAGCAAGTCAGTGATCGGAGAAAATTAAGAGATATTGATTTGTGCCAGTGGGGTGACAGATTCCATCCCTTGTAGTTCGGCCTAGTTCCGTGTCGATGATGGCAATTCAGTCGATAACTGTAGGGCCAAGTTGGTCATCAAGATAACCTATCTAGGTTGGTCCTTAACAACCCTAGTTGTTGGTCCTTAACTTTGCCCGTGGGGGCCCTACTGCTAGGATATAGTAAGGCTAGTCGCCGAGGGAGATGACATTCACCCATATCTCTCTCTTTGGCAATTTTAGTTTTCGGCATTAACTTGATCAAGATCCGCATGATTGATGTCTACTCCTTATTCATGTTGTGTTTCCATTATTAGATGGTTTCCCTTCTTTTAGCCGTACACATCTACAACTTGGTTGGCCATCACCAAACTCTGCATAGGGGGCAGCCTATTCAATCTAAGTGTATCTTTGAGACCCTTGGTAGGAGTTCCAACACTCAATGAAGGTTGGCGTGTCTCAGACTTAAAGGACGATGTTCTTGGACTGAGTGTCTCGGTGGATGAAAAGTTTCAGACACAATTTCAAGACTAACTTATAAGAGATAAGTATTTTTTATGGTTGATTAATGTTCATGAATTTTTCATGTTGTTATTAATTCATGCTATTAGGATGGTGAATCATGTATAATTCTGGCATTGATATTTTTCTTCGAGATAGTCTTGAACTATTAGTAATCTCTCTTAATGCTTTTAGGTCAGACTAGGAAGCATAAGGATGATGAGAGATTTCATTCAAGGAAGGGAAATCTTGATAATTGCTTGCATTTCTTCGAAGAGGAAGAACCAGCGTTTAGAAGCAGTTTGGCAAACCTACAGAAGCAACCTTGGACGAGAAGGTCAGGAGGTTGAGGTTAGTGCTTCAAGCTTCAGAGGGAGCAGCTAGAGGATCTTTATCATATTGATTTAGAGGGAGTAGACCATGTCGAGATGGTTTCTCTAGTGATCAGGAAATTGTAGCAGCTAGAAGAATCTATGATTCATGACATAGAGTTCCATGTGATATCCCTGGATGGGTGGATACTTGGTGGGCTTGGGATTCACCAAGGGTGATTTAAACCTTCGAGACAAGCTTGGAGATATGAAAAAATGAAGCTCTAATTGAAAGGGAGGCTCGATATTAGTGATCTTCTGTGATTTGATAATACATTTCTCTTTGAGAGAGATTTGAGGTGAAAGTCCTTATCTCCACCCTCCGATATGGTTCATGGTGGATGTCATGTGTGTGACTCCATGACTTCATTGGTTCAATGCTTGTTGAGCGCCTATGAACATTATTGAGAGGTGACGATCTCACAATGATGAACACTTGTACTTTTGATCATTATTGTAAGGTGACAATCTTGCAATATTGATTGACCATACCATCATGATGAATATCATGAGACATGATATTTATGGATAAGCCATGATGGTTGATATTACATAAAGAGATATTCATGGTGGATATTATCTGACGTAATATTCGTGGACATGCCATGAAGTAATATCCTTAAATGCCATAATGGTGGATATCATGAGACGTGATATCTGTGGACAAGCCATAATGGTGGATATTACATTATGTGGTTATGGTGGATATCATGTGACGTGATATCTGTGGATATGCCATAACCTCTTATATCACGGTGAGGTGATATCTTTCTCTCACACAATAAATGGAGCTATTGTGTTTAGTAGTTTACTATAAGGTGTTATTACTTATTGAAGATGTCAAGTAGGATTCCTCCCTAGCTAAGAGGGAGTGTTGATTTTATTGTAGCTGTGGTCGGAATCCACAGGCCTACATAAATAACACAAAGCTTGTGATTATATTGATAATAATTATACTGATGATATAATTATTTTATTATTAGTTGTGAAATAATATAATTATATTATGTTATAATATAATTATAGTTATAAGTATTAATAATATATTAATATATTAATATTATATTAATATATAATCATTAATATTTAATTATTTAAATAAAGTATGGTGTCCCTTGGTGAAAAGGCACCTCTTGCATATGTAACATGAGATGCGTGATCTCATTGAGTGGAGAAGATAATAATAATAGTAAAATACAGGGTATACCTGGGACTTTAACAGAAAACCTCAAAGAGGAAAAATCACAATGGGATTGGTGACCCACAATATCTATCCACTAACCAAATGAATAAATATTACAAAGAGGGGCCTGCACATACAGGAAGGCACACTGCCTAGAAATTACTGCTCATCACAAAGGAGCCTCACTGACTGCAAATTCAAAATACTGAATTACAAACAAAAATCTGAACTCTGAGTGTGCATCTGATATGCTGGATGAGTTCCGGTTTAAGCACAGTCTGTACCAGTTAACATTGTCTCCTTCCTTACCGGTAACCAAATTCGCTTTCCAATCCTCTTCACAAACTACCAAGACCGACTACAGATCATTACATTTGCATTCTGTCGATCAAGATCTCAATCACACAATTGCATAAATCTTATCACACCTATCTCACAAAAATGACCTAACCGGACTGACTTATATACCCTTACATACATAAAGATGAATGCCTTTTGTCAACTTACAATCATATTACAAAGTAATTACATGTCGTCCTAGACAAAATTATAAACACTAATCTTCGTAACCGTTGCTGCTTTAACCTTTGTCGGATCAATCTCCTGTTGGCCTCCAAATACTAGTTACTAGTTTAACGGTTTCCCTTGCTTGCCAGTTTCCTTGAATGTCGGATGTCATACCTTGAATACCGTTGAGTACCGGATAAGTATCCAACCCAAAAGGATGTGTGTTTCCATCAATGACAACACCATGAGCTCGGATGAGTGTCAATTGCCAACAGAAGCAAGGTCGGTGAACAGTTTGCAGTTTGCTAAATTTAGTAAACAAGTACAGAAAGGATGAGATATGGCAGTGCGGTCTTCTTTTGTTGAAGGTTATCAATCTCAGAGAAGAGATTCGATCAAATTTGATACAAAATGGGTCAGTGAAGAAAACCATAGGGCTCGAAGTTTGATTTTCCGTTTTGGCGGGAAAGCCCAAGTATAAATATGCATATTGAAGATATGAGATGATGATGCCAATTGCCAGAGAAGTGTGTTTGAGCAAACAGAGTTGATCAGACTGAGTGAGATAGAAAAGTTTAAAGAGACTGGGCATTTGATCAAGAATCGGCATGAAAGGTTTAATCGGTAAGAGGGGCTTAACCGATAAGAAGCAGAGTAACCGGCAAGCTGTCACAGAGTATTACAATCAAGTGAACCGGTAGGAAGGCATCAAAGAGTGAATGAATTCAGTGTGAGGATCAGAGGAACTCAGGATTGGCAAAGGCTGACCGGTAAGGGATCACAGAGAGTGATTAGTTAACCGGTAGTAAAAGAAGTTGTGAGACAGAGAAGAGATAAACCGGTAGTGAAAACTGAGTAGTGGTGTTACAAAATTCATTTGTAACAAGGTGCAGATCATTGTATTTAAATTTATCTCATTGTATTTCACTGAGTGGGTGCTCGGTGCAAGGGTTGGTGCTCCTTGAGTTGGTGCTCAAAACAATTTAGGGGTTGGTGCCCTAAACTATTGTAAAATTGTTATTCCATTGTGAGGCTGGATTGGAGCAGTAGACTCTAGCAGCATTTCTCACCGAGGTTTTCCCACATTGGGTTTTCCTCTTATATCCGATGTTATGTGATGCATTCTTTGTGTGTGATTGCTTACTAGTGTTTTCATTTCTTTACCGGTTGCACATACACAGTTGTAAATTGATTATAATCACTGATTCACCCCCCTCTCAATGATATCTTGTGTTCTACAATTGGTATCAGAGCCTTAGGTTCCATGTTGGTCAAAGCTTTCTCTAGCTTGGGTGGATTCTGATTTAAGAACACAATGGCAAGAAATGAGTCCTCCTCCAAAGCTCCCATGTTTGATGGAACCAACTATGCGTTCTGGAGTAGAAGAATGGACACCTATATGTCCTCCCTAGGTTTTAATGTTTAAATGTCTATAAAGAATGGATATATCGTCCCCAGTGTTCCCCCTACAGATCCAGATGCGAAGGAGTATGAAAACAATGCAAAGGCTAAACATGCTATTCTCAGTGCGCTGTCTGATAATGAGTTTGTTAAGCTTATGCACTACTCATCCGCCAAGGAGACTTAGGATAAATTGCAAACATTATTTGAAGGGGATGTCAAGGTCAAGGAGGCCAAGATGCAAACACTAAGAGGTCAGCTTGAAGGCTTGAAGATGAAAGATCAAGAAAAGATTACAGATTATCTTCAGAGAGTAGATGAAACTATGAACACCATCAGAGGACTTGGAGAGGATATAGAAGATGAAGTTATTATCAAAAAGCTACTTAGATCACTCACATCTAAGTATGATACAAAGGTCTATACTATAGAGGAAGCCAAGGATCCGAAAAACTTTTCAATAGATGAGTTATTTGGCTCCCTAATTGCTTATGAGATGACAACAACCGATGAAGGAACTTCCAAGAAAGAGGCTGCTTTCAATTCCACCAAAAAGGGTAAGGAAGAAATTGCTCATAAAGAATCCAGAGAAGACTCGGATGCAGAGGTGGCAAACTTTGTAAGGAAGCTCAGAAGAGGATCCGATAAGTATAAAGGAAAATTGCCCTTCAAATGTTTTAACTGTGGTAAAATAGGACACTTTGCTTCTAAATGTCCCTATGGTGAAACCGGTGGAGATGATCAAAGGAGCTCTAGTAGATCGTCCGATAAAGATAAAGAGAAGAAGGTCTACCGGCAAGAAAGAAGAAGCTACCCGAAGCAGAATAGTCTATATACCTTTGAAGATGATGCTATAGATGAAGAAAGTGCATCAGAAGAAGGTTGTTGTGAGGATGAAAGAGAAATAAATCTCTTTATGGCATTAGATGAACCGGTTGATGAAGATAATGAAGATGGAGACATTAAAGCTGAAGTGGACTTGGAAAGTGAACTCATAAGTGCACTTGAGGAGTTGAATAAAACAAGAAGAGAACTCAAGAAGGTTAAGTATGTTGCTGTAGAAGAACATAATTGTTTGAAGCAATCCCTGGATGAATCCAAGAAAACAATTTTTGATCTCAAACTCCAGTTAGAAGAAGCTAAGAGTATATTTGAAGTTACATCCTCCGATTTGATAGAGAAGGAAAAGGGGCATCAGAAGTTAGAAGAAGAAATTATGACGCTCAGAAAGGAGCTAGAAAAGAGCAAGGATGAATTGAAGATGAGGAGCAAGTATGAGGGCAGAACTGAAGCCTTAGACAAGATGTTGAGCAATCAGAAGCATTCAAAAGATACCAGTGAGGATTTGATGGACAGAGTTCAAACAGCAAAGACACATCCAATAATGAAATACAATTCACTTCCTGAAGTGAAAGTAAAGAGAAACAAACCTTTACAGTCAGCAAAGATACTGGAAAGAAGACCTATGCTGAAGCTACAAGAAATCAGCCTGTGAACCAGAATGCTCAGAACCGCAAGGGTCACACATTATACTGGTATGCAAATCATAAAGGCAAGCCCAAGGTAGATAATGAAGGATTCACTAGAATCAATAGCATGAGAGGAAGACATTGGATCAGACAAAGGTTTACCAGTCCAAAGCAACAAGACTGGTATGTACCCAAATTCCATGGTTACTGCTATCAATGTAATAAGTTTGGACATAGAATTGTTGATAGTAGACTGATGAATAAGCCCCCTGTTAATTTTGAAAGTAGAAATTCTTTTGCTGCACTCTGGGAGATGAATGTTGTGTGTTATCAGTGTAATGATTTAGGTCCTAGGTGTTTTGAATGTAGGAAAAGTCTACCGGTATCCTACAATAGGTTTTCAAGCTCATCATTTAATGTCAATGTGAAGTGTTATAATTGTCAAAAGTTTGGACACATTGCAAAGCATTGCAAACTTAGAACAACCAAGCAAAAGAAATCAGTACCGGATTAGAAACTGGTAACAAAACCAGAGCATGAAATTGCAGCAGACAAGAAGAAAGAAGCCAACCTGGTTTGGGTTGAGAAGGACAAGAACAAAGAAGAATCAAATCTGATTGTGCAGACTGCCCTGCATGCAGAAAGAAGAAACCTATGGGTTGTACACAGTGGATGTTCCAATCACATGACCGGAGACAAAAAGAAATTTATTAAGTTTGAAGATTGGAATGGAGGTTCAGTAAGATTTGAAGACAACTCCTCCATCAAGATTAAAGGAAAAGGTACTCTGAACATAGATGGAAAATTGAAGGCACATCATGTATATTATATGAAAGGTTTAAAGCATAACTTACTAAGTGCGAGTCAAATGTGTGATAAAGGATACAAATTCACTTTTGACTCTACAGGTTGCCAGATAAGAAAAGAGAGTACCGATCAGATTGTAGCAGAAGGAAAAAGGACAGATGGAAATTTGTACGATCTGAAGGAATGCTTTGAGTCCCAATGCATGATGGGACAAGTGGATGAGAGCTGGTTGTGGCACAGGAGATTAGGCCATATAAATTTTGATAATTTGGTTAAAGTAAGCAAAAAGGGCTATGTGAGACATATACCACAAATCATCAAACCGGTAAGCACATTTTGTGATGAATGTGTGAGAGGTAAGCAAACTAAGGTTACCTTCAAGACTAAAGAACATAATACTTCAAGGCCACTTGAACTTGTGCATACTGATCTATGTGGAGCAACCAGAACAAGAGCTCTAGCCGGTGAAAGATACTTCATGCTTCTCATTGATGATTTTTCAAGAATGACATGGGTCACTTTCCTACATGACAAATCTCAAGCCTTTGAAAGATTCAAGATTTTCCGAAAGATGGTTGAAAGGGAAAGTGGATGCAAGCTGAAATGTCTAAGATCTGACCAGGGTGGAGAGTTCACATCAAATGAGTTTGAAGATTACTGTGAGAGACATGGAATCAGAAGATAGTATTCAGTGTTAGTTTTATGTTAAACTTAGCAATCAGATTGATAGTAAAGAACAAGAAAACACAAATGCACAAATAACACAGTGATACCCTAGGAAAACCTCCCTCTTGGAGGAAAAACCCAGCAACAAAAATCTCAGATCTGATTTGATTAAGCAGATTACAAGTTTACCCTTCTAGGGCATAAATCAACTACAGCAAAACTTATCTTAATCTAGAAGTCAAGGTGATGTGCAAATCATTGTCAAACTTAGATAGCCTTTGGGCAGCGTTGACACACTCCAGCAAACCTAAGGCAAATTCGGCAGCCCAGAAGATCTTCGCCCAACCTAGTAGACGAATCACTGACTAATAAGCATTCATTGCCCTAGAGTGTAGCTCCAAATTTGTTGATCACGGATGCTGATCAATGAAGGAAATGGCAGATCAAATACAATAGAAGTTCAATAACCTTGAAGAGGTAATTCGCTAAGTGTGTATATGTTGTGTTGATGCTTGCATTTCCTTGAATATATATGTGCTTTTACATCTTATTTGACTTAGGTCGGCCTTTATAGTAAATTTATAAGGCATCTAAAGTTGGCCCACAAAATTGGGTCTGACCCATAATAATTACAAGTTACACATTATAGGGTCAGCCCTATCACATCAAGAAGTTAAATTATATCACCCTTAGGGCCCAACATGAATCACAAGTTACAATACCCATTTAGGGCCAGACCCAATTACAAATTACACAAGTTGAGCACCCAAATAGGGCTTGCCCTTTAACATTCACAAGCTACATAATATAATCACATAAGTAGGCCCATCAAACATTTACCAAGCTAGGTCGGCCTAGTCAAGGGATACAACCTAGCTATATTTCAACACTCCCTCTTAGCTAGGGAGGATCCCTTGAATAATCAAGTTACACCGAGACCATGTGTCATGGACTCTTTCCATGATATCCATCATGCATTCCCACAAAGGATGGTTCCAAGATGAATCATGGATTCCTTCCATGATATTCACCATGCATTCCGCAGAGGATGAATTCAATATACATCATGAACTCTTTCATGATACCCATCATGCACACCCACAAAGGATGGATCCACCTTGCATTGCCCGCAGAGGGTGGAAGAGGTCTTACACCTCAAAGAAACTACCACCTTGGACTCCGCATAGGGTGGTCCCAACTTGCACTCCATAGAGGGTGGTCCCACCTTGCACTCCATAGAGGGTAGTCTCACCTTGCACTCCGCAGAGGGTAGGTCCACCATGCCTACTTGCAGAAGGTGGAACAAGGGCTCTAACCTCAGACTTCTCCCAAAGAAGAATGCCTTAACCGAGGTCTTTCACCTCAATCTTCTCCCGGAAGATTGCCTTGACTGAGGGCTTTCACCTCAATCTTCTCCCGGAAGATTGCCTTAACCAAGGATATGACTTACTTCTTTTGCAAACTTGGCCTTTTGGAGAAAAATGTGAGATTCGCTTTATATGTCCAAACTCAAGCTTTGGAGAAAAAATGAAAGACTCGCTTCCATTATAAATCGCAGGAATCGCCTTTATGCCCAACTCAGGCTCCTTAATCAAAATGAAAAAATCACGCCTTCTTGGAGAAAATCGGCCTTTGGAAAAAAATGAAAGGCTTGGCTTTTAACTCGGCCATTTGGAGAAAAATAAAAGACTCCGTTTATACGTCCGAATTCGGCCTTGAAAGCAAAATCACAAGCCTTTGTTATTTCTCTTTAGTCTATTTTAAAACATTTTCCTAGCGCATTCCGACTTGGGGGGGGGGGAGAGGATCGAAACTCAGCCTTTTAGGCCAGAATGTAAACTTTTAAAACGCCCCCTAAGGCAAAATTCAGCTTTTTGGAATAAAATGTAAGACTTTGAACTTTTTAAAATTTTGCCTTTTAAGCCCAACATTCAAAAATAACTTGTCCTGTAAAGTTTATAATATTTTCCGAAGAACCTTCCCGAGACTTAATTCACGCTTCGTTAGTTCCAGGACTTAGGATCCTTGACCAGTTTGAAATTCCAGATTAGCTCCTTCTTCCAAGCTCTCATATTCTCGCATCCTACTCTGCCAACTAGACAAAGTTCCTACGCAGGACCTCAACGGGGTAAAACCAAAATAAACCGAGAAAGGGGAACCCTGTCTGTGACAGGGAGTATGTGCAAGGGACAACAGGACCAACCTCTTCAGTTACTCCAGGGACATCCTCTCACATTCCCTCTTCTTAAAAATTTTGTAGTTGAGTAACCCCATTGTTTTCATCATCTGGAAGACGACTTCTTTTTGGGGGGGGGCTGATGTAGACAGTAAACATGTCGCGACTAAATAGATAATACTTTGTTTGGCAATGTAATGAATTATAGTTTCCGTAGGGGTATTTGGTAGTTGTCGGCAATTGGCAGTCTTATCCAGCCGCTGAGTGGTATATATATCACACCTTGTATCGGGAACAAGAGGGTCATTATTGTACACATTACATGTTTTGGAATAAAGGATAAATTATTCTACCATATATTGTTGTGAATTCTGGATTACTATATTCCTGTTACAATTCCTGTTAACTTCCAATAACAAAGCATATACCCCGTAGGGAGTAAACAAATATCATGCCTTTGACATCCAGCAAGCTATGATGCAGTTTGATGTTGTTTGGGGAAGTTTTTTTAGTTTGTGATCATGTTAGGTGTATTTGGTGTTTGAAGTCTTCTGAGTGCTTTCTTCCTGCTTAGACTTGTTGTAGCACCCTTTCTAGTGTTACAGACTTGTACAAGCAAAATATCCATCAGTCATTGAGGTATCTTGTTGTAATTTACAAGTTGGGTTATTTTAGTCATGATTTGGGGTACCTTTGGTATGTGTTTCAGCAGTTTAATTCTCATATCAGCACTTGTATCAACATTGTTATCTTTATCAGAATTTGCAACAGCAGAGATATCACTAGTTTGGCATGATTACGTTTGAGCTGACATTGTAACACTGGATGATACTTAGCCCATTGAAGAAGTGGTTTATTGTTATCACTCACTGCAAAAAAGTATAAGAGTTCTTATTCATGTGTGTTCTCACTCACCACTGAATAATTAAAGAAGCTTAAGTTTCATTTTCAGAATTGTATAAGTTTTCCTACTAAAAATTGCAAGTGTCAAATTAATTCCCACTGAATAAGTGCATGTTTACTTTCCAGCATTGAATATGCATCCCAATGAATAAGTGGTATTGGCTGGCTTGTCGCCTGGTGCTTTGATTTCAGTTGAAACATTTTAGTTTATTTTACTCATGAACACCGTCTGCTTTCACCTTGCCCATTCCAGGATCTGTGTGATCAAAAAGTGAGAAAGATGTTGCATTGCATCTAACTTTCAGTTGGAAGTTATATTTTTCCAAAATAGATTAGAGGTGTATGTTACAATTTTATCTATTCGGGAAAGGCTCAATAGATCTCCTATTATGTGCAATATCTTTCCTAGAAGATAAGTAATGTCCACCTAAAGTCTAGAAACTACCATGACATTAGATTCACAAAATCATAACTGCACAATTCTATAATTGGATAAGGGAGCTTAGAATTGGACACCTCTCATTCAACTTCAGCTTCTATTATAAGTGTGTGCTTAATCAAGTCCTATATGTTGTAACATGTACCTATGTAATGTCCCCTTCTCAGGCATGATGTTTCAGTTGACCGATGGCCTATTTCGGAGACCCATAGCCTACTCAATGGGTGAAATTAGGGTTTCCAGTTTTGGAGGTTGTTGTTGCTCGTGAATTAGAGTTTGGATCGCGGATTCTTTCTGGGTTTTCAGAGGGCTTCGCAGTGGTATGTCCGGCTTTGCGTTCCGAGCACTTTTTGGAATTTACTATTTTTGGTAAATTCTATTTCTGGCAGTGGTCTTGATTATTTTGGCACACTTGGTTCTCTTCTTCAGTTGGTTCAGTTGGCTTCGTCACTTTTGGCCTTGGGATGTTTTTGGAGAGATAAGTTCATTTCATTTAAATAATGTTATGTTTTAACGTTATATTTTAAAGTTGACCCCTTGGCCAAGCTTCATCACTTCAAGTTGTTTTAAAAGGTGGTCTTCAAGGGTGGATGCATCATGGAAGGGATTTAATATTTCCTAAAGTCTAAAATCTTGCTTATGAAAAGGGGTGCCAACTTTATGAAGAGAAGTGAATTAAAATAAAGGTTAATTAAAGCTTTTAAAAGTGGCGCCATCTCTTGGCGGAAAATTCAAATGTGAAATTAGGGCGCACTTTCTAGAAGCCTCTTGAGATTCCTTGTTAAGCTTATAAATGGAGGCCTCTTCCCTTCATTTGGGCATCTTATGTCTATTATAATGTTACTCTGCCGGAATGGTATTGGGGTTGCTTCGAGGAATGAATGCCTCCTAGCCTTGGGGTTGCTTCTTGCTTGAAAGATATCAACTAGTGGTGATTTAGTGTAGTTGTGAGAGTTTGTAGTGAGGATTGCATTGTAGCTTGAGTTGTGCTGGAAGTTCAGTTATTTGCATTTCATTTCATTTTCGGGAGTCACGGTTAGTAGGGCAGATTTGTAGTTTCACTTATATATTTCAAAACAAAAACATATTCATTCTAGGTATTGCATATTTCCTCTTGTTTTGGTTGGAGGCTCCCTTGTTGAAATTTGCAGATTCTAATATGAAGTGTTTTATTTTGTAGAGAAGAATCGCCATTCTTGCCTGACATCACTGCTGGGAATTGCCTTGGGGTTCGTGTTAAATAATCTATTGGGTTAATGTCTGATTTCTTGGTATTGGTTTGGTCGCCTCCTTCATAGGAAGCCATTGCTTTTGGTTTTGGGTCATTCGGACTAGTATTGAGAGAGTAATGAGCATTTTAGTGATCCCATGGTGTTGCTGATTAAGCATTTCAAGTGCAGGTCTGTCATAAATCAGAATATTAAGATTGATCCTTGAGAAGAATTTCTTGGACTTATCATTTTTGTTAAGCTCGGGAGAGTCTTCTATATTGTTGCAGCATTGTATAGTCTTAATCTTATGATCTTGGCAAGCATTCACTATCAAATTGTAAGCTGAACAGTAGTACCGGCAGCATTTCTTCTCATTTTCATTTCACGCTTGTTATTTACATTTAATTCCATTTCTAAGTTCTTAGCATCTCCGCCATATGGTAGCTCCATTCCCACCTTGGGTTTGAAAGCACATGCTTGGTGTCGAGTTTTCCTTTCAGCAGTTGTAATTGTAAAGATCCTCTGACCATATGTTAGTCCATCTTGGGCACATTCTTGGTTAGAGTTGCTTTCAGCATGCACTAAGATCCTCTGACCATATGTTAGTCCATTTTGGGCAAATTCTTGGTTAGAGTCACTTTCAAAATGCTTTAAGACCCTCTGACCATATGCTCACGCCTTGCCCAACCCGGGATCCTGGTGTACATTCTTGGTTAAAGTTGTATTCCGCATTGTTTTGGTTTAAGTGCTAACCTTAACGGATGTGTGTTGCATTACTTTTTGTAATTGAAAAATTGAAAAAATTGGTCGGGGATATTTCAACCTAGTCTCAATCTATCAATTACTTATTTTTCATTATATTTTAAACAACATAAGGATTCAATTGTATTTCTTTTCTATGAGATTAACTAGACTACAATTTACAGATAAACATGGTCTACAGATGTACAAACAATTTTTCCTAAGCAAAAGAATAAATCTACCTAAACCTATTTCAATCATAGTTCACAAACATGGACTCAACTGACCCCAAATTTACAAACTTGGCAAAACTTGGAAACTTAAAGAAATACTTATAGTAAAAAAACGGGTGTTTTTAAATCTGTAGTTGCATTTTTCAGCATTTAGGGCACTTTTTTCATCAATAGGCATTTTTTGAGCTAATTTTCAGTATAGTCAAGTTTTTAGTCTTCAATTACAGTTTAGGGCACCTTTTTTAGTATCTCGGCATTTATAGGGCATGCTTTTCAGTATACATGCAATTTTGTGGCATATTTTTAAGAGCATACAATGGAGATAACAAAGATACCAGTTTGTACAGTGTTTTTGGGTGTTTTCAACCCTTTTTTTCTTGCATGCTAGTGAGTCGCAAGTTAACCGAGCAAAATACAGCTAGGAAAAAAGTCACGAGTACTTGCAGCAAGTTTGTAAACTTTGATCTCCATTACCAAAAGAAATTATTCATGGGATAAAAACTATTGAGGAGAAAAACAAACACAATTCACCTATTCTAATTCAAGGAATGTCCTGCCACAAGGGAGAATGTCAAATGAATCATTGTGAGAGGCTAATGTCCATAGTTTAAATTGTTATTTATTCTATATTCATTATTTGTATGCAAAAGTTCTTAGAGAATGAAAGTAAAATTTATCAATATACGAAAAAGTAATAGCACAACTTTCTATGCACTGTATAGATTCAAATCCTAGCATCATATTTACTCACCAATTAAAAAGGTAACTCTATGCTTTTCTCTTTTCCTCAATGGCCTTAACACTTGCATTGCATTACGATGATTTCCATTTGTGAAGTATTTTGTAAAAGTAGATTCCACTCTTCCCAATAACTTGCCCACCTAGAAAAAGCAAATAAATATTAGTTAGAAATTAAGCATGTGACTGTTTCCAATATTATTGAATATGAATGTAAACAGCCAGATCTCAAACGCAAAATAAAAACTAGGACGAAACATCATTAAACAAGTCATGCAAACATTTTGGAAGAGTAACCAATGAGGAACTGAATATCATGTCATGCTATCGTGATTTATGTGAAAAGCATTCCAAACCACATTGGCTTCGAAACATATATAGGTACCTCTACCATACAATAGTTACTATAATTGCCATGTCTTAAAGAAACTGTTTTTGTTATGTAAAAAGCACACAACCACAACATCAAGCCTAAAATGCCTAGACTTTCATAAGCAATTAATGGAACTAGAAGGATCTATTTCAAATTTCGAATGGAATGCACAACTTAGAGAACAATCATTTGAATAACAATAAATTTAAATTTAAAAAACTACTTACTACTTGAACTTTAATTTCACTTTTACAAGACAAAACAAAATAGAATATGTAAAAAGGAGAATCACTTTTAAAATTGTAAACAGGAGAATCACTTTTAAAATTGTAAGGGGAATCATTTTTAGAATACTGTAAACCTAAAACTAACTCTAACCTAAAATTATAGCAAAATTTTCAAATATGCACATCATAAAGGATTTCAACGCAGGGTTTCTATAAATGTAAATAACTAACTACTTGTGGTTTTTCTCTAAATGCAAGTGTTGCCCTACAAACAATTAGGTCGGACAATGATGTGTATTTTGATATTAAGGAGAGCAAACTATTGAGCACAATCCAATAAAAAAAACTTCCTATTGCCTAAAGCAAAAACCAATATTCTATTGCAACAAGATACTAAGGAATAACAACACAATTTCAAGAAGTAAACAAGTAAAATACATAAAGAGTTGCTGTCTAGACAAAAAGGCTTTGCCAATACAATGGTTTGCTAGAATAAATTCTCTTTGGATTTACTTAATGAAATTATAAACAAATTTCATAACAAAATAACAATTTCAGCAACATAATACAAACTTCAACACCATTAAGGTTTATGTGCACTTTATTGTAGCTTACAATAAAGATATTTTACGGACTTGAGAAATAATATTAACATTTCCCAAAAAGTACCTACTTTAAAGAAAACCTATCCATAGATGTAGAAAAATGGAAAGCATCAATATTGAAGCAAAATAATCCTGAAAAAAAGTAATAAAATACAGAAGACCTAAATAACTCTCATCTATCATCCGGGAATAGAATTCCAAAAATATCCATTGCTAAATGTAGATGCTGCAAAACTAGCCAGCTACACATGACTGATCTCTGAAATTTTACAAAACAAAACTTCTTTGAGAACTACAAATCACTAAAGCCTACCTTGCTTTTAAAGTACTATTGAATTATATAGTTATATGTGCTGAAGTAGATTAAATTAATTCTACAAAATTTGGAAGCTTTCTATTGCTAGTATATTCAAAGTCAGAAATCATAACTTTGTACTAATTCCTTCAATTCATTTACCAAAACGTTTGTGTCTTTCAGTTTTAAACCCATTCAATCTGTGTGTCCTCACATTGTCCAATCTTCAATATTAGCTGGAAAAATACAAGCATCTAGTCATAAGATTTATTTTAAGTTAAAAAAAATAAAACCATAAGTTGAAGAGTGTCTTAGTTGTTTCCCTCAAGCAAATCCAAAAAGACATACTTTTAATTTTATTCAACATGAACATCAATCACCCCAAAAAACCATTGTAACAATTATGAATAGAAACTACATATTATTTAAAGTAGGTTGGTTTTTGTCGGCACCTAAATTTGCTACCTCTTAAAAACTATGTTTATTCATACTGTAGCCAAATGTCACGTCAATGTCAACTATGTTATCTTTCTTATCAAAATAGTTTAAGTCCTTAGGTGTTGCTCTATCTTGATCTACTAACAATGTATCTAGGTTGCTTACCATTAAGATTATCAAGCTATGAATCTTAATGGATGCTCCAACTTCAACACCAACAAAGGAAAATAAGGGCAAAGTTCAAATAAAGACTATGATGTAAAATACCATGTCCAAGCAAGAAAGATTCAAGATTAGGGAAGTCTTTTTCAACATATTGAGACCATAATTACAAGAGTCCCCAAAAATCACCAAGACTCTACACGTCTTGAGGTAGGCAAAGCTAAATGGGTTCTAAGGACTCATGACAAAATAGCATTTGCATACTTCACTTCTTGTGCAGTAGCCTAAGAATATTCCTTCATCAACTCTAGAATCAAACTTACCTAGATCTTATCTCTGCATATGTAATATGTTCTTCCAAAAAGACTTTGAAAAACTTCACTGTTGCAGGTGTTCCTTTCCATAACTCATATGGCGTTTTGCTATTGTTTACTCTAATTTATGCACAATTCAAAATATAGATTGTTGTATGAACCGCATCTCTCCAAAAGGTGTTAGATAACTTTGACTCATTTAACGTGGCTCTAGCCATTTCTTGGAATATTTTATTCTCTTTCCAAAACTCCATTTTGCTGCAGAGTTTTAGCATCTGAAAGTTGTTTTCTTATCCCATGCTTTTCACACAAGTCTTCAAATTTATTGGAAGTGAATTATACTCCTCTATCTGATCTAAGACATTTGATCTTTAAACCTGATTGATTCTCCACTAAGGCTTTGAATGCCTAAACTTGTCAAGAGCTTCACATTTTTAATTTAAAATTGTGACCGAAGTTATTCTAGAGTAGTCATTAATTAATAACATAAAATACCTTTCCCCTTGCATGCTTTTTGTTTTGGTTGGGCCACAAAGCTATGTATTTATAAGCTCCAACTTTTTTTCGATGCAAACTATTCCTTTGATTTAAAACTCACTATAATCTGCTTCGCAAGTTGACAATGCTTACAGGTGATGTTTTCAAACTTTGAAATCTTTGGCATATCTCTCACAACTTCCTTACAACTAATCTTGACAAAATTGTAAAAGTTTAGGTGCCCCATTCTCCTATGTCATAACCAGCTCTCGTCTTCTTGCCCCATATAACATTTTCACTTTTGATTTCATAAGAATGTAGAGATTATTTTTTGTTCTATATTCATATCCTATCAATTTCCCATTCTTTTTGGTTTCACATAGTCCAGGATAAAATGTGAGTGTTCTCTCGGTCACACAATTAACTCACACTTAGGAGATTCAGCTTCAACCCCTTAACATATAGGACATTCTCAATTTTCTTTTTTCCATTATGGCGACTAAGAGTGTAATATTCCTTGCTGTTGTATGACTGAAAATGTTCAATTTTGACTCAAGGAATATTGTCAAACAGCTATCCTTCAGCCCTTAAATCTGATTGCTTTCTAGTGGTTGCTTGGCACCAAATGAGGTTTGTTTCATGGATTTTGAACATATCGATGCAAGTCTTTAATTGAAAGGTAAATTTGCTGGGCTATATGAAGAAAATACATATCTAGTGCAAGTGCAAATCATCATTTACAGCTAATGACATTTTGCCAAACAATTGTCATGCATCTCGTATGCTGAAAATTAAGGCTCATTACATCAAACATATGACTCCGAATCTGAACACTTTATTGAATGCATTCTAAATACAAACAAACAAGCTTCTAGGATCTCACCTTCATATTTGTCTACTGCCGGTGTAGCTATCTGCAGTTTTCTGGATCCAGACTCATCTCGAATCATCTTGGACATCTTGGTAGCCTTTCTCTTCTCTGTTACTTCGTGTGAAAGTCCAACAAGGCTCTCTAAATCAATTGCACTGTCCTCGTCCTCTACTACGATCACCTTGGTTAATCTTTCCTTCAACCAATCTGGGATAATCGATCTTGTTTCTTGAACTTGAATCTCTTTGTGCACTATTTCTTCTTGTCTGGGAGGAGATGTCATTTCATTGTCTTCTTTATCTTCATCTAACTCATAGTCCTGGAGAGATCCATCTGGTGAACCATGCTGTGCCTGTCCTCCTTCCTGCCTGTCATTCTGTACCATAGACTCCATGGATTCTTCCACTTGAATTGTTCTCTTCTCAGGTCTAGAAGAAGTACCGGATGATCGATCTCTGTTAGCCTCTTGTTTCTTCTTGGAAGATTCTCTCTTTCCAGGTCTCTCTTTCCTCTTCGAACCTCTTGGATGGAGATTGCCCTCACTGGCACATCGAAGGTTACCTTCACCTGAATTTCTAGGATTAGGATTGCCTTCACTCACACTAGCTCCACCTTCGGCTGGTTTCTCTTCCAAAGTGAAAGTCATAGCTATGCCTTGTTCTCTCAACTTCTGATGTTGTATGTCAACCCATCTACGAGTACAAGACAAGACTGGTGCCATCAAAGTATCTAGATCCATGACCTCGGGCTCATTCCAATCTAACCTTATTGTTTTGCTTTCTCGATCATAGGAAGACTGGATATGTCTGCCACTGTCCTGAGCTTGGTCGGCCACTCTGTAAATCCTGCATTTCCTGATGAAATCCAAAGGCAATCTAGAATGCATTTTTCGTTTCACTTCAAGATCATCTAAGAGATTCATCATAAAATCTTCTATTTGGTACTCATGCCTAAACTTTCTGCCGACTGTCTCCTCTAAATGCCCATGTGGATCAAAGCTTTCTCTCAAAGCAAAAGATAGAAAAGAATACAAGGCTAACTCCTTCTCTGCGTCATCCATGGCTAAAGCATTAGGACATACCTCAACTGAATTGCCCAAAATGATGGGTACTGGAACTCCATTCTGATGTCTGTGTCTGAATGCCCTTGCATATGCTGCCAACTGTCTTGTTACTTCAAGTATCACAATTCTGTCTGTCGGATATCTCGGCAACATGTATGGAGGTAAAGGACATCCATGCACCCTAATATAAGTGAACTTGGGAAACTGAATGAACCAAGCACCGTACCTCTTTATGAATTCCTGTGCATCCTGAGATAACCTGTTGTGAATTCCACCTTGCAACGTCCTTGTAATGTGCATCGTGAAGGTATCATTAACTAGCTTGTAGTTGCTCCCTGGCGAATGATGCAAGTAGGCATAGGAATCACAAGCTCTGACCTCACCGGGTCCTCTTCCAATCCCTCCTCTGTGAGGTAGTCCTGCGTATTCAACACTCCTGATCAAGGCATAGATGACGTATGAACTCATGTGGAAGGTCTTGGTAGCCTTGAGTCTTCTCAACTGTACGTCCAAGCAATGGCTAATTATCCTAGCCCAATGTATGGTACCTTTCCCTTGAACGATCACCTGGATGAAGTAGAACATCCACTTCTCAAAATAGAAGGCATGAGGGGCTCCTGTAACTCGGTTGAGCATAGTAATCAAATCTCTGTACTCCTCCTGGAAATCAATCCTGTGCGGTGTGTTCGGGATCTTGCTTAGACGGGGACGACTCTTGAGTAACCAGTTCTTATTGATTATGCTTAGACAAGCATCTGGATCATCTTCGTACATTGACCTGGCTCCTTCTAAGCTCTTATATATCATGTCCCTGTGCTCTGGAAGATGGAAAGCTTCACTTATAGCTTCCTCTGAAAGGTACGCCAAAGTGTTTCCCTCATTGGATACGATCGTTCTGGACTGTGGATCATAGTGACGAGCACACTCGATCATCAACTCATGGCACTGAATAGCTGGAGGAAAGCCGGCCGCCTTAATGATACCACTCTCGATTATTCTCCGGGCGACAGGTGATGGTTTGCCAATGTAAGGGACCTCTCGAAATTTCTTCGTGCTAAAGTTGCCTAAGTTTGTATCTCCAATGTTGCTCCACTTGGACACGATCTTAGTCTCCACTTCTTCTGTCTTCTAATCTTCTTTCATGAGAGCTGAACGACTGGTGGATGCTCCCGCCTTCGGGGTTGCCATACCTACACAACATTTCATAATGAGAAGCTAGATTTTGCAATAAATAACATAGATTAGAGAATATTTTAGGAAACTTCATGATAAGTCTTTGAGTTATCATTTCCTAAAATAAAACGATTGAGCTAGGAATTCAAAATTCAAAATTTCAAAATTCAAAATTTAAGCTATGACGATTAACGTTCAAAATTAAAGCAATAAAGCAAAAATCGCCATACCTCAATAGAGAGCTAACTCTAGAATGCAAAATGAATAAAATTTGCCTAGGCAAAATTGATATTTCAACGTGATCTTCAAATAAATGTCCTTCTTATCAATATCGCCACCCTTCAAGTCTTTGACGTACTCTCTAATGCCTTGGCAAATTCGCCACCTTTGGTATGTCCTTGACGTGATCTCCAATGTCTTTCGCCTTAATTCAAACTTCAAGTTCGCACCTCCTTGGATGATGTTTGCGCCTTCCTTTGGATATGAATTCGCAACCCCTAACTTGAAATGAAATTCGCACTTGAACTCAATTTCGCACTTCTCCCTTTGTCTTCCAAATCGCATGTGAAATGGCAAAAAATGATAATGTGAAAATGAAGATTTTCACCCTCCTTTTATAGCGCTTACCTCTCACCTCCATATAGGCCGACTTGGTAAATAATAAGGCAATTTAAACAATTTTTTAAACAAATAACAAAGCCGACCTTTATATACCAAGCGCAATATTTAATTTTTATTAATAATTTAACAATTAATTATTAAATGCCTTCATTTTTAATTAATAAACTTCGATTTTTACAAGGCAAAATAATAAAATAATACCAAGCGCAATATTTAAATGCCATTTAATTGAATTTTCAAAACATATCGAATTTTAGCATTTAAAATAAATTCAAAAATATTTGTTTTGGGCGCCAAAATTTGAAAATGAAATATACATACCTCATTGCCCTGGTCCCTGACTGAGGAACAGGAGCGATCCATCAATTTGGTCTTGATCTTTGCATTTTTGACGTCCAAAGTCTTCATCTCCACGTTCAAATCGACATTTTAGCTGGGTCCTTCGAGTTTGATTGACTTGTTTGTGCGAAGGAATGTCTTTAAATGTGATATCGCCCTGGTCCGTTGGAGAGGGACAGGAGCGATCCTTGTCTTCTAGCTTGAAATTCATCGTTTTTGATCCTAACTCTTCGTTCATTGCCTTCCAAATGGCGTTTTAGACCCTTTGCAACTTGTTTTGTTATGATCTTCGAAGGATAATAGGTGTTTTGGCAAATATCGCCCTGGTCCCTTGGAGAGGGACAGGAGCGATCCTCATAATTTCTCCTTGACCTTTGTAAATTCGAGCCTCAATCATCTTTGTGAAGGACAAACAATGCTATTCTTTCATTCCATGCTCATTTCGCTTGAATTCCACAAGACATTTAAACGTTGGAAGGATCATCGCCCTTGTCCCCTGGAGAGGGACAGGAGCGATTCATGTGTCTTGGCTCAAATTTGCAAACTTTTGATCTTGGTTCTTTTTTCACTGCCTTCGAAATAGCGTCCTTGATATTGCCTATCCTTGCCTTGTCTTGGTTTTGACGGGACATGAGTGTTTTAGTAAAAATCGCTTTGGTCCTTGTCCAAAGGACAGGAGCGATATAGGCCTTTTGTACAAATTGGTAGCATTTTAACGTTCAACACCTTGGTATATGACCTTCAAAGGACGCCTTGAACCTTTTACGACCTTGTAAAGTCTTGACTTAACATGATTTTTGCATGAATTAGCCAATATATTCAATATCGCTCTGGTCCCTTCCTGAGGGACAGGAGCGAACTGGGGGTCTTGATGTAATTCGTTCAATGTTGACGACCCTTGATGCTTTGTGCTTAATGGAGATGCCTTAAGACGTCCTTGCCACCTTGTTCTCCGTCTTAGAAAGTGTGGAGGAACGATAGTATAATCATTATATCGCCCTGGTCCCTTGGAGAGGGACAGGAGCGATCCTGGCCTTGTGGGCTTCATTTCACTTTATCATCTTCGAAAACTATCTTCAACGGATTCGTAATGTTCCATTCCATTCACCCATGCCTTGGGGTCCATTCAAATTGAGCAAGAAAATCATCTAAAGTAAAAATCGCTCTGGTCCCTCCCTGAGGGACAGGAGCGATTTTGGCATTTTGGGTCATTCTTCTTCACGACGGCACCTCAAGTTATATTCATTTGGTAAAACATATCTCCTTGGACCTCTTCAAATCGTCAAATCATTAAAATCCTGCAAGTACAAGGCAAAATTTGATTTGTAGCTCCGGTCCTTCACTGAGGGACAGGAGCGATTTTGCTCCTACAGGCATTTCCGTGTTCGTGAAATTCTTCAATTTATATTCAACGGAAAGATCACGCCCTTCCTCATCACTTCCAATTCGAAATTCATTTTGACTCTGCAGGGACAGTAAGATATTTGAAAACGAGCTCCGGTCCTTCACTGAGGGACAGGAGCGATTTTGCTCCTACAGGTCAAAATAACATGATTTCACAAGTTTAATCACTTCACAAGGCGAAAACAAATCATTCCCCATGCCTGGGATCAAAAATAAAAAAAGTCAAAATTTGGTCAAAATTACTCATTTGGACAAAAATTCACACTTCATCTTCAACACTTAGACAAATTTAAGCTCTGCACTCAAAAAAAATTCCAATTGAAAATAGACCATTTTGGCGAAATCATTGCATTCAAAATTGCATCCTACAAAAGGAAGCTCAAAAGCTCTCAAAACTGACTGGATTCTGGCCTGAAAAGACGGCAATTAAAACCCTAAGGCTTGACCCTAAATCCAGACAATTGACTGACTAACAAAACCCTAAAAGCGAAGCGAAAAGCGAGCGAAAAACGAGCAAGAAAGAGGGGGTCCCCGTTTCAAATGGGGCGATGTGTGAAATGGTCACAACAGTATTCTATCCTCTCTTGAGATAAGGAAATCCTTAATGTTGTTTCAATGGATCAATGGGGACGACCTCAAGGTTTCGGTTGTGAGGTCTTGACTGCGGGATAACTCAGTGATTGATGTGATTTGTTGGGAGCACAAGGGGTCTTACATTTGCAACAAGTTGGTCTGCTACGATTTTCGAACTGCAAAATAAAATCAAAAGGGAAGGGTTCAGGAAGCCTAAGGACAAGGATGATAATAGTTGATGCAGTGGGTAGACAGGTTTCGATAAACTAGTTCTTGTTTTGCCAAAGACACCCTCACAACTAGACAAGAACAGTGCAAGCTCCAAGGGATGAAGGATTTTCAGACCGAAGACACTCATTTTAGGCACCCAATTCTAGCACAGCCTAAGACGAACACCTGCAGTTGAACTAAGCACAGTTTGGATTCAGACTAAACATGCACGGTGACCTACAATGAGCAGACCCCCAATGGTATGAACCAAAAATGCATCAAATACCCCTCCACACTTCACCATTAAAATCCCTGCACTCTAAAATTAGACAACAAACACCATATTTCAATGTTCATATATTTGCTTCAGCTGCCATTACAACAATTTCTGCAGCATCTCTATGCTATGCATAAAATCTAACCTATTCTAACTTCTAAAATCTAACTACAAAATTCTAACTATCTAACCCTTCACAAAAGAAAGGCCTCTGCCTTTTATAGAATTTACAATTTTGAATTGGTGGCCAAGATGGACTACATCCAAGGGTGCAACCTGCCTTACAGAAGCTGGCAGCTTTAACCCATGCCTATTAAACTCTCAATCATCTATCCAACCACTATCCCAACTACCTGCAACTATCTGGATTCAATTTGAGTCTATCCAGTAGTTGGACATAACTGTCGACAACTGACCTGTTTCCCCTTTGTTTCAAAATATCCTGAGTGGGGCCCACAGGCAGTTTTACAATTAAACAGTTTCAGTTCTTAAAACTGAATTCCTGGAATTAAATCCAGCTGTATATTTTTTTGAGAATGCATGATTGTTACATTCGGAATGTTCTTCGGTCTCTAGTCTCAGTGATGGATTTCAGCTTTGTGGTCCGGTGGCACTGCGACACACTTCCCAATGCTTGGTTCTGATCGCGTGCTCCTGCAGCGGATTCCTGCATCTTCTTCTTCAGCTTTCAGCACCTAGCTCCTTGACGTTTCAAGCCTTCTCTTGGTTCTTTGGGACGATGCCTTCGACTTGCGAACAATCAACCTCCCTTTAATAAATCAATTTGAAAAATTAAAATTATTGTGACAAATATTAAATTTTTTAACGTCTGGCTCGAGAAGCTCTTTGTGAGATGAATCTTTAAATATTTTCGCTTGATAGAGGTGAAATGTGAGATTTTTTTTTAAATGCTCATTTGCCTCTCTCTTTTGAATTTCGCACATATTAGGCAATTTGAAACCTCTAAGCATTTTTGAATGTCGGCCTATGCGAAGTTTCGGCTTATTAGATTTTCGGCCAAATTGATTATTCTGCGACTTTCTTTTTAAATCCCGCAAACTCCACAAAATCGCCGAGTTGTCTTCACCACGCCCATTATAAATTCGAAATTCGGCATGCTTAGTAAAAATGCGTGATTTGGAACCTTTAGTCATTTTCGGCCTTGTAACTTGTTTGGCGCGATTTGCTATTCTCCTAAGTTTTCAGCTTACTGGCCGACTTTGCAAACTTCCTCACGATTTTTATTTGTTTTTGGTGTTTTTAGTCTTATAGCATAAAATGCGAACTTTCATTTTAAAACTTTCATGCGGTTTTGGCCTAAAAGGCCCTTTTGCAAATTAAAGTTAAAACGCCTTTACTTCTCATTTTTGTGTTTTTGGGTTAAAAGGCCATTTTCGGCCCAAAAGCATATTTTCACGATTTATGACATTTTCGGCCCTTGGAGATGATATGGCATGAAACCAAAAATATGCGACTTAGGGTTTTCGGCTGAAATGGCCAATTCGTGAACTTAGCCATTTGTAATTTTCGGCCTGAGTGTTTATCGCGATTTCGGCTTATGGAGCCATTTTTCGACTTCGGCATGAAAGGAAATTTTGCGAACTTGAACCCATCAAGTCTTTCGGAACGAAAATGTAAATCGCGTGATTTTGGAGGATTGAAGATTTTCGGCCTACACCGTAGTTTTGCGAGTTTCTTTGTTTTTTGGCCTAAATGCCGATTTCGTGAGATTTTCGGGAGCCCCTTCTGCACGATTTTCAACTTAAAACATTTTCGGGCTGTAGGTATCATTTGCGCGACTTTCAACTGTTGTTTCATTTTCGGCTTACACGCCGAGTTTGCAAGACTGTGAAGCTTTATACCAAGTTGCAGTTCGCTAATACCAACAATATGACTAAATATGAGTCGCTTTTGTTGGGTATGGATGTTGCTCGCAAGAGAGGAATTAAGAATCTACATGCTCAAGGTGATGCGGAATTGGTGGTCTGTCAAGTCCGAAATGTTTATCAGACAAGGAATGACCAGCTCAAGCATTACCGGAATCTAGTATGGGATAACATTGAAAGTTTTGAAGCTTTCAGTATTTCTGTTGTACCCCGTGAATTCAATGATAGAGTTGATTCTCTTGCAGTCTTAGCTACTTTGTTGATTCCACATTTTGATTTTGGTCAAGATAGATATACTATTGAGTTAATTTGCAGACCCAGTGCGTCTGACATTTGGGATCATTGACAAATTTTCAATGATGATAAGCAGATTATAAATTTTCTTTAGACTAAAGACAATTTTAATAATCTATATTTTGAAGGAAGCAACTCATCTTCTTTTTCTTCTTCAGATTCAATGTCGGATACATCGTCTGAAGCAGATGATGAAATTCTTCAATTAAAAGGGAACAAAATTTCAAAGGGACTGGTTTCTCTTGAGAAACTCTTTGATAAGCATGATCGCTTTATAAAGAAGCAGCAACAAGAGAATTCAAAATCTTCTATGGGATTTGAAAATTACAATATTGGTTCAAAAGAAGATCCTAAATTTGTCAATATTGGCAATAATTGCAAACCAGAAGAGAAAGAGCAGTTCATTCAACTTTTGCGTCAGTACATGGATGTATTGGCTTATTCCTATGATGACCTTAAATCTTTTCATCTGAAGGAGATGCAACATGATATTCCTTTGAAGCTTGGCACAGAGCCTTTTCGTCAAAAGCAGCATCAATACAATCACAAAATTTCAGAAACTATTCATTCTGAGATTCACAAAATGCTAAATGCTCAGATTATCTTTCTTATACACCATTCAACGTGGGTACCAAATATAGTTCCGGTGCATAAAGAGAATGGAGATATACGTATTTGTGTAGATTTTTGAAACCTCAATCAGTTGTCGCTAAAAAATAATTATCCTCTACCAATAATGGACCAAGTGTTGCAAACAGTGACAGGTGCCCAGATGATGTCTATGTTAGATGGGTTTTCTGGGTATAAGCAAATTGAGGTAAGGGAATCTGATCAACATAAAACCGCATTTACTACTCCTTGGGGTACTTTTGCGTACCGTAGGATTCCTTTTGGTTTAATCAATGCAGGAGATACCTTTCAAAGAGCCATGGGTTTAGCTTTTCGTGGTATTTTGGGAAGGTATATTGTGGTATATCTTGATGATCTCACCGTTTTTTCAAAAGATCGTGAGAATCATCTTTTTCACTTCCAAGATGTATTAGAAAGGTGCCGCAAGCATGGAATTTCTCTTAATCCTAAGAAATCAGTTTTTGGAGTGACTGAGGGAAAGCTTCTTGGTCATGTTGTCTCCAAAGAAGGTATTAAGATCGACCCAGAAAGAGTGAAGTCAATTCGGTCTCTTTCTTTGCCTGCTAGTAAGACAATTGTTGATTCTTTCTTTGGCAAAGTAAATTTTCTACGACAGTTCATACCTGATTTTGCAGAAAAGACTCATCATATCATTGATATCATGAAAGGAAAAACTGTTTTCCATTGGAATTCGGAAGGAAAGGCTGCGTTCAATGAGATTAAGGAAGCTATTGCTCGTGCACCTGTGTTGGTTTGTCCAGATTACACCAAAGATTTATCATGTACAGTTATGCTTCTAAGCATACTCTGTCTGTCATTTTAATGCAGAAAAACTCAGAAGGAGTTGAGTCTCTCATTGCTTCCATGAGCTATTCGTTGATGACTCATGAACTTAAATACTCCTTAGTTGAAAAGAATGCTTATGCTGTGGTGAAAGCAGTTAAGAATTTTAGATTCTATATTCGAAATTCTCATACTGTGGTTCTGGTTCCAGAAACAATAGTTAAATCAATCTTGACTCAACAAGAGTTCGGTACAAAAAGGGGTAACTAGATTGCAAAAATACAAGAGTATTATTTAGAGATTAAACCTACCAAACTTGTTCGTGGAAAGGGTCTTTGTCAGCATATACCTGAAAATGTTCTTGATAATCAAGAATATGATGATTCAGAAGATCTCCCTAGAGTGTTGTTCGTCAGTACAACTGACGAATGGTATTCAGATTTGGCCTATTTTTTGACTTATGGTGAATGTCCAACGCATTTATCATTTAAAGAAAAGAGGAATGTCAAGCTCAAGTCTGCAAACTTTGTTCTTTCAGACAGCGGTTTGTACAAGTGAGTTGTTGATGGAACCTTCCTTCATTGTGTTGATAAGGCGCAACAAGTTAGATTGTAGAATATTTCCATAATCAGCCCTATGGTTGGCATTTCTCTTCTTCAGTGACTGCTCATAAGATTTTGCGAGCTAAGTATTATTGGCTGTAAATGTAAATAGACTGTTATTACTTTCTGAGCAATCAAAATTTTGAGACAACTAGTTTAGAAGTTTTAGCATAGGATATAAGGAATGTAAAACCGAATTTACTAGTCTTATCGATTTGCCTCTGCAGATGAAAAGCAAACGATTATATTTACTACCGATCACAGTATTGTTTTCTTCTATCGAATATATTATCAACAGAGAGGGTAGTGCATATATATCTTTTGTTTCCATTGGATCGTGCCTCCATGGGGGGTCGCAATCTGTTGTGCGTATTGCACACATACCCTGTCAGTTGACAGGGGACCCCCCCCCTAAATTTTGTCTCCCTGTGCGGGAGAAATAAGACCAAGTCTTGTGAAATTCGCCAGTAATGGGTAATTTGCAAAGTTTTTTTTAAAGGTTTGCAAAAGGCTTAAAAGGTCTGAAATTAGCAAAAGCCCTAAAAGGTCCGAAATTGAGAAAAGGCCTAAAAGGCCCGAAATTGGCAAAAGGCCTAAAAGGTCCGAAATTGGCAAAACACCTAAAAGGTCCGAAATTGGCAAAACACTTAAAAGGTCCGAAATTGGCAAAATGCCTCAAAGAGCCGAAATTCGGACCTTTACGCCAAAATTTGAGAAAGTAAAGTTGGCAAAATGCCTCAAAGGGCCGACATTCAGACCTTTAAGCCAAAATGTGAGAAAAGGTAAAGTTGGCAAAATGCCTCAAAGGGCCGAAATTCAGACCTTTAAGCCAAAATGTTAGAAAAAGTAAAGTTGGCAAAATGCCTCAAAGGGCCGAAATTTGGACCTTTAAGTGAAAATGTGAAAAAGGTAATGTTAGCAAAATGCCTCAAAGGGCCGAAATTTGGACCTTTAAGTGAAAATATGAAAAAGGTAAAGTTGGCAAAATGCCTCAAAGGGCCGAAATTCGGACCTTTAAGCCAAAATGTTAGACAAAGTAAAGTTGGCAAAATGCCTCAAAGGGCCGAAATTCGGACCTTTAAGCCAAAATGCGAGAAAAAAGGCAAAGCTGGCAAAATGCCTCAAAGGGCCGAAATTTGGACCTTTAAGTGAAAATGTGAAAAAAGGTGAAGTTTGCAAAAGTGCCCAAAATCCCAAAATTCACCAGGAAGGGGTGAAAATGTCAAAGTTTTTAAAACTTTTCGAACGCCCCTCTTGCCCGAAATTGCCAGGAACAACTAAACTCGCGGAAGGAGTAAAAGCGTTAAAACTTGGGAAATTTTCAAATGGCCTTCCATGCGTTAAATTTTAATATTTGTTAAATTAAATTAATTCATTTTTCAAATTGATTTATTGAAATGAAATTGATCGTTCGGAGGTCGCAAGACGTCATTAGAGAACCAGAAGAAAGACCTGAAACGCAAATCGAAGAAGGATCGCAATCAAGGCCAGGCGCTGAAGACTGGAAAAGAAAAAAGATGTGGGAAGCCACGAGAGAAACCAAACATTGGGAACCGTGCCGCTGAACAAAGATGAAGTCCACCACCGGGACCAAAGACCAAAGAACACTCTGAATGCTACAAGTTTATGCCTTCTCGAGAAAAAGCACACAGCTGGATTTAATTCCAGGAATTCAATTTCTAAAAAGCTGAAATTGTTTTATTGTAAAACTGCTTGTAGGCCCCACTCAAATATTTTGAAAGAAAGGGGAAACAAGTCAGTTGTGGACAATTATGTCCAACTATCGGATAGACTCAAATTGAAGCCAAATAGTGGCAGGTAGTTGAAATTGTGGTTGAATGGATGAGTGGGAATTTAATGGGCATGGGTTAAGGCTGCTAGTTTCTGGAAGGCAGATTAGGACCCTTGGATGCGGTCCATCCTAGCCTTTGATTCAATATTGTAAATTCTATAAAAGGCAGAGGCCTTTCTTTTGTAAAGTGTTAGATGGTTAGAGATTGTTAGATAGTTAGACTTTGGTGAGAGAGTTAGATTTTAGAGTTAGAATAGGTTAGATTTTAAGCAGTAGCATAGAGATGCTGCAGAAATTCTTGTAATAGGCAGCTGAAATCAATATATAGACATTGATTTGGTGTTTATTGTCTTGTTTTCATCCTGTTTGCATGGTTTCTCTCAGCATTTTAGATAGATCTTTCTATTTTGGTTGTGCAAGTATTTGATAGATTCAGGCTCATACCATTGAGGATATACTGATTGTGTATCCTTTTGTATGGTTAACCTGAGCCTTTAATTGTGCTTATTTCCATTGCAGGTGTCTGTCTGAGCTGCGCCAGAATTGGGTGCTTAGCCGTGCGTCTCCAGTCTGAAAATCTTCCAAGTCCCTTTGAAGATTGCACCGTTCCTACAAGGTTGTGAGCTATTCTGGCCAAGCAGGAATTGGTTATGTTGAATCCGTCTACCTGCATACCCATGTTGTTAGTTTTCGATCTCCTAACCCTTTCCTTTTGCTCTTTATTTCGTAGTCTGAGAATCACAGCAGACCAGCTTGTTGCAAATCGTAAGTCCCCTTGTGCTCCCAACAAATCAAATCGACCACTGAGTAATATCGCAGTCAAAACCTAACAATCAAAACCTTGAGGTCATCCCCTTTGATCAAACAAAAAACAGCATTAGGGATTTCCTTATCTCAAGAGAGGATAGGATACTCAGCGAGTACATTCTATTCTGCGTTGGCCGGATGAAGTTGCAAGTTCAGCGATTTTAGACACGTCAACACGATCCTATGTGGAACCACATGGTTCCACATAGGGTCGTGACCCCTGTGTGGAGCCACGATCCTTCTACACCGGTGATTATTACCTTAAATAAACTCAACGATGCATTAAATAATCATAGCATAGCAAATTTGTTAGTTAATACTAACTAAAATTAATCCTAATTAAATCGCAAATGACAGACTTAGTTTCTATGCGCTGATAAAAATAAGGAGACAGATTTATTTTCCTGAGTGTTACGACTGAGACTATAATTAGCACTCCCTCTTAGTCTTAGGAGTATAGACCTAAAACCTAATTGAGCTCACCACTAATCTCATGAGAATTACATCAGCTAGGTATGAAGTATCATCGTTTGATACTCAAGATATACTCCCTTTGATATCCAAGTTTAAGTATCAGCCTGTGATACTAAGGATATACTCACTGTGATATCCAAGTTTAAGTATCAACCTGTGATACTAAGGATATACTCACTTTGATATCCTTGTTATAGTATGTGCACTGACATTAATCTGCTTAAATAATGTCTACTATAACGTATCATATTACTGATATTCAGATTTTCAGTTTATATGATCTTTCAAACATTTATAAAATCGTCACCTTACAATGTTAAAATACAAGTGTTCATTAACTAAAGAATCGTCATCCTTTAGAAATGAACACAAGGAAAGGTTACATACTTCATATACTTAATTATATGATCAAGAAGTTTACATAAATTTTAAACATCTTTATATGAATCAATTACATTTTAACCATACCAAGATACCTCCTGAAGTGATCAATTTTCACTCTTGCTAGGGGTTTGGTGAGAATGTCAGTTGTTTGATCTCCTATATTGACATATTCCAGTCTTATTACCTTTCTCTCTGTCATGTCTCTCACATAGTGATATGGGGTCTCAATGTGCTTGGATCTATCATGGAAAACTGGATTCACTGAAAGTTTAATGCAGCTCTGATTGTCACAATGAATGATTGTAGGCTTCAAACTTTCACCAAACAGTCCTACTATCAGTTTCCTCAACCATACGACTTCCTTAGCTGCCATGGATGCAGCTATATATTTAGCTTCTATGGAGCTCTGAGCTACGGATGATTGTTTTCTGCAGATCCAAGATACCATAGCTGATCCTAAGCTAAAACAGCATCTTGAAGTGCTCTTCCTGTCTATAACGCTTCCAGTCCAGTCTGAATCAAAGTATCCATGTAGGTTCAATGCAGTGTGTTCATAATGAAGTCCATAGTCCAGGGTGCCTTGTAGATATCTCAATATATGCTTTACTACAACCAAATGTATTTCTTTGGGTTCAACCATGTGTTGACTGAGTGCATTTACTGCATAACATATATCATGTCTGGTGTTGACTAAGTACATTAATGATCCAATAATCTGTTTGTATAATGTTGGATCCGCAAATTTGGAATCTGCTATAGCTTCTTTTAGTTTATGAAGGTTTGTTTCCATAGGAGATGACATTGGCTTGCAATTCATCATTCCAAATCTCTTCAGAATGACAATGGTGTATTCATCTGGATTTAAATAAATACCATCTGGTTTCTGCCATACTTCTAATACAAGAAATTCAGTCTTCCTTTAAGAAGAATAATGCCACAATCCTTCGTTGCAACGATGTTATTGTGAAGACCATGATCGTCGCAAAGAATACCCATGAACCGAATCCTGATGAGCTGCAAATGATCATCCAAAAGTTTGAAGAATTCATGTCTACACATGCTGCAACATAAGTGTTTTTCAACACTTAGTTGAATTTTCAAAATTGTAATTTCTTAGTTGTAGTTTCTCTTTTGACATGTTTACTTGTAAAAACATTTATTTTTTGTAAATTGCAAGTTGTCATTACTTGCACTTTTGTAATTACAAGTAGACAAGTTACAAGTCAATTTAGAATAGGGCTTGTAACTTTGAATAAGTCATAGTTAGTTGTTGAATAAGTCTTGGTGGTTGAGAGAATTTCTCAAGTTAGTTAGGATCCTCCCACCTTTTTCTCAAAGTTCTATAAATTCTAGAGTGGGTCTATTGTATTTTCTTATCTTTCTGAAAGCAAGCAAAAACTCTACCAAATTTGCAGCAAAGAAGTCTTTGAGCTTTATGTGTAAATTGAAGAATTGAAAGGAATAGAAAAAGATTGCTCAAGTGTTGAGACTTTGTGCTACATTCTTGAGTTTGTGTTCAATATTGTCTTTCTTGCAAGTGTTTCTTAAAGAGCTTAATCAAATTTGATTTGTGCTGCAAGTATAAGAGATTAATTTTAGTAAGAATAGAAGTTCTCTTGAGAGAAGTTGTAAGACTTTGTGCTTACACTTGTTTTTGAGAGAGATTGAAGGTAGATTTTGTAATAGGAAATAGCTGTGAGACTTTGAGCTCACACTAGTTCTTGTTATTTTGTGTAGAAAGGAATAAGTTATTTCAGACCTTGTGTTGTTATATTTTGTTCTTATTATTATTAGAATAGAAAAGGGTAGATAGTACTTCACAAATTCAAGACTTTGAGCTTGATATTGCTGTAACGTCCCGAAGGAAGTGATGGAAGTCTTTGAGCTTTCAAGAAACTTCATTTCCTTTCTCTCATTTTATTTCAAAAGTTGTTAATGTTGCCACAATTTTGTATATTTCCCCAAGTGTACAAAATTTTCAACCAACACATTCTAGGCTACTCAACAGTTGTTCAATGAGGTGGGAGGCCCAATCCACCTTCTACAGCTGAATAGCCATGAATAGGCAGCGAGCCTACTGAGACATCCAAGGGACAAGGTGGGGAGTTGGTAGTCACATCAGGACAAACCATCCCTCACGACTGGTTGATAGCTCGGGCACAGCGGAAAGTAGCCGTCAAGCCGCCAATTAACCTGGAAGATATATTTGCTCGAATGGGAGAATCTCAGGGTAAAGGAAAGAAGCCGAGGACGTATTCCAGGATTACGAAGGACGAGCAAGGAAATCGAACAATCCATATTGCTGCCCCACCTAAGGATAAACCAGCAGAAGAGGTTGCCCTGGCTGATTACAGCGTCACATCTATCCCAATTGGGAAGGCGACTAAGGAGTAGGAGAGAGAAGAGTTCAAGGACTCTGTACAAAACATACTTCGACAGCTGGATGAGATGACTGCTGAACAGGACATGTATCGAGCTTGTGTCGAGCAGGCTGAGGGGTACATAGATCATTTACTAAAACCATTACAACATGTTGTTGAATCTCACGTTCCTCCATTGACCTTAGTGCAAAAGACTACAGCTGAGTTCGAGAGTGCCTGAGACACCGCAAAGGCCGCCAAGGAGTGTATAGAGGAGATCACAAGAATGGGGGGCACAGTGATTAGTCACTTAGCTGATTATAAACGAGATGCAGGCGAAATCTTCCAAAGGGTCAAGTCCCTAAGGGATGACATTGGAAAGAAACGGGAGCTAATTGGCAAGCTACTTTCGATCATGAGAGCCTTATTCTAGACTTGCTCAAAAATTCTAAATGCGTAGCAAATCTTCAAGCCTTATGGTCTCAGTATTTTTGAAGATTGGTTCTGAGCTATAACAATGAAGAATGATGTCTTAAACAGCCTCAATGATGACTACGAAAATAGCGAGGCAGCTCTACTCCGTATTGAGCAATACTCTTAAAAACTATGATTGACAGTTGGAAGCCGGACATGGATCCGAGTGAATTCAAACTTCTCTGGGAAGGCCAATTAAAGAAAGGAGGAGGTGCGTACACTATTAATGATTTAACACGCGCCAACAAATTTCGAACGGCCATGCAAGAATATGGGACCGAAAGAGCTGATTGGATCCATGTGGTAGAGGAAGTGGATAATCGCTGCAAGGACATTGCTTACCAGATGCTATACCCACCTATGCCTCCCCTTGATTTGGTGAAGGTTGTGTGCATAAAGTTTCTAGAGCATGTTCGGGTGGAGCCGGCGAATCAGGATATTTGGGGGGATTATTTAGATGTAGAAAATGACTTTTGGGGGAAAGAATCCACTTTGGGATTCTCAAAATTGCTTTTCCAGAAATAGTTATTTCTTTCTAGCCACCGAATGCACTTTTCCAAAAATAGTTATTTCTTCTTACAACTAAAGTGTTTTTGCAGATTTTGAACTCCGTGCAAGTGCACTTTTTGGGGGGCAGCTTTATGTTGGGTAGTTATTAGTTAGTTGGTAGTTGGTAAGGAGATATTTGTTCCTTATTAATATGTATGGTCAGCCATTTTTGTAAAGATGAATCCGGGCCACTTGTATAATTAAATTTGGGTCATTCGTCCACTTTGAAAACCTATAAAAGGGGGCTTGTTCTCCCTCATTTTTGTAAGAAGTTCTAAGATTGTTGTTGAAACTCTGGCGAATTTTATACAGAATTAATGGAAGTTAAAGTTGTCTTAATTTTATGTGAGTGCATGGTCTCCTTCTTCACCATTTAATTTCATGTCATGTATTTTGTTTTCAGATAGTATATTCAAGTTAGTATTTGATAGAAACCTTTGAAATTCATACCATTAAGGACTGGTTGATTGGCATTCCCCCTGTATGGTTAGTCTAAACCCACGTATATGCTTAGTTCAGTTATTGGATATCAAATGGATGGATGGAAAAGTTCTGCATTTATGTTTAATAGCATGAAAATCTAACTCCCCTTGAAGATTGCATCAGATTTTACATAGTTGTGCTTTATTAGCTAGTAAAGTTGAATCTGGTTTTAAAAGGTTTCAGTCTATTTTCCTGAATATACTGTTTTAGATAGATTAGTTAGCTTCTTTCTCTCTCTTCCCCTTTTCCCCCTTCTTTTATCTGAAAATTGAAATCCAAAACAGCATCATGTTAAAGAGAAATTCGATGAAGTCAAGACTGTAGAGTCTTAGGGAACCTATACAACCGAAACTGATTTTATCTAACCACGTCAGTCCCCTTTGTGTTTCCAACAAAACACATCAAACAACTAAGTTATCCTACAGTCATGAACTGACAATTGGAATCTTGAGGTCGTCCACGTTGATCAATTAAAAACAACATTAGGGATCCCTTATTTCAAGAGAGGATAGAATGCTCTGCAAAAACATTCTATTCTGCGTTGATCGGATAGAGTTGTAGCAATACGATTTTAGCCGTGTCAACAGGCTAGAGGTTGAGATCTCTTCTTCATACACTTACCTGGGGATTAAGTTCTCTGGCCCTCATTTCAGTTTGAGGCCTACCCTTCAACCGCAAATCAACAAGGGTTATGGTTCTTTGGCTCTTCTCGAGAGACAATGCTTTAGGCATCATTTCCAAGACACCATGTCCAAGATGGCTCTCATGGATACTCTGATTCAACATATTGTTCTTTATGGGTCTGTGGTTTGGGGGCCATCCCTCTTGGAGTTTGACTGGGCTTCTGCAGAGTGGGTTCAAGTTCTTCGGCGCATCATCAAATGCAAGCAATCCATACCTCATAATATTATTCTGGCGGAGTTCGGAGCCCACCACTTTAGGCTTGGAGCCATATTTGACCTTATTTGGTTCTTGCACCGGCTGCGGGGTTATGTCGCATAGGTGAGGGGCGCCTCAGGTACCCCTACCTTGCTTACTGCTCCTCTGAGACCATAGCTACGTTGGTGTCCTCTGGTCGAGCTCGTGATTGGTTTGTGGATGCTTATGTTCTTCTTGGCTCTATTGGCATTGAGATCGATCGTCTTCCTCCTAGTAATCTTTGTTGGAATCACCGTTGCCATTACGCCAAAAGCTCAAGCTGTCAACGAATAGGAGAGCGGCCAAAGACAAGGATCCAAAGGAGGCGGGAGGAAGCACATGTTGCGAATCCCAAAGGAGGTGCTAACCAAGTCAACAATCTCCCCCTCAACACTGATTGAGGGTTCCGCACTGACGGAATGAAGGAGGCCTCGTGGGATTAGAAACCGTAACCCAACGCTCTGATACCAATTGTTGGAATCACCACTGTCGTTATGCCAAAAGCTTGAGCTATCAACGAACGGGAGAGCGGCCAGAGACAAGGATCCACGGGAGGTGAGAGGAAGCACATGTCGCGAATCCCGAAGGAGGTGCTGACCAAGTCAACACTCTCTGGGTGCTCCTCACCATCTCCTTCCTTCTAGACAGGAGCTCAATCGGTGTGTTCGTGAGGATATTTGCAGGCAGTTCATTCACACCACCTGGGTCAATCCCCATTGGGGCCTTCGCCCCAAGATGGCCTTTTATACTGACCACTTTTTGGAGCTACGTGATGGGCTCATTGTGCATCCTTCTTACCTATCACATCACTGGGCACATTCTCTCCGGTTCCCCCTTGGCTCTTTTAGAGTGGGCTCCCATCATCTCCGTATTGAGACTAATCATCAATTAGTCAGAGATAGTAGGATCTGTCGGTTTTGTACCATGGGCGAGGACGAGACTTAGGAGCATTTCATTTACCATTGCCCAATATATTATGAGATCAAAGGCAAGCTTTTTTGTATCTTCAAGGAGGCGCAATCCCTCTCAACTTTTTTCTGATACATTGACCAAAGGTGCCTTGCTCTTTACATCCAAGAGGTCGTTTGGCTACAGGACCTTTCCTCTAAGCATCAGCACTATGACACTGTGCAGTTGTGCCATCTTATTACCTCCTTTCCTGAGTTTCACTTAGATCGTGGCACCAAGCTTTGTCTCAGTCCTCCCTCCAAAATTCATCAGTCAACGATTTCTAGGAAGGTCTCCCTTTTGCAGCGGTGCTCTTCTCCTTCAAGGAAACGCCGTAAGGGCTCTGGGCCTCCTGTCGGCCTTTCGGGCGACGGGTCTATCTTGAGGTTCTTCTCTGCGGTGCTAATTTTGTAGTGGGGGAGGGGGGCTTTAGGGGTTTGGGGTTTTTTCCTTCTCCCTTCTCCCCTCCTCCCCCCCTCTCTCTTTCCTATCTCTCGGTTCTCTTGCTTTCTTTCTTTGTCTTTTGTTCTCTATTGCTTTTGTTCGGGCACTGTTTGGTGTCTATGTTGCAGGCTGGCCCCCTTGTCTGGTTGTTGGTAGTCCCTTTCACCCGTTTTGTGGTCTTTTGTTGGACATTAATAAATTTATCTTATCTTATCTTATCCTGTTTCTCCAGGCGAGGGTGTTCAACTGCGAGATAATGTCCTCTTGTTCACCTAGAAATAAATCCTCATCCAATAAAACCATTTGGAATCATACTGCAAAAATCTTCAATGGTTTGATATTTCTCCTTGGGTGGCCCTCCTAGCACCAATTCTGTTGGTGTTTAGCAAAGTTCTCTAGAGCTTGATCTCTCTTTTCCTCTAGCATTAGCAATTGTGTTAGGCGTATTTGAACTCTCTCCACGAGATCTAAATATTCATGCATAAGTCGCAGCATTTGGATTCTCAATTGGACTAGAAAGACGAGGTCCTACCCGTAGACCAAATGATATGGAGAGGTTCCTAAAGACTTCTTGGCTCATTTTTTGTTTGCCCAAAGAGAAAACTGAAGTTGGGATTGCCAATCTCTCAAGTTCTTATCGAGCAATCTTTTGATGACACTAAGCAAGGATTTGAAAATATAAAATACTTTAATCATTATTTCACAAGTTTTTGAGTTTCTATCATTACTCAATAGAATTGGCGCTAGGAGGGCCACTGAAAGAGAAATATCAAACCACTGAAGATTTTTGCAGTATGATTCCAAATGGTTTTACGGTTACCGAATGAGGATTTATTTCTAGGTAAACAAGAGGACATTATCTCACAGTTGAACACCCTCGCTTGGTGAAACAAGAGTAGTGTTGTAGAATTTAGACAAGGATTGTTCTCAAAAAAGAAGAAGAATTAGGCCAACAACACCTAATCATTTTTCACAAAGCAGTTCCTCCTTTGCCTAGTGTGATCATCCCAAGGAATCAACCACATCCTGCACATCAGTAGAAAAGGAAATATCAATCCAAAAGATTTCCATAAGATGATTCAAAGTGGTGCTTCTGCATAGAGACATTTTTCCACTACTCCAACCGAGCTTAGGCTTCCAAGACGAGCAAGAAGACATTATTTCCGAATTGAACACCCTCGCTGGAAGTGTAAGAGAAGCGCTACAGAATATATGCGAGTGAGCTTCGTTCTTGAAGAAGAGGAAGAGAAAGCACAACACCTTCAAGATGCTCTTCAAAGGGAGCTTGTCTTACAAAGAAATCAAGAACCCGAAACAGCTGCTGCACATCCTCAACAGAATTGAATAAAGTCACACTAGACCGTATTAACTCATTCTCACCCAACAAATTCTAAAAAAGTCTTAAGACCTACTCCAAGTTCATCAAAAGAATTTGTACAGTTGGAATTTGCCACTAGATCTAAACAAAAGAAGAAGACAGTCTCATCAAGTGAAGAAACAATTCCAGCAAGTGAAACAATACCAAGTGGAGAGGATATTTCCAGTTTGTTCCAAACTCCACCACCTAAAATTCCAATTCCAAGAGCTCTTCAATTAAACTATCAGCAAATTTCAGTTCAAGTAGCTACGCAGCCAATTGTTTAACAAATTCCATTTAAAACAGGAGTACATCAAGCAAACGTCCCAATGGCGTGACATCCCACTAATGCATCTCCTATGGTGTTTACTGCCTATCATGGCATGCCCAAGAACGTGGAGCCCTTTTGTTCCAAGTTTCAAGTTGGTGACATGAGTCGCACAGCAGATAAACATATCAAGATTTTCGAGGATATCCTTCAAAATAGGAATATCCAAGAAAAAGATGTTGCTTGCAGGTTGTTTCCATACACTTTTGATGATAAAGCATCTTATTGGTACATCCATCTGCCAGCCGACTCTTTCCACAATTGGCAAGAATTAAAGAATACTTTCTTGGAAAAATTCAGGTCACCAATTACTCCAGCAGATTTCTATAGACAATTCGTAGAGGTGGAAAGACAAGAACATGAACTCAATTGTATTGAGAGCACTATATACGGCTCCACTTCTTCATTTGTAAAGGTTAATAATAGATAGTTAAGAGTTCAATAATAGTTAGAGTAGTATAGGAAGAGAAGGCAAATATTGTTGCCAAGACATTGTTGTGAGAAGCATGTAAACTTCATTGAAGATATGGTGAAATTGATATGTTGATTCAACAATTTGTATGGTCTCTACTTCTCATTTGATTTTCATGTTGTTTAGATAAATGGAAGAACTTTGTGCATGATCAAAGGTGAAATTCGTACATCCATACTACTAACACCTTATTGATGGTAAAAGTGCCTTGCCTAGTCAACTAGATTTATCTTAACCAATCTTAACTTCAATTGTCGCTCCTTCATCAATATGCTTCACCTTGAGGGTATCTATGCTTGTAGTGGTGATTTGAAAATCATAAAGCTATCCTTAGAAGATAGCACTAGCCTTGTGGAGATGTGCGCTACATGTCAAAACAAAGCTTAGTTGAACTTCACCAAAGATTGTCCTTCGCTCTTACATTCCTATGCCTAGATTAGATTTCTCAACCCTCATCCCTTTTTCCCTTTTTATTTTTTAATCAAGTGAAATCCCACGTTCCAATGACATTCAAAGCATTCAGCGTAAGTCCCCCTTGTGATTCCAACAATATCACACATATACAACTAAGTCTATATAAGAGCACGTCAAGACCTGTGTAATATCCCTTGATAATTCTGATCCAAATTTGCTGATTAGAGGCTCAAGGAATAATGTCAAACACTTTGTATGCAAAGTTGTAGCTTGCTGATATGAATTTCAGTTTGCTGTGTATGCTCTTAAAATTAAGTAGAAATGATGCAAATGCTTTGAAATGAATGTCAAAAGATCTAACAATAAGCTGAGAATGAAATGCACTTGTTTTTACTCTTTTCAAATGCAAATACATGAGTTCATAAGGTAAAATGCATACCTACAGCCAAGTAGCAATTTCACAAACACTTGGCATGTAGACTAATGTGCATCTACAGCAATAAGGAATTACATCGAACATTTATCATGCATCCTTTTGATTGAAGTCTTCATCTACAACATAGGGCATTTAATCAAACACTTGCTATGCAATACCTATAATGTAATGTTGATTTCCAGCTAGTGACTTTTAGACAAACAGTTGTGTTGCATACTAAAATGAATGCTACAACCAAATACCCAAACTGAAATCTTTAATCATGGCTAATGGTATATTGTCAAACAATAGGTATGCAACCTTCTTCCTCCTTAATGAAATATGTCGGTGACTGATTACAAATGGACCGCAAGTACCAAGACTCTTGGCTTACAATAAGATCAAATGTCTGTTTGCCCTCTCAGGTAAACGGTTAAATGCAGAAAGTAAATGCACAGAACATAATGGAAATATATTAAATAACCAACCTCTGTATTAATTCCACAGTCCATGTACAATAAGTGCTTATAACATTACATCTGACACGACTCACATGATCCTACTTCGAAGAAAAGGTACACAATATATAATACCCGAAGGGGTACGACACAACCGTCGCGACTCCAACTACCTACCCGTCGGCTAACTAACTGACCGCCGTAACTCATTATTACCGACGACAACATAAACATAATATAACAACATAACATAATGATTATTCCCGTCAACATCATCCCCCCCAAGAAAAGAAGTCGACTCCGACGACTTAATACAAAATAGAGATGAACAGCAGGAACTACTGACGCCAGTCGGGCTCGGATCTTATACACTTCCTGCGTCCTCGCCTGAAAACCCTTTTCTGCTACCATCTGATGCTCAAGTGCGGATTTCACCAATATTGCTTCCTTTGCCATCACAGTCCTCCTGTGCTTAACCCAAACTTGTCTGCAAAACACGTTTTTCAATCTCCGCTTCCACCAACTACTACTCAATTGATACTATCTCCCTAGCCAATTTGTCCTTGATAGCCACCCATGCTGCTCTCCCGGCATCCAACTCCTAGGTACGCTAAACTAAGTCTCACGCGACTATTGCCTCCAACCTGGTGGTCAGCTCCTCCCGAGCCCTTTGTGCATCCACCAAGGCAACCTCACGTCCAGCCAAGACATACTCCGAGTTCCTCAAAGCGTACCTATCCTGCCTGGAGATGGCCACAACCAACTGGCACAAAGGCTAGGAGACACCTTAAATCCTCCATCACACTCCCCAAAGGCTAAAAACTGAACTGAATAACTCCCTGGTGTCATACAACTGCGCGGACCTGCACTGCCTTCCCTCAAACTCTGTTTGTTCCCAACCTCCAAATCCGTCTCCCTCTACGGCTTATAGCTTCCCCGCCAATGCTTAACTACAGGCTTCTTTCTCACAATACGGACAACCACAACACTTCCTGTGGTACTCTGTAGCTCAAAAATAAACTGGGGGTCTGGGGGCAACGCCCCCAGCGGGGTCGAGGGGCAGCGCCCCTCGCGGGGTCCTGGGGCAACGCCCCAGGTGCGCTCCCTGTCGCAGTACAGGGCGGGGTCGAGGGGCAGCGCCCCCACCGCCAACACCAATTTACAACCCTCAGAACCATACAAAAGTCCATGGCACACAGCATTTCAGTGATATTTTAAGATGCCAACAACCCTTCTTTTCCACTCTGAATTTCCAGTGTCCTGGCTTCAAACTCCAGCGAATCATTTTAAATCTGGTCGTCGTCGTTTTTTTTTTTTTGGCACTGTAATGTCCCCGATGGCACCCCGGCCATACAACCTCCCTGTACGGTCAACAACAGCATTGGCACCTCCGATCGTGCAGCCACCTTCCCAATCGTGTAGCCACCTTCCTATGCGGCCTACACCCCTCGACTATACAGCGGACCATGACGACGGAGCGGCTGCGCGGCTGTGCGGCTTTGCGGGGGTTTATGCTGGGTGTGCGGTTGATTCATGTCGCGGCAACAACCTTCGGTGGCTCCCACCGCACGATGGTGTCACCGTCAATGGTTCCACCGCACGGTGATGTCACCGTCGGCAGTTCCACCGCACGGTGGTGTCACCGCACGGTGGTGTCACCGCACGATGGTTCCACCGTCGGTGGTTTCACCGCACGGTGGTGTCACCATCGGTGATTCCACCGCACGGTGGTGTCACCGTCGATGGTTCCACCGCACGGTAGTGTCACCGTCCACCGCACGGTGGTGTCACCTTGGTGGTTTCACCGCACGGTGGTGTCACCTTGGTCCCACCGTACGGTGGCCATTTTCCCTTTTTCTTTTTCTCTTTTTGACCGTACGGTCGCTGTCGTACGACCGTGCGATTTTTTTCAAAAAAAAAATTAAATTAAATTAAATTTCTTATCGTACGGTCGCCTGTCATACGACCGTACGTTTCTTTCTTTCTTTCTTTCAACCGTACGGCCCCGTATGGTGGTTTTTTTTTCACAAATTTTTTTTTTTTTAAAGTTGTCAAGAGAGTCTTCGGCTCGAGTCCCCTATCTCTGGGATCGTCCTTCATCCTTCTCGGTTTTCCTCGCCCAAAAGTCTCCTTTTGTCCCGTGCCTCTCAAGTCGCCTGTCTAGCCTCTTAGGTCCCCTTCCATCCTCTCAGGTCCCCCTTCGGGCTCTCGGGTGTCCGTCCGGCCTCTCGGGTTCCCTGCGCGCTTCGCGTGGTAGGGTTTCAATTTGGGCCTATTGGTGGCAAGTTTATTTTCCATGGCCATCCGAAGACCTGGAACCACAAATTCTACAGGGACCACGGTCTCCTTCCCGTACATAAGAAGAAGAAGAATAATAAAGATTTTGAAGACTGCAGTCTTCCACACAGGGTTCCAATCATTGCCAACACTCTTCATATTATCTACGTCGCCAGGGTTTGGGGCGTCTCCCTTCCAATATTCTTTGTATTCCGGCAGGTACACCTCTGTTGGTTGCTCTGGTTCCTCTACTTCGAGCCTATAGCTTTGGAACATTTCGTAATCCTCCATTTGCCAGTGGAAGAGCCCTTTAAGTGAGCATACCTCATCTTCAGAACATCCCTCCAATTCGAGCACCCCTTCACTGTTCGGCTCCATCGCATTCTTGCCCTTGCTTTCATCGGGGCCCCCTTCCCCTTTATTAGAGTCCTCTGAGTCCGAGTCTGAAGAGGCGAGCTCTTCGCCGACATCTTGGGTGTGTAGGTCAATGGTATATTTCCGCCCTCCCTTCTCCATGGAGAGTGTATTTTTCTTCCAGTTGTGGTTTACCCTCGCGTTGATCAACCACGCTCTCCCCAGGATGGTGTCATAGCCTTTCTTCTTCGAGGGAATAACCACGAAATCTAACAAGAATAGTTGCGTACCAATTGTCACTTGTTGGGCCATCAACAGGTCGAGTGGCTTAATGCCGTGTTGGTCTGCTCCCACCAGGTTGAATGTGGGTGGCCACAGGGTGGGCTTCCCCAGCCACTTCCATGTTTCTTCTGGTAGTACATTCACCCCAGATCTACCGTCCACAATGGTGTCCTTTAGAATGGTCCCACAGATACCCATTTCTACCACAGTTGGGTGTCTACCACTGCTCAAGGCTAGTAACATCGGGTCAGTCGAAGGGCTGACGGAAACCTCCACCTGTGGTGTACTCTTCGAAGCGGTGGCGGGAACCCCTACCTGTGGTGTACTCGATAATCCGGTGCTTTGCACATTGGTGAGGATGGCAATCCTCAATTGTGGCATAGAGTCTAGAAGGTCTTTTACCTTTATCGGCACCTCCATCTGCAAGATTTGCCCAATGATGTTATTTTCCGCATCCGTACGGGATGATGTACTCGCCACCTCGTTGTCCCGTCGTTTGGTCGTCATCTCACGTTCAATATTGGCCTTTGCCTCCCGTAATCTCTCCTTCTCCGTACAGGGGTCGGGATAAGTGGCTTTTTTGGTCTGGGCGCGAGTGATCGCCAGTACTTCTTTCTCACCAGTCTTCTCAGCCTTCTCAATGTTGAGGAGATTAACCCCTGCCTGCAGGCAATTTGCGTCCTCATAGTCGCCTGGCCCACACCAACGGCAAAGGTGCTGAAGGGTGGCTTCCTTCGTGCAATCACGAGCGAAGTGCCCCCACTGATTACAAGCCCTACATTGGATAATTGGCCGGCCCTTGGCGTCATACTGGATACAGCATCCGTTATTGTTATTGTTGCTATTCCTTCCGCCGCCGCGTCTGTTGTCCCAGTATCCTCCAGATGATGCCGTTGTGTTAGTATGTTGGCCGGTACCCACTGGTGCGGATGTTGTGGCCTGCTCCGTGAACAGCACCTGGGTCATTTGCGTACCTCGACTTCTCATGTTGTATGGGCACTCCTTGGTGGAGTGTCCCATCACTTGGCAAATCTCGCAGAATGCCTTCTTTTGGCAAGTACCCTTTGTGTGCCCTTCCTCTTTGCACTCAGTGCACCATATGTCCCCTTCGTTTCGACCAGTGCTTCTCATTATTTTGAATTCCTTTCTCATTCGCTCCATGTCTTTCTGGAGCGCTTGCACCCATTTGCCAACCTCGTCGTCGTTACTACTTTCCTCTGAAGAGTCATTGTCCTCGGATGAGGATTTATTACTTTTCTTCTTCTTTGATGTTTTGTGTTCGCTCTCCAGGTCCATCGCCCTATTATAAGCGTCGTCATATGACATCGGGGGTACAATTTTCATCTTCCTCCGTAGGGAGGATTTCAACCCTTCAACGAACCATCGTTTCTTCAATCCATCTGCGGGTTGGCTTTCCATTTTACCCAAGAGTTCTTTCAGCCTCCGACTGTATGCCCGTACTGTCTCCCTGGTACCTTGTTTGGTACTGTATATCTCCGTTACAATTTCATTGTCATCACGGAGCAACCGAAACTCCCCCGTGAATTCCTTCTGTAGATTGGCCCACGTGGCCACTTTTTGCTTGTCCACATCGGAGTACCAATCTATGGCAACTCCTCGTAACGTGGCTGGGAACTGTTGTACCCAATCATCCTGGTTTGTTACTCCGTTGGCGGACCAAATGGTTTCACATGTACGGCAGTGCCGTAAGGGGTCTTCCTTGCCCTCCCCTGTGAACTTTGGCAATTTTTGTTTGCTCGCCATCCCTCCGCTGGGTCTCGCTCCTCTAATTCCTTGTGTGCTTGTACCTGGCGATCCTCCGCATCCTACAACTGAACCTCCACTCGTGGGTCCTCCAGAAAAAGTTGCTGACACCGAACCAAACAAATTGCCTCCCGTAAGGTACCCTTGTGCTCCCTCGGCACCTTCGGTCGTACCGTCACCTTTCGGTGTCTCCCTCCGGTTGGTTGTCTCCCTCCGGTTGTCCTCTGAAATGGACAAATTCTTTAGCAAGTCTCTGGTAGCGTCGATCAGGTTTAGACTTCGCCTTGTTTGTTCCACCAACTCTTCGCGGCTTCTTACCCTACGGTGGTATTCTGGCGAACTGTAGAGTTCTCCTTCGGCACCCTCCGTGACTCCTTCTGGCAGCCCTACAACAGTGTAGACAGTGTAGTTCTCTCCGTCTATCTCTGCCTCCACAACCTCCGTGACACTTACTAGGTTCCCTTCGGGCAACCCCTCGGCCGGTCGTCCCTCGGCAAGCTGCCTTAGCCTACGCCTTCATTCTATCTGCTGTCTGAGATTCAACGCGGTTGGTGCCACTTCCCATTCGTCACTCTGTATCTTTTTATGTTTGTCCTTATTTAGTCTATTGGGCATAAGTCACTTCCATACACAGCAAACACACGCCATGTACACAAAAAAACTTTTATTATTTTTATTTTTTATTTTGCCTTTCGGCCACAATTTATATCAGCAGTGTGTCGGGATTATTACAAGGTTCAATTTCCTCCTGGCCTGGCACCATCTCGTTCCGTTACCTGTCGGCTATTCTCTTCGTAGCATTGCAGGATTTGTTGCTGTCGCTCTTCCTGGGCAATCTCCTCCAGGCAGGCTTGTTGTGCCAGCGATGCCTGTGCAAGCAACCGGGGGAGGTGGTTCATCAACCGGTTTACTACCGGGCTAACCTCCAGCGCTGTCCACATGGCACTTGGTGGGATTTCTGCCTCCGCCACTTCTCGTCGAACGTATGTCTGAATGGCTACCTAGAGCAAAATTGAAAATTCTCGCGTTGTAGTGTCTTCTCCTGTGTAAAGTTCTGTCCGTGCGTCGTCGGCCTCCAGGTTTACTTCACCAATGGGTAGGCCCATTGTGTCTGTGCGCCATCCGTGTCTTCCGTTCCCGAGTTCGTCTAGGCAGCGGCGCCAAATGTTTGCCCTCTCGGGTAAATGGTTAAATGCAAAAAGTAAATGCACAGAACATAATGGAAATATATTAAATAACCAGCCTTTGTATTAATTCCACAGTCCATGTACAATAAGTGCTTATAACATTACATCTGACACAACTCACATGATCCTACTTCGAAGAAAAGGTACACAATATATAACACCCGAAGGGGTACGACACAACCGTCGCGACTCCAACTACCTACCCATCGGCTAACTGACCGCCGTAACTCATTATTACCGACGACAACATAAACATAATATAACAACATAACATAATGATTATTCCTGTCAACAATGTCATCACAGTTCTGATATGAAATATGCAGCTACAGCTATCCCATAGCAGCGACCCTTACAATGTAAAATGACCAACTAATTGATGCAAAATATGATGAAGAACCTAGAAGTGATATGCCAATGGTATTGAAGCTGAGATGGCGAACTTATTCCACCATGGCCAGCAATTATGAAGCCCTCTAGATGCTAAATCGACCTTCCAAGGCTGCCGCCCTTGTTCTGGAAATGCAGACCAAAAATATTACCAAGCTCTCTCTTTCGTCTCAAGTCCGCAAATGAAAACCCTACAATACTCTACTCAAACACTGAATAAAACTCCTCCAAAGTCCACAATCAAGCAATGATTCGGCTGATATTTCACAGCCTCAATATTGCAAACCAATGAGAGATTTTGTTCCCAATGGCTGATTGAAGGCAGAAAACCCTTGTCTTCTCATCTGACTGCCTTACTATAAATAGTAAGGGTCCCTCTCCAGCATCCCCTGACTTACTATAAATAGTAAGTATGAGAAATTAAGCCCTGTAGCCCACACAAATGCCAAATCCAAAATTACCAACCTCTGGAGGAGAATAATTACCCATTCCCTGACCAAGTTTCTACCTCAAAGGACCCTCTATCTAACCATGTTAGCCTACGAGGGTCAAAATAATAGGCTAAACAATCCAAATAGGAACGAGCTAAAAGGAGACATTACAACCTGACATTTGAGAACCTTGGAGTCGTCCCATTTTATCACACAACTTAGCATTTGGAGAGTCTTTGTTCAAGAAAGGATAGAATACTTAGTATTTTATTCTATGTTGCATAGTGCATAAAAACACCATCAAAAAGGTGCCCATCTTTAAATATGGTTTAGTCAAATTCTATGTTCTTCCTCTAGCTTAGGTTTCCATTGTTGACTTCAGCAATTCTAGGTACTATTGAAGTAAAGAGTGGTTAGCACTTGTATTTGTATGCAACTATTCCAATGAGATAATGCTACATCAGTAGAGTGCATCTTCAAAGGAGCTTGGTCAAATTCTTTCTCTAGTTTAGGGTTCCATTATTGACCAGCCCAAGTATATGTAGGTACAAGTGAGAAGTAAATGACTTTTGTATTTGTATGTAAGTATTTGATGGTCCTAAATGACTATGGTTTGGTACCTAAGGGCTCATTGTTAACCTAGCAAAACTATTTATTTATAATTTCCCAATTCATTCTGCAGTAACAATCCTGCATTTGCTTTTAAACAATGTTTGGAAAAGCTATATGATAATTTTGTTATATCCATTATGCTCTCATACAATATCACTATGCACTAAAGAAAAATAAATAAAAGAATACCAAAACTGAAATTTACTCACATAAGGAATCAACATTTATAGAATTTATTCAAGGCATTTAGTACACTTATAATGTATACCTAATTGTTTGAGTTGACCAATTTAACTGCCAAATCTTAAATCCTTCAGAACTAAATTTTTATTTTATTTATACTAATATTCTAAAATGAATAGTTCAAGGTATTATTCTAACAAAATATACTACTTCACATGTTACCATGATCTAGTCAAAGTCTTAAGTTTCTTTCTATTCTGCTACAATTTCTCTAAATGCATCAAGCAATGCCAAGAGATAAATATAACAACTTTAAAGACAATTGCAACAAAAGTATCGTGTAATACTAATTTTTGTTTAATTAAAATTCATTCTTCACCTTAGTAAAATGAAAGTAATCATCTGAGGTTTCATTTTTCAATAACCAACAATGGTAAAAAGAAGACCAAAAAACATGTTAAAAAAAATACGTATAAGCAAATATAGTGGAGATGGATTAAACCTGTTCTCTCTTGTTATTTCACAATTTTAATTTCTATAATTGTTTTAGAGCAGTCAAAAATGACAGACAAAATAATTTACCTCCTCGCAGCTTCCTAAATAAGACTTCTCCACAACATCTAAGTAAGAGCGGGATGCTTGTTTTCCAGTTATCTGCAAAATATAAGATTGTGAAAAAGATAAATAGCAGTATATACTATATACAATACACCACTCAATAAATAGAAATAAGTAATTGGTACAAAGATGAGGTAAATATACCTCAATGGCAAGTTCCCAAATTTATAGTCACTTATTATAATAGCCAAATAATCCTAATCGCATTTGTTGAAAGACCTCATCCAGAAAAATGCTTGTATAAGATTTTCATTTGCTTATTTATAGTTTATTAAATTTAATACTTTCTTTTGGAAAGCCAGTAAGTCCTTATTGAAGTATATAAGAATAATTGTTTTGAAAAGGGTCAAAGTTTTTATACTAAATCAAAATATTTTGACATCGTCTAGCATCCATAGACCAGAGCACTAACGTTTTGTAAAAGAGGAAGAGAAGCCTTACCTAGGTGCTGCCTTGAATATGCTGAACTAAACCTATTACTGTAAAGTCCTACATGAGTAACAAGCTGTGGCGCTCCATTCTTTATCAAGCCTGATTGGTTGTTGACCATTGCCCAATGCATGATCCATCCAAGCATAGCGTCATTGAGTGTTATATTGTAATGTCCCGTTTCAGGATAACTATGAATATTGGGACAATTACTTCAACTTTCTAACTTACAATATCTGAATTTTGCAATGAACTTATGTAATGGAAATATGAATGCAATTATATAAGATATGACAATACTCAAATTCACTTGCTCTCTCTGATTTGTATAATTGAAAGCATGCTTAAGTGAATTGATGAATATTTGCACTAAGTGCAATAATTACTTGCTGTATCAAATATGACAAAGTAAACATGCAACGATATATAAGGTGATATTGCCTATGGCAATATGGATTGCTGTTTCTGATATAGTCACTTGAATCAAGCAATGTCTGATCTGTATTATCGCTTGAAGCGATATAACTGCTGTATCTGATATGAATATAATAACTTGCAATGATTATATGATATGCTGTGAAGCTGTGTCTGATTTGGCAATGGAACTATGCTGATAATGCTCCTCAATCACTAACAGTGATAGGAGATGATTGCTCTCTCTGATTATTAATTGAACTCCATGCAATGAGGGTTCTGTTTCTGATATATATTAATGACAGGAATATGCACACGATATTGGGCCTTCAGCCTTGCTCTCCTCAAGCTCTTCCAAACTGGAATAAAGGAACAAGATAAAATATATTCGACGTCCTTCAATGATTGATTCCGACATCCTTAAGTACCTTGAACTATCGAAGGGTTACATCCATTAGAAGGCAAAAGGCTTGTCTTTCCTTACTTCATGTCCCTCTCAAGAGACATATCTCTCTGCAAGAAATTGTATCCTTTCATAACATCTCATCACAATCCTTGGTGAATGTTTGTTAACACATAATCAAAATCAGATTTATCGAGTCTCCGTGCCTCTTCCTAACTAATTTATCGAGTCTTATCATAGAAATATCCAATGTTGATTATAGTCAATGGCTAATGATATGGGCTGTTATCTACCCAGTCATTTATCCTCTTAATCTGAAGTAATCAACTTCTCATATCTTCTCAGCGATAATATTATGGGGCCCGATTCCTCCTTGCTTGTATTGTTTCCTGTCCATAACTGCTTCCTCTGTAATGTCTAGTGTTCATGGTTTGGGATTCCATTGTTTGATTGTCCTTCGTTCCCTCCTTGATTATTATTATTATTACCATTATTATTTGGTAATGTCCTCGATTTTGACCTGGAATTGTTTGTGTTAGATTTTTGGAGAAAAATGGGGAAAATTATTTTATTTTATTAGTATATAAGTTGTCTCATTATATTTATTTAAAATCATACGTGAGATGCCTTTATATTTTATTAAATTAATAAAGTGACTAAAGTATAAAATAAAAATAATTAAAAAGTCACTTAAATAAAGTGTACCTACCCTCTTCTAGAAGGAATCTTATGGTGGGTTATGAAAAGAATAAATAGAAGAGGGAAATTGAGGGATGGGCATCAGTTGTCGGTTATTTCCTCTTAAGTTGAGTTGTGGAACCTGTTGTGCATATTGCACACACACCCTGTCCTGGATAGGGGGGACCCCATCATTTTTTGAAGTCTACCCGAGTGGGAGAGGGAGGGCCGTTGGGAAGTTCGGATCTTTCTTGAGTTTTTTTTAGTTTCTGTGTAATCTCATGATTATCCCGAGTCTAGGCGCCAAAGTGCTGAGAGGTGTTCTATGTAAAGAGTTTTCAAAGCAAGATTCGAACTTTTACCACCAGATGTAAATCACACATTCTTGCAAAAGGACCCAAAAATCATGAAGTAAGGGGCGCTAAAGCTCACATTTCTGCCTCATAAGACCCAAAATTCAAAACAATGAAGACATATCCTGCAAAACACACTCAAGGGCCGAAATTCAAAACAACCTTTAGTTACAATCTGTCAAAATCGGCCAAATAGACCAAAATGCGAATTGCAAAGTCGAAAATCTCCCAAAATAAGTATGTACAGCTACTGAAAATCTTCTGCCACCCGACACTCTGCATGACTCAGAAACACGCTTGTTTCTTACCCACCTGCTGTTAATTTTGAAAATTTGCAATTTGACTTTGAATATTCTAGGAAAACAACCTATAAATGGATTAACCATAGACCTAATGAACTTCCCCAACTAATAATTTTGCCCGACGTCCTAGTTAAACCCAAGAGTGGCCAACTGAAAATTTTCTTTTCAGAATTCAAAGACAAGTCAACCAAAATGAGAATTGTCCCCGCTGCCCTATTACTGCTGCATATACTAAGGAATCATACTGGGTTGGGAATGCGTGCCTACAGACAACATTTTGTACAGTTGGTTTCTCCTTGTATATAGTTAGTTTAGGCTTTTATTTCCTGTTTTTGAGTAGTTTTCTTTTTTGTTTTAGTTTAGATTTCCCATTTTTTGCTTTAGTTTGTTTTCTTTCCATAGTGTAGGTGTCCTTTCGGAAGGGGGTGTCTCCCTGTCAGTTTTGTAGGGGTATGTTTGCTTTTCCCAACATTGGTGTGCGAAGTCAGGATGTTTTCCGGTCTCATTTCTTGGATGCCGACTTTGGTAGAGCACCTAATTGACAGTTGCCCCCGTAGTCAATTCATTTGGTTTAAGACTTAGTCGTTCTAAAAATTTAGTTGCTTACTGCGTTTTGTCACCAACATTGTGATCGCCGCACCTTTAATGCTTAAAATCGCTTAAGTCTGTTGTTTTATCAAAGGGAAATCATTGCAAGTGAAAAATCTGAAGCTTTGCTTTAGCGACCACTATTATGCTCAATCCCACGTAGGCTTCATTGCTTACCAAACAAAGTGAAAAAGTGAAAACAAAGAAAAATCAAAAGAAAATAAATTGAAAAGCAAAGAAATATCAAATTGCTTGGCTTTGGGAGTGCAGACACCTCTGCCGGTATCCAAAAGAAAAGAAAATCTACCGGAAACAGAGCAAACTCTGTGAGCTTACAAGCGATAACCTCATTGAGGCTATAGATGCTCACTGGCAGCGAGGCAATATCTAGGTTGCTTTTGAAGTTAGAGTCGCCTTACGTAACTTGCCTTGACTGAACAATGATATTCCAACCTTCTTTAAGCTGGAATGAACTTCACTACACACGCTCGATTTTCAAAGTTGGTGACTTAATTCAGTTTGCAACCTCATTTTTACTTTGAATCTGTCTTTGTCATTTGGGTTGTTTTGTGGGGTATATACCAAAGATTCTGTGGTTTGATCCGAATAGTCATCCTTGAAATGTTCAGGAACATTTCCCAGCCGAGTCACCATTTGTTGTGTGTTATGCACACTTCACCCTTGATTCAAGGGACCCCCATCATTTTTTAAGTTTGCCGCATAAATGAGAGAGGGCCCAAAGGAAAATTAAAATGCCTTTCTAATCGCCTTGCCAAGGCCAAGAATACCCTGAAGTTGCAAAGCAAACCAAACCCTAGGCTTCGTGCAAATCATCCAAGGAGCCTAAAATTCACCCAATTAAGAACAAAAGCCCGAAGTTTACAAAAAAGTTTGTATACTTAAGTGAAAGGGATGTGATGAAGGAGGAAAATCACACAAATTCATGAAGGCCCGAATTTCACACAAATCGCCCCAAAACACTATAGGATGCCAATTATATTTCAAGGTTCAAATTGCACAATAGTTCATTAACCCAAAAATTTTCAAGCTCACAAAATCTCCTTCAAGCCCGAAAATGAACAAAGGCTTCAAGTTCACCATATCGGCTATTAAGCCGAAAATGGTAGAAAGAAGGCAACCTGAACAAAACCAAAGGTAAAATGGTGTAAAGCAATTGATCTGCCCGAAATTCACTCCTGAGGTTGGACGTTCAAACCAAATCTGAAACTTCGAATGAGTCCTCAAAACCCGAAAATCACTAAGATGAATGGTGAAACAGAGAGGTCGAAATTCGCGCATTTTCCTCCAATGGCCCGAAAATCATTGGGTGAAGGAAGTTCGAAATAAACAAAGAAATCATGCAACTTGAAGCAGAATCCAAGTTTGCTCAAAACTCTCAAGAAGCCCGACATTGCTTGGGCAAAGGAGATATAAATCGCGCGATTTCATCCCGACTTTCCTCCATTCGCCGAAAATCGCATCCAAATGGAAATGGCCGAATTTCATAGGGCTTGGGGCGATTATGAACAAAGTCATGTCTTTTAAGTTAAGTAGCCGATTTTTGTTAAAGAAGGTTCGCTCATTTGGTATCAGAGTCCCAAGTTTAATGACAAAAAGAGAGACATTTAAAAGATACATTTCACAAAGAGCTTCTCAAGCCCGAACTCCACCGAAACGAAACCAAACGTTAAATAAAATTTAATATTTGTTAAATTAATTTTTCAAATTGATTGATTAAAGGTGAAATTGATTGTTCGCAAGAAAACGACATCGGGAGGAGCTAAAGAGATGACTTAACACAAGATCAAAGCCAGGTGCTAGAAGCTGAAGAAGAAGATGCAGAGCAGGATCAAAGCGACGAAGCACGGGGAAGCATGCCACCAAACAACAAGTGAAAGTCCACCAGCCAGACTAAGGACGAAGAACATTCAGAATGCAACGAGTGCGTGCATTCTTAGAAATACACAACTGGAAGAAATTCCAGAAGAATCAGTTTAAAAAACTGAGTTGTTTTAATGTAAAGGACTACTTGTAGGCCCCATCTAATGAATTTAAAATGAGGGGACACAAGTCAATTATTCCCAACTACTAGGTGGACCGAGTTAAAGCCAAACAGTTGTAGGTAGTTGGAAATGTGGTTGGGGGGATAACTAAGAATTGAGTAGACATGGGTTAAAGCTGCTAGCTTCTGGAAGGCAGATCAGAGCCCTTGGATGCAGTCAGTCCTGGCCACCAGTTCAAATTGTAAATTCTATAAAGGGCAAAGGCCTTTCTTTTGTAAGGGATTAGAGAGCTAGATTATTGTTAGATGGTTAGATTTCAGTTAGAATAGGTTAGAGTTTTGTAGAAAGTTAGATTTTAGGAATAGCATAGAAATGCTGCAGAAATTGTTGTAAGGGCAGTCAAAATCAATATATAAACATTGAAGAATGTTGTTTGTTATTTTGGTTTTCTTCTATTTGCATGGTTTCCTTTAGCAATTTAGATAGATATTTTGGTGTGCAAGTATCTGATGGATTCGGGCTCATAACATTGAGGATATGTTGATTGTATATCCTTGTGTATGATTAGCCTGAGCCTTTAAATCGTGCTTAGTTCAATTGCAGGTGTCCGTCTGAGTTGTGCTAGAATTGGGTGCCCATCTGAGCTGTGCTAGAATTGGGTGCTTAGCCATGCTCCTGCAGACTGAAAATCTTCCAAGTCCCCTTGAAGATTGCACCATTCCTGCGAGGTTGCGAGTTATTCTGGCCAAGCAAGGATTGGTTATGTTGAATCCGTCTACCCGCATACTGGTCTTGTAAATCTTAGGTCTCTTAACCCTTCCCTTTTGCTTTTATTTGGCAATCTTAAAATGCAGACCAACTTGTTGCAAAACGTAAGTCCCCTTGTGCTCCCAGCAAAACACATCGACCGTTGAGTTATCCCGTAGTCAAGAACTGACATTTGGAACCTTGAGCTTGTCCCCTTTGATCGATTAAAAGCAGCATTAGGGCTTCCTTATACAAGAGAGAATAGGATACTCGGCATGATCATTCTATTCTGCGTTGGCCAGATAGAGTTGCAGCGATGCGATTTTAGCCACGTCAACAAGAATTACTAGTCCCCTATGTCGTTTCCAACTAGAAAGGCCGTACCCTTTGCTGGGAGGTAACGAAAATTTGGACTCATGCCATCTAAGAATAGTGTTTAACCCTACACAATCCCCAGTCGATCACACACTATAGGCTACCCCTAGCTAGTATGACCTCTGACTAGGTTGTATAATTGGATTAATGAACTGACCGATGCTCATAAATAGTAGCATCACCTTGGCCAAAAGTCTTTAATGCAATTGCAATCATGCTAATGCATGAAGTCAATGTTCATCACCCTACTCGGTTGCCTCTTGAACTTTTAGGTCTTAAGACTTTTGCAAGGAAGGTTTTATTCAGGGATGACGACTTGTCTTACAACTTGGTATCCAGTTACAACACGCGTATGATGCAAGAATCAAGTACAAACAATAGTTCTCTATTGAGTGCTATAGCTTGTTCACATTGGTTGTATTATCTACCTCTACTTGAGGTTAGGCCTTATTTCTTAAAGTCGTTTGAAGTATACAGCTTGTTGTTTAAGTAGGAAAAGATCTAACCCTCCTGGTTCACTACTTCATTCTTCTAGACTTGCATTAGTTACCTAGGCATGAAGGAAATTAGCTAGGCATATTACCATTAACCCTCATGTTTATGCTAGCTATGACATGCTCTATGTAAATGTGTGCCAACCTTGCTTTAGATGTTTAAATATAAGCAAATCTGCATTAATGGATCATGAAGAATTATGGTACTGCCTATAAAATCCTTCTTTATACTAAGGTAATTTCTATTCTTCTCTGACAGTGAGCAATTCACCCGCATAGGCTCAATTAATAGCTCAGAGAGCTTTTCTAAAGACAGCCTCTACCTCAATTCGGGTTCAGCCGTTGATTTAGTATTCATTTTTGAGCTCTCATAAGCTTCTCATTAATTCAATTAAAGAACAGAACAAAATTAAGAAGATATCACTAGTGTATCGCGACTATTGGCATTTCTGTACAAAATAATAATTCTCAGTTCTCATGCTACAAATTTCACCAAATTTTGAGTTAAGTTTCTACCTTAAGCATTCTACCCAATTATTTTCCTTGTTATATCTCTGCAAATCGAAAGAACCCAAACTAAAAAGGTTTGGTTCAATTTTAATTCATTGTTCTGCAATATGAAGCTACGGCTAGCTGAATAAATACAATGTATTTTCCATTACTAACTATTAGAGCTTCTTTTAAAACCTTCAGCTCAAACAAGAAATAGTTTGCTAGATTCAAAAATGCAAAAGTTCGTTCCTTTCATAATTAAATAGCATGGAAAGAATGACTTAGAACCATTCCAGTGTAGTGGAAAAATGACCTGTTTAAGTAGCAAAGAATGATTCGATGTGGTTCCTATGAGCAATTCCAACACCCACGATTCCTTTCAAGCATCCACAACTAACATAGTAGTAGTGCTTCTAAACCAAAGAAGTTCCAGCTCAAGTTGCAGAGCAAGATATTAAATACAGCGTATATTTTTTTTTAAGGAATGAAAGAGTTCCAACATATTATGCAGCTGAAAAACTCCAAGCCATAATTATGTCCTTTCGGATTCGGAAGACCTCCTTTTTACATGACAAATGAAACGGTTGGTTTCATTTCAAGTTTATTTCCATTAATTTGAGTCTAATCTCATTCGAATTTGCCCAGCATGCCACAATTTCCGCCCAGCCACTAACATGGCTTCAATTTAAGTGGGTTGATTCTCTTACCAACCCGTTGTGTAATGTACCCTTCTTAGTGAACACCTAAGTTCAGAGGACTAACCTATCATTTGACCCTCATAGGCCAGTATGGTGGATTAGAGGGTCCATTTTGGGCACACATGAGAGGAGGTTATTGGCAGTGATTATTCTCTCCAGTTCATAGGTTGATTTGGTGGTGGCGATATTCAGGAGTTTACGACTTTGTTGAGACATGGACCAGCTAGGACTCGAACCTAGGACCTTCCATACGCTGCTGGAGTGCTCTACCACTGAGCTACTGGCCCCTCTTGGACCAGTCCATCATCGGTCCGGGTGTGGCTTATTTCCAACACCAACAGACTTCATTTGCATGAACTTACTATTTATAGTAAGTCGGTGGGTTCATAGAGATGAACCTTACTAATTTTAGTAAGGCATTCCGATGGACAGGTTATTCGGTGGGTAAGCCAGCAATGTCAGTAGAATTGATAAATGCCATTTATTTTTGGAGTTATAATATTATAATTAATATTAAGGTAATACTTTAATAATAATTATTATTAGTGGTGAGTTAATAATGGCATATCATTAATATTATATTCACTATGTTTTGAAGGAGATATTAAATATTCTTCTAAGTCAATATGATTATTTATTAATGATTGAGCGCCCACTTGTGAGACATATATTAAACATTTAATGTTTGATATAATTTAAAATTATAAAATAGGCCAATTGTTGGAAACCGAGCCATGTCAAGGAGGGTATAAATAGCAACTCAAAAAGCATTGTATTTCATTCTATGTTATTTGCTTTCGTTGCTTGTGGAATTTGGAGAGAAAACCAGTGTTTTTCTGCCATTATCACTTTGGAGAGCATAGCTGCTTCGAAGTTGTGCATTCTGAGGTTGTGAGATACCAGCTGACGCTTGTTTGTAATTGATTGGTTCCATTCAGGAATCAACATTGTGCATATTGGTGAAAGATTTCAAAGGTTTTACAAGGATTGGATGTGCTGCTACAGTACCTGTTAACAGTGACACTACAATACCCGTGTACAGTGATGCTATAGTACCCGTGAACAATAATTGCTACACTACCTTCCTCTTGGCACGTGGGGTTTATATCAAGCAATGATTAAAGTTTGTCAAGTGCAGATGGCATACTTAATGGAGAATATTTATTGGGGACTTTGATTACTGGTTTGCACTTGCAGAAATTGCTGTCATAACAGTTTTCAAACCTGCAGTCATTGACATTGAAATCCGGGTATGGAAGTATTGCATGCCAACTATTTGTAATAATGCCTATGCATTTTCAATCATTGTAATCAGTTTAAAATGCTGCAATAAAAGAGTTTGGAGCTTGTTGGCGGCATTATTGTACACGGGAATAACATTAGTTAATTATGTGTAATTGTTTTTGTTTGTTGGCAACTGAGGGGTGGTAGTTGCGGTGCGACGATTGGCGCTCGCACCCCCTCGGCACCCTTTTATACTGCGGAATGTAACTTGTAACATACACTGATTATGAATAGAACATCTGATATACTTTGTCTGATAATTATGGCATTATTCTGCATTATGTTCTTTATGCCTTAAGTTATTCACCCGAGAGGGCAAACATTTGGCGCCGTTGCCTAGACGTACTCGGGAACGGAAGACACGGATGGCACACAGACACAATGGGCCTACCCGTTGGTGAAATAAACCCAGAGGCCGATGATGCGCGAACAGAACTTTACACAGGAGAAGACACGGCAACGCGAGAATTTTCGATTTTGCTCCAGGTAGCCATTCAAACCTACGTCCGACGAGAGGCAGCGGAGGCAGAAATCCCACCAAGTGCCGTGTGGACAGCGCTGGAGGTTAGCCCGGCAGTAAACCGGTTGATGAACCACCTCCCTCGGTTGCTTGCACAGGCAGCGCTAGCACAACAAGCCCGCCTGGAGGAGATTGCCCAGGAAGAGTGACGACAACAAATCCTGCAACGCTACGAAGAGAACAGCCGACGGGAAACGGAACGAGATGGCGCCAGGCCAGGAGGGAATTGAACTTTGAACTTCTTATTTTCAAATAAAAATGTCATTGACACGAGTTGTATTTGAGCAGATGAATTAATAAAAGACATATTTTGATTTATGAATTGTGAGTTATGGGAATGTCCGACAATTAATGCCAAACCTATTGAATAAAGATAGAAATAAAAAACTAGAAACGAACGAGTGGGAGGCCGCGCAGAGGGCCTTGATTCTGGAGCAGCAAGTAGAACGCAGACGGAGGCTGATGCAACTTGCCGAAGGACGACCTGGCGAAGGGGGGCCCGAGGGGAACCAAGGAGGTGTCACGGAGGGTGCAGAGGCCGACGGAAATTTCTACGCGTCGCCAAATCATCGTAGGACGCGAAGCCACGAAGAGTTTCTGGAAGAAACAAGGTTACAGCGAAATCTAGTTGAGGAGACTCGGGATCAGTTCAGAAATTTATCCCTTACGCCACGGAGTGAAGATCACCAACAAGAACCAGGAGTGGGCGCGTGTGAGAGCGAAGGGGAAGGCAACCGTACGGGTGTAGGTGCCACACACGACAGGCAAAACACCGTACCTCCAGTCGCCCACGCAGGACACACCACCAACGCCACCGGAGGAAGCAGCACAGGGCCACAAACACAGACAAAACCGCCCCCAGGAAGACAACCCGGGATGGCGAGTAAACAAAAATTACCAAAGTTCACAGGGAACGGCAAGGAAGACCCCTTACGGCACTGTCGTACATGTGAAACCATTTGGTCTGCCAATGGAGTGACAGACCAGAATGACTGGGTACAGCAATTCCCAGCCACGTTACGTGGAGTCGCCATAGATTGGTACTCCAATGTAGATAAGCAAAAAGTGGCCACGTGGGCCAACCTACAGAACGAATTCACGGAGGAGTTTCGGTTGCTCCGTGATGACAACAAAATTGTAACAGAGATATACAGTACCAAACATGGTACCAAGGAGATAGTACGGGCATACAGCAGGAGATTGAAGGAATTGTTGGGTAAAATGGAAAGCCAACCGGCTGAGGGCTTAAAAAAACAATGGTTCGTGGAAAGATTGAAATCCTCCCTACGGAAAAAGATGAAGATTGTACCCCCGACGTCATATGACGACGCCTATAATAGGGCGATGGACCTAGAGAGCGAATACAAAACATCAAGGAAGAAGAAAAGTAATAAATATTCATCTGACGATGATGAAGATTCTGACGAGGAAAGCAGTAGCGGTGGCGAATCGAGTAAAAAGGTACACTCGCTCCAAAAGGACATGGAACGAATGCTGAAAGAATTCAAAGCCATGAAAGGGAGTACAAGAAAGACGGAAGAAAATGAAGTGTGGCGTACCGACTGTAGGAGTGACAGACACACCAAGGGGTCCTGTCCTAAGAAGGCTTTCTGCGACATTTACCAAATTGCGGGACATTTGACAAAGGAATGTCCCTATAATATGAAAACCAGGAACCAACAAGTTCTCTTCACGCAAGAGCAGCCGACCGTCGAAACTTCGCAAACCGCCAACAATAATGCATCATCTGGCGGATATCGAAACAACCGACGAGGGGGGAGGACCAATAATAATAATAGGAGCCGAATCAAATATGATGCAAAGGGACGGCCAATGATCTAGTGTCAAGCTTGCAATCAATGGGGCCACTTTGCTAGAGAATGCACCTCAGAAGAAACTCCACAAAAATTATGCAAATGGTGTGGGCCTGGAGACCACGATGATGGAACTTGCCCAAAGTCTGGAGTAAACCTGCTCAACATTGACAGGACGGAGGAACGGGTATTGGCAATCACACGGTCGCAGGCAAAGAAGGACACATACCCGGACCCTCGCACGGAGAAGCAGTGGGTACTGGAGGCCAAGGCGGAAGTGGCAAAGGAAATGTTGGCACAAAGGAGCACCCAGGAAGCAGTAAGTACCTCCCGGTCTGAGGCGGAGGAGAATATCCTGAAGCAAATGCTGCAGATTGAAGTACCAGTAAAAATGAAGGACCTCTTGGAAACGATGCCGCAATTACGTACGGCACTCCTACGTACAGTCCAAGTAACCCTGCACAGTTAGGCAACCCAGGATACGGATGGTACCGGCAGAACACCTACAAACCCATTGGTCTTGACACTATACAGTGGCCGACACCCAGCGGTGGTAGAAATGGGAATACTGGGCACCATTCTGACTGACACTATCGTCAACGGCGGGTCCGGAGTGAATGTGCTTCCAGAAGAAACCTGGAAGCAGCTTGGCAAACCAACACTATGGTCGTCAACCTTTAACTTACTGGGAGCGGATCAACATGGTATCAAACCCCTTGGAACGCTCATGGCGCAACAAGTGACCATCGAGACACAACCATTTGTCCTCGACTTCGTGGTGATTCCGCTAGCCAAGAAAGGATACGACACCATTCTGGGCAGAGGGTGGTTGGTGGCAGCCAGAGTGAATCACAACTGGAAGCGTAACACGTTGTCAATGGAAAAAGCTGGGAGAAAATTTATTATCGACCTGAAGACACAACTTGTGAGTGAAGAACTCGCGTCAAAGTCGGAATCAGACGATGAAGGCGGAGTTGACGGAGGAAAGTACGGAAGGGAACCGAACGAGGAAGGCGTTCTCGGAATCCAAGGATGTTCTGAGGACGAGACCGATTCCCTTAATGGGCTTTTCCACTGGCAAATGGAGGACTACGAGTTGCTATATGGGTGTAACATGTTGCAGGTAGACGAGGATCGGGATGAGAACGAATAACTTACTGGGAGCGGATCAACATGGTATCAAACCCCTTGGAACGCTCATGGCGCAACAAGTGACCATCGGGACACAACCATTTGTCCTCGACTTCGTGGTGATTCCGCTAGCCAAGAAAGGATACAACGCCATTCTAGGCAGAGGGTGGTTGGTGGCAGCCAGAGTGAATCACAACTGGAAGCGTAACACGTTGTCAATGGAAAAAGCTAGGAGAAAATTTATTGTCGACCTGAAGACACAACTTGTGAGTGAAGAACTCGCGTCAAAGTCAGAATCAAACGACAAAGGCGGAGTTGACGGAGCAAAGTACGGAAGGGAACCGAACGAGGAAGGCGTTCTCGGAATCCAAGGATGTTCTGAGGATGAGACCGATTCCCTTAATGGGCTTTTCCACTGGCAAATGGAGGACTACGAGTTGCTGTATGGGTGTAACATGTTGCAGGTAGACGAGGATCGGGACGAGAACGAATTTCCGTCGGCATACAGGGAATACACCGAAGGGGATGCCCCAGTCAACGAAGTACCAACACATAGGTTTGACATGACAAAACCAATCCGATACGAAGAATCAATAAAACCTACAAACCTCGACACAGAAGCAGAGCCAAGAAACATCCTGGTTGGTGACAATTGGAACTCAGTCTTGAAAGCCGCTGCGTTTAAAATATTCATGGAATACAAGGATGTATTCACTTGGACATATAAGGAACTCAAAGAGGTGCCACCAGAACTATGCGTACACAAAATTTCACTCATACCTGGGGCCGTACCTGTACGGAAGAGGCCATACAGAATGAATAAAAACTATGCGGCAAGAGTGAATGATGAAATTGAACGTATGCTCGAAGCCGGGATTATTTTTAAAGTGCAGACCAGCGAGTGGGTATCGCCCATAGTGATATCCCTTAAAAAAGAGGCAAACCAAATACGAATCTGCGTGGATTTTAGATGCCTTAACGCGGTCACCATAAAAGACCCGTTTCCAATACCATTCACGGATAGCATCTTGGAAGAAGTGGCCGGTCATGAAATTTATTCATTCATGGATGGATTTTCTGGGTATAACCAGATATCCATCGCCGAAGAAGACAAATTAAAAACCACCTTCATAGTGGAGGATGGCGTATACGCGTATAATCGAATGTCGTTCGGATTATGCAACGCACTAGCGACCTTTCAATGGATAATCCTTCACATATTTGAAAAGATGTCAGTAGGGAACTTCAGGGCGTTCCTGGACGACTGGTCCATCTACAGCAACCAAGATACACATTTGGCCGCACTTGGCGAATGCATGGAGAGATGCAGGCGAGCTCGCCTAGCACTCTACCCCAAAAAATGCAAATTCATGGTGCCTCAAGGGAAGCTATTAGGACACATAGTGTGTAAGGCTCGACTCAAGACTGACCCAAACAAGATTCGGGTGATAGTAGAAATGGAGGCACCCACAGATGTCACGGGAGTCAAATCCTTCCTAGGACACATAGGGTATTACAGGCGATTTATCAAAAATTTTGCTCGAGTATCCTGCCCTTTGGACAAGCTGACAAGGAAAGGTGAATGGTATATATGGGGGACGGCTCAAGAGGAGGCCTTCCAAGAACTGAAGTCACGGTTGGTGGGTGCGCCAATCCTAACATATCCTGACTGGGACAAAGAGTTCCACGTACACGTTGACGCATCCAATTTTGCCATAGGGGCCACATTGGCGCAGGTTGGAGACCATGGGCTAGATCACCCGGTCTACTTTGCAAGTAGACTCCTGTCGAAGGCAGAAAAAAATTATAGCACCACAGAAAGGGAAGCCCTCGAGATGGTGTACTCCGTCCAGAAATTTCGACATTACTTGCTCGCCACCCCGTTCACATTTTTTGTGGACCACCAGGCTTTAATGTATCTGGTAAACAAGCCAATTATCCAAGGACGAATCAGCCAATGGTTGCTATTGCTGCAAGAATTTACATTCAACATTATAGTAAGACCGGGGAAGAGCCATGTGATAGATGACCAGCTGTCGAGAATTCAGTCAGGAGAACCAGTCGAAGGAGTGAATGAAGATTTTCCAGACGCTCACTTATTTCACATCGCGATTCTCCCTGCCTGGTACGTAAGCGTGGGGGAATATTTGTCGACATCACAGTTTCCGAGGGAGATGCCACCAAGAGAAAGAAGGAAACTGGTACTGAGGAGTAGGACATTCCAACTCATTAATGGCCTATTGTATAAAATGGGGCCCGATCAGATCCTACGGCGATGCGTCCTAGAAGAGGAAATTCCGGGCGTCTTAAAGGAAGCACATGAAGGGCCCGCAGGTGGACACATGGGGCCCGACACCACGGCGAGGAAAGTTCTATTGGCAGGACTATGGTGGCCGACACTACATAATGACGCCAGGGAGTGGGTAACAAGCTGTGATACATGCCAACGGGTCGAACGGCCATTAAAAAGGGATTTTATGCCCCTCAACCCATCGAACGCCCAGGAACTGTTTGAGAGATGGGGATTGGATTTCATCGGACCATTAAAACCAAGTAGATCTCGACGATGTAGATACATTGTAGTGGCAACAGAATACTTGACCAAGTGGGTAGAGGCACGAGCCTTACCCGACAATTCGGCGGTCAATACAGCAAAATTCATGTATGAACACATCATTACGCGGTATGGGATTCCAATCCAACTGACAAGTGACAGAGGAGGCCATTTTGTAAATCACATAATCCGATTGCTGAAAACGGAGTTTAAAATCTTCCACTCCTTATCAAGCCCCTACTATCCACGGGCGAATGGGCAGGCCGAGGCGACCAATAAAATAATGATGTCGGTGATATATAAGTCTTGCGGAGTGGAGAAGGATGACTGGGAGGAACGCCTACCGTCAGTACTCTGGGCATATCAAACAACTTACAAGGTAACTACTGTACAGACTCCCTTCCAGCTAATGTATGGACAAGAAGCCGTGGTGCCAGTTGAATTCATGGTGTCGAGTCTACGGATCGCCATCGATAATCGACTTGGCGACATGGAAAGCCTGAGGGAGAGACTGTACGCTTTGAACAAATTGGAGGAACGAAGGATGATGGCTCAGTGGGCGACAAAGACAGCCCAGCAAAGACGGAAGGTTTGGCACGACAAGTATCTCCGACGAATGAAGTTTACTCCTGGACAGCTAGTTTTGAAATTCAACGGGAAGAATGAAATTAAACCTGGGAAATTCAAAGTCCGATGGTTAGGGCCCTTCCGGATACGTGAGGTCAATACGAAAAAGGCGATTAAGTTGTGGACGCTGGACGGGAAGGAGATACCAGACGCAATCAACGGGTCGAAATTAAAGGTCTATCACGAACGGAGGGAACCGGGACCCTCCAGTCAATCAGTCTACTAAAAATTGGAAAAAAATTTAAAAAAAGAGAAAGTGACCACCGAAGGTGGTCACCGCACGCAGCTCGCACAATATTAAAACACCGCCACGCACATTAAAACACCACACACCATCTCGGCATTACAAACCCTTCGCGCAACATTAAAACGCAGGAAAGCAAGAAAGGAGAAGACGCCGCACGACCCGACCACCACGCGACACGCAAGGAAAGAGGAAGCTCAGTCCGCACACGCACCGCACTTAAAACACTTGCGCGAGGCAAACAAGGGAAAATAAACCCCCGCGCGAGGCAAACAAGGGAAAATAAACCCCCGCGCAATGCACAGCACGGAAAAAGAAGCGCGCAACGCACAGCACGGAAAAAGAAGCGCGCAACACAGGAAGGGAAGAGAAACACGCCGTAAAAGGACACCACGCAGGCCACGCACAGGGGAGAAAAAGAAGAAGCAGCGCGCACAGCGGCAGCCATACACAAAAGAAGAGGGTCGTTACGAAGGTGTACGATTTTTTTTTAACAGGCAATCAGTTATACAGCGATTAATGGATTCAGCAGGGAAAAGAAGTTGGAAAAAACAACTGCACACTTCTTCCAATAGCAGCCAGAGGGATAGGAATAGCAATATCAGGATTTTAGCGTCAGGAGTACGTGTTGCAGGCGGCACCATGGATGCCAGTACCCAACAAAAGCAAAAACAGAAGGCATCACAGGCTGCCATAAGTGCGAAAAACACAGTGACGCCACAGAATATTATTTTTGAAGGCCTGAATGGATCGAAATGCCAGAAATGGTGGCAGGACACCCCCAACAATGACCTGGTGAAGCAAAACCTCCGTAAGGCACACGTAGAGTGGGCTGTTCGGATGCCCGTGTTCCCTATCTAGGAGTACGAGGGTGCCCTATGCTTCATGGTGGACACCTTCGACAGGCACACATGCACCAGCACGTTTGAATACCTCAGGAGGGATGTTACTATATCCTTCAAAGAAGGGGATTTCACGAGGGTATTCGGCATTCCAGGTAGCCAGGGCAAGAAAATAGACTTGAAGGCCAAAAAGATGACGCGGGAGGAGAAGGAGCGGTGGATTAAATTAATCTCCCGGAACTTGATAACAGCAGAGTTGGACAGCGTGGCTAGTGCCACGAAGGGTCGCGGAATCTGTAAGACTTTTGTTGCGGAGAGCCACTGGAGATGCATTATGGATGTCATCAAGAGCAGATTGGCAGGGTCGGGTAGGGTGTCGGACATTGCTCTTCCTCAGATTATGCTGATGAATGGGCTGATGAATGGCATCGTGTATGATTGGGTCGCGTTACTGGCAGAGCATATGTATGAGTTTTTGACGCTCCAGCATTGCACATTCTATATGCCTCACTACGCTATAGGGTTATTCCTAGAGGCCACGTGGGAAGCAGTGCCGAAGGACAAGTTGAAGGTACGGCCGCAGGGACCGTTGACAGCAGGAGAGCCTCCAATACATTATTGGAGGCACTTGGACATTGGGCACTCTTCCGCGAAGCGGAAACGGGCGGTAGATATGGCCTCGGCCTCGAGGGAGCCTGATAGCGGGAGGGATTCCAGCAGTGCGGAGGATTCAGAGGCAGACGATGAGGAGGACGATAGCAGCCAGGCAACGAAGGAGCCTGTACGAGTCCTATTTGCCCCACCCCTGTTACCGATGGGCACACCTGTGCCATCATCTAGAGTGGGCAGCACCTGTATTCCAGCCTTCGGGTAGAGCCATATGCCTGTTACACTTGGTCCCCTCCAGCACAAGCACCAGGGAGCATCATCGGGCCCAACCACGGCGGCACTTACCAAGGACATGGCAGAGTCAGGGACAGAGGAGTCACCACATCGGGTAGTGGTCGCTAAGGAGCAGGGCCTGACGGAGGTGGTGGATACCGAGCCTCACGTACGGTTGGACGTCGTGGGTAGTGACGTAGTGGTGACTGTTTTTGCTTCCTTGTTGGAGGAGCCGACGGCAGCGAACCATCCCCCGGTCACGGAGATGCGTGCCGACCTCGAGGCTATGCAGAGCTGGCTCACACAGCGGTTTCAGATGACACTGGCACAACCGGAGGGAGCTGATGTATTCTCACCGTGTCGAGAGACTAGAGCAGAGGTAGTCGACTTGGATGACTCATCAGGGGAGGCACATGGACTCACAGTTGGGAACGAGGCGGGGGAGGTCGCCTCTGCTAGGCAGGGACCAGGAGATGGTACACCTTCGGTGGCGGAGGAGGTACCTTCACAGCAGGATACAGTTGTGACCGTTCCACCAGGGACTTCACAACCTTCGGCGCAGACGGGGGAGGATATTGAGACCTATCTAGCTGACATGGCTGATATGGTGACGAGGGGTAGGCGGGTGGTGGCCGCTGCCCAGACGCAAGCATTACAGCAGGTGGTGGAGGAGCTAGAGCGGGTCTTATAGTTTATGCGGGTGGGCTGCCCGACAACCTTTGCTACCTGCTTTGAGTCTCAGGGGTGGCCGACTGCTGAGACAGAGGGGATGTTTCAGGCTTGGAGGTTGTGTCAACCCGTTATAGAGAGTCGGGTGATGGCAGTTGTCCGCGAGATCGAGCAGGTCTACCGGGATGCTTATTATACATTGAGGCATACACAGCAGGAGTCTGCAGTCAAGGAGGCTACCCGAGTAGCGTTGGAGAAGGAGGTGGCCAGTCAGCAGGCCTCATGGGCAGCCGAGAGGGCGCAGTTGTTGGCACAGCTAGAGATGGCCCTCACAGAGACGGCTGAGATGCGGGCAGCGAAGGCCGAGGTAGAGACTCGTCTGGCAGCCAAGCAGACTCAGTTGGTCTGGGCGACGGAGGCAATGGATACAAAAGAGAAGGAGCTGCTGGAAGCTGCACACATGGTGAAGACAGCTTTAGAGAAAGTATTGGTGGCGGAACGGGATGTGGCTGCACGCACTCAGCAGGTGTATGAGCTCCACGCCCGCTTGGCGGCCCAGACACTGACATCTCACCCTTCTGCTTCAGGGACGCTTCCTCAGCCCCCTCCCTAGTCTTTCAGATATATATATTGTATAGGTTGCATTATCTCCATTTTTGTAAGTCGCCTGGAGACGACTTTTCTTTTTGGGGGGGATGATGTTGGCGGCATTATTGTACACGGGAATAACATTAGTTAATTATGTGTAATTGTTTTGGTTAGTTGGCAACCGAGGGGTGCTAGTTGTGGTGCGACAGTTGGCGCTCACACCCCCTCGGTACCCTTTTATACTGCGGAATGTAACTTGTAACATACACTGATTATGAATAGAACATCTGATATACTTTGTTTGATAATTACGGCATTATTCTGCATTATGTTCTTTATGCCTTAAGTTATTCACCCGAGAGGGCAAACAGAGCTGCATATGATTTGTTTGTGAAAATACTTCCTTGTTGTAGGTGTTTATTTGCATAGGTAGGTTGCTTGCCAAGTATTTGCACTAATGTCCCTTGGTTGTAGGTGCACATCAATGATCTTATTGCATTATATATACCTTGTATTACATCCTAAATTCATTTCAGTCATTTGCATACATTCATTTGAGTCCATTGAATGCATATTATCAATATCTTCATTGAAAATACCAAAAAGAAATCACCAATCAGCAAGTTCAGATTTCTCAAGGCAAGAGTTTGGCAAAATTCCTAAGGGTAAAAATCAATGATTTGAGGGCAGAATTAGCAAGGGACGTTTCCTTTTAGTATATATATAAGGCGATGCTTTATAAAAGTAATAATCTTATACAAGAACAAGGCACTCGCAAATATGGCTTTCGCACTTAAGCCATACCAAAGGTTAGTAATAAGGATTTAAAATAAACTATATTTTACATGTGTGTATATATATATATATACACACACAAACATGTATACATGCCTATATAAGTGCGTATATGTATGTATCTCTCAATATCTTGAGTACATACGTATATTTACTTATATATGTGTGTGTGTACATATAATATACATATAAATATATAAATACATATGCATAAATTGTGCTGTTGTTTCTTTTTTTAATAATACTAAACAATTAACTTCAAGAAGTTCTAACAACGTTACGAGCAATTTACGTTAAAATAAAGGCATTGATAAGAGTTTAGTTGATAAAGTTGATACTGTTAATCCATGGCAAGGTTGACAAAACCTGTAATGTCCCCTTCTCAGGCATGATGTTTCAGTTGACCGATGGCCTATTTCGGAGACCTGTAGGCTACTCAATGGGTGAAATTAGGGTTTCTAGTTTTGGAGGTGGTTGTTGCTCGTGAATTAGAGTTTGGATCGCAGATTCTTTCTGGGTTTTCAGAGGGCTTAGCAATGGTATGTCCGGCTTTGCATTCCGAGCACTTTTTGGAATTTACTATTTTTAGTAAATTCTATTTCTGGCAATGGTCCTGATTATTTCAACACGGTTGGTTCTCTTCTTCAGTTGGTTCAGTTGGCTTCGTCACTTTTGGCCTTGGGATGTTTTTGGAGAGATAAGTTCATTTCAGTTAAATAATGTTATGTTTTAATGTTATATTTTAAAGTTGACCCCTTGGCCTAGCTTCATCACTTCAAGTTGTTTTAAAAGGTGGTCTTCATAGGTGGATGCATCATGGAAGGGATTTAATATTTCCTAAGGTCTAAAATCTTGTTTATGAAAAGGGGTGCAAACTTTATGAACAGAAGTGAATTAAAATAAAGGTTAATTAAAGCTTTTAAAAGTGGCGCCATCTCTTAGAGGAAAATTCAAATGTGAAATTAGGGCACACTTTCTAGAAGCCTCTTGAGATTCCTTGTTAAGCTTATAAATGGAGGCCTCTTCCCTTCATTTGGGCATCTTATGTCTATTATAATGTTACTCTGCCGGAATGGTATTGGGGTTGCTTCGAGGAATGAATGCCTCCTAGCCTTGGCATTGCTTCTTGCTTGAAAGATAGCAACTAGTGGTGATTTAGTGTAGTTGTGAGAGTTTGTAGTGAGGATTGCATTGTAGCTTGAGTTGTGCTGGAAGTTCAGTTATTTGCATTTCATTTCATTTTCGGGAGTCGCGGTTAGTAGGGCAGATTTGTAGTTTCACTCATATATTTCAAAACAAAAACATATTCATTCTGGGTATTGCATATTTCCTCTTGTTTTGGCTGGGCGCTCCTTTGCACAAATTTGTAGATTCTAATATGAAGTGTTTTATTTTATAGAGAAGAATCGCCATTCTTGCCTAGCATCACTGCTGGGAATTGCCTTGGGGTTCATGTTAAATAATCTATTGGGTTAATGTCTGATTTCTTGGTATTGGCGCCTCCTTCATAGGAAGCCATTGCTTTTGGTTTTGGGTCATTCGGACTAGTATTGAGAGAGTAATGAGCATTTTAGTGATTCCATGGTGTTGCTGATTAAGCATTTCAAGTGCAGGTCTGTCATAAATCAGAATATTAAGATTGATCGTTGAGAAGAATTTCTTGGACTTATCATTTTTGTTAAGCCCGGGAGAGTATTCTATATTGTTGCAGCATTGTATAGTCTTAATCTTATGATCTTGGCAAGCATTCTCTATCAAATTATAAGCTGAACAGTAGTACTGGCAGCATTTCTTCTCATTTTCATTTCATGCTTGTTATTTACATTTAATTCCATTTCTAAGTTCTTAGCATCTCCGCCATATGGTAGCTCCATTCCCACCCTGGGTTTGAAAGCACATGCTTGGTGTCGAGTTTTCCTTTCAGCAATTGTAATTGTAAAGATCCTCTGACCATATGTTAGTCCATCTTGGGCACATTCTTGGTTAGAGTTGCTTTCAGCATGCACTAAGATCCTCTGACCATATGTTAGTCCATTTTGGGTACATTCTTGGTTAGAGTCACTTTCAGAATGCTTTAAGACCCTCTGACCATATGCTCACGCCTTGCCCAACCCAGGATCCTGGTGTACATTCTTGGTTAGAGTTGTATTCCGCATCGTTTTGGTTTAATTGCTAACCCTAACGGATGTGTGTTGCATTACTTTTTGTAATTGAAAAATTGAAAAAAATTGGTCTGGGATATTTCAGTGGTATCAGAGCTTCACATCCTGCCATCCTGTGAAACAAACCTTCTATGAGTGACAGAGAAAGAAGATACTTAGCAAGGGAAGATAAGAGGGCTGCAAGTCAATTTCAGTTTCAGTGGTATCAGGTTCCTGAAGGTCAGACAGCATCAGAGGTTTTGAGGGCTCATTGGGAGCCTTCTCCGGAAACACAAATGGGGGACAGTGAGAGGCCAGTGGGTGGTACTGAGAGGTTTACAAGCAATCGCGATGAAAGTGGAAAAGCAAGGGAAAGAACACCAAGTCCGGGAAGGAGGTTCGAGAGGAAGATGGATGCCTTATTGGATATGGTATCTCTCATGATGGGGAAAATGGGTCAGAGTTCTAATTCACAGAACAATCAAGGGCACACCGGAGAACACAGCGGCTCCGACCAACATAGTGAACATGCTGCTCCGCATACCTCAAATAGAACAAACATTTCTTCCAGGCCTTTTAAACCCACCTTCTTGGCACCAGTGAACCCTCAACCTGATCCGGGAGAGAATGCATCATTTGTGGAACAGTTGAGACTTGATCGTGCTGAGTATGAGTCTCTTCCTGATGAAATCAAGTTAGACATGTCTTACAATGATTTCGTGGACCATAAAAGGAAGAATAAAGGACATGGGAGACATCGTGAACATAGGGAAGCAACAATACAGAGGGATTTGCATCAAGCAATCAACAAGGTTATGCTTCCACATTTTGACGGGAGTGACAGTAGTTCAGCTAGAGCTTGGATACAGAAGTTAGACAACTATCTAGCTCTTAGACCCATGACAGAAGAGGAGGCAATCAAGTTTGCTACGCTTCATTTAGATGGGGTAGCACATGAATGGTGGTACCATGGTCTAGTCACCTTGGGGCATCGATCGATCACTACCTATGATGAGTTCACCAATAGGCTCACGGAGAGATTCGAGAAAAAGGATCCAGAAGTGCATTTCAGAGAATTGGCACAACTTAAACAACATGACACAGTCGATGCTTACATAGCTGAATTTCAGAGGCTTTCAGTAATGGTCACGAGAATCACCGAGAGGCGGTTGGTGATCCACTGATCCTATTCAGTGAAGGGCTTATGGAGCCACTCAAGGGTTGGATTAAAGCTTTCAATCCACCCTCCTTACAAGAGGCAATGAAAAAAGCAAGAAATATGGAGTGGGCTGCTCCTAAGGCAAAAATTCAATCCAAGCCATTATTGCACAAAAAGGATAAAGGAAAGGGACCTCACCATAAGGAGTTCAAACAGCATAACACTCATGTCACAAGGCTGGATCCAGAGACACTTAATGAACTCCGAAGAAAGGGATTATGTTTCCGGTGTAGAGAAAAATGGTCCCAAGATCATATTTGCCCAAAGGGAGTCAAAATTCATCAAATTGAATACTATTCAACTAGAGAAAGCGATTCTGATTCTTCAGACCGGCAATCAAATTGTGATGACAGCGAAGTGGAAAGAGTTCCCGAAGAATCTGAAGGTGAAAAAGGAAGTGGGGGTACCTTGGCTCAACTTTCGAGCTTTCAAAAAAATGAATCCTTCAAGGTTCGAGGGATGATTAAGGGGCAGCGAATAGTTGCTTTGATTGATACTGGAGCAACGCATAACTTCATTGATGAAGTGGTGGTGGCAAAGAAAGGGCTGCAAATAGAAGATTTTGAAGGCTTCAAGGTTATGGTTGCTGATGGGTTTCACATTTCTTACACCAAGAAGATCCCAAATATGTCTATGCAATTGGGCAACTACGAAGTCAAGGATGACTTCTATGTAGTCAGCATTGGAGATACGGAAGCTGTCCTAGGCATTCAATGGTTGTGTTCACTTGGAGAGATCTCCCTAAATCTGCAAACCATGGAGCTCAAGTTTCAATCCGATGGGAAGAAGGTGGTGTTAAGAGGAATGTCTAACGGTGGACCTCGGATCGTGTCATTCAAGCGAATGGCAAAGTTGATTTGGCATGATCAAGTTGAGTGGGCCGTGGAATGTATGATTCTCCCAGCTAATCCGATTGAAACAAAGAGGGACTACCCTCCTGATATCCAGTCCTTACCCACCAGGAAGAGTAAAGTGTTTGCTGATTTACCTCCTGGGCCACCTCCCGAACGAGGCTCAGAGCATGTCATAGAGCTCAAGGAAGGGGCTAAACCAGTTATCACAACTCCATATCGGTACCCTAAGAAGAAAAAGGATGAGATTGAGAAAAACATTAAGGAACTCTTGGAGATGGGCTTCATTCGTCCAAGTAAGAGTCCTTTCGCTTCAGCAGTTGTTCTTGTGAAGAATAAGGATGGTACCATTCGCATGTGTGTGGATTATGGTGCTTTGAATCAAAGCACCATCAAAAATCGATACCCCATTCCAAGGATAGATGAGCTCATAGATGAGCTACATGGAGCCAAGTTCTTCTCAAAGATTGATTTGAGGTCGGGCTACTACCAAATTCGGATGAGAGGGTCTGATGTTGAGAAGACAGCATTTAGATGTCACTATGGTCACTTCGAGTTTTTAGTCATGCCATTTGGGTTGACTAATGCTCCTGCTACCTTCCAGTCTTGTATGAACAGAGTCTTTCAGAAGCAGTTGAGGAACTTCGTGTTAATCTTTTTTGATGACATTCTGATCTACAGCAAGACATGGGAAGAACACCTCAAGCACATAGAGGAAGTGCTTAGCATCCTTGAATCAGAAAGTCTATTTGCCAAAGAATCCAAATGTGAATTTGGAATGAAGGAGCTACTTTACCTTGGTCACATAATCAGTGCTGATGGAATGAAGGTTGATCTCGAAAAGATCAAGGCAATAGTTGATTGGCCACCCCCAGAGAACTTGACTCATTTGAAAGGGTTCTTGGGTCTTTGTGGTTTTTACAGAAGATTTGTGAAGGGCTATTCACAAAACGCTGCTCCTCTTACTGACCTCACGAAAAAGGGAGCTTTTTGTTGGACAGAAAAGGCTCAAACTACTTTTGATAAGTTTAAGAAGATCATGAGCTCTTGTCCGGTTTTGGCGATTCCAGATTTCTCCAAGCCCTTCGAGCTACAGTGTGATGCATCTGGAGAAAGTGTTGGGGCTGTTTTGATGCAAGACAAGCATCCCATTGTGTTTGAGAGCAGAAAATTAAAAGGTGTTGAAAGGACCTACTCCATCTATGACAAGGAAATGCTTGCAATCATGCATGCATTAGCTAAGTTCAAACAGTATTTGGTGGGGAGCAAATTCGTGGTCAAGACTGATCACAATAGTCTCAAGCACTTCATGCATCAGAAGGATTTGAACGAGAGACAACAAAAGTGGGTGACTAAGCTTCAAGCTTACGATTTTGACATTGAGTATGTCAAAGGGAAAAACAATATTGTGGCTGATGCTCTATCTAGGAGACCTCATATGAGTTCATTGTGTGAGCTTACTGCTGATTGGAAGGACATGTTGCTCGCTGATTATGCCAAAAATCAGTTGGCAATCAGCATCATTGAAGGTACTTTTCATGACGAAAGGTACAAGGTGGTTGACGGGCTGATACACTACAAGGGTAGAATCTTTGTGGTGGCTGATTCTAAGCTCAGAAAGAAGATCTTGATGACATTCCATGACATTCCACTTGCTGGTCATCAGGGTTTCTTCAAAACATATAGGCAGATTCGGGAAAGATTTGCTTGGAAAGGGCTGAAAGGGGAAGTTCAACGCTACATCCAGGAATGTCCTACTTGTCAGATTGTTGATGTGTATTTTGTACACGACCAAACACAGAATAAAATACCCAGAGGTATCTTATCCTCTCTTGAATAAAGTCTCCGAATGCTGAAGATGTCACGAAAAGGATCAATCGGGATGACTTCAAGGTTCTTTGTTGTAGGATCTCTACGTGTGGATAAGCACCAGTGGTCGTTGTGTATGCTGTTTCTTCAAGGGGCCTTACGTACTTTCAGAGAAAGCTTGTCCATGTTACTTTCTTTCCAAATGCAGGAACGGGATTTTCCTAATACTAACAGATTTTCAAAAAATGTCAAAAGATAAGGGTTTCAAGGAAGGAATACTTGAACTAATCCTAAGAATGACTCAATGAAGACTAGACCTGATAAGATTCTACCAATTTCAGTATCGCTAAGAAATTACAACTCTACTAGAGTTGATGCGATCTTCTAAGGGGATTTAATAATTTTCAAATCATCAAGGATATAGATACTATCATAGAGATACATATCAATAATTCCAAGAATGATTGAATTCTTAATCAATCTCAATGTTTCCAGTTGACCACACAAGGCGTCCTCACAGTCAGTAAGAAGCTAGTGGTTTGGAATATGAACCTTATCAAAGATCAAGCGCAACACTTCGTCCTTCAAACTTAAAACTTAAATGCTATTTCAACTGAGAGTGATTCAAGAAGATAAACAATCATGAAGATAGCCACAAGTATTGCAATAAAACACCATAACTTCAATATTTTATTGATCTCATAACCAAATGGACAACAATTGTTCAAAATTCTTTCTTCACTACTCAATCTTGCTACAACAATAACTTTCTAACTTTCTTCTCTCTAGGCTCTCTCTCTTTTCTCTAACTTCTCTAACTAACCCCTTAAAATTAAATGAGTGAGGGCATATATAGCATCCTCAAATACAATGAACGGCTTGGATCAATTCAAGATCAATGGACAAGATTTTACAATGAAACCCTAATTAGGGTTTGTTATAACAAACTTAATTCTGACCAATGAAATAATTGCATTATTTGGACACATGTCTTCTCTGGAATATTCGACCAATGGATAGCCAAGGTAGGTACATCGAAGTTTGTGCCATCTTTAATGAGCCAGGTACATTGAATCTGGACATGCTGAGGTGGACCGACCTGACTGGAGGAGTGATGACTAGGGTGCCTCCTTGTCAAACACTTGGTTGATGCTCAATTTGGTGATGCCTTCCTTCAAATGCTGGACTGGAAGATAGATGGAGAAGGTCATCCTTAATGATGCTGGACTGGAGGAGGTCGTCCTTCTCCTAGCTTGATCTTCTTTGATGAGAACCTACTGACTAGTAGATCCTCCGGCTTTGGGGGTCGTCATTTGATGCCTACACAAAAACTTAAAATTAGTCGTTGAGCATCATACCTTATAGCATAGAATTTAAGACCTTTCAAGGGAGTAATTCAAAACATTAATTTGAAAATGATATGATAAATCCAGGATTATAAATTCTCAAATTAATTATGAATGGAAATTAGATTTTTCAAGACTTAGACTTTTAAAAGATTGCTATGGAAATCAAAACAAGTCTTGAATAAGAACTTCAAAAAGGATTCTTCATACCTTCTCCTTGAATGCTTAACTATGAACCTTGGAAAATGGAAGAAAGAAGATCAGATTTTGCTGGACAAAAATTGAATTTCTGGCCTTCTTTTGGATGAACTACACCTCAATTAGCCTTCAAAAGAACTTCAACTTCACTAGCCTCCAACGCTTAGCAAGGAATTCGCCTCCAATCTGCTAGAATTCACTCCTCTAATCTACTCCTCAAATTCGCATGAGAAGGAATGAATGAATGATTTGAATTCACCACAAAGCATCTCCCTTAAATAGGGCGCTCACCCTAATCCTCATGAGGCCGACTTAGGTATTTAGCAATAAAATAAGATAAAATCCCACTTAAAAGGAGGCCAACTTGCTTGTAAAAGCAAATAAATGTATTTTAAGCGCTCTCCTTAATTTTTTGTTAAATCAAAATGAATTTCAAGGCCTCCAAGGTGGATTTTATATTTGCTTTAAGGCTTTAAAATTTAATTAATTCAATTATAAAGGCCTCAAATTATGCGAACTTAATCTAACCTCCCCAAATGTCTTAATTTTGGCAAATTTAGTGAAAATTGAGGAATATTGAGGTTTGACTGAGGCTTAATGAAGCTTCCTTTCTCCTTAGGCTTTGAAATATTCAAAGTGATGAAGGTCTAGATTCACTTCAAGACTTGTTTGAACCCCTTATCAATGCTTGTTCTCTTGATGAAATTGAAATTTTCTCAACCTACATTTGCAAATTTCCATGTCTTTGTCTTTACAATCTTGCAATTTGCCCTAAACTTAATCAATCAAGGTTGAATGATAGGTTTTTTGATGATTTCGCCCTGGACCCTTTGGAAGGGTCAGGAGCGATTTTTCCAATTAGGTCCTGAATATCTCATTTAATGACTCCAAAATCTCCTAGAAGGTGAGCTCATGTTTGCTTTGACCTAATCAAAGTCTTGCATTTCGAATTTTTATCATTTTTCATGAGGAAATTAGGTGAAAATGTGAATTTTGCCCTGGACCCTCTGGAAGGGTCAAGAGCGATTTTTACATTTTAGGCCAAAATTCACCTTAGTTTGATCATTAAACTCCTCCAAGGCAATCTCTAGGGTTTATTTATCTCCATCACTGGGTTAGCTCATCAAAACTTTGAAGGAAATATTGCATTTTGGGGAATTTCGCTCTGGACCCTCTGGAAGGGTCGGGAGCGAAATTCTCTCCTGAGCTCAAAATTCTTATTTTTGAAGGTCAAAAACCTCTCCAATGCATTCCAAATGGGTTCTTTCACTGAAGTCCAGGCTTAGTTTTACTTGAATTTTGGAGGAAAAGGTGACTTTAGTGTTTTTCGCCCTGGACCCTTTGGAAGGGTCAGGAGCGATTTTCCTTGCTTAGGCTTACTCCTTCATCATTTTGTCTTGAATCCTTCACTCAAGGTTAGGCAATGGTCTTCTTCATTCACTCCACCCAAGCTTGGTTTGTTCTTGCAAGGCAAAATAGGGAATTTTGAGATTTTCGCCCTGGACCCTCTGGAAGGGTCAAGAGCAATTTTCTTCTTCTGACCTAGAATCATCATTTTTTGGAACAAACATCTACTCAAAGGTGGTCTCAAAGGCCTTTTCTACCTTGTTTTAGTCTTGCCTTAGCACAAACTTGAAAGGAACATGTTGGTTTTAGGATTTTCGCCCTGGACCCTCTGGAAGGGTCAGGAGCGATTTTTAGGTTTTAGGGCAATACCTTCATCCTTTCAACTTCAAATCATTTCCAAGGCATAGAACATCATGCCTTACTCCTCTTTGAGTCCTGAAAACCAAAATCTTATCTTGAACTGCAAGGAAAATAGGAGGATTTGGAAATTTCGCCCTAGACCCTTTGGAAGGGTCAGGAACGAATTTCCCTCTTGGCTTCAAAATTTGCATTCTTAGCAGTCCAATTCCACTTCAAGGCAATTCAAATGCCTTCTCACACCCATGTCTAAGCTTAGGTTTGCCCAAACTTTGGAAGAAAGGATAGTTTTGAGGATTTTCGCTCTGGACCCTTTGGAAGGGTCAGGAGCGAAAATCATGTTCTAGGCTTAATTGCTTCCTCTTGACAATCTCAATCATCTTCAAAAGGCAAAAAACACTTCCTCACACCCATTCAAGCCATAAAAACTAAAAAGTTGCCTTGACCTTGCAAGAAAATAGGTGTTTTTAGGAATTTCGCTCTGGACCCTTTGGAAGGGTCAGGAGCGAATTTCACCATTTGGCTCAATTCCTTCACTTTTTGATGATTTCTTGCAACCTCAATTCACTCCCAAGGGCAATTCTTCCTATTTTTCACCTTATCCCATGCTTGACTTAGCAAAATTTGATAGCAGAAGGTGATTTTGAGAAAATTCGCTTTGGACCCTTTGGAAGGGTTAGGAGCGAAATTCTCAATTTTGATCAACAATCTTCATTTTTTCACCTTGAAACTTCTTTGCTAAGTGGGATTTCATGTTTCATCATGCTAGGGATAGGATTTCATGTCCAAGAAAGGCTAAAAATGTGTTTATAAGGAATTTTGCTCTAGACCCTCTGGAAGGGTTAGGAGCGAAATTGCCTTTCCTGGCCAGAATCCTTCATTTTCATCACTTCTAAACATGCCCAAGGGTTTCAACATGCTCTTTCTTCCCTTTTTCATGCCTTTGACACCTCAATTTGACCAAACAAGACAAGAAATGCCTTCTATAGAAATTTTCGCTTTGGACCCTTTGGAAGGGTCAGGAGCGATTTTTAGGTTTTAGGCCTATTCCATCATCAGTTCAAGTTGAATTCACCTCTCAAAGGAAGAAACACTACTCCTCTCTCATCCAAGCCATAAAAACCAAAGAGTGACTTGATTTTGCAAGAAAAATAGGTGGTTGAGGAATTTTCGCCCTGGACCCACTGGAAGGGTCAGGAGCGAAAATTCTACTTTTGGGCAAAATCCTTCATTTTTCCAAGTTAAAACATATTCAAGAGGCAAAAGCAAGTTGTTCCTGTTTCATTCATGCCAAAAACTTGACCTTCTCCACTACACAGCAAGAGCTTTTGGGAATTTCGCTCTGGACCCTTTGGAAGGGTTAGGAGCGAAATTTCCCTTCTTGTCCAAAAATCTTTCATTTCGCAAGCTTCCAAATCTTCAAAGGTATCAAATGATGTCCAATCTTCATTCCAAGAGACCCTGCACATCACAATTTAACCAAAGTTAGTGAGAAATAAGCTGCAATAAGATTTTCGCTCTGGACCCTCTGGAAGGGTTAGGAGCGAAATCTCCATCTCAAGCCAAATTGCTCAGTTTTCATGTTTCAAACCACCTCATCAAGCAAAGTTAGGTCATTTTCTAAACTAGGAACAAGATTGCAAGTCTATCCAAGGCAAGAAATAGTGTTTAGGATGAAATTCGCTCTGGACCCTTTGGAAGGGTCAGGAGCGAAAATCCTCTTTCAGGCATCATCTTGCTCTTCAAAAATCAATCAAATCCCTCTCCAGGCAAGAACATATCAATTCACCTCCAAACATGCCCTAGAAAGTATCACTTAGTCAAAATGAGGAGAAAAAGAGGTTTACAATGATTTTCGCCCTGGACCCTCTGGAAGGGTCAGGGGCGAAATTTCCCTTTCAAACTAGATGTTACCTTGATTTGCTTCATCCTCCATCAAACTTGATCAAACCAACTCCTTTTCTTCACTGGCTCTGCTCAACTGACTTAGACAAGGAAACAAACAGAACCCTGACAAGAAAAACCCTCTTTCAATTTGGACCTAACCTGACATGAGACCTATTCACCCTACCCCCTGATCTAACCAACTTGACTCTCCTGAAAGGCATGCTTCATTCTAGCAATCTTGAGGCTTCAAGCAGACGACTAACAACCTCTCAAAACAAGACTAGACTTACCTTGAAAGAAACCCTAAAACGAGCTTCCAAGGTTTAGCCCTAATCTAGCCAGCCCAGGCAGACCACTCACTCACTCAAAACCCTAAAAAGCAGAGAGAAAAACAAGCAAAGAGAAAGAAAAACTTAAAGCAAAAAGAGGGGGTCCCCATTCTACTAGGGCGATGTGTGAAATGGTCACAACACAGATGAACAAGAATGAGCACACTCTACCTGCTGGTCTGCTGCAACCTCTTCCCATTCCCAACCAAAAATGGGAAAGCATATCAATGGACTTCATCACAAGGTTGCCAAAGGCCCAAGGCAAAGATTGTATCTATGTTGTAGTGGACAGATTGACAAATTTTGCTCACTTCTTTGCCATCACGAGCTCTTTTTCAGCAGCTCAAGTTGCAAATTTGTTTTTTCATGAGGTGTTTAGATTGCATGGGTTGCCGAAAAACATTGTGAGTGATAGGGACAGCAAGTTCCTAAGCACCTTTTGGCAAGAAGTCTTCAGGATGAGTGGTACGGTGCTTACTCCAAGCACTAGTTATCACCCCCAAACCGATGGACAAATAGAGATAGTGAACAAGTGGTTGGAAGGCTATCTGAGAAACTATGTTTCGGAGCAGCAAAGAGCCTAGGTGAAAAGGCTCCACATAGGCGAGTATTGTTACAATTCTTCCTTTCACATGTCAATAAGGATGTCTCCCTTCATGGCTCTCTATGGTTATGAGGCTCCTAGCTTTGCTGATTTGGTGTTTGGTGATAGCAAAGCCCCTCAAGCCAAGGATTTGTTGCAGCAAAGTCAAGACGTCTTGAAATCCTTGAAGAACAACTTGCAGATTGCTCAGAATCAGCAGAAGATGTACGCTGATCAACGACACGTTGAGCACTCTTTTGAGGTTGGAGATATGGTTTATCTTCGACTACAGCCATACAGACAGTCTACTCTCAAGAAGAGTGGAGCTGAGAAGCTCAAACCTCGTTTCTATGGGCCATTCCAAGTCATCAGAAAGGTTGGAGCAGTAGCTTATGAGTTGGAGCTACCTTCAAGTAGTAAAGTGCACAATGTCTTCCACGTGTCTCACCTCAAGAAGGCACTTGGACATAATGTTATTGCTTCTTCACAATTACCACCTTTGGACGAAGAAGGGCAGTTGATTTTGATTCCGGAAGAGATTATCAATTCCAGAGAGCGTTCTTTGAGAAGAAGAACAATCAAGGAATACTTGGTGAAGTGGAAGAATTTGCCCTTGGAGGATGCAGCTTGGGAGAATGAGGAGATTTTGCAGCATCCAAACTTGCAATTGCTTGAGGACAAGCAATCTTGGGGAGGGCGGACTGTAATGTTCCCTTCTCAGGCATGATGTTTCAGTTGACCGATGGCCTATTTCGGAGACCCGTAGGCTACTCAATGGGTGAAATTAGGGTTTTCAGTTTTGGAGGTTGTTGTTGCTCATGAATTAGAGTTTCGGTCGCGGATTCTTTCTGGGTTTTCAGAGGGCTTTGCAATGGTATGTCTAGCTTTGCGTTCCGAGCACTTTTTGGAATTTACTATTTTTAGTAAATTCTATTTCTGGTAGTGGTCCTGATTATTTCGACATAGTTGGTTCTCTTCTTCAGTTGGTTCAGTTGCTTTCGTCACTTTTGGCCTTGGGATGTTTTTGGAGAAATAAGTTCATTTCATTTAAATAATGTTATGTTTTAATGTTATATTTTAAAGTTGACCCCTTGGCCTAGCTTCATCACTTCAAGTTGTTTTAAAAGGTGGTCTTCAAGGGTGGTTGCATCATGGAAGGGATTTAATATTTCCTAAGGTCTAAATCTTGCTTATGAAAAGGGGTGCCAACTTTATGAATAGAAGTGAATTAAAATAAAGGTTAATTAAAGCTTTTGAAAGTGGCGCCATCTCTTGGAGGAAAATTCAAATGTGAAATTAGGACGCACTTTCTAGAAGCCTCTTGAGATTCCTTGTTAAGCTTGTTGCCGGGAATAATCATTATGTTATGTTGGTATATTATGTTTATGTTGTCATCGGTAATAATGAGTTACGGCGGTCAGTTAGTTAGCCGACGGGTAGGTAGTTGGAGTCGCGACGGTTGTGTCGCACCCCTTCGGTTGTCATATATTGTACCACCTCCGGGTGTTGGAGGACATGTAATGTTGACGACAGATTATAATATGAACATCTTTTGACATTAATGGAAAGCTTATTCTGGTACTTCCTTTGTAATTGCATTGTGCATTGCTGTTCAGTTTCTGTATTATTCCTGTTTACCCAGTGAGGTAAACAAAGCTTATAAATGGAGGCCTCTTCCCTTCATTTGGGCATCTTATGTCTATTATAATGTTACTCTGCCAGAATGGTATTGGGGTTGCTTCAAGGAATAAATGCCTCCTAGCCTTGGCATTGCTTCTTGCTTGAAAGATAGCAACTAGTGGTGATTTAGTGTAGTTGTGAGAGTTTGTAGTGAGGATTGCATTGTAGCTTGAGTTGTGCTGGAAGTTCAGTTATTTGCATTTCATTTCATTTTCGGGAGTCGTGGTTAGTAGGGCAGATTTGTAGTTTCACTCATATATTTCAAAACAAAAACATATTCATTCTGGGTATTGCATATTTCCTCTTGTTTTGGCTGGGCGCTCCTTTGTGCAAATTTGCAGATTCTAATATGAAGTGTTTTATTTTATAGAGAAGAATCGCCATTCTTGCCTAGCATCACTGCTGGGAATTGCCTTGGGGTTCGTGTTAAATAATCTGTTGGGTTAATGTCTGATTTCTTGGTATTGGTTTGGTCGCCTCCTTCATAGGAAGCCATTGTTTTTGGTTTTGGGTCATTCGGACTAGTATTGAGAGAGTAATGAGCATTTTAGTGATTCCATGGTGTTGCTGATTAAGCATTTCAAGTGCAGGTCTGTCATAAATCAGAATATTAAGATTGATCCTTGAGAAGAATTTCTTGGACTTATCATTTTTGTTAAGCCTAGGAGAGTCTTCTATATTGTTGCAGCATTGTATAGTCTTAATCTTATGATCTTGGCAGGCATTCACTATCAAATTGTAAGCTGAACAGTAGTACTGGCAGCATTTCTTCTCATTTTCATTTCACACTTGTTATTTACATTTAATTCCATTTCTAAGTTCTTAGCATCTCCACCATATGGTAGCTCCATTCCCACCCTGGGTTTGAAAGCACATGCTTGGTGTCGATTTTTCCTTTCAACAATTGTAATTGTAAAGATCCTCTGACCATATGTTAGTCCATCTTGGGCACATTCTTGGTTAGAGTTGCTTTCAGCATGCAATAAGATCCTCTGACCATATGTTAGTGCATTTTGGGCACATTCTTGGTTAGAGTCACTTTCAGAATGCTTTAAGACCCTCTGACCATATGCTCATGCCTTGCCCAACCCAGGATCCTGGTGTACATTCTTGGTTAGAGTTGTATTCCGCATCGTTTTGGTTTAAGTGCTAACCCTAACGGATGTGTGTTGCATTACTTTTTGTAATTGAAAAATTGAAAAAAATTGGTCTGGGATATTTCAGTAATCACCTATAATGACCAAATAGGGTTACCTAGCTCACACTGGCTAACGGTAACAAAGTTAACACAAATCAACATATCTCAACTTTACTAATAGGATTACAAATGGCATTACGTCCTCCTTTTGGTCCCTCCAAACCTGATGATACTTCCCGTCCCTTCTCGAAGGACAACGTTCTCCTGCACACACTAGGTCAAATTCATTTAGTTGGTCTGAAATTATGACATATTTTTGTCATCGCACTTATTGATAACAACAACAAACATCTCATATTCCATAATGATTAATACCTAAATCAAAAACATATGGTTTGCAAAACAACATTCCACAATACTGAGCAACAAGTATCAATGCATAAAATAACATCAAAATATTTAGGGCACAAGTGGGTTGTAACAGAGGATCCATAATTGTTTTCTAAATGGCTCTCCCATTTGAGGAATTGGTCTTAAAATTATTAATTGAATTACCCATGTTTTGTAGGGCCTGCAGAAGTACATGGGTTGTTCTTTAATTTTGATCCATTAATGCTTTCATTGTCATCTCCATGAATGTTCTCAACTCGTCTCCCATTGGTTCATCCATGTTATTGTTTTGATTAGGGTTAGAGTTTGCTGCTAGTTTCTTTCTTTCCCTTTCTAAGGCTCTTTGTGTCCTTTGATTGAGTTGCATTAACTTATCTTTTCACAGGATAGCGGGATATAGCTCTAATACCAATTGTAAAGTCCCCTATTAGGAGGCTGCCAGTTTACCAGTAATTAACATATATCATTAAATATTATTATGCCTTAAATTAAGCATTGAGATTAGAGAACAACTAATTCTTCATAATGCAATCAATAACCAGTTATATTTAGGGTTTATCCTTATTACTTCCCTAACCATAATGGAGGATGGGGAATTACTATGCTAGGGCGCTTGGAAACCAATCTACAAGCAATCTCCCTCAAGGTTTCAGGAACACAGGTCCATACCCCATCTTGGGACTTCTCCCTTAAGGTTTCAAGAACACCTATCCATACCCATCTTGGGACTGACCCGTCTTGTGAGGAATTACTCTGCCTCTCTCTACACAAACCAACCTATCCTCACAAAGGTATTAGCAAAAGATCAAGGACAAGAACGTTTAATATATTGGTCTTTCAAGTATTAAAAATGTATAATAAATTAAGTATAAATCTGATTTCCTTATTATTACCAATGCAAGTCTCAGATACCGGTTCTTGGGGAAAATGGCCAGGTCCGGGTCTTGGTTCTTGCCCAGTCCTGGTCCGACCCTGGTTCGACCTGGGTTCCACTTGAGTCCTGCCCAAGCGGACTTGGGTGAACCCAAGCCCGTGGGTTCCCAAAAATGGGGCCCACGGGTCATAAAACAAAACAAAAAAGCAAATAAAAAACTGTTTTTTAATGGTTTTTTAACATGTAACATGGTTTTTTAACTTGAATCAGTTGAAACTTGAATATTATCTTTTTTGCAAATTATGAATATGATATTACATTTACGATATATGAATATCAGAATATTTATTGGCATTGGCAATTATGGATTTATGATTTATGATTTCTCTGTTAACAAACCCATACCCATACCCAAGAAAAAAAAAATTGCCAAATCCGCGAATCCGAACCTGAATCCGAACCCGAACCGGTAACTTAGATGTGCAAATTATTGACAATATTCCCTAATATGCATTTATAAATATAATGTGTTATTATAGATATTTGTTCTTTATTCTTAAAAATCCATATCATATAATTGCAAATAGTCACTTAGCAATAAGTGAGATACACCATACCAATCTGTTGTCACAGGCAGTAATGATTGATCTTCCTCTTGATGAGTGTAGCTTACCCATATTGTTCCACTGATCTGATTTGATGCCTTCTTGTCTGCTGGGAATGATCCTCTTATACTTCCTTCACCAGTTGGCTGTGTCTCTTCCCTAAAATCATGACCCGTCAAAGAGGAGTGCCTCTTCATGAATCGCTGTCTTCTCATACTAATTAGCACCTCTCTCCTAACTAATCCCATATTAACAAAATTGCTGTTACTAAAGGGAAACCCTTATTATTTAAGAGGGTCGATCAAACAATATAATCACTTCCTTCGACCTAGGGAAGGCATTAATGCTTTCGTTTTCTGATTCCCGCAATCATGGAAATCATGAAGAGGACTTACGGTGGGGACGTGAAATAGCCATAGTCTGGTGTCTTGTTGCTGGGCTGCTGATTCTCCTCATTATCAAAATATAACAATATTGTACACTTAATAACTAATGTTGGCCATTTCGTATCTAGCAAAACCTACATACAGATATAGATTTAAAAAAAATGCAAATGTTTGACCTCTACCATAAGTCAAGAAATGCTTAATTGAAACTGCCATCATAAAGAGAAAAAGAATCGCAATTTGAACACTGAATCTGACCTTGTCATACTTTTTCATAATCTTGGAAAATGCCAAAAGATTTAGTGAGCTGCTGCAACAAATTTTATAGAATCAAGTGAATGCCGAAGTTGATATACCCCATAATGCAGTTCCAATTGATCAACCCACACATGCACAAGAAACAAAGTCATTAGCAGAAGTGACAAGCATGAATAATAATGATTGCGCAAATTGACAATTATCATAACATAAAACAACATAAACAATATTCTTCTCAAATATTTTGGCTTGAGTATATAAATAATAAATATGACAAACACATATTGGATATCCAGGATCAGTTGTCTAAATTTCAAAATTTAACCAAATAAATATTGCTAATTTTGGTCAAATTCAAACAGTTAAATTTGTCTGTTAAGTAACTTTCAGAGTTAAGAAATGTACAGTCTCACGATTAATCATGCACATTTTGAGAAAACTAGGGAAACATATATCTTAAAAATAGAGCATTATATATTAACGGTGATGCCAATGAAATATATTTTCTAGTAATTTTCTCAAAATTGGCTTCTTGGATAAATGTCCTTAACAGATGCATTATTCTGATTGTAACTGTGAATTGCTTTTAGGAAAAAAAAGATGTTTGAATTTAGGCTTCTGTGTAAAATAAGGAAAAACTAAAGATGCTGAACACAAGTTTTCATATTTTCTTGCCACAATTCATTATTTTGTTCCGACAATAATGCATGCCACTGGGAAGAGAAAACAATTCATAGACTACCTGGAGCCTGTCAAAAATGATAAGCCTGTATGATCATGATGTGATGAGATTTGGGGATACAAAAAAACAGGCCTCCATGGGCAATAACTCTTTTATTCATAGAATAAGTCACGAGAGAGCCATATGCAGGTGGTTTTACTTACCTGAAACTTTTGACAAGCCATAATTTCCGATGAAACTCAATGAATGCTGCCCGCAACATTTGCTTCCCTCTATCCAGGTCTTCTTTACTGAAATGCTTAGTTTGTGAGTCAGACAAAATACTTCGGAAAGTGGACCTTGGAGTCTCAGGCATTATGTTAATTTTTACATTTCTAACAACTTTTACAGGCTCTAATTGTTGGCTGGTGAGAGTTGCTCTTTGTGTGCCAAATTCTTGAAAAGAGTGATCGCTGCTCATCTCGATTTCATTTATAACTTCTTTATGTGCAGATCCTGTGCAATAAAAAAAATGTTAGAAACTTTTAAAAATTGGAGAGCATACCTATATCTATCGCAACAGATTCGTGAATCCAGAAAATTGAAGGTGGTCAATACCATTATATCTCTCTTTGTTTCTGTTTAACATGGAGGTTGCAGTTGTCAACTCCTGGGAAGGTTGTGTTGTACCTAAATGTACACTGTGTTTACTTTTGTCAGGGTCACGCAAAATAGCCTTTAAAGCTATCAAGGAATTCATCTGTTTGTCTAGAAGAGCTGCCTCATCCAATATATCTTCAACCTTGTTGCGATAAAATGTATTAACTTTGTTAAGCTCTAGATCTAATCTGTTGAAAAAGTCTATATCAAATTCGGCACCTTCTTCAGCTGCCATTAAAAACATTGTTTCATAAGAGTCTTTTCCATCATGCTGCATGTTCTTCACCTGTATGATGATATACGTCATTTGATTAGACTAGTTTTCTACCTGCCCATCTGATATCAAGGAATGCCATTTTAAGAAAATCATCTAGCACATATACAAGAGAACACAATCCATTAAATGTCATTAAACTCCACAGAGATTTTCTGTTAAAGGTTTATGATTTATGTTAACAAAAGAGCTTCTTCACAAACATTAAATTTGAATACTTCGATACATATCAAAGGTCATTTTAACCATCATAGAAACTTGAGTTTCTCTGAAGCCATCGACTTTAAAGCATCAATTACAAAAATAACTTGCATAAATAATTACAACTGTCAATGCCATAGTTTGTTTATTTAGTTGCAAGAGCCCTTTAGTAAAGAAAAATTAGCTATAACTCTGGAACATGGCATATTACATCCATGAACTTCTTAAGTGGGAGGAAGGTTGTGCTTGGCACATGAGAACATTAAAGCTAGAAAAAATCACCATAGAAATTCTGTCACAGAAAGACAGAAAAATTAAAAAACAAGTTTACAGTCGTGTCATAAAATTATTTTAGTACAACTATGTCATTGTCAAAGGAACTCAAACCCATGGAAAAGACTGATTAAATCCACAACAACTTTTGTTCTGGCCTAGTTCATCTTATCATAATTCATGCCATTTCAGGTCAAAAGGTGTTAGTAAAAATTAAATTTCCGATGTGCTGTTACAATGTTGCTAAGGTTTTCTGTTACTGGGCTGAACATTTTAGTCAGCATCAGGAAAACAGAAAAACAAATGACTGTAAGCGCTGTATACTTAAGCAAACCAATCAATTTTCCCTGAAATGCTATGACATATAAAACTCTTTGGTATACCTGTTTGATTTATAAATTTGGGATGCATTCTTATTTATAAAGCAAGTTAAACATGGAAGCATTCAACAAAATTCTGAGATTCTAGAAAATCGTTACGATATAAAGGATCTACAATTTGAATTAATGCCTAAATCTTTACCGAAAGTAAAGGCAAAGATTATTTTGTCAGCTCCCTTCCTAGCCAGCATGCTAATTTCACTTGCGAAACTATTTCTTGTGGCAACAACAGCTCTGAAGCAAACTAGGCCTTGCCAGCCCACTTCCACCAAGAGGCTGCCAAGAGTTGAACCCTCACAGGCTCTACATGGATCGATATTATTTCACTGATAAACTGTAACCACTTTGGTCGCACTGGCATGTCTGTGGGAAACTCTCTAGGCTGGTCGGCTTTCACACCCAAGAACATCAACCCACAAGTGGATTGCTCAACTGCCCTTTCTCTTCATTTGTGGATTGACACTTAGGATGAGGTTTTAACTGGTGGTTCCCATACAATATTGACTGGTTTTTCGACTCATGACCACCCCCTTACCACAAAATGTGCCACGTTTCTAGATGATAAACATGAGATTTTCATATTCCATAAATATGAATGAAATGCTTCTTTCGAACAAATGGCATAAATTTTGTTTGCATCTTTTTTTCCAAAAGCCTTTCAATCACATTTCCAATTGTTTTTCAATTACATTACATGAACTTCAAACATGAAAGAAATGTACTAAATGACATATTTATTAGTGAACATTTATAAAATCACTGATAGCCTTCCCAAAAATTCATGGGCATCTCTTCCATCCCTTGATTCAAAGATCAGATCACTAAGGTTACTGAATTAAACTGTCCGATCCAAAGGGTTGTCGTGTAAAGGCATTAAAACAGTTTTTGATTGTGACCCAGGTTTAAATGCCTTGGTGTGTATTATAGGATTCATTGCTGCATGATCCGTCTTTGAAAATCTCAAGTTGTCGAAGCTTTACCCTACACCATATTAAAGCCTCGCCCAAGATTTATCAAACCCCAAATTCAAAAATCTGAGTAAAACGGCTTGGAAGGGAATTCCGCCATGTAGTTTATTATTACCAAAATAACATGTCTTCATTGTGCTGAAGCTCAGAACGTCATTGTCCTCCTCAAGTGTCGATAGAGTCCTTGTCTCTATATTTCACCGATTCTTTCTGCGTTGACGGGAGAAGAATATGGCCCACATAAGCTGTTTGCCATTCTGAGACCATTTGTGCCATAAACTTCTTCGCCAAATTCATGTGTGCACAAAACTGAGTATAACCTTTAAAGATCTTTAATGCTTCATCTCTGTTTTATGCTTTCGAAAAGGAGCATCTCGACTTCAACCCAAGAAAAGCTCGCAAAAACACAAAACAAAGAATCGCCCATGAGTATTGGAGGTATTTGTTTAAACTGTTCCACCAGTTGCCGCTAACTTGAAATAACTGCGATTCTTTGCAACGAATGGAACTGAATATTATAAAAATCTCAAAAAAGTCGTCCAAGCTTAACCCCTTGCCACATTGAAGCCTCAATCAAGATTTATCAAACCCCATAAAACAAAAATCTGTGCAAAACGGCTCGGAAGGGAATTCTGCTATGTAGTTTATTATTACCGAAATAACTTGTTCTTCATTGTGTTGAGGCTCAGAACGCCGTTGTCCTCTTCAGGTATCGCCAGAGTCCTCGTCTATAAAATTTACAGATTCTTTCTACATTGACGACAGAAGAATATGCCCCACATAAGCTGTCTGCCATTCTCGGAGCATCTGTGCAATAAACTTCTTCGCCAAATTCATTTGAGCACAAAACTGAGTATGCTCTCCAAAGATCAATCAAAGCTTCACCTCTGTTTTATGCTTTCGAAACTGTGCATCCCAACTTCCAACGAAGATACGCTCTCGAAACACAACTAAGAACAGCCCAAAAGCATTTGAGGTTTTCGTTTGAATTGCTCGACTTGCACTTTACGATTGTTTACCGCTGACTCGAAATAACTGCGATTGTTTGCAACTAATGGAATTGAATATTATAAAAATCTCAAGAAAGCCGTCCAAGCTTAACCCACACATCATTAAAGCCTCACCCAAGATTTACCAAACCCCAAAAAACAAATACCTGAGTACAAGGGCTTGGAAGGGAATTCTGCCATAATTTGTTCTTCATTGTGCTGAAGCTCAGAACGTCATAGTCCTCTTCAAGTGTCGACAGAGTCCTTCTTGTATCTATATTTCATAGATTCTTTCCACATTGATGGGAGAATAATATGGCTCACACAAGCTGTTTGCCATTCTGGGAACATCTGTGCCATAAACTTCTTCCCCAAATTCATTTGGACACAAAGATGAGTATTCTCTTCAAAGATCAATCAACGCTTCACCTCCGCTTTATGTTTTGGAAAATGAGCATCCCAATATCCACCCAAGAAAAGCTCCCAAAACAAAACTAAGAAGCGCCCAAAACCATTTGAGGTATTCGTTTAGATTGTGTGAATTGCAATTTCCCGGTCGTTTGCCGCCAACTTGAAATAACTTCGATTTTTTGCAACTGATGGAATCACCACAATTAAAGCATCAACCAAGATTTATCAAACCCTGAAAATCAAAAATCAAAGTACAACGGCTTGGAAGAGAATTCTGCCATGTATTAGTTTATTATTACCGAAATAACTTGTTCTTGTTTATACTGAATCTCAGAACGTCATTGCCCTCATCAAGTGTCGTCAAATCCTTCTTGTCTCTATATTTCACAGATTCTTTCCACGTTGATGGGAGAAGAATATAGCTGGCATAAGCTATTTGTCATTCTGGGACAATCTGTGCCATAAGCTTCTTCCCCAAATTCATTTGGACACAAAGCTGAGTATGGTCTTCAAGGTTTATGCTCTTCAAAGATCAATTAACACTTCACCTCTGTTTTATGATTTCGAGAATAAGCATCCCAGCTTTCGCCCAATCAAAATCTCTCAAGGCATTTGAGCTATCCGTTAGATTTGTTCAAGTTTCACTTACCCGATTGTTTGCAACTGATGGAATTTGATTATTATAAAAAATTCAAGAAAGTTGTCCAAGCTTAATCTCAACCACATTAAAGACTCGCCCACGATTTCTCAAACCCCAGAAAACAAGAATCTGTGTAAAACGGCTTGGAAGGGAATTCTGACATGATGTTTTTTATTACCAAAATAACTTGTTCTTCATTTTGTTGAAGCTCAAAGTCGTCCTCCTTGTTTCAGATTCTTTCCACATTGATGGCAAAAGAATATGAACATTCTGCAACCATGAGTACAATGAAGTCAACCTCATTTGAGCACAAAATTGAATATGCCCGTTTTTGTCTTTGTGCTGTTCGTGAGTCTCATAGGCTGCTCGTGAGTCTCATAGGCTGCTTGCGCTCATTCATTCATGCTAGTGAACATTATTAAAATCTTTCATTCATTCATCCTGAAAACAACGCCAAGAACCGCCCAGAATCATTTGAGCGATTTGCTCGCGCGCATGGGAAGATAAATCCTGAACTTGGTTACCGTTACCTCAAAAAGCAAGTGTCATTTGAGCGATTCATTTAAATTGTTCCACTTCCCGATTGTTTGCCGCTGGCTTAACCGCGATTTTTTGAAACTAATGAAATTGACTTGTAACTGTTTTTTCGCTTTTTATAGAAAAGCTCCTCTTTTTTAATCTAATGAAAAAAAATTGTAACCGTTTTCTTTCTATAACATGCAGAAGACAATTTTAATGGATAGTCTAATGGAACTGAATATTTAAATACTATCTCTAGATTTCTAGTGGCTCATTGCAAACACATATTAGCTCTTTAGTAAAGGTTCAACAAATAATATTTGTTGCGGTCAATATTTCTCATATTAGATAATAAAAATGTGATGAATATTAGAATTAGAAATAAAAATATTTCATTTTGTGTTTTATGTTTTTGTGTCAATATTTATTATATTATTGTAGATCAGGAAAGTGATCGAAACAATAGCAATTAGGACAACCACAAAACCTAAAGCTGCTATGAAAGCAATCCTAATCCAATCAATGAAGACATAAAGACAAGATATTCAAATCAAATGAAATCGAAGCAAACCGACGCAGATATCTCCTTCATGTGGCTCCATTGTTCTTCTTTCACCTTCAAATTTGATGTGGATCTCACCTACAAGTGCAAAATGCAAGTGGAAAGCAAGTTGTTGAGAGATGAAATTCACAGCATAAGGTTACTCGAAAATGTGATTGATTCCCCTTTCATTGAAGAAAATCATCCAATTTATAGACAAATTGGAGAGAGGACAAGATTAGCATGAAGAGATTTGAAAGGAAATTCAAATCAAGAATGGCAAAATTATGACAAATGTGTGACACTTTCTATGCAAGGTGTATGACAAATTATGCACAAATTATGACAAGTTGCTATGCAAGATGTATGACAAATTATGACAAGATTGAAATGCCATTCCCATGACAAAAGGGAAGAGAGAAAATAGTCTCCATGATTGCAACAAATGGAAGCATAAACATAGGAGAAAATGAGGGAATGAAATTAGGGAAAATATTAGAAAAATTAAAGAGGACAAGGAATTAAATGAAGAAGAAAAGGATTAAATGAACAAATCATAAAACCCTAGAAATAAGAGGACAAGGAATTAGGTCAAGACAACAAGAAATTAATGTAGGTTCGATCATGATTCTAATTGACAAAGGACCAATGTTGATAAATGATTGAGATTGGTTGACAAAAATCAATGACAAATTGACCAAGATTGACAAGGAGATCAAATTGATAGGCGCCAATTGACGAGGAACAATGACTAATTGATCCAAATTGACATGATTGAAAAGGACAAGGATTGATGACGAATCGATCGCAAAATGACAAGATTGACAAGGACAAGGATCGATGACGAATCGATCGCAAAATGACAAGGCTGACAAGGACAAGGATCGATGACGAATTGATCGCAAAATGACGAGATTGACAAGTTGATAATCGCAAATGATTACTAACAAGCTATAGATGATTGAAAGATTGACAAGAGGACAAAACCCTAATTCTATCGTCGATTAGGATTGACGATGTCCAAAATAATGATAAATGAGCACGCACCATGATGCAACAGGATAAGATCGACCAAAATCATGACTGAAGATTGCTATCGACAAGACCTAATTCGAAAGCGATAAAAATGAGGAATGCAGAAGAAGGACTCGATGATCACAAATGATAAAGACCAAGTGCACAACATAGAAGAAATGTTAATGCGACGCAAGAACCCTAAAATGAGACAATGCGCAAATGTTAAACTATGACTCCACAAGCGTTGACCATTTTTAGACGTCTACAATTATATAATAAAAACATGATGAATATTAGAATTAAAAATAAAAATTAAAAATATTCATCATATTAGATAATAAAAACATGATGAATATTAGAATTAGAGATAAAAACTAACAATATTCATCATATTAGAATTAGAGATAAAAACTAACAATATTAGATATTTTAAACATGACAAATATTAGAATTAGAGATCAAAACAAATGTATGAGTTGAAAGGGTAAGGCAAATTAAGATTGGTAGAAGATTGAGAAGGGATAAAGATAGAAAAAACATAAGAATGTAACTGAAAAAGACAAATTTGAATGATATTTCAAATATTAGATCAGTAGCAGTGTGTGTGTGTGTGTGTAGGACATTGAACATTACAACAATATATTTATTTATCACAAGATCAAAAGTGAAAATAAAACAAAAGAAAAAGAGATGATGTATTTTCTACATTATATTAATTTATATGAATATAATATTTTGAAAGCAACTAAAATTGAACTCTATATATAATTATTATAATATTGATTTTTTCATAACATGCCATAATTAAAAATAGAAGACTCCATCTTTATCCATTTATTAATAAAAACTGAAATGATTAATATTTTTCATTAAAAACAAATTTCATGTAAAATTTATATACTATTAATATATTTTTTATTTTATATAATAATTTAATATAGAATACTTAACTTTATATATCTTTCTATATATATACATAAACAATGGAAATATACATATATGAATATTTTTATTTTTAAATTGGGAAAAAATTAAAATACAGTAAATACCAATATAACTTCTTCCTCGAGCTTGCGAGGGCTGTGTCGTCGCATGAGACCAGTGAACGTTCTGCCAAGCGTTCCCGTCTTCTTAAGACCGCCAGAGTTCTCACCCGATTTCTTCCTCTTCTTCTCCTTGCTTTTCCTGATATCTTTGAGCATTGATTTCAGAAAAATATAGTCCAGATAAGCTGTCTGCCATTCCGGAATCAGCTGTGCTATAAACTCTTTCCCAAACTTCATCTTCTCCAAAACCTAAGTATTCTTCTACAATATTGTTTCTCCAAAACTAAGTATGCTTCTGCAATATTGCTTCTCCCAAACAGAACAATATTAACATCTTCCTTTGATGTGCAGAAACAAAAAAAATGTGAAGTGGTGGAGAAGATTTTGCGGAAAATGAGGTGGAGATTTTCAATCATGAGCGGTAAATGAGGTGGGGAATCGGGGATTTTCACACCATTGAATCCAATGTTAGCATATTTAACAGTTTTTAAAAGCTGACCGATCAGAGCCTTTCTAGGTAATGCAATAATTTTGTTACCGGAGTATCCGGTAAGATATCATTAGAGCGACATAACTCGTGCCTGCCACTCAAGTGAAGTTGGTAGAGATTAGTTGAAAGGAAACCGACTATGTTGTCGCCACTCGCGTACTGAGTACTGTGTACTGTGTAGTAACTACTTTAATGTGGTTTTTAATGTGGTTTCATTTAGATGTAATGATAATGTTAATTGAGTCATGGTAAATTTTGTTTAGGAAGTCTAAAACATAAAGGTTTTTTAAGAAATTTTCAGAGTGAAATCTTCATGTTCTACATTTTCATTACTGTTAAATCATAAAAAATGGATGAAAAAATGCTGTGTAAATTTGAGAGATTTTTTGGAGTGTCATTTTGTGTGGAGATTAGCTTGTATCATTTGTTTGTATTTCTGCAATTTAGATTAAAATGTAGACAAATGAATGAAATTGGGGATATGAGAAGCAACAAAAGAAATGTGATTGATATGTCATGTTGTTGTCATTTTAGTAGTTATTAGTTATTACATAAAAAATTAATGGTTTTGAAAGAAGAGTTGTATTAACATACAATCGTATTGCATTGATGTTTCTATTAAACGTGAAGAATGTAATTAATACTTCAGTTCTATGGACAGAAAGCATAGACAATTTCTATTGAGATATGCTAAGTCATCAATTTCTTTCTAATGGGAGTACTACAATTGACTTGTATTTTAGTTGTCATAACAAAGATAAATTTATGCACAATTTTGATTGAGATATGCTAAGTCAATAATTATATATGATTTCACACATATTTTGTTGAGTTGAGATCAACAAAGATAAGTAACCATAAGTCACATGTACATTTTATTTCTTCATAATGGAAGTACTACAATTGATTTGCATTTTATTTGTTAACAAAGGTAAGTTTGTGGATGTTGTGCATACACGTACAATAACTTCCATATTTGAAGCAGTCACTGGTGAGGAGGGACCTCAAGGAGATCCAGTCAGCAAGAGTAAACACAACAAAAACACACATATATGATGGAGGCAATGCAAAACAGATAGTTTTATTGCATGAAATTTGGTTACATCCAACCGGTAACAACCGGGTTACAACATACCAACACACAGACCTGGTAGAATAGGTCACGACTCACATCGCGACCTTGAAATGAAAGATCTATCTTCTAGGCATAGTCTATCTGTCTGATACTCCTTGATTCTCCAATTGATTGCATTCTAAAGCATGATTATATATATATATATATATATATTGATCCAAAGGATCTGGTCAGCCCAAAAGGGATCAAAACCTGAAGAACAAGACCTAACGTGCAAAATGAACAAGGTCGGCCTCTGCCAAGAGATTCCTCCGAAAAATCCAAAGGATGAAACGTAGAAGGTCGGCCACACACCAAGAAACATCGAGAGCAAGGTCCAAGGCTGCACAAGCTTCAGAATGGGTTCTGGTAGATCACCAGAATAGGTCTCAGGCAACCGGTAACAAAGGACCAACCAGTAACAAAAAATTGTCATGGAAACCGATAGAGATATCTTGTCGGAAAGTGATCCAAAAGAGATGCAGTTTGAAAGCAAGAAAGATGATCAAGTCTTCAAGTAGAATTCAACTCCACAAGATCCAATGAGCCAAAACCGGGACACACAGAAAGGAAAACTGAAATTGCAAACAGAAAACAAAACAAGAAAGAAAATGTTTTTGGTTGATGCAAGATTGTTGTGAACCGGGGATGCTTTTGCATCAACATTTTAGCTTGCTTTTACACAACTAATTGTATACTATTTCTCACTGGGATATTCTAGTGTTCATTTCCTTTCAATGCTTTGAGAATTCATTTAACTATGAAAGATATGTCATGTTCTTATAGATCTTTTAAAAATCTAGTCCTCCTACAAGCTTATCTAAGCAACAATAATCCCACCTAACTGCATGTTTCTTTTTGTTTTCCTGATCTTATTTTGAATTCCATGGGTTTGGTAGTTGCAAAACAACCACATAGATGCATGGTATAGACTATATAGGATATAGGGAGAGTAACTTTTGACAAACTTGGATTCTACCTATCAAAGATACATATTGTTTATTGCACATGCCTGGTTTTTTTCTCTATTTTACCTTTTATCCAGTTTTACATGTCTTTTAGACAAGTATTTATAGTAAAGGGGATACCAAGGTATCTAACTTGTTTGTTAAGGTTTCCCCATTGAAAATTTTCTTTAACAAACCATTTTGAGTGGCTATTTTCCCAACTTAGTATAATAAAATCTAGTTAGATAGTTTTTCCCAGAAGCCACATAAAATAGTTTGAGTTTTTGCATTAGATTATTAAAATTACCTTGTACAAGATCAACAAAAAGAGCAATATCATTTGCAAACTAAATGTTTAGAAGGTCTTCAACATTGGTGAGGGATAATCCTATAACCTTAGGATATATAGAGGAGTCTCTTAGATGGTAGTAAATAGGATCTAAGGAAATCACAAGCAAATCATAAGTAAGAGGACAACCTCACCTTATTGACCTCTGCAAGCTAAGGATTCATTAATATCCACCTATGTTATTACATCCTTCAATAAAGTGTTAACCATTTGACAAAATTGTTTTGAAAAACCATATGATTTAAGAGTCATCATGATAAAGACCATTCCACCCTATCATATTCCTTTTCAAAGTCAAGTAAGAGCATGCCTATATTCTAATCGGACAATCTTTCCCTTTCCATAGCCTCCCAACTAGTTAGGAGATTTTTCCAATAAATAGGTCTACCTTTGATGAATCATATTTGAGCATTGCTAATAAAAGAAGGAAGGATGTTGACCAGACTTATAGCTAATTTTTTTACAAGCATCTTGTGAGAGACATTAAGTAGGGTAAAAGGTCACAATTTTTTTACTAATGATTTGTAGCTACCTTCTTTAGGAAATACTTTGATTATGCATTTATTAATGTTGTTATGTAATGAGCCTTTAGCTATAGCTTTAGTGTAAACCTATAGCAGATCTTCATTTAACCAATCTATGTTCTTCTTATAGAACTCTACTAGAAGACCATTAGCCTTGGGGGACTTATCATTGTTTAATTTTTTAATGTCATTCACAATTCCACCTTAGACACTCTCTTTGCCAAAATTTCTACATTTTTTATAGAGGTTTTTCTTGGTATTAATTTTTTACAATAATTCCTAGTAATGTGCCCATGTGGTTTGTCCCCTTCAAAAGTAAATAGACCTTTGTAAACACTAAAGAATTAATTTTAACTTCTTCAGGGTCACTCAAAAGAATGTTGTCTAACAATACATTTCCAAACTTTTCATTAACCCTTTTTTCTTTGATAATCTAAAGAAGAATTTACACCATTTGTCACCATTACACAACTGATTCATTTTTGCTCCTACCCTTAATCCTTGGGTTATATGTTGAACACACTAGAGTATTGAGAGGGGGGTGAATCAAAACTTGGGCAATTTCTTCAATTAGATCAATAAATTAGCATATGTAATTAACTAACTGCAAGAAGAATAAACAGAAGCACATAACCATAACATAATTAACTAACTTTGATCTATTTTTTGCCATGTTCTGCATTGTGAAGGATAGGAATAATCTAGTAGCTGACACCATGGGAGGTAATAGGAAAAGAATTGAGTCGCTCTCTTGTGATGAATGCAAAGATAAGCTGAAGGCATGGGCTATTCTAGAAATGGCCAAGATGATAGGGTATATGGAGAGAATTGTTGGGAAAAACCCTACCATTACCAGAATTTTCAAGAAGAATTGGAAAGATGGAAAAATTACCATAGGAGGAAGAAAGGTTGAAATTGACGAAGGGATGATCACAGAAGTCACTAGCATGTTGATGGGAGGCAGAAATTTTTACAAAGACAGAAAACTTACAAAGGCTTCTATCAAGCAATTCTCGAAGGAGGATTCTAAGAAAACCAAGTTGGTGAAATTTGGCAAGACCTAATACTCGTCGAAGGTGATAAGAAGGTATGGAGATGGGTTTTGTTTGTTTTCATGCAATATGTAACTCTTGATGGTAGATACTCTCATGTCTATGGTTATCACTTTGTGATTCTGAATCATTTTCACCATAAAGATCTAGTGTCTATACCCTTCTATCTGTTTAGCTCCCTTAACACTAGCATTAAGGATTTTAGGGATAATCTGGATAGTAACCCTCCCATGCATGAAGGGTTAAGGTTGCTTTATACAGAAAAAAATAAAATTGGAAAAGGGATTAAAGGAAAAAGGAGTAAGGTTCAGGAGGAGGATAGCTAGCTTGAATATGATGAAGAGGATGACGAGGGGATGGAGACTGATAGTGATTATGTTACCCCACCGCCTAAGAAGAAAAACAAGCGGAGCCCTGTCATCACTGATATCAGGCTTGATAAAGGGAATGATTTTCTAAATGTCCAACCCAATCCTTTGGACCCCAATAAAAGGACAGATGATGTTGAAGAAGATGGGAAGATGGTGAAGGAAGGTGATACTCTGTCTCCCAATGATAAAACTACTGGTGCTAACGTGGAGACCCTGGATAATACTGCTCCTGAGATCAACATTGATAGCAGGAACTCTCCTTTAACCATGTTGAATATTGTGAAGAGTGGGATGATGGAGTCATGCAAGGTTATTGATTGGGTCTATTCAGAGATGGGTAGTTTGAAACAAGCAGGAGGATTCATCCAGGAAAGTGGATACCTTAGAAGCTATTGGAATAGGTAAGCTCAGTACCCTGCCTAACTACCTGAATGAATTGACAAAAGCCATCAATGATGTGGAGGCTATCATTGGTGCGTATGGATCTCAATTTAAGGTTGTGGAGGCTAGATTCAATCATCTAGAGAAGGGAGTTCTCAATCATGAGAACACCCAGAAGAAAACTGGAGAACAAAGCCAAAAAATTCTGAAATCCTTTGTCGACAGCTTCATTATGATGATCAACAAACTGGAATAGATACATCAGGGAAAAAACACTATTGATACTACCGAGGATAAGGTTCTGACTCTTGAAGGGGGGTCTACTGGTCATGGCAAAAGAACTCGAGCTAGTACTAGGAAGATGACCCAGCATGCCAAGGAGATGGAGGAACTAAAGAGCATTGTTGCCTCTATGGTCTAGCTAGAGGAAGAAGAGGCGAAGCTTATCATAAACCTTTCTTAGGGTTTGTTGCTCATGTTTGTCCCTTAGTGGTCTATGTGTTGTCCCTTTTCCTCTTTTGGCTTCTTGTTGGCTTTTTGTCTTTGCTAGTTGTCTCTTTATTGTGTTTTTCTCTATCTAGCTGGTCTTTAATGTCTTATCTTTTGATTATCTTTTGGTAAAAGGGTTTCGAGGCCCCTCCAAAACCTTCTTTTCACTTAATCGAAAACACAATATTTATGTGGAAAACCCAACAAGAGAAAAACCATAATAAGAAAGTTGCTTAGATCTACTGTCCAAATCTAGCCTCACAATAATATAAATAGGAGTACAACTTTATTTTAGGGCTACAACCCAAGGAAGCAATGACTACCTAAATTATTATTTTATTTTAAAGTAACAACCAAGGAAACTTCAACTTTATGAAATACAATTCTAGGATTGGAATATGACTAATTATGATGGCTTAGTTCCATTGGACAATCAACAATGTGTTTCTTTGTATTATCAATTGCTTTCAACTCACTACCTTCAACATTTACACCTATTTCATTTTCCACACTTATAACACCCCTTTCAACAATCTTGATCTTCTATATATGTTATTTGCAATCAAGAAACATCAATTAGGTTGGCTTCAAGATACCATGTAGATGAGATTTATTATTTTACTTATCAACCACGTGATATACACTTTGCAAGTTTTCAAAATATCAATTAGGTCAGTTGTAAATGAAAAATGTAATGCACTACCAATCAACCACAAAAAACACATGTCAAGAGAGATCATACATTGTGATTCAAAACACAATCCAATCGAGCCCAAAAAAATCTTTATGTAAACACTAAAAGTGGCATGAACATAGGGAAATATGGTGCAAGCTTGAAAACTATGTTCTATCAGCCCATCAACCATTACTTGCATAGAGAAACAATATTAAGCTATTTGTGATATCAAAAACATGGAGAAACTTCATGCACTTCAAATCTTGAGTATTTATGAGATATGTGAAGGGTCCACATAGGTTTATATGGGTGAAATATACAACCCTTTGTTGGGGCAAATACATAACCACTTGTAAAAATAAAGACAAAGCATGCTAGTTCAATTGTATCACTTTGACATTTTGAAAACTGGACTTACAACATACCAAATCATCTGAAACTTGAATAGAACATATCTTGGAAATCTGTGATCATGTCCTCTAAATTGTTTGACCATATCATTCAGTACTATGGAATGTTGGAGCATTCCAACTTGTCTTCTGAGACCCTTTGCTCTTCCTTAGTACACAATCATTTCTAACTTTATCTACGAAAGGGATTGTGACTTAAAAATTTGGATATAACATATTTTTATCTTTATAAACATGACTTCTAAACTGCAAGGAAATATGTTTCTCTACGAAAGAATGAGGACCAGATTATTGTGTCACTACCTTTGAAGATATAAGGTTAATGCCTTAGACAACTTTTCAGGTAATTTTCCATTATGTGAGATACACCAAACTAATAGTTGATCACTCCAAATCACTTTAGACATGTGTACTCACTACCACATCTAACTTAGACATCAAAATTGATCATATTTGATATATAACAAATCAAAGATGCATTGATACATAGTATGAGAATTAACTTCAAAATATAAGGTACAATTGTGTAGTTAATACTTCTTGTCTTCCACATCATTGCAAGGTTGAACCATACCATAATTATAGATATAGATACCACAATTGCACTAGTCTCCCTCTCATTCATGTCATACATTATCTACACCAATCTCCCCTAGTCATGGCATAGATTGTCTATACCAATCTCCCCTTTAGTTAGACAAGTGTATTTGTATAGGTGTGTTTTTATTTGTATAGGTTTTTTTTATCTGTTAAAAATTATTTAAGGAATCTAAAAGTACACATAATGTTGCAGATATAGTGCATCAATCTCCCCCTTAGTCAGACAACATATTGCTCAATATCTGCAACATTATGTGTGTTTTTAGATTCCTTAAAGAATTTTTAGTGGAGATTAACTATTTATTTAATTTCAAATTCCAAGGATTATAGCAACTCAGTTTCCAACTTGAATATTTTTTTGGAACAATAAATTTAATATCTCTCAAGTAGTACATGATATTGAGATGATTTCTTTACCATTTTCTTAATTTTTCAATTTCAATCCTTGGGGTTGTTCAGATTAAGGTGTCATCTACCCTACAAAATCCTATGACATGGTTCTAAAATCCTTCAAAATTTCCCAAGACACTTAGGGTGTATTGAAAACATATTTTATAATATTTATTCTCATTGTTGTTTATAATACATTCATAATGGGTGATGGGTTTGAATAGTTGTGATAAAGGTGACTTGTAAACAAAATTACTCAATATTTTTTTCCTCACATATTGATGCCTAGAATGGGATAATTAGTGACATGGGAAGTGGACAAAATAAGTGATCTTTGGAATTCTCCAAGTGGGTGGTTGGAAAAGGCAACATGTGTCTCTTGGTATTCCATCATTTGTTGCATATAATGTTTCTCTTCCATGTTTGGGTGCCCAAGTTGGATGGAAAGTATAGTGGCTTTTTTAATTTTGTGGAGGCAATCCAAGGGTTGGGGTCACTTGGAATGAAGGGCCTTCCTTGGATTCCTTTTATGGTGGTCTTGGAGATCTTAACATTCTATATAAACAAATTCTTGGATGTAGAATATATGAGGAGCGGTTGAATGTAGAGTTACTATGTAGGAACAATGACAGGTGGGAAGCATAAAAAGGTTGTTCATAGGTACATAGGTGCTCTTAAGTTGGGGGAAAAGAGGAGAATGGAAACAAATGTATTGTAATCATATTTATTGTTGATAATGCATACTTTACCTCTCTTTTTGATGGAGTTATTTTTTGTGAGGGTCTCTCCACATAAATCATATGTCATGTGATGGTTTTATGTTACTAATTTGTGCCTCTTTATTGTTATCTTATGGTGATTATATTTTTTTTTTATGGAACTTGTAAGTTCACACAAAGTAGTGTTAATAAGCATGATATGTAGGCTTATTTTTGGCATCTTAAAGGAGGAGGATCTATGCATGTTTTTTCGACACTAAGGCAACTTAACTTTTAGATTTGTGTACTAGTCCAAGCTGTGTTTCTCATCCATTAATTGATTTATTAAATATATATTTAATTTCACAACCTTTGGTATTGAACCTATGTGCTTTCCATTATTTGGTATCAGAGCCAAGGCTTAACTAAATTTGGGTATTCCTCTATTTTTTATTTTAGCCTTGTAAACTTGTGGTAGTACATTAGAAGGAATTAAAGGTTGTTGAAACCTATCAGGGTTGCAATGAATGTTTTATGAGTCAAATTTGTTTTACAGATATGCACATTGGAAGCCATGGATATTGTCAATGTGATCTATGCTGGGCATTACAAGCTCGTGATTGTGGATATTTATGGAGTTCGATATTGTTTGGTAACCTAGATTTCTATTTTGATAATATGTGGGTTTCCTCTTGTTTGAAGTTTTTTTCTTTTACTTTAGTGTCCATGTGTAGTGAGAAGGTGTTCATGTTGGATGGGTATTGATATCCTAGTCATATAGAGAAACACTGTGTATTTGGAATAAGAAATGGAGTGCTTATGTTGGCTTCATGGGTTTATCCCTTGATTACATGAAATCACTAGAAGATAAGCCACTAAGATCTTTGTGAGTTGCGGACATGATATGTCCCATATGTTTTAAGCTTCTAAACAACTTGTTTTTCTATTGCATTGTAGTTTCTCTTATTTTTTCAGTTGTTGGTTTGTAGATATATGTTTATTCCATCATTCATATGACATGTTTGATGTGAATGTCTCAATATTTAAGTGGATTTAATATTTACAAAGATGATTTTGCAGGTTTTATATGTTAACTAAAATTTGTGGTGTGTAGATATGTGACAAGACTATATTTAGGGTGTTTAAGATGAAGACAGTTATAGGTTTGCATGGTTGCTTGGAAGATTCTTATTGATCTATGGTTACACTTATGTGGGTTATTTGGGAAAATAATATTTAACATTAATTTTGATGTTTGAGTCTTGTAAATCCACATGTTAGGTTTGATTCTCTCGGTTTGTTATGATACTAATTGTATATGGTGAAAATGGATAACAATAACAACAATATTGAAAGGCTAAATGAATCCAACCACTAAACCCTAGCCTAACAATGAACAAAGATCCACCATAACATATGAAGATTACCTAAGACAATGCAAATAATTCAAAATCACAAAGATTATACCAATCACATGTCCAATAGGGTTTTGATCTCCATTCTTCCTATCTCCATTGATCTTGCTTGATATATTTGCTCTCAGATTTTTGTATGCACAAGAGCTCAACAAAGAACGGAATGTGGTTGCAAGTAGGATCGTAGTGTAGCAAGTTGCATGAAAGATCATTAGCATGAGTGATTAGGGTTTGACAATGAAGAAAGCATCTCCTTAAATAGAAGACACAATATGAAATGGAGGGTTAAGATTGAGAGGAGTAAAAATAGAGGTTGGCTAGGATTAGAGGGTAGGTAGAGGAAATACCAAAATAATGAAAGAGGTAGGTAGTATAGGAATTAAGAGATGAATGACATGTGTCATGTGTAGAAAAAGATAATGAATTAATTAAATAAATAAAGATTTATTTAATTAATAGAAGAAATAGGACAATTAAATAAATAAAATATTTATTTAATTTAAGAAAGGGATAATTTAAATAAATAAATAAATTTATTTAAATGAGAAATGAGGCTAGAAGAGGATAAATGAATTAATTAAATAATTAAAAATTTATTTAATTAATAGAAGAATTAGGCTTAGATAATTAAATAAATAAAATATTTATTTAATTAAACTAGACAATTTTAGGTGTCTACATTTTGCCCCTCTTTGAGACAATGCGGCTTGTCGCGTTGTTTCAAAGAAGATAAGATGAACTGATACAGCATTGCCCCAGAATGGGAATGATATGCCCCCTCGAGAGATTGGATGAAAATGTCTGAAAAGATTGCAGACAATCTCTCGATAAGAAAGAAAGGCTAGAATGGATTGATCGAATAAAGTGACAAAGTCACGGGATGAAAAAGACTGACTCGGGAAATGAAGGCGAGGGCTAGAGTAGGCTATAAGATAGACCATGGGCAAAAGACATCCTCATTGTCATCTACACCCTTACGAGATCACAGTGCAGAGCGAGAAAAGAGCAGCAGCAGTCAGCAGTGATGGCCTTCGTACACAGATTCGACCGCATTCGCCGATTCCAGAGGCCAACAGAGGCAGGAGAGCCAGTAAGTACCACCAAACCTCCTCGTACTTTCACGCATTTCAATTGTTGTCATTAATGCTCAGTAGGTAGCAATAAATGCGCTAGGAATAGGGTACCAAAAAAATGCAAAAACGCGCAACCGCGTCTGTGTCGGTGCCAGGTGCGTCTGTGTCCAACAGGCGCGTCTATGTCGGTTCCAGGCGCGTATGCGTCTGGGACCGCGTTTGCATTCAATGCGGCCGCGTCTGTGCATTTCAGACGCGTTTGTGTCCTGTAGGGGCGTTTAGGTTCCTAAGTTGCATTTGTGCATACTGTAGGCACGTTTATGTCCAGAAGGTGCGTCTGTGTTGCAGAAGCGCGTTTGTGCAGTTTATAGGCGCGTTTATGAGTTTAAAGCGCGTTTATGTCTGAAAATGTATGGTTTCAGTCTTCTAGGTCAAATCAGTAGTTCTGTGATGAACATACGTTGTCGATTGGATAAGCTGCTGAGAGGATACACTCAAACAGGTCCTCTAGGAAGACTAGGATAGATCAAGGCACTTTGTGATGAACAGGGAGCACCAAGATAGAGTACTTTGTGATGAACAGGGAGTGCGAGATGTGAGTAACACTTTGTGATGAACAAGGAATGTCACACACGTAGTACTTTGTGATGAACAGGGAGCACTACTAGGATAAATAGCAACACTTTGTGATGAACAGTGAGTGTCACTAGGATAGATAACCATATGCATTTAGATAGCAAGTAGCATTTTGTGATAAACAGTGAATGCCACGATAACTGACATGATTGATTGTGTGACTGCAGGAGTATCTGCCTATGTTAGAGTCACGGGAGAGATTCCCGTCTACACAAAGATTGCGACCAGAGTTGTCGTTTGAGGATAGAGCAGCTATTGAGGAGATGGGCCTCAGACATGTACTGTATGTGCCTGAGTTTCGGGCAAACATGGGTTTGCTGACTGCGTTGGCGGAGAGATGGCACTTCGAGACATGTACATTCCACTTGCCGATGGGGGAGATGACAGTGACCCTCGAGGATGTATACAGGATTTTGCACATACCGATCGAGGGAGAGCTGATCCCATACGATCGAGATGGAGACAGGGAGGCATTGAGACGGGTATTTTAGGATCCCGGGCTGGAGATGAGAGCAGGGCACGTGGCATGGGATACCATGACCGCGACAGGACTAGCTTTGCCAGCTGTGATCGGAGGAGCCATCAGTGGGTTCTTGTGTCCAGACAGAGCGACACGGGGGTTGGCAGTGGGCTGGGGAGGAGCACTAGAGACATTGGTGACTGAGCACACTAGATATGCATGGGGGTCATGCGTCCTGGCGCATCTGTATTATGAGCTGCATCAGTTCATCTACCATGGATCAGTGGGACTTGGGTTGCAGAGTGACACTGTTATAGGTGTGGGCATATGAGCATCTGTCTATCACACAGTCGATTCACTTCAGGGGCAGAGGGCATGGGCAGAGCTTTGTACACCTGTATGATATGATTACGTCACAGCCTCGGATTGGCAGGTTAGAGCACTGGAGGCGTGTGATAGATGACATTGATGTAGTCATCTGGAGGCCGTACCTAGGGTGCGAGGAGTGGGAGGATGACGCCGTGGAGCTGCCATATACATTCAGGAGCAGATATCTGATTGGGCGGATGCCCTACATTTTGGAGAGATAGCTGGTAGACAGGGTTGGCAGGCAGTTTGGCAGGATCCAGAGGATGCCACAAGGCTCGGGTATGTATGCTCGTACAGTCAGGGATCAGGCACAGTTCGGGCCATTGTTATCGTATGATCAGGTCGTCACACAGCTGACAGAGATGATGCCACTACCCTGGGATATGTGGCCGGAGGTTGAGGATGCAGGTATGGATGTAAAGTACTCTGCGTATTGGGCAGAGCATCCGTTTCCACGGTTGATAGATCCCGGAGAGCTGCTGGAGGGAGAGGTGGGAGGGGATGATGATGATGATGGTGGAGGGGATGGAGGTAGGGGCCGATGGAGGCGGAGAGGAGTAGTGGGGGAGAGGAGGGTAGCACCTCGGAGGGAGGGGGGACAGGAGGGACCAGCCCAGGTGGTGAGGGGTCGCGGTGGATTGCCCCTACAGGTACCAGCAGCACAGGGTCCTAGAGCACAGGGACCTAGACAGGGACAGGTGCAGGGACAGGTGCCAGTACAGACACAGGTGCAGAGACAGGTACCGGTTCAGGCACCGAGACAGGTACAGGGGCAGGCACAGGTACAGGCACTCACAGAGGGAGAGCCATAGGCTGAGGCTGAGGGTGGGGATCCCGAGGAGGATGAGCTGCTAGAGCTGAGGGAGATTTGCCAGGGCCAGGCAGACGAGATCCAGGAGTTGGAGCGGGAGAGGGATCATCTCAGGATCAGGCTCAGGGACACTGAGAAGGAGAGGGACCAGGCTATCTAACGATATACTGAGGCTGAGACAGCTCTGAGGGCAGGGAGGCAAGCGGCCGAGGACGCAGGGGCAGGCTACGCATATGTCTTGCGAGCCGAAGAGGAGATTGGTTACTGGAGGGACCTGTACTATGGTGCAGTGCCAGCGGATCAGCGGGCGAGGAGCTTCCATAGACCATCGCGGATAGCGACGGCTACGGGAGGGAGTCGGAGGAGGCAGGCATCTAGTGGTGGGGTCATGGGTCCTCCACCACCACCAAACAGGCAGGGTGATCCTGGAGCGAGTCCTTCTACAGCTCAGCGTCCGTCGAGGCCAGGCGGCTCCGAGGGAGGGAGTTCATCATAGCCATAGAGGGCTCCCCTTTGTATCAGTATATGTAGCATTTTTGTATTGTAGACACCTGCGGGTGATTTTGTAGCCATATGATTCTTTTGACATCATTGTATCATGACACATTTGATTATATATGAGATATGATTCATTTTTTGCGGTAGCTATATGCATGTGTACCTTATGTGATGAGATGTTCTTATGCGATGCTTATATGATGCAATGCAATATTTTTTGTTCTTTTATGTTTTTATATGTGATGCATGATGCAAATGTGAATGTATGTAATGCAAATGAATATGATAATGCAAATGATTATTTACATGATGGAAATGTAAGATGTGCTAACATGTGTTGTATGCAGGATGTGATGCAGTTGTGATATCTATATGTGTGTATGAAATGCTTATATGTGGTGATGCAGGTGTAAACTATATGAAATGCAAGTGTTTTTGGTGTGTCATTATACTCAGTCATGTGATAGCGGGCTATGCGGACTCGAGTAGGACAATGGAAGTCAATCAAGAAAGGGGGATGGAAGACAGAAGATATGAACGTGAAAGAGCTCTTGTGCGTTATCATCATTGAGCTTTATTATGGCAAAATAGGTTATGACAATCGAGACATTTGTTCGACCCAGAAAGTCATCGTACCTGTTTGCATGGAGATAAGACAGTCACAAACAAGGAATGCCCCAGTTCATACTAGACTCACAGTGTCCTCATATCCTTGGACAAGTCATAGCATTACTAAAAAGACAATCCACAGACAGTAAACAGAATAGGTGATGATACCCCATCCTCGCCTTTCTAGTCAAAGACATCCTGGAGATAGAATCTCTAGTCAGAGACATCCTAGAAAAGCTAAAAGACATGTCACCAAAAAGATGAAATCAAAAGAAAACCAAGACTCGACACCAACATCCACTATAGTCCTCAAGTTTAGTGTCTCTTGTCACTTGTATAAGTCATGTTTGATTGTGGTCACAATGTTCACTTTCACAAAAAGGATAGATTAACACCGAACCATATGCTGTCTGAGTCTATTGAAAGATTTGATTTTGTTGAAGCCTGTTGTTGCTGTTGTTTCTCATCTGAAACTGACTGAATCCATGAAACTGATACTTTATTGCGGAGAAGACGAAACTTTATTGTGGATCTGCGATGCAAATGTTGCTTTATTGTGGATTGTGCGCGAATAGACTGAAGAAAGCTGAAAGAAACTGTACTCCTCGAAACATGTGATGTTCTTAGTTCCACACCCATCACTAGACGTAGGATTGGCCGTGGTCACAGATAGGATCTGATTTTATTATGGATGGGAAGGGAGTGAAAAGGGAGGGTTATGGATGGCTAACCAATCTTAAGAAGATCAATAACAAGCCATGATGGGAATAGGTAAGTTTATTGTGAGTGAATAGGTTGTGAGTGTGTGCAAAGTGAAAGGATGAAAGTGAATCCTGAAGGAGAGAGGAGCAAAGTCTCTACACATGGCATTGGTGACCCAGTTTTCACCATGGTACTTGCCCAGGGCACCACCGAAGTGGTTTTCACCGTTGGACGAAATTATTTCTCTTTACTTTTTTGGATTTTTCAGTTTTTTTGTGTCACAAGGCGCCTGTTTGCCAGGTTTTCACCAAGTAACGATTTTTTTTGTTTTATAATTTTTTTGTATTTTTGAATTAGGATATTCCAGAGAATTATGTGTAGAACCTGCGAAGGTGCATGTTGTTGATGGGATCCTCCAAGGGTTCACCTTCTGTAGTTGAGAGCTGATATGCCCCAGATCCATATACTGTTGTGATGATGTAAGGACCAAGCCAGTTTGGTTCAAACTTGCCCTTCTTATCTCTGTCTTGCTTATTCTTGGGGTTCTCTCTGAGGACTAAGTCACCTACCTCAAATGTGTGAGGCTTCACCTTGTGATTGTAGCTACGACTCATTCTTTGTTGATAAGCCTTGAGATGATTAAAAGCAGTGTGTCTTCGTTCATCCAACAGTTCTAGTTCTTGTAAGCGAGAGACCCTGTAATCTTCATCGTTGATTATGTTTCTCAAAGAGACTCGTAAAGAAGGTAACTTGACCTCAATAGGCAAGATGGCTTCAGCGCCGTAGACAAGTGAGTAGGGTGTAGCTCCTGTAGGTGTGCGGACACTTGTGCGATAGGCCCAAAGTGCAAGATTGAGTTGGATATGCCAGTTACGGCCAGCGTCGTCGACTGTCTTTTTGAGGATTTTAAGAATTGTTTTATTAGATGCCTCAGCTTGGCCATTACCTTGGGGGTAATATGGTGTGGAGAAACGATGAGAAATATGGAAGCGGTCACAAAGTTCACAAACATCCTGATTTTTGAAGGGACGCCCGTTGTCAGTGATAATGGAAGTGGGAATACCATATCGGCAAATGATGTAGTTCAGGATGAAGGTAGCAATTTGTTTCCCAGTGACTTGTGTGAGAGGCACGGCTTCAATCCATTTTGTGAAATACTCTGTAGCTATGATAATGAATTTATGACCATTGGAAGAAGGAGGGTGAATCTTGCCTATGAGATCGAGTCCCCACTGACAAAAGGGCCAAGGAGACGCAAGTGGTTGTAGTTCTTGTGCTGGTGCATGTATGAGGTCTCCATGAATTTGACACTGCTTACATTTCTTGACAAACTGATATGAATCTCTTTCCATAGTAGGCCAGTAATATCCAGTCCTGATGAGTTTCTTGGCTAAGGTAGGACCACTAGTATGCGGACCACATATCCCTTCATGCACTTCACGTAACGCAATCTGAGCTTTGTCACTGTCTAAACATCTAAGAAGAGTGCCATCTAGACCTCGTCGGTATAGGATATCAGCTAGAATGATGTATCGAGAAGATTGGCGAATGAAAGTGCGGCATTGGTTGTTCGATAGATCGGGAGGTAAGATATTGTCGCGAAGGTATGTGAATATGGAACCATATAACTGGGATTCAGGACCAACAACGCATATCATTTCAGTAGGAGTGATCTCGTATGAGGGAACCAGCAGGTTGTCTACCAGGAACTCATAGCAGGTTTCATTTTGTGGTAGATCAATTAGTGAAGCAATTGTAGCCATGGCATCTGCAGCACGATTCTGTTCTCTTAGTATCTGCTCCAAATCTATCTTTATGAAGTGTTGTTTCAAATCATCTACCAATTGTTTGTAAGGAATTAGTTTTTCATCTTTTGTTTGGTAATCATCAGTTGCTTGACGAATAACCCATTGAGAATCCCCAAAAACACGAAGTTCTTGGATCTTCCACTGAACTGCAATTCGTAATCCAGTTGTTAATGCCTCATATTCCGCTATATTGTTAGTGCAAGGAAATGATAAGCGGTATGACTTTGGTATAGAATCACCCTGAGGAGTTATAAAGAGAATACCAGCTCCTGCCCCATGCTGTGTATATGAGCCGTCAAAGTACAGTTGTCATGGCTTTGCATGTGATATCGTTAGAATGGACTCATCTGGAAATTCTGACTGTAGAGGAACATCATCTATCATAGGGGCATCTGCTAATTGATCTGCAATTACTTGTCCTTTTATTGCTTTTCTGTCCACGTACTCGATGTCAAATTCACTCAGAATCATTACCCACTTGGCTAGCCGCCCAGTAAGTGTAGCTTTGTTGAGAAGATATTTTAGTGGATCAATTCTTGCAATCAACTTAGTTTTGTGAGTGAGCATATAATGTCATAATTTTTGTGAAGCAAAGACCACAGCGAGACATGCACGCTCGATTGGTGTGTAGTTTAGCTCATATCCCACCAATGTGCGACTGATATAATATACTGCTTTTTCCTTGCCGTCAGCTATTTGTTGTGCTAGGAGTGCCCCCAGTGCTGTTGGAGTAGCTGATATGTATAGTAACAAAGGTTGATCTAGAATTGGTGGCATCAAAACTGGAGGATTCAAAAGATAGTCTTTGAGTGTCTGAAAAGCCTGTTGACAGTTCTCGTCCCATTTGAACTTGATGTTTTTATGTAGCAGGTGCTGGAACGGATTACACTTATCTGCAAGTTGTGCTATGAATCTTCGTATGGACTAGAGTCTCCCTTGTAAAGATCAAAGTTGACTGATATTCCTTGGTGGCAGCATGTCCAAGATAGCCTTGACTTTTGCTGGATCGGCTTCGATTCCTCTTTTAGACATAATGAATCCTCGGAGCTTCCCGGAGGTTACTCCAAAGACACATTTCTTAGGGTTTAATCTTACCTTGTATTTTTCCAATTGATCAAAGACGACTGAAAGTATGTCCAAATGTGTATCTCTGTCTATTGATTTTCCCAAGAGATCGTCAACATAATCTTCCACGGTTATGTGCATGAGATCATGAAAGATAGTGGTCATTGCTCTTTGATATGTAGCACCCACATTTTTCAGCCCAAAGGGCATGACATTCCAACAGAAAGTTCCCCATGGACAAGTGAATGATGTTTTATGTTGATCTTCAGGTGCAATCCTAATTTGATTATAACCAGAGAATCCGTCCATTAAAGATAACATTTCATGACCTGCTGTGAGATCAACGATCAAGTCAATGTTTGGTAATGGGAAGTCATCTTTCGGACAAGCTTTGTTGATATCTCTGAAATCTGTACATATTCTGATGCTGCGATCTGGTTTGTTGACAGGTACTAGATTGGAGATCCATTCGAGATAATCAATTGGGCGTATGAATCCGACATCCAATAATTTCTCCAGCTCTGCTTTGACTAGTAATGCCACTTGTGGATGCATTTTCCTTAATTTCTGTTTTACTGGCTTTGCCCCCGGTTTGACTGTCAAATGATGCATTACCAAATCCAGATCTAGTCCAGGCATATCAGCGTATGACCATGCAAAGTTGATTTGTCGTTCCTTGAAGAAGTTTATGAATTTTGCCCTCTCAGACTCTGTCAATGATTGAGCCAAGAATATGTTGTGTGGAACCTCTTCTATACCAATGTTTGTCTTTATAGTCTCCTCTACCAACATGGATGATTTTTCCTCATATGATGCTAGGAGAATGTCGAGCCTTCCATCTTCGGGTGCCTCAGAGAGGTTTTCGCCCTCAGATACGTCCTTTCTTTTTACTTTTTTGGGATCAGATAACGCCACAGTGTGGTTTTCGCCATAAGATCCTTGTTTTGTTCTTATTTTCACATTTTTGCGACTGGAAGGTCTGACACCCTCACCAAAGTATGCCATGTTGTTGAGCTCTATGATGTATCCTGCTTTGTGGTCTCCAGGGGGAAGATCATCTCGTATGCCAAGATAGTCGATAATAGCTTCGTCATTTTGAAATGTATCAAATTGTGTTGATCCTTCATAATCCCAGTCAATGAGTTGGGGATGAACAAGGGGAAGGTCTTTAATGTTCTCAGAATTTGCAGGGCTAATAGTGAAGATGTGGTTATATTCAGGTATATCGAGGCAATCGTCAAGGTCATCGATGGCACTCTCCTCATCAGTTTCGATCGTGAGCGAATCCAAATTGTCATCACTAGTAGCGCTTTCCGGGACAGGTGTCCTCATCCTATGCGATTTCAACCTAAGACCTTGAAACGAAGACTGTGGGAAATCCTTATGAGTTGGTTCTTGACCAACTCTGAATTTTTTGTAAAATTCCTCCTCTTCTGTGGGTTCATCTGGCTCTCTGAATGTCTCGGTGAGCTCATAGTCACTGGAGGATTTGTCTGAACCCCATTCCCACTCATTGGAATCTGTAGAATAGTAATCCTCCTGTTGAACTTCGACAACTTTGATTTGTGATGCCTCTTTTGTCCTTTTAGTATGGGTCTTGGAAGTCAGAAAACCAAGTCCCGTTGAGCGTTCCCTTCTTACAGTCAATTCAGGTTGTAAAGGCTCCATGACGCCTTCTTTGCGTAATCGGAGAGGGCTTTTTCCATCATACCCAAATCTTTGTAGAATCTTGAAGCCTTTGCCATAGTTCTCACAGGGTATATTAATCTGATCATGTGTGTCCTCTTCAACATCTTTGTAGAGCATTTTACATAAATTTTCCTCTTCTAGTTCGCCCCATCTTTGAAAGGTAGTAGGATCCCATTTGAGTATCATGATGGAGATTTGTTTGCTAGGATGTGGCCTTCCATATTCTTTTGGAGAGCTCATGACTTGTCATAAAAACATGGTCTGATTCAAAGTGTATTCTCCCATGCCTTTGTCTTGAAACTTGCCTCTAAGTTCACCTTGTTTGGATGTCGAGGGTTTTAATGACTCAGGATCAATGTATGCCGAAGAAGGAGTAGCCTCACGATTACTAGGAATGATAGTCTCAGTATGTGATCTCAAATTATTGCAATATATGAACCGATTTGGATCACCGTTGACTGTTACCTCGACTCCATTATGAGGAAACTTAATGCATTGATGATATGTTGATGGGACTGCCCTCATTTCATGAATCCAAGGACGTCCTAGAAATATGTTATATGTGAGATCTAGATCTAGGACTTGACAAACCACATCCTTTGTGACTGGCCCAATTCTTAGCGGTAAGGTGACTGTGCCCTTGGATGAACGCTCTTCATCATCATATGCCTTGATGGTGATTTGGTTTGTAGAATTCACAGCTTTGTCAGAATATCCCAATTGTTTAATGGTGCTCAATGTACAAATGTTTAGACCTGCTCCTCCATCTATTAGGACTCGCTTTATTTGATGTTTATGTATGAAGGCTTCAACGTGTAAAGGTGCATTATGAGGCTGACTTACGGAGGCGTCATCGGCTTCTGCGAACGTAAGGGAATGTGGAATGGAAAGGTATCCCACCATGGCTTGAAACTAGTCCACGTTCAGATCAGTAGGAACGGCAGTGTCTCTCAAGATTTTGTCAAGGATAGCTTTATGAGCAGGGGATATGCGTAGAAGCTCAAGGATAGAGATGAGCGCGGGTGTCTTCCCTAACTGTTCTACAAGGTCATATTCAGGCTTGGTTGATGAAGGATTGGTATTCTTAGTGGAGGCACCTGGCAACATGATTTTACCTCGACGAGTTGTAACATGACATTCAGAGGTAGATTCGGACGAAGATCCAACACCTCTTAGGACAATCTTAGGTCTCTGAGAAGGATTCTCAGGATTTTTGTTCTTGATAGTAATAGTAGAGATATGATTGTCCATTGAGATGTGGTTGATAGTAGAATCATAATTATAGGGTGCTCTAGTGTAATTGGCTTGATCATCTGTGACTTTGCCTTTTCCTTTGTCATGTTTTGGGAATGGTTCCTTAAACATCTCATGTTCTTGATTAGATGAATGTCCCTCGATCTCAATATCACCTCTATCAATGAGATCTTGCACGATGTTCTTCAGTCGATGTCAATTTCCTGTTTTATGACCCTTGCTCTTATGAAATTCACAATACTCATCATCATTCCACCAATTTGGTTTGACCTTTGGTTCATATGGAGGAAAATCTGGAACGGTGATCACTTTGTTTGCCACAAGCTTTTTGAATACTGATTCAAGTGGTTCTCCCAATGGAGTGTACTTCCTTTGTGGTTTAGAAGTTGTTTGAGTATTCACTTGATTGTTGGTAGAACTTGATCCAGAAAAGACGAACTTTGGTCTCACTGTGTTGGCATCAACAACACCATCATTAACTGTGTTCTTGTTCTTATTCCAAAATCTTGGCTTGTCTTTTCCTTTAAAGTCCTCTTTATTTTCTTTGAATATCTTAATGACTCCTTGTTCAATTAAGACCTTTTCTGTTGCTAGGCCCTTTTCAATAACATCCTTGAAAGTAGACAAACAAGCTTTTCTGAGGTCATATCCAATGTCCTTGTTAACGTTCTGAGTGAACATTTCCACCATTTGTTTCTGTGGGATTTCGCAAGAGCATCTGCTAGCTAAATTTCTCCATCTTTGTAAAAATGTTGCGAAAGATTCTCCTTCCTTTTGTTTCGTATTGCACAAGGTAGTAACTGAGACATCTGTTTCTATATTGTAAGAGAAATGCTGAATGAATGCCTCTGCTAAGTCGCCCCATGACTTAATACCGGGAGGTAATTGAGAAAACCATTCCATAGCTTGATCGCCTAAGCTTTGCGGGAACAACCTCATCAAGTATGTTTCTTCTGCCGCTACCTCAATGCAAGCTGTGAAGAATTGCCTTATGTGTGCCTTGGGGTCTCCTTTCCCTCTATACTTGTCAAATTTTGGCGTCACAAAGTGTGCAGGAAACGGAGGCATTGGAATGCTCTTATCAAAGGGATAAGGACATATATCTCTCATAGTGTATGTTGGTTTTGATGTACTCATGTCCTCCATTTTCTTTTGTAAATCTCTTATTTGTTGCTCCAAATTATTTTTGGGAGGAGATTGATTTCTTGTAGCATACCCCGTGTTTGAAACACCCATTTGAGGAGGAGCTTGTTGCATGTATGGATGATACTGATCATAGACATGTCCATATGGAGGTCTATATTGTTGTGGCATATATGGAGCACTTGGCATAACTTCATGTTGAGGGACCCCATATCTATTTTGTGCATATATACCATATTCAATAGGCATTTCATTTTCCATTGTGTTGCCCCCAATTTTGACATGAGGTCGCCTTGTGTCAAAATTTTGAGGATGTCTTTGAGTATCTACTTGTTTTGATTGATCCATACCTTGAGCATGTGATTGAACATATCTATCTGCGTAAGGCTTCCATGATGGTCTTCGAAGGTAAGTATCATATGTTTGAGCTTGTGTATGTGGGATTTTTGGTTTTTGAAGTAAAACTGATGGTGACTCTGGCATCATATTCGGTGCTCTATTTCCTCCACTATTTGGTCTTCTTTGATCCATGTTGGATTGAGTTTGTTGTGAGGGTCGACTTTCCATAAGTTGAGACATGTCAAAGTCATGAGGTATTTTAGCTCCACTTTGTGCCATCATGTGCAAGAAGTATTGTCGATCTCTCCTCATTATCTCTTCAACCAATCTATTGAAATGAGGATTCATTATGGATTCTTCTTGTAGCGTCCTAAAATTGTGACACTTGCAATTTCGACTGCATTTCGGTCTTCACGATGGCGACGCAACACGCAACCTGAATGGAGACCCCGAAACTTGCTCACGACACTGAAAACTACATTTTTCAAGCACCCTGGCCTGAACCTCCTTGCACCCTGTTGTCCCGGGAGGTGGGACCAGAGCGCCCAGCGCCCTGGTCCCTGGGTCCTATTTTGGGCCCGGTCTCCTAAGGGGTCTCGGGTCTTTTTGTTTGCAATTTGGAAATTAACTTTCCTGGTCAGCCTAAGGTCGGGAAAATCAATCTATCAGCCCTAAATGACAAGTATATAAACTACATTTTCCTCTCTCATTTGGAGAACACATACATGAGGAAAAAGGCGTGGAAACTATACTCAAGCATTCAAGCATTCCTTCAAGCAATTGATCATTTCAAGTCTCCATTCAAGGCTAAGTGTTGCATTCAAGACAAGGATTCAACCATTGAAGAGGAGATCACTTACTACATACTACTACAACATACAACATACAACATCTAAACCTTCGCACATAAGGATACAAACATCCTTAGAACAAGGTATTAGTACTTGTTTTACAGTCATTTACATTTACAGCTCTTGCTCATTTCTTGGTTAATTCCAAAACCGGGGTTTGACCTAAAGGCAAACCCCTAATCCCTAACCCCCCAATCGTCTTCGCTTTTCTGTGTGTAGGTTGTAGGTACGTGGCTGAGATTGAAAATCTGGAATCCTTGTGCAGAGACGAACAGATCCCCCTTCGTTTCGCGGATTTTTTGGAGGACCGTGGCGCCGGGCGCCATCGTCCCGACAACTTTTGCTCAAATTTGCAGGACAGCGCCGTATCGACATTTTATTGCTAATTCCAGGTCCGCAGCTTCATCCTATAATCCGAACTCAGTTTATAAGAAAATCTTTGTCATTTTCTATGCATTCCTAGCTTAATTCTCCTATGCACATTCTTTACAAAAGAGGGTAGCCTTGCTGTCTTAACCCTTGAAACTCATTTAGCATCCAATCTTGCATTGCGTGGGATTGGATCTTGTGGGTTTCAACCCCTCTTTTGAATGTAAAGTCTCTCCCCTAGGTGAAAACCATTGAATCCTAGCGAACCTCCCTTCTCTCTCCTTGGAGTTGGAAGAGGGGAGAGCAACTAGGGTTCGATCGCGATTTTCTGCTTTACACTTCTATGTCTGCTGATAGTATTGAAAGGTTGTCCACATTGTCATTGCGTGTAGCATTGTTGTTTGTAGTGTTTGTGTTTTCCACATTTGGATTGTTTCTATAAACATCCATGTCTGGTAATGTAGTGTGCTCAGGATTATAAAATAAATCATTGTCATACTCATAAGAACTCATGTTTGCGGATTCTTGAGCTTCTTTAGCTATTCTCCTAGATTTTTGAAGGCGGGTTTCAACCATGAACTAGGTGTTTGACCAATATGTGAGAGACTAGATGAAAAATATGAAAAAAAAGTATGGAAGACCAAGAGTTGTATGGAGTGTAAATGAATCTTGAGGTGTACTTGCAATGTCCAAAGTGTAAGACCAAGTAGGTAAGTAGTAGAGTAGGTGTGACTTCCAAAGAGATGATTGTTTCTCTTGATGAGGTAAGCTGACCTTGACTCTAAGTAAGACCAAATGAGACCCAAAGGTAAGAAACCTTGATGAGGGACCACTTAGCAAAGTGTAGTTGTATGTAGTGTGTTGAAAAAGTATAGTGAGGACAAGCAAGTGACCTTTTTGACCCAAGTTTAGACAAGTATGAATGTAAAATGAGATGTAAAGCAATGATGGACTGTATGAGACCTTAGAACAGGTTGAATGCTAGATGAAACCTGAAGAGAAAACCTAGGAAGCTCAAGTATGCCAAAACCGATTTCCTTTGTTTGCTGAACTGTCAAAATTTTCAATTCCTGACACAGACGCCTCTGTATACTTCACAGATGTGATTCCCAGACACAGACGCTTCTCTGTTAGACACAGACGCTGCTAAAAACCCAGACGCTATTCTGCCCTTCACAGACGCGCTTAGATGACCCAGACGCGGTTAAAACAGACACAGACACATTTCTGTAAACTTCATGCAATTTTTCCAATCTGTGAAGTTGTTTTGTTGTGACCAAATCTGACTGTTTGACTGTTTTTTCGTGACAAGAGGACACGATGTCAATGAGGACTCAATGTTTACAAGTGTTTAAACTCCAAAAGTGTGTTGTTTGATGTAAAATGTTTTGCATACACTTGAAGACACAAAAGACACAATGTTTTGTTGTTTGGTCTTGAATGTTTGAGTGTTTAGCATAAGACAAGCACAAATCTTAAGGTTGGCCAAGACAATAGTTGTTGATCCCACATAGGGTTTTACCCCCGAGGCTATGCTATTCAGAGCGGATACTTAGATGCTTGACCTCATTGGCTCCACCCTCGGCACTCACTTCTCGGGTCAGCCAAGCATCAATCCCCATGAAAACTCCCCATGGCGAACTTTGTATCTCTACTAAGAACCGTATGTGTGTGGGCCGCTACCAGAGGTCCGACCTCCTGCCTCAACAACTAGAAGGATTTGGGCTTCTAAAACAAAAAGTTGCTAGTAAGGGCATCCGCTCGTGTGGCCATACATGCGGCACTTTCAGCTCTGTAAATATAGAAGGCTCCCAGCTGGTAGGGGTTATGCCCTACAAATGATCAAATAAATTTGATCAAACGGGTTTATGGGGAGACATAGTGTCGGTATGAACTAATCAGCACATGTTATTCATAGTTTTCACCATGAATACATTTGATTATAGTGGCTTGGAAGAAGATGGCTTTTCTTTTGCTACCACTTGGGTCGTTCTCTTCTCACTAGTAGTCCTAACGACCACACAGGAAGACAGGCCCTCTAAAGATTAAACAAAAAGAGCCTATTGCTCAAGACACAAAAGACAATGATTCAATTTTAGTGCACCAATGGAAGTGTTTGCTAATCTATGAAAACAAGGCACACAACAAAATTACAAAACCCTAGCTAAGGCCCTGCAACAAAATTTGTTAGTAGTTTGGGTTGTTTCAAATGATAACCCCTTCCTGCAAGCACACAAGTTAGGTAAATTTTAGAAAAACCCAAAAGACTTTGTGAAAAAGGGGCCTTCAACAAAAACATTTTTTGCTTCCCAAAACAAGCTGCACAAACTTGATTAGCTAGATCTGCAAGGATTGGTGCAAAAATAAACCAGATCTGAAACCCTAAGCGCGAAATCCGAAAACCTGAATCAAAGAAAAATTGAAAATTTTCAAAACAGTAAACACAGACGGTGCTATACCATACACAGACGCGGTTCTGTGATGCACAGACGCGCTCAGAGAACACAGACGTCCTTCCAGGACATAGACGCGGTCATATTAAACACAGACGCGTTTCGGAAACACAGACGCCCCTTCCGGAAACCTACAAAATAAATTTTGACAAAAACACAGACGTGGTTCCCAATTTCGCAGACGCTTCGGAAACTCAGAGACGCGATCCGAACGTTCGCAGACGCGGAAATACCTAAAATGTCGTTGAAAAATGTCTGATCTGCAACTTCAAAAATGCAAAATCTGCAACAAAAATGTTAAATGCAAAGGGACAAGAGTCCCACCGGGCGTGCCAAAATGTATATGGTGAAAATGGATAACAATAACAACAATATTGAAAGGCTAAATGAATCCAACCATTAAACCCTAGCCTAACAATGAACAAAGATCCACCATAACATATGAAGATTACCTAAGACAATGCAAATAATTCAAAATCACAAAGATTATACCAATCACATGTCCAATAGGGTTTTGATCTCCATTCTTCCTATCTCCATTGATCTTGCTTGATATATTTGCTCTCAGATTTTTGTATGCACAAGAGCTCAACAAAGAACGGAATGTGGTTGCAAGTAGGATCGTAGTGTAGCAAGTTGCATGAAAGATCATTAGCATGAGTGATTAGGGTTTGACAATGAAGAAAGCATCTCCTTAAATAGAAGACACAATATGAAATGGAGGGTTAAGATTGAGAGGTGTAAAAAGAGAGGTCGGCTAGGATTAGAGGGTAGGTAGAGGAAATACCAAAATAATGAAAGAGGTAGGTAGTATAGGAATTAAGAGATGAATGACATGTGTCATGTGTAGAAAAAGATAATGAATTAATTAAATAAATAAAGATTTATTTAATTAATAGAAGAAATAGGACAATTAAATAAATAAAATATTTATTTAATTTAAGAAAGGGATAATTTAAATAAATAAATAAATTTATTTAAATGAGAAATGAGGCTAGAAGAGGATAAATGAATTAATATTAAATAATTAAAAATTTATTTAATTAATAGAAGAATTGGGCTTAGATAATTAAATAAATAAAATATTTATTTAATTAAACTGGACAATTTTAGGTGTCTACACTAATGTTGGGTCAAATCTTTCGATTATTTGAGATTGGAGCATTGACTATGTATTTCTCCTTTGAGATGTTGCATATTTGTAGATCTTGTAAAATTGTGTGATGAGGACTTGATTTGGTAGGCCTTGCTTTTGGTCACCTTTACTTGATTTCATTTTATGGTGCATGAGAATCTCTCTTCACTTTTAGTGGAGTTTCAGTAATGATGTTGTTCATGATGCCATGTATAACTTAGTATCACTTTAAATGGGAGATTTATGCAGGTACACAATGTGTTCTATATTCTTTGTTTCATTTTCTTTTTCTAACTTGTTATTATTATAGTGCATAGTGATCTATGGATAATCTTTGATTACAATATAGATGTATTAGTGCAGGTTTTTTATTTTACTTTTGTTAGTGGGTATTTCTTTTTTTCACTCATATTATTTAAGCTTTCTTGGGTTTATTTGGAGAGGTTAATATAAGGACACATGACAAAATACATCATCTACATGTGTCACTCTCTCCCACACATATTTATTTGAGTTACATACCCTCTTTTGGTTGGTTATCCACATCTTATAACTACTATTTTGTCCTTGCCTAAGTAGGTTATGGGGTAGATGGACTTCTCACCCTTTGTTTGTTTTATTTGTCAAGATTAAGATGTCTCCAGCTTAAAGTCCAAACATGTTGTTTATTTAGTTATTTTATTTTACATCCACTTTAGAAGTCCTAAAATTAGGGGACTTGTGTCATAGGTTGCTATGTTGGGACTATGACAGTTTCTTTTAATTTCTATGACGATTATGTTAGAATCAATGATAGTCCCAAAGACACTGAGAGGAGGAGGGGTGAATCAGTGTCTAACTGGTTGAGAGAATATTTATACTTATTTAAAGTTTTGCATCCCAAAACAGTGTACCGGTAAATAAGAATTAATGCAACAAATAAGAATAACAGAGACAACATAGAGAACACACCATAACACAAGATATTTAACGAGGAAACCCGGTGTGGGAAAAACCTCAGTGGGATTTGTGACCCACAATATTCACTCATTGGTCAATGAATAAATATTACTTACATGAAGGGCCTGCACATGTAGGAAGGCCAACAGCCTAGAGCTCACTGCTCAACTACAAAATAGAAGTCTCACTGACTTACAAAATGGATGATTAAATCCAATACAATGTATTGCTCAAATCAGCATCAACTATGCTAGGTTCAGTACTGGTTTAAGCTCAGTCTATAACCAAAACCTTCTTGTCCTTATACAAAATTCTTCTATCAATTTTGCATCATATCATTCCTCTTTCATCACATACATCACACACCAAAATGACCTTCAAGACTTCATACATATATGAGTCTTTTACAATATACCAAGTTGGCTTACAGAAAGATAATTATATTACAATAAAAGATATTTCCATGTTGGCTTGAGTGTCGGTATACGGTTGCCAATGTAATCTGAATGCTGATGAAAGTGCATGCCGGTGCCAATGCATGTAGAAATCTCAATGTCGGTGAATGCCAGTCAGTTGCCTATCAGTTTGGCAATCAGTTTGCCATCAATGACAACACAACCATTCTCATAAGAGTGTAGAATGCCAACAGATTACTAGTTCATTGGAAGAGTCATGGAGAGTTATTTTTTGCTGGCTCATATTTATGGTGGAGTTGTCTTTTAGAAAGTTGTGTGAGGTAAGGAATGTGTCTAAATTGGATTTGGTAGTTTCTATGTAGTAGATGTAGTGCATATGGCAAGATGATTGTTATGGGTGAGTCATGAGTTATTGCTTTGGGAAGTATTTATGAGCAATGTGTCATGGAAAAAAAAAACTTGTTTGTTTTTTACACCACTTACCTTTTGAGCATATGAGTTGATTTTGAAAACAATAGGCGCTTCCCACTCATATGTTGAGCTTCATAAATATACATGGATTATTAGTGTATTTTGTATGAAAGTTGAATATTTTCTTAGAATCTATTATATACCAAAATTGAACTTCAAAGTTTTATAATTCTAGAATTACTCTTGAAGAACATTAGCTTTATGCATCATATTGTAACTCTTGATGTTGGTAATACAATTGAGCTCTAGCTTTTGGAGTGTAGGTTTTTTTTAAAAAGGTTTTCCCATGCATAAATTTGGTCTTATCTTTTATTATTTGTCTAAATCTAAATTTTGTGTGTATCTAATCTATAATTGTTTAAGGGTTTTGAAAGAATTTTTTGCATTCACTCTCCTATTAGGTTTAGCATTTGTAAGTGATATTCCATTCTTTACTTCTTGTCATTATGGGTTGGACCTCTCTTAACTTCTTTTTTGCCTTCACTTAAGGAGGTTATGAAACATGTTTTGGCATTTAACAAGGAGGTAAAGCCTCTCACCTTTTGTGGGTACTAGGAGTTAATGCACCTCTTGGATGTATATTCCCTTATTTTTTATATATACAACACTCTCCTCTCACTTTCACCAATTTGATGAAGCTCAGTGAGAGCATCAATATTATTCTCAAAAGTTTTTTGCATTATCTCTATTTTGCTCTCATTTCAAATTTTCTCTTCGTTCTATAATTTTGATCTTTGATAATTTTTCAAGTGATCTTGATAATTTCTACAAAGGATATTCTGAAAGTAGATGAATGAAGCCCCCAACATAGCAATACCTGCAACACAACCTTACGAAACCCATTCTACAGAACCTCTTTTTTAGTCAAAATCAAGAATCACCTTGAATGTTTACTAAGAGTGATGAAATTTGAGGGAAGCAATATGCCCCCCTGTTTCTACTTGCTCGATAGGATGTAGAAACATTTTATCATGTTTACCACATCAAATTGTGAAAGATAGGTGATGAAAAATTATTTCAATGATGTTCTAAATGTAACAAAAAAATCTCAAAGATAATTTGGTTGGAAAGAGAATTTAATGAATTGAATTTCTCTAGCTCAAGTTATGAAAGTATTAGTGAACTATGCTAAATTAGGGTTTTAGAGAAATATACCTTTAAATAGTGAAAACTTTGCTATTCACTTATCTTTTTTACTTTTTGTCTCTTGTGGAAAGGGGTCCACATTACTACGTGATTAAATATTCCATGAAGAAAAGAAAATCCAACAAGGACAAATGCCCCAAGGTGAGCTGTCGAGGAAGGTAGTCAGACTCACGAGGTAGTACATCCAAATGTTTCTTTACATTCAATTTTTTAATTTTAACTTTTGGTATTTGCATGGGATCCTAGGTAGACATGTGGCCCCCCTAGACTAGGCACCATGGTTCCACTTGGGTACCATGAGCCTAGATGGGTTTCATGGTCCTAGATGGTCTCAATGGTCCCAAATGGGCGTCATGATCCCATTTGGGCAGCATCGTCCTAGGTGGGCACCATGAAGTTCATAGGAGAAACAACATATAGTTGATGAAAGAAAGATAGAATTTAATGAGAAAGAGTATTGATAAAATATTGTCTTTATTTTTTGTAGGATCTTTTTGGGATGTGAGAGCATATAGGTGACCATATTTACACATACCTTTGAGGGTAGGAATGAATTCTTCCACTTGACACGTAGACTTGGATTGGGTGTATGAGATACAATGATGTTATGATGATGGAATTGATGGAGTGATGGGACTTGAACACCACTACCTTCTATCTTCTAATGGGAGAGATGGAAATCCCATTACAGGATGTGTATCACATTTTGTGACTTCCTGTATAAGGTATCATTATGACATAGGTAGTACCATAACTCCTACCATTATAGCTAAGGAATAGATATATTGCATAGTTTGGGCCACACCTAGAGATATTAGGGGAAGTATCCTGATACAATGGTTGTTGCATACAACTAGAGACATTCCTCTTCTCGAGAGGATACTCATCTCTACTATTTCTCTAGCAATGACACCTGATGAATGAGGCACACACCTTCCTAGGGGCTTAGTTCATACTATTCAAGGTATGGAGGAGCACCAAATTGTTTATGCATGGTGATAGAGTATGTTAGTGCATCTCTACCATGACCTAGGTAGGTATGTGTCTTATGAGGGACAAAGCTTGATGAGTTGTACACTTGTTTAGGTACAAGGTTTTGAGTACATCACATGCATTAGGATAATCATATTTTTTATCAATATTATACCATCTCTCCCATGAGATAATAATTATACATGCTAGATTTTGCAACAAAGAGGATATTTATTGTGCTCAAGAGTGATATTCAACCGTCTAAAGACCCTAGACCAGATAGGAGTATGATGTAGTGGCCAGGGTTGACTAGGTAGTTATCATAGATGTAGTACGACTATCTTTTCCAGGGTTTCAAGGAGTACATCATCATGCCATTTTATTATAATCGAGTGATGTAGCAATTCGGTTAGATATAGGGTGTCCCTACCATAGTACCAACCTTCATGCAATTGGATCACAATTAAGTAAGACCTGGAGCTTGGCCTAGACCAAAAACACTAGATTATACATAATGATCCAGATAAGGAGGAGCAAGATCTGCCCCCAATCTCAAATGTTGATTTGGTTGGAGCTCATCAAGGGTACACAAAATGGTAGATCATCTCATGTCTTTCTCCCATGTTTATTGAGCACCATCCTACCAAATATTTGAGGCCTTGGGATAGATCAGTGCATGAGGAGGAGATAGATTAAGAGGAGCAAGATCTAGATGGAGAACTAGTGACAATCAAGATCAGGAGTGGATGGAGGATCATACCAAGGGTCATGAGCATGATTCTTACCATACTTAGGATCTAGATCCACCACTTTTAGAGGATAGAGGGAGGAGAGTAGAGGAGAGTGATGATGATGAAATATCTCATGCTCAGATACCTAATCAATATGAGCATGGATAGAGTAGCATAGCTATATCGACAACATCAGTATATACTATGATCTTACACTCTACATTTACTAGATCTTGAGTGGTGAGAGGGTGATCCAGGTAAGATATATATATGTTGATTGATTGATTTTTTAATTTGGTTTCAACATACATGATAATGTGATTAACATTGATATATTTACTTTCTTGTAATTGGCAAATAGGGATGGCATGACTTTCTAAGCCATGTCATCGGAGATATGGTTGTATCTATGCATACTCCATGATCATTGTGGACCACTCTTAGGTTACAATGCAATGTGGGGAGACATAAGGATATTTATGATCCCATGAGAGTAGAGGTGGAGCTCCTATTAGATGAGGTAGAAAAATGATGATCCATAGAGGAGTGGTTACAACATGAGTTCCTAGAGGCCAGTTTGGGTGCAACAAGACTTGGAGGCCTTATCAAGAGAATACAAAGGAGGAGCTCATCTAGAAGTCACTCACGATCCATTTCATACCATATAAAATATTCAATTCCATAGCCACCACCACAACCATGACCCAAGGGTTTTGCTAGCCATCATCCATAGGGTGATGAGATGTATATGGTTGGACACAACATTTTAAATAAGTGGTGAGTCCATTTCATATCATATAAAATATTCAATTCCATAGCCACCACCACAACCATGACCCAAGGGTTTTGCTAGCCATCATCCATAGGGTGATGAGATGTATATGGTTGGACACCACATTTTAAATAAGTGGTGAGTTTCGGTGTATATATTTTATTGAAAGCTATATATATGATGATGTTTTGAGATGTTTTACATACTTTTCTATTCAATGCAAAACAATGTGTTATATTGCTTTAATCAAATATAACAAATATGGTGATGAACATGTATGTCATATTTTATGTGAATGTGTTTAATTAAACAACAAATGAATAGTGCTATTAATTAATTCCACCATGATTCAATTGATACAGATGCAATTTAGTTAACAACTTGATAACTTGTGTTTAATTAAATGCAATAAGTGATGATTTAATGTACTCATGTTAAGTTAAATATCAATATGATATAGCTAAAAAAATTCCTAACAAAACACAACATGATCTACCCAACATGGCACATGGATACTGAACTATATGCTAACATAAAGAAATCTATTCTTTTAATATTATTAAAAAGAACTACACAATAAATCCAAAATAGCCTTAGAAAATTTTGTCAAGAAGGAAGCAATGTATATTAAATAGAAATATAACAAAACTATCTAACATAACATGTTTTAAAGATGAAAATGCTAGCATACCATTTAGTAAAGAAGAAATAAATGACAAGAAAGAAGGAGGACTAAGCATAGTATCTATGTAGGTGCATATCACTAACAAGATCTTTAACACACATACCTTCTATGTCTGCTAATTTGTAAGCATGCAAGCCATAGACTTCAGTTATGTTGTACGGTCTAAGCCAACTCAAACTGAACTTTCCTTTTTCAATAGGCAGAGCATTCACGTTGCATTGATTCTCATAAAGCACAAAATCCCCAACTAAAAAAGAGCTTTGAATAAATTTGTCTTTGTAACTTTGTTGTATGGTCTTTTGATAGGCTTGAATATGCTCAAGAGCATTTATATATTGTTCACCAAGCATTTCAAGTTGTTGAAGATGTTGTTCTCTTATAATAATTTTTGTCAAGATTTCCTTTGAGAGATATTTCTAATGATGGAGTCTCTAACTCTAGAGACATAATCACATTGACACCATAAATAAGGATATAAGGGGTAGTAGTCGTAGTTATACAAAAACTAGATTGATAAGCCCATAAAGCATAGAAAAATCAATTATGCCAATCCTTCTGACGTTGATTGATATTTTTACAAAGGACTTGCTCAATTATCTTATTAGAAGCTTCGTCTTGACCATTTGATTCAGGAAAGTAAGGAGTAGAAAAATAGTGTTGAATGTGATATTTCTTGAGAAACTTCTTCACATATTTGTTCTTAAATCAAGTGCCATTGTCAAAAAGCAAAGTGGAAGGTATACCAAATTGAGAAATGATGTTATCTAAGATAAATTGACAAATTACTTTAGCAGTCATGGATTAAAGGGGAATAGCTTCAACCCATTTAATAAAGTAATTTGTAGCCATAATTAAATGAAGTTATGTCCTTGAGAGGAAGGAGGGGAAATTTTACCGATAAGATCCAGACCCCATAAATAAAATGGCCAAGAGGCTACCTGAGCTCTAAGTTCAAGTGCAAGAGCGTGAATCAAATTATTATATTGCTAACATTGATGACAATTTTTTGACAAAGGCAAAGTAACATTTCTCCATAGTTTTCCAATAGGAAACTGTAGACGTATAAATCTGACCACTTTCCTAAGTGAATATTTAATATTCATTTTAACCCCATTCCCCTTATTAATTAAAATTCTATTTAATTAATTTCTTCACATTCATCTATTTGATTAAATAAGTTACTCAATTTATTTAATTAAGTTCACCTAAGCCTTTTCTAACTTTTAATTAAATAAATCACTTTATTTAATTAATTCCCCTTCCTCCCTTTTTAATTAAATTTACATTTACTTAAATTGATCCTTGCAAATAAATAAATCTAATCTATTTATTTAAATCCCCCTTTTGTATTTATGCAAGTTGCATCTATTTGATTGAAATAAAGTTATTTTATTTTAATTAAATCCTTTTCCCTCCACTTGCATTTTCCTATATCTCCCATTTGCCTCCTAACCCCCTTCTATATTCTTCTAATCACTTCCAATTTAGCCTAATCCATCTCCTAAATATTGTCACAATCCTAAGCAAAGAGAAGTCACTTCTCAAAGCCTCAAAAGTCTTTGAAAACCATTAAAGGCTTTATCTCCTCAACAAGTTAACCCTCAAAGTCTTCCAAACCATTTAATGCTCTTACATAACCATTAATGGTTAACTCAACCTTCTTGCACGATTAGAGACTTTCTCTCTAACTCAACCCTCATCTAACCCAAGGGTCTCATCAAGCATTCATGGCTTTAACCTTGGTTATTTATTTAACCCTTGTACAAGAGTTTACCTCTTGGGTAAAAGCTTTATCCAATGGATAACCCTTACCTCCTAGGGTAACCTTCATGTCTTCTCAAGCATTTAATGCTTCTTTCATCTCCTCTCAAGCAACCTCTTGTTGACAATTGTCACCATTTCATTGGTGAGAATTGTGAACATGGATTGATTAACTTTCAATCCTATCCCTTGTTAATATTATCCAATCTTGACCATCCATTGCCCTATTTTCCTATAAATAGAGGTCTCATTCTCTCATTTTGAGATATATATCCAAGTTTTCATGCATCAAACTTATAGTCATTTAACTAAGCATTTTAGTCTCTCTTTGATAAATCATCTTAATAGCATTTAGAAACATTCTAATATCATAGCATATCCATGCTAGACTAGTATATCATTGCTAGGATAATTAGCTAATCTTATCATCATCTTTACGCTAGTTTAATCATCATAGTTTCAATAGCATGTGTATCTAGGAATGCATTCATGCATAATAATCAAACATCACTCATTCTTGGAGTTGTCATTCCTAAGTCACTTTGCTTAGTGATCTAAGAGCAAAGGCATTGACTTTAGGGATCTTGTGAGATAGAGAACAATGGGACACCCCTTGGGAAGTTGAGCTATTCAATATAGTTCCTATAAATTGCACCGAGAGTCTCATTGGTGCATGGATCTTTCGAAACTGACTTTTATGTTTTTGTCACACTCATTTCCCGCACACATAAACTATTCAAAGCAACTTTTGAACCAAATATGTATAACCGAAATGCCCTTGCAAGCATCTAAATATGCTTTCTTGAGGGCAATAGGGATCTCTAATTTGTTAAGACAATGAAGAAGAAGAGCATTATAGCCTCTTCTATAAAGAACATTAGAGAGAATGATGTAACATGTGACAATTTTGCATATTTGAGTTGTATTGTTCTTACTTGTAGGATAAAAAAAAGGTACCATCATACAAATATCGAATAATATAGGTGTACCACTAATAATTTTCCATGTTATGACAATAGGAAATATCACTAGAACTACTAGAAACACTAGAAGTAAGGTTATGATTAATAAATTAGTAGTCCACGAAAGGGTCCTTGAAGGATATAAGGGAAGTAGTTCTTGCCATTTCATCCACATGTTGATTGTCTTTCAATGGGATAGAATCTACGGTGTGCAAAGAAAAATTCTTTAACAATGATAAGACTAACTCACTATATTGAGAGAGCTTAGTTTGTTTTGATTGATATGTTCCCATAAAAATGATCTTATAATCAACTAAGAATCACCAAAGATGTGCAAATGTTAAATTTTAAGGGATAAAGCCACACGTAAGCCAATGATAAGAGCTTCATACTTGGCTATGTTAATGGCACATAATAAATTGAGATGATAGGATAGAGGAATCGACTTCCCTAAAGGAGGCACTAGTATGACACCAACACCAGAGCCATTTCAACATGTAAACCCATCAAAGAACAATCTAAACCCATCAAAGAACAAGTCCCATATATTATCCACATTTAAAGGAAGGACAAGATCATCAAGAAATGTATCTAGAATAGGAAGAGTGAAAGGTGAAAGAGCATTAGCTAAATGGTCAATTTAATCTTGGCCTTTGATAGCTTTTTGAGAAAAAAAACATGAGGTAAACTTCAGCCACACTTCATCTAACAACATAAACAATTTAGCTAAGCATCTTGAAAGATATGTTTTGGAGAAAACATGCTTCAACAAATCAAAACTAATGATAACATGTGCTCTAGTAGTGAGGAGATAACGTCTTAAATTATGGGTTGCAAAAACAAGAGCAATACATTATTTTTCTATTACTGTATATCGAACTTCATAATCAAGTAAAGTACGACTTATGTAATACACGGGGTATTCTTTACCATCATTATCATGTTGTGCTAATATGGCCGCAAGAGTATTCGAAGAAGCGAAAATATAAAGAAGAAAAGAACAATTAGGAACAACAGGTGGTAAGACAAGAGGATTAGTTAGATAACATTTTAAATCATCAAAATATTTTAGATAATCCACATTCCATTTAAAAGTGCTCTACTTTTTAAGAAATTGAGTGAAAGTCAGAATTTGATCCACGAGTTGTGAAACAAATTGATGAATGGCCTGAATTTGTCTTTGTAAGCTATAGAGTTGAGATATGTTTCTAGGAGGTGACATGTTAGCAATAGCATCAATTTTCTTTTTATCCTCTTCAATACCATGATGTGAAACAATGAATCCTAATAGTTTTCGACTATCTACACGAAAAATGATTTTTTTGGTATTCAGGCACAAGTTGTATTTACAAATACATTCAAAGATTTCATGAAGGATTTTAACATGATCTTGATAGCTAGGATATCATCCACATAATTCTCAAATATTTTATGCATATGATCATGAAAGATAAGATCATTGCACATTGATAAATTGCACCAACATTCTTTAATCTAAAAAAATGACTACCCAAAAAAAGTACCCCAAGGTGTTATAAAAACTCTTTTGTATTGATCACGAGGATTGATAAAGATTTGGTTGTATCTAGAGAAGCCATCCATAAAGGATAATAAAGTGTGACCATTAGTAGAATCAACTATTATATCAATGTTTGGAAGAGGAAAGTCATTTTTCAAAGAAGGTTTGTTAAGGTCTTTGAAATTAGTGCACATTCTAATATTATTGCCTAGTTTAAAAAAAAACAATGTGTGAAATCAATGGTGAATAATTAATATGATGAATAAAGCCAGATTCTAAGAGTTTTTCGATCTTATTTTTAACGAGCGACGTAATCTTGGGATTAATATTTCTAATTTTTTTCTTAATTAGTTTAACATTAGGAAGCAACACAATATTATGAGCATTGACAATTTTAAGATCAATGTCAGGCATGTCTGAATAATTCCAAGAAAAGAGTTTAATAAATTCATGTAACAGACAAGTATGATCATGTTGTTCATTATCTTCAAAGCATTTTCTAATTCGATAGTCTTCTCATTGTTATAAGGATCCCTTTTGACATCAATAGTATCTCCTATAAAAAGGTTATTTTGTTGAGATACATCCATCAGCTATTGAAGTTATTGATTCATCTCTACAATATGACTTGGTAATTTAGTGTCTTTCCTAAAGTTTGCTTCAAAATTTTAACAATTGAGAAATCAAGGATTATGATGATATTGGGGAAAATTAACATAAACTCCTAAAAATTTAGCTAAGGAATCATTCGTAGAAAAAATGTCAAATAAAGATATGCTAGAAGTGGAATCAACATCAACTAAGTGAGGATTAACAAGAGAAGGAGATTTAGAAGAAAAGATAACATTCACATTGAGAAATGGTCTGTGAGATTATTTGGTGGGATTAGAAGGATCCTATCCAATTCTAAACAAATAATCATGTGTGTAGTTTTCTAAAGGAACTTTAATTCCTTGTTCGTTTCCACCACAACCATTGCCTCTATATCCACTATTGGCTAAGATATGAAAATGGAAACCATAAAGATATGTCATTTTTTGAAAGAGATGGTGGGGCCTCATACGTCTCAATGTCATAAGAAGAACAACTAGAAGAAATATTTGAAGAAGAGATAGAAGAATAAATATAAGAATCCACAAAAATGGTGTTAGGTTTCTTAGAAGTTGAATCTTTTGTAGGTGCCACCATGCCATCCTCCTTGGTCTTAGGTTATATTGAATCGATTTGATATTCTCACACAAAGGAAGGTGTAAAATATAACATGACCCCCAATCATCTTCTAAGAGTACCTATTTGGGTGAAGGGGTATCTTCAAAAGGATATGGTGCATTAGTTTGAGTTGAAAAAGGAATAAAAGACTTTAAAGGAGATTGAGATCTGGGTTCAGTTTGCAAACAACTTTGTAAGTTCTTAGATTCTAAACTATCTCATTTTCATAAATGAATTTAAGATTGTGATGAAGGTTTGAAAATATCATTTGCATATAATGAACCTAAGGTCTCCATAGAAGAAGGTTATATGTGATATTTTTCGGCATATCATGGATAGGTGTAGATGAAATAGTTGGACCTATCTTGATAGGTAAGGTTATTGCACCTAGTGATTGTAAACCAACATTATCAAAGCCAAAAATAGAAAGATAATTAGGTTTAATAAGAGAAGTATTGACATTTCTTTTTCACAAGTCAATAATAGACACTTTAAAACCAGATCCATTGCCACTAGAGTTTTTATTATATAAATATCATTGATAAGGACAATAATTATAAGATGATCAAATTGGTTTTGAACTTCTACAGGAGGTTACTCATGTTGAGAAAATCCAATATTATTCTTAGTCGCATGCATACATTCCAATCAAAAAGTCATATCATTATGCCTCACAAAAGTTTAAATATTTATCTTCTTTAAGGCTTCTTGATGCATTACATGATATGTGGGTGAGTTTTGAATTAGCTCCCAAAGGAATATCCTAGAGGAGTAGCACAATGTTGTTGAATAAGGTCAGATTATTTTCCAAAATATTGAGGAAGATGAGGTGCAAGAGTAAGCAATAGTAGAGAAGCAGGAAAAGAAGAAGGAACAACTTGCACAGGACTAGGTTGTTTATTATTTCTCATGTTGTATGTGTGGGCAACTGCATTGTAACTTTGTTGACTCATCTCATCATTTTGGGTGATTTGTTTTGCATAATCCAAGGGGTTTCTAGGACTTCTACCACCTCTAACAAAAATGATGGGTTTTTTTGGAGTTTGAGGAACATCAAAATAAAGATGCATAAGAACTTTAGGCTTCTCAGGTTCATGTTTGTTTATAACCAATTATGTGTATTTTGTTGATCACTTTTTGGCAAAAGGGTGATTTAGGAGTCATAGAGGAAAACTCAATAGAGATGAAGTCATCAAGGGCTTCATCCAACATATCAAATTCATCACTACATAGTGGCTCATTACAGGAATTGAAGTCTTGTAAAAAGAGATCCAACATAGTTTCAAATCACTTTCTCTAAGAGAGGGATTGGTTCTTGTTTTTGTTTTCTAATATAAGAAAATAAACACTTACTCTAACTATTGCAATGAACTGAAATAGTCTAATGTATCAAAGCATGTAAAATATACTTATTTAATCTAAACACACATGATATAAAATATAACAATGCATGAAAACAAGATTTTTTTCTTTTTTTATTGTTTTGAAATGAAAACAAAATGAACATACAAATTAGAAAATGATGCAAGGATGTTGAGTTCACTAAAATGTTTAGGAGGTGAAAAAAGGAAGAACTAGATATAAACTCAACTAGGCCAAAACCCTCTTTTAGCTAAACATTGGAATATGAACCACAAAAAGGGATATATGCTTGACTATTATCCTAAGAGATTCAAGTTATTCTAGTTTTGATTTGAAATATTTGTTTATTTGACTCAAAATGAAAGCTAACTAGGTCTAAGCATACATAAATTAACATATAAGTTGATTAAATTGTCTAATACGGAAATTGAAACCATATAATAGATTTAGAAATGGAACAAATACTCAGGTATGCACCTATGCCTAAAAAAAGAGCCGATACTAGAAGCGCAATGTTACCAGGTGCCTTGGTATGACTGATGAATCATTGAGTAGTGAGATTGGATCTACAACTTTGATTATTTGTACTTTCTTCCTACAAATCTTAGCTTGAACTAGGGGGACAAGGGTGTTAGGCACTCCAGTCCCATTCCAAGTACTTTCAGACCAAATATGTAGTGGATCTCTATATCTGCATCCTAAGCAATTTCCAGTCTTCGATATCTGATGAGATGTAACTAATTTTGCAAAATAGAGAGAAGGTGTGGTTGTGACTATATACGGGTTTGCCTTAGTCAACTGATTTCCACCTCCACAAATAAACAATATTAAATCTAAAAATAGTTTGTGTGCTCTGAATCATAAGTGTGTCTAAGATTTCAATGATCTAATATGCATAAAATATAAAATAGAGTCCTGCTTAAGTGTATTAGAGTAAACCCTAAATCAAATGTGAAATATGAATTAACTCAAAAATGCATGAATCACATAACTCAAAAAATAAAAACTCATATCTGAAGCTTAATTATAGAAATGTTAGAATAACATGAAATCATACCCAACCCCTTAGGGAGAGGTACAAGCCAATCATCGGTTGGTGACTCCTTATCATCCTCCAATATTTTCTTCCATCATGGTGAATTAGTTTAAATGACAACTTGATATTACTAGTTTTTCCTTGAATTTGTGGATCTAAAACTTCACATTAGCCAAAGCTTCCACATCTTAAGGATATCATAAATTTGAACCTTCAATTGATATCACAAATGAGGAAAATGGCTTGCTTATATACCAAATTTTAACTTTAAATTAATAAAAGGTTGACTTAATATTATTGGTTTTTGTATTGGGGATAGATTTGGAGAGGGAAAGATTGACACTTTATCTTCCCAAAATTTTAGCCAAAAAACATCGGACAATGGAGCTAACTGACATTGTGCTAACAAAATAGGCCCTAGTTTTTAGGGTCATAAGAAAATAGGGTCTTGATATTCAATTTATAATTTATTTGAAGAATTACATATTTAAATGGGGGAAAAATTACTTAAAATTTTAAAAAAGGATAGGACTTATAATGAATTAAAATGATGAAAGATAGAGGGCACACCTAAAATTAAGGCCCCAAATAAAAGTGTGATGATATTTAAATTAAGAAAGGACTTGTATTATTGAATTAAACATTATTTAATTGCTAGAAAGGACCCTATAATACATAGAAGAGTGAAAACATTAAAATGACTGCTAGGAGAGCATAAAATTGGACTACCTAATTAAAGGAGTACAATTTATGACACTACAACTCCTACATCTACCTATCCATCTCAGAACACTTCTATACATCAACTTGCTTTGTCTTCTACTCCCTCTTCATCAAGAGTTAAAGACAAGCCCATTCTTTAGGGTAAGCCTCCTCATCTAGAAAGGACCACACAACCTCTCATGGTGTCTTGTGTTCCTTTGAATATGCCTAGCATAGAAAAAGGAAAGACACCCACATCATTGAAGTCTATGGCATGCCCTCCCTTCAAGCTTCTCATCCTTTGAAAATATCTCTCACCCTACTTTGTATGGCAAGGGTAATTTTTGTTGCATTCTTTTCCTTTACCTCTAACATATGTCCCTTAGCCTTTGAGGGATCCTCTTGTTCCTCTGACTGCTCCTGGAGAAAATAGAGGAAAGGAGTCTCCAACTGAGTGTATAGTTCCTTCTTCTCTAGCACCTCTTGTTTCATCAGGTGAGCCTTCTCTTCCATCAACAAAAATGCAAATGGCTGCCCCTATGATGCTTAATGCTACAAGGTCTTCTCAAATCTCTACTCCTAAAGCTCACCTATGTCGGAAATAACTTGTGCGTAAGTGTCATCAATGAGTGATGCCTCTAGAGTATGAGGCTACTTTGAAGACTAAGAGTGAGTCTTTGGTTTTTGCTTTTGTTTCTTTTTGTTTCATTCTTGTTCTAGTTTCCATTACTCCTATTGTTTTTGCATTTATATCCACTCTATTTTCACGTTGGTTCTAGTTGCTTCAAGGGATATTAGTGAGGCTTTCCCTAAGTGAGTATAGGCATTCATTTCTCCCTCCTTAGACCTACCTCTTATCGCCTCTCTTCCTAATGTCCCTCCATTTTTGCAACCCATAGACATGCTTTATACATAGGTGGTGTCTAGTGCAACCTTGTTCACTCCTCCCACTTCTTCTTTGAATCTCCATCAAATCTTGCATGGGGTCCTCAAGCCTATCATGATTGATGTGAAGCCCCCACCTCAACCACCTAAGCATAAGTTTGAGTAGGGTCCTATTCCTGAGTTTCATCATAGGAAGTCAGCTCTTGTGACTTCTTTATCTATATCAATGCTTGCTGCTGAGGAGGCTCCTCTTTCTCTAGAGTTTTTTATTGCCCCTCTTTCCAAGACTGGCGATGCATTTATCATTTTCACCTACTTCTTCTTTAAAGAGGTGCATGTTTAACTCTCTAGAGAATATCCTAGTGTTGTCAATTATCTTCACATGGTCGTTCTCTCTCTCTCTCTCTCTCTCTCTCCCTCTACTTAATCTTGCATCTCTTTTTTATATGCTCGCTAAAAAGGCAGCAAAATGTGCAATTTCACATCACATAGGCTTCTACATTAGCTAAATTGGTGAAAATGGTCAAGCTTTGATCTCATCAGCCTTCGTTGCCATTTGTCTCACTTGTCTTACCAACCATTTGGTTTAGATTGTGCATGGACATGTGAATTTCGTAGAGATATCCATGTGTGGTGTATTAATATGGAAAATATATGTGACTAAAGGTAGTTGTTGATACATTACACTTAATTCTGGTAGTGTAACACCTCTCTAGGTCCACAACGACATTGAGACAACTTCCCATCTCTTTAAACTTTCCATTCTCACCTCATTTGGCTCTTTGGTTACTTTCTCACTAGCTCTTGCTTTCTTAGATGTTCATGCTCTCAATCTTTCATAGTTTCTTCCATTTTCCTGTTACTACTTATTAGATTGCCATTAGTTTTATGTCAAAGTTATACTATATACTCTAGTCGGTTATCTATTACCGAAATATTCAGTCGGTATGAATAGTCTAGTCAGTTACAGAAGAAAGTAGTCACGGAACGCAGTATACACCGAGCTATCTATCGAGTATCTTTATATGTCTACCGAGTAGCAAAGATGACACACCGAGTTGATTTACATCGAGTGAAACGTGTTACCAGATTCATTGAACCTGGACATGCATATGAAAACGTGTTACAAGATCGAGGCACATCTAACCGTTATCACATTGGAAATTGCACTTAAAGATTGTGTATGATTTTGAGGTTATCTAACCAATGAAATATTTTGCATGATTATTCATTCAATAAATCGTGTTTGTAAGATCAAAGCAATGAATTGGATCACCGTCATAAGAGATCTATTTATACAACATGAATTAAAATTTCAAGGTGTGTGCATGAGTATGAGAAGACTGTTACAGAGACACAAAGGTCATCGAGAAGGTTTTCAGAGAACAGTCAAAGAACAGAGTAAACAGAAGGGTTTACCAAGTTACTATATGGGTTACCAAGGTATGCTATAAGCAAGGTAACTTATTCTGAGCACATAGAATCTGCTATAACATTCCAGATGTAAAGTTGCAGATATTTGTAATGATTTTATTGTAATATTTTGAAGTTGTAAAAGAAACCTTTAACAGGGTAAAAGACTCTAATCAAGTCTATAAATTGTAAAGCCTCTAACTAGGTACAACATTTAGATGAAGTGTTGTAAAATCCTTTAGCAAGGTAGATCTAACAGATATTGTTACTCCTAACAAGGTATGCTATCAGAAATAGCTAAACATGTAGCTCTAACCGACCACTCTTTATTATTGTAGTAGTGAAGCTGTGGGTGCCATCACCACCACAGTTTTTCTCTCTAACCAAGAGTTTCTGCGTAACCAAAATATGTGTTATGGAGTGAATCATGTATGATTGTTATCTATCTGTTTTAGTTTTATATTATGTTACTGCACTATTCAGTTTATGCATAATAGTAAAGATATTGTTGAAGAAATGTTTTGAAGTACTAATTCACCCCTCCCCTCTTAGCACATTAGCTTTCCATATTGGGCCTAACAATTGGTATCAGAGCTTCAATCTTGGAAAAGGGTTTAACTACCTAAAGAGAAAGATCTTATCAATGGAAGGCTATAAACAATCTCGGAGGATTGTGTATTTGCAAGAAGCGTTGGATCATGCTAATCAAGTGATTGCAGACATGCAAAGGCAAATGCAAAAATCTCTGAAAGTGAGAAGAAGATTATCTAACGATCTGTAGGACTCTCAAGAGTTAGTGGAACAAATTAAGACATCATCTGAGAACAGTATATCTGAAGAGATTGAGGAACTGATTGGAATATTGAAAGAAAAGAACAAAGCACTGGCTGGTCAACTGAAAGCAATGAAAAGAGAACATGAACATTTTAGCACACAGATGACTGAAAATCTAGATGCATTGAGAACAACTAAGGATAAAGTAAGAGATCTAGAAAGAGAGAGACAACAACTTGAAGTCTTAGTATCTGATAAGAATGATGAAATCACAAGGTTAACTGGAATTCAACAAAACCTATCAGATCAACTAGGTTATGCACATCATGAAGCAATTCTAAAAAATGATGAGAATCAAGCATTGAAACTTGAAGTATCAAGGTTGACCGATGAACTTGAAACAAAGAAGAAATCCAAAGAAACACTGAAGAAGAGTTATGAAGCATCAAAGATGTTGGATGAGCAACTGAACACAAGACGACCCAACAAAGATGCAGGACTCAGTTACAAAGGAAAAAACTCTACCGAGAAAGGAATTCATACTACCGAGAGAGGAGAATCATCAAAGCAAGTTGGAAACAAGAATAACATCAAAAGAAAGAAGCCTATTTGCAACTACTGTGGAAATCAAGGTCACACTGCCAACATGTGTCAAATCAGAAAAGGTAAGCAACCGAATGTCACTAAGTCCAATGGTTATTGTCACAATTGCAATAAATATGGTCACACATCTAATCAATGTAGGACAAAGTTTGTTAACAATTATCAGAAGGCAAAATTAAAAGGGTTTTGTAAAAACTACAATAGATATGGACATAGTACTGAGAAGTGCTGGCTTAAGCAAAAGAACTATATGTGGTCTGCACACTGAGCAAATGATAGAAGTTACTGAACTCACACACATCCTTACCGACAGTATTCTATAGTACCATGGGATTACAATACAAGGATATGGTGTGAATGTTGTGGAAGATATGGACATATAAGTGCCAACTGTTTTATAAGGTTTGGGATGTACAATCGAAGATCATGGAGAAATATTGGTATGGCATGTTTTCATTGTCACAAAGTTGGACACTTAGCTGGTGATTGCAGAGATCAACCTAGAAAAGACATGGAAGAAATAAAAGAAAAATTAAAGATGATTTGGAAAAAGAAGGAAATTGTGTCAAATGAAGAAAGCACCCTACCTACCGAGTTAGGTGCACCTATTCCAAATTAATCAGTAAAGGTATGAAGGGACTACATTCTTTAAAGGTTAAAATCTTAACAGTTCCTATTCTATTATGTACTTAATTCAAAATCTGCATAGTTAAGATGTAATAGTAAGTTTGAAATTATATCAAAGTCTTCGAAGCACTTTACAGGAAACTTGTCAAGTCAGTGAATATAGGAAGCCTGTCAAGTCGGTAAATGAAGGAAGTTTGGTTACTCGGTTAAAATGAAAAAGGAGAGTAAATCAGTTAAAGAAGAACCGAGAGAATTTAATGTTTTGACCTAACCCGCACGGAGCCTGATAAGGTATTTTGTGTACTTAAAAGCATTTTTGCTGTCATTTACACTTACCAAGTTTTCGAGAAAGCAAAGCAAGCGATTCAAAGGTGATCAAAACCTCCTACAAAGAAAATTCAAGGTATTTATATCAAATCTCAACACATTGTTAAGCTAGTTTATTGATCTTATCTAGCTGCCATTATCTGCTAAGTATAAAGCGTCTGTCATTTGAAATCCTGAAACCCTAAGGACTCTTTGTTAGTTTTTAATCTGAAATTTTCAAATGGCGCCCAAGATCCAAGATCCCATAGTTGTCAAGAATGTAGAAAAGCCCTCACTGAAATACTCTTTGACTTCCAAAGTCACTTCTGAATCGGATGACGAAACCGCCTTTTCACTCATCTCGGACTGAGTGTTACTAGTCGAAGATGTGAGATTCTTCACCAAATATCATGTTGGAGAACTCGGTCATGTTGAAATCAGAGACACCTATGATGAGCTATGTACCGATGGTGTATTGAACAGCAAGTATGAGCACATAAAAGTCAAGGGATTAATTGAAGCCCTAACCTATCCTCGTGTGTTCAAACCCCAGTGGGTCAAGTTTGTTCTGAGCAGAGTTCACGATGATTTCATGTGGCTAGAAGAACAACCATTTAAGATTACCAAGGAAATCATTCATCTGATTACTGGTTATCCTATCTATGATCATGCCCGAGCCCAAAAGATGATATCACAGAAGGAATTGATTAGTTTAACCGAAGTAGAATCTGACTGCAGAGGATTGAAACTGAATAATGTCATTGATGAAGAACTAAAGTTTGCCATTACAGTAATGGGCTACTGTTTCTTCCAATCGGCAAGGGAAAACAGTGTTCCCTGTACAACAGTAGACTTTGCTTACAAAATTGTGAAAAAGGGAATGAAAATTGACCTATGTGAGGTGTTGCTGAAGAACCTATTTGAAAATCTGAACACCATCAGGAAGCCGAAGAAGAACAACTCGGCTAATACTCTAAAGTTTGGATCACTATTGGTATGCATGTTTTTCTACTTTGAAAAATTCTTTCCATCAGTCGGTAAAGTTGTTTGGGAGCTACATCGACCAGTCACCCATCAGATAAATGATTTCATTAAGAAGTTAGGTGATAATTTTAATGATATCATGGATGATTACTTCAGTAAATTTTAAGAGAAAATGCATAACAGATATAGGATTCCACCCCAGCTAGTAGAGAAATACAAAAATGATATATGTTTTGAAGTTGACACCGATTACTGTTATGTGAATGTTGTGGAACCGAGGACTCAATCTTTGTCACCAATGGGTTATGAGATTGATTTTGACATCACAAAATAGCAAATTGATGCATTTCTTACATTGCCCAGACATGCTACCGAGCTGAGGTATGGTACCTATGAGGAAGTAAAGGAAAAGGTAAAGATGAGCATTGTAGTACCCAAAGCTACAAGAAAGGCAACAAAAATGATTAAGGCATTGTCAGAGAAATTCAGAGAAGACTCTTCCTCTACACCTGTCAAAGGCACCATTGCCATTATCGAAGAGGAATCTGAAGCCCAAGAGGCAGCTATAACACCGAGCACTAAATTGCCTAAGGGTAAAGTGTTAAAGAGAAAGAAATAGGACACATCAAAAGTCTCACTGACTCCACCTCCAGTAAAATGACCTAACACTAGAGCATCTGCAGCTTCACCGAGTAAGAAGACAAAGAGTGTTACTATTCCCAAGGTAACAAAGACATACAAGAAATCTACTCAGAGACTCATTTTGGCAAAAGAGTCTAGTGATACCGAATCAGAAGATGCAAGAAAATTTCAGATTGTCAAGAGAAAGAAGGTAAATATACATAGTGTTGAAAACTTCTATGCTAATCTGAAAGAATATGGTGGACTTGGAGGATTTAGATATGTCAAGTATGAAACCAAGAACAATGATGAAAAGAGACAAATTGAAGAAGTTGTCATCTACACACTTCTAAAGTTCTGGTTAGCTCCATTGGAACTAGCTAAGTCACTTCCAAATGAACTGTATCTGCATATTGATAATAGGTGGAAGTGTGCAATGGACTCAAAGAAACAAATCATAGAGAGAAGTCTGGTTCATTTATTTCATGATATGTCAGTAGCTGAAATAAAGGAACATCTGACAACCTACAATTCTAAGTTTCTTGTCAAACAGAGAGCTTTAAAACTGATGAATGGGCTATATATTGAAGTAGAAAATGAGACAAAAGCAAAGTGGCAGGAAATATTCAAAATCAAGGATGCCGGTGAGCAAGCTACAGTTGAAATCGTTGATGTCACCAAGCACAATCTTGATGTCACCGAGCAAGGTCATGTTGTTACCGAACAAGACCCTGCTAACACCATTCAAATAGATGAAGATGTCATTGATTCAGAGGCACCAGAACATGAAATGATAGAAGGCACTGCATATGCAAAACTTGTATCTAGTTATTTTGGAACAAGTTCAGCCTTATCCACTGGTCAAGCAACCTGTCTCAACCGAAACTCCTCGGGATATAGATCAAGGCACTGAAGGTCACAAGTCTGCAGCAGGAGAAGGTACTACTCAAGAACAGACATCTCAAGCACCTTCTAACACTGAGAATGTTGCAACTGAGACACCGAAGGACTCTACAAAGGATAAAGGAACCGATCAAAGTGTTGCCTCTACCGAGCAACCGACTGAGGGTCATCAAGCCTCACAAGCCATTATCTTAGTTCCATCGGTGAAAGGTAAAGAAAAGAAAGTGAAGAAGCATAGTTTTAAAGTTGATTTGTCAAAACCAATAGTGTTGCCCAATGTAGACATAGCAAAATTGAAAGGGCAAGCACTCATTGATTTCGGTGAACTGTCCAAAGCAAAGGCTGAACAAGAGAAGCAAATGGCCATTCAAAAGAGAAATAAAGTACTTCAGAAGGTAAAAGCACTTTTAATAGATATGCTACCTGAAGCTACAATATCAATTGATGTAGCCATCCACATTCAACTAGATGAACTCCTAACAAAGATAGAGACATCTGGAGTAGAGGCATCAGAGTATTTGAGCAAGCTGAAAGACAAAGAGCTCACTGCCAAGATGATATAAGAGGTACAAAAAGCTATAGCTATTGGCAAAGTTAAACTTGTCAAATTTATTGCTGAGTTAACTCCTCAACTCAAGAACATTCATTATTTATTTCAGAAACTCTGCACATTTTCTTTATTCATTAAAGACATTAAGAATAAAACAAAGGCAATTGAGAAAGAGATCACCGATCTCTCAAGCAAGTTGACCACTGAGCCAAATTCAATTCAGAATTTTTATACAAAGCTTCAACAACTCATGGCTCAACAATTGGACTTAAGAAATGAAGAACACAAGATCCGGATGGACATAATGACCCTTCAGACATTATTCCTTCCACATCTTTCATCAGTCCAAGAACAGATCAACCGAGCCACCTACTTATCTACTACTCAAGAGGGAAGCACTCTAGATGGCTTAATATCACTATTGGCTGATATTCAAACGCAAAATTCTTTAATGGACAGTGTAAAGGATGCACTCTCTGTTGCTCTCAGTGATGCCCAGACCAAGTACAAATCCATTTTTGATCAGTTACCACCCCCGAATGGAAATTACGTTTTTGATGTTTGTAAAAAAGGGGGAGTGATACTATATTTGTGGAGTAATATGTGACAGTACTAAGGGAGTGATACAGTATTGAGAGAATGGTATAGTATTCAGAGTATAGTATACAGGGGGAGTATACCGAGCAGTATACAGAACAGTAAGCAAAGCACAAGAACAAATCACCAAGCATGCAAAATCAGAGTTATGTACAGTATATTGACAAGGGGAGTATATTTGATATATTATTTTATTGACTATTCTATATACTGTCAGTATAGTCAAATTTTGCAAGTATATAGATTATTGAGTTATAACTTTGAAAGTAGTTTTTGTCAAACATCTCAACTAATGTCAAAAGGGGAGAATGTTACTACTTATTAGATTGCCATTAGTTTTATGTCAAAGTTATACTATATACTCTAGTCGGTTATCTATTACCGAAATATTCAGTCGGTATGAACAATCTAGTCGGTTACAGAAGAAAGCAGTCATAGAACGCAGTATACACCAAGCTGTCTATCGAGTATCTTTATATGTCTATCGAGCAGCAAAGATGACACACTGAGTTGATTTACATCGAGTGAAACGTGTTACCAGATTCATTGAACCTAGACATGCATATGAAAACGTGTTACAAGATCGAGGCACATCTAACCATTATCACATTGGAAATTGCACTTAAAGATTGGGGATGATTTTGAGGTTATCTAACCAATGGAATATTTTGCATGGCCATTCATTCAATAAATCGTGTTTGTAAGATCGAAGCAATGAATTGGATCTCCATCATAAGAGATCTATTTATACAACATGAGTTAAAAGTTAAAGGTGTGTGCATGAGTATGAGGAGACTGTTACAGAGACACAGAGGTCACCGAGAAGGTTTTCAGAGAACAGTCAAAGAACAGAGTAAACAGAAGGGTTTACCGAGTTACTATATGGGTTACCAAGGTATGCTATAAGCAAGGTAACTTATTCTGAGCACATAGAATCTGCTATAACATTCCAAATGTAAAGTTACAGATATTTGTAATGATTTTATTGTAATATTTTGAAGTTGTAAGAGAAACCTTTAACAAGGTAAAAGACTCTAATCAAGTCTATAAATTGTAAAGCCTCTAACCAGGTGCAACATTTAGATGAAGTGTTGTAAAATCCTTTAGCAAGGTAGATCTAACAGATCTTGTTACTCCTAACAGGGTATGCTATCAGAAATAGCTAAACATGTAGCTCTAATCGATCACTCTTTATTATTACAGTAGTGAAGTTATGGGTGCCATCCCCACCGCAGTTTTTCTCTCTAACCAAGAGTTTCTGTGTAACCAAAATATATGTGTTATGGAGTGAATCATGTATGATTGTTATCTATCTGTTTTAGTTTTATATTACGTTACTGCACTATTCGGTTTATGCATAATAGTAAAGATATTGTTGAAGAAATGTTTTGAAGTACTTATTCACCCCTCCCCTCTCAGTACATTAGCTTTCCATATTGGGCCTAACATTTCCCAGTTCATCTCATCTCCATTGTTGCTCACAATGAAGCTCTACCAAATTGGTAAGCCTATGGTCTTCTTCACTCTAGCAATCTCTTGGTTTCTTGCATTGAAGGGAAGTATTTCTTTTTTGGGTTATTTTATTTGCATTGTTTAGTATATATATGCTTGTCTAATTATCATTTACCTCTCTTTGTATCAATTTATTTCTTTCATCCAAATTTATCTATTTGGTTGTTCATGGACATGAAAACACCAAAATGGGGGTTTAATTGTGGCAAACCTCTAATTATAACCACCCCAACATTTTTTCCTTGATTGTATGTGTGCAAGTATAACAAAAAATAACATGGAGCGTAATTAGACTTGATTGCTAGACCCTTTGTGAGTATTTATCTATTCTTCTTATCTTTCTATTGGTTTACTTAACTCTGTTAGTTCCCTATTTGTCACTTTTATCGTATTTAGCATAAAAAACTTAGGCACTATTGTTTGGCATCTTTTTGTTACAGATTTTGTACCTCGTCCATACAGGATGTTTCCACGTCATGTTGTTGTCCCCAAACTATACGTGTTTCCTAGACAAAGAGTGTACATAGTTGTCTATGTGGTCCTAATAATCTGTACTTTTGATTACTAAGGTCTAAATATTTTTATCTATCAGCATTGCACAATTACACGCATGTTCATCATCAAAGTGAGTAGACTTAGAGGTTGTGGTAACTCAAAGAATTGCTTGGAGTGGAGAGTTGGATTTTTCCTTATTGGGTCTGACCACCCTTCATAGCAACTTGATTTTCCTCCTCTACTGTATTGTAAAATATCAAATATGTGATGAATCTAAAAACAAATGAAGGTTGTAAGAAGCCTCATTATAAGAGGGATAGTAGACTACAAGGGTTGTTATAAGTGTTGTAGCTTAATATTTTTTTAATATAATTTGTTTGTTGCTACATGCAACCAATGAATTACTAAAAAAAATATTATATGATGGATTCCAGTACATGTAAATGCGAGTGATTTTCATGTAGCCTATAAGATTGAGTAATTTTGAATTAAACTCACTAATCTTTATTGCTTCATTTTTCAATAGGAGGATAGGGATACATGTACTATTCAAAGAGTAGACAATCTAAAGTATATATTTTAGGACAATATCTCTTCTCTTCAATTCTTTCCAACTTCCTAGGACAAGGAGAGTTCACATTATAATTGGAAAGAATGAGGCTTAGTCAACAAATTGAAAGGTGAGGTAGAAATAAAATTAAATATGAAATATAGAGCACAAATAATTAGCTCAGATTCAAACACCTCTTTTCAACGGTTCTTTCATATATAAATTCCTTATGATAATCTCCAAAAAATAGAATTTTAGCTATATTCTTTCAAATTATTCATTTACTAAAGTCCTTTGAAAAAAAATAGTTTAATTTTGTTGTTCATATAGACACTATCTTCATGTCCCTCTATCATATCTAAGAAGTTTGATTTGTATGTGTAAAAATTTCTTAGCTACTTGGATTTCGATCCCAAGCTTTGTCTAGTAGTTGTTGTGTTTCTAAATAAACTATAGGATTTTTCATGTTTCATGAATGAAGTAATGTGAATGTAGGAGATTAGGAGACAATTGTTAAAAAATATGGGTTACTCATTTTTCATAGTTTAAATTGAAAAAGGCAACCTCAAAACAGGGAGTGCAATATCTTTTACAAGATTGGATCTATCTCTAAAACTTCCCCTAGCAATGTTGTGAACTAAACTAAATGTAATGCTCAAAATCCAACTCAAATGACTTAGTCAAAAAATAACCAACAATTATGTTTGAACTCAAAGGCATCACATGACAACAAGACAAGGTGCACATACTTGTGTTGTTTCCATGTGTGACACAATCCGATGCTGATGAGTGGAAGAAATGTCATCCAATACACAAGAAAATAAAAATGTAAGGGAATATTAGGAACGATTGGGTAGTATGCACCCTTATGTGGTATACCCACTTCCACATAAGATTACTAGAAATGATAAGGAAATAATGTAAATGATACCAAAAGGAGTGGCATCATGTTGATACCTTAAAAGAATTTACTTAAAATTTTAATTTATAAAACACAATCAATGTATATTTAGCTTTATCAGCAACAATGAAACATGGAACCACAAAACACAATGTAAAAGACAACAACAAATTAATGTGAAAAACCCTAAACAAGGAAAATCGTGGTTACAATCAACTCACAATATATATGAAATCATTACAAATATGTTTTAGGCAACCACTGCCAAACAAGCACACTTCCACTTTGAGGACTTGCAGGCTGAGATGCACTATCCCAAGGCAAGATACAACGAACTTGTAGGTTGAAGCTCATTGCTCCAAGGCAAGATATAAAAGACTTATAGGCTGAAGCACACTGCTCCAAGGCAAGATACATAAATATCAAATCTCTCAATTAGTAAAATAAATTCTTTCTCTAAATCTGAAGCTATCCTTGAACCTCTATTACAAGCAAAAAACTTTAATAACAATCACCACCACATTCACTTTCATTGTATCACAACACTCTACAAATTATATGATCATGAAAGCACTTGTACGTGAAACACATTGTACATCACTTCATCCTCTTCACCACTTCTCAGTACACCTTCAAAGACACACAATCATAGAGATTTCATCTTCTATATGTACCATCCTCTTCATTGTAAATATCAACTAGGTCAACTAGAACAAGGGGCAAGCATAAGTCCTATCAAGTTGGCCAACAAAAGCAACCATCATGAATGGGGTCCAATCTAGAAGATAGAGAGGACCTAAATACATCATATTGCACTTCTCTAAGCGGATCCAAACCATGTACACACTGGTGCACATCATCTAAGGTCAACAAAAAGGTAAGATGTGGATAAGAAATGTAGCACACAACTAGTCGACCCAAAATACAACATCCAAACAAAATAACTCAATGTAGATCCCTACACACCATAGATAGGACCCAAACACAACTCAACACACTCTTCAACATCTACACATATAATTAAGACTTAAGTACAAACCAAAAAATAAACTTCTTTGAGTCAAATAACCATAATTACCCAAAAACACAACACCAAGCACAATGCAACACCAAAATTAACATCCAACACAATACGGAGCACATAAGGACATTCATGGAACATCCAGAAATACTTCCAAAAACTTATCTCACTATCACTTCGATAAATGTTAGCGTAAAACAAATAGATACACGACAACTCATCACTAGACTACCAAGAAACACAGTCCTAAATATGACTTCAACAAACCTTCTTACAAATCACTTCAACACATGAAACTCGAATTGCGACAACAAACAAACATTAGAAATATTTCCTCTAAGTTGTAGCACCTAAAAAATTAATGTGGAACATTTATTGAACCAGTCAAACCACTTTAGAGAGACACCTAAACTGCTAGCAAACAACCATTACAAACCACTTTAGCTGCAACAATAGGAACCTAAAAAGATAGTAGTGCAATTTTCATAGACCACAATCATTATGTCCAAATCTACAAGACCAAATTCACAAATAAAAAGGAATGTATAGCATTATTCCAACTAGACATTAAATGCTCTTTCATGCATATCACAACTCATCATACTGTAAAAGATTCTAGAAACATCATTAGCCAAACCAAAAGTGTCAGGACTAATGAGAACACATCCTCAACCATCACCATAAGTCTCCATTATAGGGATATCATTATACAATCACAATAGCATCATTAGCAGCAATGCATTATCTCAGATAGAGTGTAGAGATCAAACACCAAAGAAAGTGGGCATACACAACCCTAAGCAACTACAACCATCAATCACTAGTGTATTGCATCCCATTTTCCTCATCAAACTACGACAACATAAACTCTACATATGATGACATATCAACAACATAATAAGTACATCAACAATATCAACAACATTTTTTTGAAGATCTGAGTTATGTTGCCACTGATGTCAAAATTGTTGGTGGTATGGATGTCCCATTGGTATGGATGTAGCCTAGTTGCTTATCTTGTCTTTGATGTCAAACTTGTTGGTCCACATACAATTTTATGTTGTGCAAACTATTGTTGGTGATGGGTGAGTTGTTATTCTATCATACAAGTATATGAAGGTTTCTTTATTTTGTATTGTTTATTAAGAATGACAAAAATTGGTGTTGTTGTTGAGTTTGATTGGTGCCTCAGTTGAAGTTTGTTATGGAAGATGATCAGAGATGTATGATGTTAATGTTGTTAATTTTTATAGGTACCTCACTTAAAGTTTTTTTGTTGAAGATGAATGAGAGATGTATGATATCAATATGCTATGCTTGGTGTTACTACTGAGTTTGATTGGTATCTCAGTTAATATTGTACTATCATTGACATTACAGTAAGTTGATTACAAATGTTCAATGGTATATTTGGCTTGATACTAAGTGACAAATGTTGTCATCTGTGATAGTGAAAAATGGGATTGGGTAGTTTAGGACCTAACACCACTTTCCTCCACATATTGGAATACAAAAGAGCCTAAGGAAGTGATTCACTTTGACTAAAACTCTTGTAAAAGAGAGTCAAGGAATACTCTTAGGGTTTCTATTCCTTTGCTGATACGAAAGGGAAATGAGCTAAATGTGCAACGATGATAAACTAAGCGAGAAAGATGAAGGAAATTAATAGGTAAACTGAAATAATAGAGAAATAAAGAACTGAAACTGAGACACAAAGTACAAATATGAAGGGGAAATTCTAGTATGTACCTGATATCAAAATTTGGGCATGATTGAGCTGGACAGAGCATTGGGTGCTCTAGTCCCCCTTACTGTATTGAGTTGGACTTCTAGAATCTGCTTGTTAAAGCCCTGAGATGTAGAAATACCAAAGCATGCTAAAAAATGTAGTAGACCATGGCATTAGGTGCTCTATTATTAGGGATCTAGGGCCTGCTTTTGGATTTGGACCTATACCTACAAGTTCTAGCTTTTTTGAAGATTGCAACTCCATCGGATTTCTGTATTTTCACCTGCAACTTGAAAAATGGTGTTTGGGTGGCCATACAAGGTTTCTCCTTATTCAAAACCCTTTGTTTTGATTATTTCAACCTCCACAAATAGTCAGTAATGTATTGAAATGTGTGTGCTAGAATCTCATGTGTTTACAAGATCCTAATGAGCTAGAATGCAAATTAGATCTCTACCCTATGCTTTGAGTAAAACCCCTAAATGAACATAATTAATGCTTCAAATCACAAAAGAAATAATATAAATCAATAATGTATATCTAAAAACAAGTGTTGTGAAATTGATATAAAGATATGAAAATAATATGAAACCATACCAAACCCTAAGGGAGAGGTACAAGCCAATCAACAGTTAGTGATCTCCTATTACTCTTTAATATCTTCAAAGATTCAATTGATGATGAAAATGGTTGAAGACTTGATGAATACTTGACTTCATGATTGAAGACTTCACATAACCTACACTTTCACTTCACAAGAGGCTCCTTCAATTGCTAGAGTTGTTGGATCCTTCAAATGAGGAAAGGAAAGGTTATATATGTGAACCCCTAACTTTGTTTCTAATCAAAGGCTGACTTAGAATTGATATATTTTCACACGAAAATGGATTTAAACATTACAATAATGCCAAAACATGATCCCAAAATTCAGGGAGAAAAAGTTGGGACTAGAATGTGGCGCTCTGGTCTGATCGACTTTTTTCCAATTTTTTAGGGATGCAATGTATTGTGATTACAAAATAAATCCTAGCTCAGTGTAGTGTGAAAATTCAAGGTGTGTAGATATGCAAAATCATGCCTTGAAGGTCAAAATATGACCTAATTAGGGCTTTGATGAATTAATTGATTAGAAGGATAAAATAAAAAGGGTCACAGTTAGGGTTAAGGGCCCAATTTTATGATGTGTAGAATGATAAAAGAGGAATTTAGATTTAATTAAATTAATTAATTAAATGCTTAAAGGGAATTTAAAAATACAAAATGCAACACATTAAGGTAGGTGCTAAATTAAGCGTGAAATTGTACCACCAAATTAAGGGTGTACAATTTACAAAACTACATCATTATTTGGTAAAGATGTTGTGCTTACATGAGGAAGCTTTTGTAAGGTTAGTATAGTAGAAGTTTTCAATATGCATGAAAGAGTATTTAATGCCTCGGTGAAATAAATGTTTTGATCTGGATTGGCATGGGTATGGTGTGTAGACTTGGATACAAAGTTTAATGTTCTATGAATGGTGTACTATCAAGTTTACAAGTCCTTTGGTTGCTTAGATGATGAGACTAGTTGTTGTTGTTCTCTTACAGTCTGTGTGTCTGTTAGACAAGTCAGTATTATTCTTGGTGGCTTCTGGATATGTGAATTCAAGTATTGTAGTTTGGAGGACATGCTTATTTGGTTTGTTCAGTGTTCCAATTCTAATCTCTAGTGTTGATTTTGTTCTACATGCAAGTTATGCTAGTCAGTGCTACATTTAAACAAATAGACAAGAGGTATTTGTTTTGATGCAAAGTGGTTGTGAATCCTATGTTGATAGATTTGATTGAAAAGGTATGTGTCAATCTGTTGATAAGAGGCTTGATACTATTTGGTAACAGAGTTTAAGGTCAGATATATTTGACATGTTATTAGACACTTGACACAGATGTTCAAGGTCTATTTCATAATTAGGAGATCCTATTCCTCTTCAATTAAGTTATTTTTGTTGACAAACAATGTGTCTCTCTTAGTAGCTCTTTGTATCTTGCCCTAAAGAAGTAATCTTCAATTGTGCAAGTCTTTTGTATCTTGTCATAAGGTTATGTGCCTTTGCTTGCAAGTCCGAAGTAGTGAGCTCCCTGCCCTATGGCCTCTTTATTGTCACACACACACACACACACACACACACACACACACACACACATACACACACACACACACACACACACATATACATATACACATACATATACACATACATATACATATATAATGTGTGATTGTGACCCATGGTCTTTTCCTTCTTGAGTTTTCCAAGTAATTCTTGTCTTCATGAGTTGGTTGTGTTTTATGCTTTCATGATTCCATTAAAGTAATATGTTAATTGTGGTTTGAAATTTAATAGATCAGAAAAAAAAGATTATTATTAGAGATCTAGATTGATTAAACCCCCTCTTAGTCTTGTTGTGAGTTCAACAATTAGTATCAGAGTCTAGTCCTTTCTTGAGAAGCTTAAGCGATTGAGGGAGATTCAGAATGGCAAGATTTTAATTTCAAAGAATCAAGGTTTGAAGGTACAAATTATTCTTACTAGAAAGAGAGAATGGAACTTCACTTAGAATCTCTACTAAAGGGAATATGGTATATTATCATGACTGGTTATACTACTCCACAAAATGGTCCTCCACAGACTCCTAATGAGATAAAATATTTTGAGAATAATACAAAGGCTAAGTTTGATATTGTTAACTGCTTAAGTGTTGAAGTGTTTGGCAAAGTTATAGGATTGAAGACTACTGAATAAATTTGGGACAAGATGAGAAGTGTATATGAAGGTGATCTAAAGTCAAAGCAAGCTAAATTGACAAATTTAAATCACATATTTGAGAACATGAGTATTTTTTATGATGAGATCATTGAAGGCTATGTGCATAGGGTAAATTAGGTTGTAAATGCTATCAAAAGTGCTAGTGGAAAAATAGAGGAAATAAATATTGTGAGAAAAGTGGTATTGACACTACCTAAACCCTACAAGCGCAAGAGGTTTTTTATTGAGGATATTACTGATATAGATAAGTACACTCTGGACCAATTTCTTGGTTCACTATTTGCTTTTGAGATTGCTAAAATGGATGATATCAAAAAGGAGAGGAGAGAAACAACACTCAATGTTTTAAAAAAGACTAAAGATGAACTGTTGGATGAGCTTGAAGCAAACTTTGCAAGAAGATTGAGAAGAGGAACCATAAAGTACAAAGGTATGTTACCTCTAAAAAGCTTTAATTGTGGTAGAATTAGTCATTATGCTTCTAGATATATGTATAAGGAGGACTATAAAATATTTGATGATGATGAAAAGAAGGATAAATACAAAAGTAGTGATAGGAGTAAGAAGACAACTGACAAAGATAGATGAAAAAGAGGATTTTGGTCAATACAAAAATACTTATTTGAAGATGAAGATGGCGATGATTCAAATGAAGAATTCTTGTTCCTAGCAGTAGAGAAGATGGATAAAATTAGATGGTTCAAAAGACAAGAAAATATGAAGAACAGTGGAAACCTTGTGAAAGAAAAGGATGCTTTGCATGCTAAAGTTGAACCAAAAGCTTGGATGGTGGATCAGTGAAATTTGCAAGAGAGGAATTTTTTAGCTATTTATGAAAAAGGATGCATTACAATTGATGGTAAGCATAGTATTGATGATTTTTACTATGTCAAAGGTCTGAGACATGATTTGTTAAGTATAAGTTAGATGTGAAATAAAGTTTATGAGGTATGTTCTCATAACTTCCATAACTAACTTCCTTGCACCTCCTTTTATGATTTCACATCTCTTTAAATGTTCAAGGTATATTTCATGATTAGGAGATCCTATTCCTCTTTAGTTCAGTTATTCCTGTCGGAAAACAATGTCTCTCTAGGAAACTCTTTGTATCTTACCTTGAAGAAGTGATCTTTAGTTGTGCAAGTCTTTTATATCTTTCCCTAAAGTCATGCACCTTAGCTTGCAAGTCTCAAGAAGAAATCTCCCTGACCTATGCCCAATCTATTGTAATCATTCATATGTATATTGTTAGTGTGAGATTCTCACTATTTTTTTTTCCCTTCTTGGATTTTCCACATAAATTTGGTCGTCTTGAGGTTGTTGTCTTTTGTGATTTCATGATTCCATTAAATAAATACATTAGTTGTGGTTTGAAGTTTTATAGAACATAAATAAAGTATTTCTATGGATCAATTAACCCCCCTCCTCTCAGACTTGCGATGAGTTCAACAATAGTAACATCTCCAACATTAGTGACCACACAATCAACTGCCCAAACATCATCAAGGACAACACATATTGTTAGGAATTATATTGAAATCAATGACAACACATATTTCCACCATTCTCCCCCTTTGTCATTGATGGAAAGACAACTACATAACCAACCCCTATCAACCATATTTCTCGCTCTTTGATAGTGAGGATAAAAGGCACACAAAATAATCATCTTTTCAACACAAAAAATGTTCTCTCCCTCTTTCATTAGCAAATATCTCTCTTTCTAACAATCATAAACATTCTTCTTATGATAAAACAAACTAACCAACTCCTCATTTTAGAGCAACACACAACATCAATCAAGGACTAAGGGTATATCTTAAAATTCAGCCCCTGGACATATGCACTACCATATGCATCTTAGTTAGAAGGATCTACAATAATACCTATTGGAGATACTCAAAAGTATCTTTTGGAAGTGACTAGGTGAAAATGTTTGCAATTTGATCCTTAGTAGGTACATGCTCCAATCTGACTTCGTTCTTTGCAAATTTCTCTCTCAAGTAATGATGTTAGATATAAATATGTTTGTTTCTTGAATGAATTACAAGATTCTTTGGAATATTGATTGCACTTGTATTATCAAACATAATTGGAATGAGCTCATCATAAACTACCTTAAAATCCTTCAAAGTTTGCTTCATCCACATCACTTGAGTGCAACAGGATGTTGTAAAACACACTCTACTTTCGTGGTAGACATAGACACTCAATCTTGCTTCTTGCTGAACCAGGGGACCAATCTACCTCCCAATAAAAATGCACTTCCACTGGTACTTCTTATGTCATCGGCACAAATATCCCAATCATCATCTATGTAAGTCATGACTGAGAAATCACCATCCTTATTGTACCATAGGTCATAATCCAGAGTTCCGTTCAAATATCTTAATATTATTTTGACAAAAACATCATGAGATTTCTTAGGATTTGCTTGATATACAACCACCATATAAACTTTCTATGCAATATCTAGTCTACAAGTAATTAAATATAACAAACCACCAATCATGTATCTATGCCAAGTCTGATCAACATCTAGAGATCCTTCATCATTGGTCAAGTGAGAACTAGTAGCCATGAAGGTACTCACTAGTTTAGCATTCTCCATACTAAAGTTCTTCAACATCTCCTTAACATAATTTTCTTGAAAAATAAAGATTACATCATCTAACTAAGCAACTTGACAACCAAGAAATAAATTCAATTCACCAATCATTGACATTTCAAATTCCTTTTGCAAACCTTTTACATGTCCTATTTTCGGCTCCAAAGATAATATCATCAACATATACAACTACTATCAATAAATCCTCATCCTCACTTTTGAAATAAAGATGCAACATCATAAATAGTAACTGGTCCAATTTACACCTCATGTTTGTGTTCCTACTTTAGTGTGTCCCATTTTCATTCCCCCTAGGCCCATTTTGGCCCCATTTTTCTCCAACATTGATGTCACCTATTGATGCCATTGGGTGGACCCCATCCTAGAGGTTTCCCTCTCATATTTCTCATATGGTGGTCCTAGACTAGGGCATGGAGTGCCTTGGTCCTAGACCAGGGTGCCCCAAAATGCATGGGCCTCCCTTAAATAGGTCATAATTCCAAATGGGGTAGGCCATTTCGCTCGTTGATGGATTTTGGTCCCCATGGCTACACTTGATTGTTGGAGATTGGCCTAATCAATAATTTACCCAGGGAACCCTAGATAAAGGCATCCTATCAATTCATTTTGACATCCAATAAGAATTTATACCTATCATTTGTGCATTCGCAAAGCATTCATCATCAAACATTTTAACAGATTCAAGGCCGCATTTCATCCTTCAGAATTGTGGAGCAAAGTTACATCAATCTTTATAGCATTTCATCATCATCAATAATTGTAGATCTGAGGTATATATCCTTTGCATTTACTTCAATATTTATATTATTCAATTCAGGGGTAATTCCTAAACCAGGGTTTGACTTTCGGCAAACCACTATCCACAACCCTATTTCCTTTCTTTCTATGTGTAGGGAGCAAGCTAAGGATTTGTACTTCAAGATATCGATATAATCGACAATGACATAGGTTTAGCTTTCAAAAAAGTAAAATTTGGAGGACCAGGGTGAATCTGTACTACTTGGTCCTAAAAAATTAGGTTGAACTTCAAGGAATAGGTTCAAAATATCTTAGTTTTCCCATATCTCAGTTTGTGACTCTATGGGATATTTGTAGTAGTCTATTTTCAACAATTTACTTCAATCATTCCTTGTTTTACCCCAATTTCACAATTATCATCCAATTTCAACTAGAAAGAGTGGAGAAATACATAACCAATGAATGCAATCAAAATTTCAGCTCTTTCCATATTTGGATTGTGGTTAGATCTATTAGGTTTACCCCTTTCAATGTAATGGTAAATTTGAGTTCTTAGTGGTTTTATTATATTAGTTGAAACCCTAGGTCCAAATTCCATCCATTACATTTTGGTGAAATTGTCTTCTTTCATTTTTATTTCTTATTTATAGTCTTGTTACCTAATTTCTCTTATAGCTCAATTAGGTAGAGTTGGAATAGCGTATACAACTAAAGGCTAAGGTATACATTGTTTTTCATTATGTGTTCTTTACTAAGAAGGGAAAGAAATGCTCTAAAAAATAATTATGGATTCAAAGAAAATGTTGTACAAGAAACAAGAGTATACATCTTTGCATAAAGAATTTGTTCTATTTATTCATGAATTCAAAAAGTAAAGTGTCCTACACATGCCATGGGAGTAACTGATTCAATGTATCATAAAGAAAACTATACATTTGAAAATGAAGAACATAAGAAAAGAATAGGGATTTTCCATTGCCTAAATGACAAACCCCAATATTGAACTATTGAGTCTTCATCTCCTTCCACTAGGATTTCTTCAAAAGTTGCTCTAATGCCCCAAAATTGTCTACAAGAGATGAAAAAGTGGTGTTAGAACTCGAGATGCCTAATCAGTTCATATGTAGCATCAACAAACATATAATTTACTCTCATAAGGCATTAGATTAGATTATGTAGTCATTTTATGCATCAAATAAAAGTAGAGAACCATCATCAGGATTCATCAAGATCATAACTTCATTGCTTTATTTAACATGTTTTCTAATTGTGTAGGTATAGGTGAAGTCATGTTCCTATTTTGATTTATCTTATGACATCATGTGGAGTAAAATGGTCTCCTACAAGGGTTAGGCCCAACATGTAATTATTTATGCTACTATTATTGGCAGAGATTTAGTGTGTTATCCTACATGACATGGTGATTCAATCAAACATGAATTCATCATTCATAACAATGAAGTGGTGGGTTCACTGATATAAATAACAAATTGATGCTCAATGGGACCACAGTGTCATGGAAGACAACAATACTCGCCAATGACATTTCTACAGATGAATGCACACTAAACAACAAGAGAACACCATAATGCAATCATAATAGCCCATAGTCAAGATGTCAAGATATGAAGCCATGCATAGTAGAAATATCATCTCAATACATCAAAGTCAACCTTAGAGAAAAGAACAACCATTTACAGTGATTAAAGTCAAAGATCAGAAAAATACCATCCCAATGAGGTATTCAAACAGTAGAAGCCCTCATCACATAACAAATATAGGGTTTCCAAGAATAAAGGGGCTCATAAATCAAAAGGACTTAATCACCATATCACTGTCAAAAGAAAAAACAATTTGATATAATAATAACTTTGTAAGAAGACTATTAGGGGAAGTGAACACGGTTATGTTTCACAATTGTAATAGTCATGGACAAAGTAATAATGCAGTCATGAGTTGTAGACTTAAGACTTGAGTCATTAGTCACCCAAGGTTTTTTGTTACAAATGGAAGTCTACATTGAAAAGACAGTGATGTTTCCAACCACATCAACAATGAAAGTTACAAAGAAAACCATGAGGACAGTGGTAGCTCTATGATTATGAGAGAACAAAGGTATATAGACAAGATCAACAAATATTGAATAAGGGCTCACTGCCTTTGGCACCATATACAGTTAGAACAATGAGGAGAATAACATGGATATCAATACCATAAAGACAACAATCAAAGTTCCAAAGCATGTTCCAACACAAAAGACGATAAAAAACAGGGTATGAGAAGCCTTGAGTCTCAGAACAATCCTTAAACACTTCAATATACACAATGAATAGCGGGCCATATAATAAATGGAAAGAAACAAAGGTCTATATGCCATGTGTTTGTGAAGAAAGGCTACAATCATTTAGAAGATTGTCTTTGAGCAACATAAGACACTACTCAACCCAAATAACCATGAACAATGTCAAAAGGTTGATGATTATCCAAAGGGTAGGTATCAGACCTAAAAAATTAGATTAAAAGACAAATAGGAATGATCTCTTGTCTCAGAAATGAGACTTAGAGAAAAGATTCAAAAGCATAGTAAACATCATTCATTGCAGCCCTAGATAGTGAATACAATCATAAAGCACATAGTGACAGTTCTAAGTCACAAGACAGACACAAGTATTCCATAGAAACAATCATAAAAGATAGTGGATTTGTTGCCACAATCACAAAGCATCAAGATAAATATTACAGTCTCCATGCATCTGAGGGCAACAGTAGATAGAGATCACAGTCATAACCTCATTACCAATAAAGGTCTATAAGAGAATACAACCTCAAAGCACCACAATAATCACTAAAGAACAAAGGCATGATCCCATGTTGAAGTGCTTCAAAAGATTAAAGAGAAATCATATTGATTATGTCCAAGGCATCAAGTTATCATCCATTCTCAAGCATTACTCAAGTATGACCAAACTAAACAGATATATAAGACATAAGGCACAAAGAAAGAAAGCTATGTTGAATCTTTGCAATAAATACCAAATGATATCAAAGGTTAGTATAGTGAGCAACACTTGTGAAAGATTACATGATTGAGTAATAGAAAAACTATAATCAAAATCTCTATTAGTAAAACAGTGAAGAGAAGAACAAAGAATGATGCCAATTTTTTAGGGCATTCATAGCCCACATTGCAATCAAGAACACAATCAAAGGTCTAATCTAAATATTCGAACACTATCAAAGGTCTAATCCAAATACATGAACATATGTCCTAAAAGAACAGTGAAAAAATGTCTAAGGTCAAAACATCGTCCTACTGGGCTAGTCATGGTGAAGGGAACTTTGAAACAGTAGAGGGATCCACTAGTTTCTTGTCAAAACACTACCCGCAACCTTCACATCTAGTCAATACGGTAAATACAGTTAGCATGCATAGTTGAAAGGAAGAATAAGTATCAAAGAGAAACTCCAAGTTTGAGAAATATAATTTGGATCAGCTTCAAATATCAAATGTAACCTGTAGCAGCATGAGTTATGCAGATACAATGAATTTTTCTATGTAGAGTGTAGCAGGGTATAATATTCATTCACAGTTAACAAAAACTTACCATGGCTGCTTCCATATGCTCGAAACCTGCATAAAACCTTCCAGATATCTTCATCAAACCCCCAAGGAGTAATGAATCATGGTGGTGCCTTCACAGTAGCAGAGAAATGTATCGAATGCCAAAAGAATGAATACCACATATTGCTTTAGTGTTTTGTTTACACTAAAACATCTTTGGTCAACTAAGGCATTTTTTTTGCCTTTGTTTTAAAATCATTTTCTTCACCACTTATTCCATGTGCAAGTTTAATAATTTGCATCAAGCATAAAGAATAAAACATTTACTAAGCAATGATTAATATATCATTTTTCTAAAAAAATTATGTCGACATGTTGTGAGAATGGGTCAAGGGAGTTTTTAAAGCTTATTATTGGAAAATTTTTGAGTGTGAGGGTATATAGGGGTGTTAGGAGCAGTTGCAAAACATATGGAGAGAATATAGGGAGCTCTTTATTTTAGTTTTGGAGCACTTGGAGAATATTTAAGCATTAGTTTCATATTCCTTTATCATAAGATTGGTCAAAGTTGACCCTTTCCACTTATAGTACCCTTTTGGGAGAGGATTCAATTGCTAGATTTTAGGGTTTTTTGTTGCATCCAACCCCAAGAAGGTTCTAGATCCTTTTTTGGTGGGTTATGGAGTTGATGCATATAATCATTCTTTGACTTATTGTAAGGGGGAGTTCTTACTTGGTTTTTTTTTCTATTTTGGTGACTTTTTGAATCCTAGGCAGAAAATACAATGTTTTGTAGCTCCTTTGATATGTATGACAGTGGATGCCCTGAAATTCAATGAAGTAAAGCATTTTACCTTCTCAATTTTCTTCTATATTGTGTGCAAGTGTTTGATTGATGCTACTGTTTGTGAAATTATCTTTTCCTTATTGTTTTGTCTCATGGTTAGCACCTTTTGCAGAAGAATATGTAATTGCAGGTTATAGGTTGTGTTGAAAAGAAAAATGTTCTATTTGTGAAAGTATCTTTCCTTCTAGGAATTAAGCTCTAATACCTTCTTATGAAATGTTTATGCAAGCAATATATGAAACTGATTTGTGTATGTTAAGCTTGTCATTTTTTTTAAAGTGTATGTAAGTTGTTGGCAGGTCAAGTTAATGATTTGGTGCATCACCTTAGGAGGTAGTTTCATTTTTATGCAATCTCTTTCCTTTTCCTATACAAAAAGTTAGTTTAGGTGAAGTATCAAGAGGAAGTAATCCTTCTCTGGAGGTTCATTCTCACTGCAAGTTACCCACAACCTGAGAATGTTCCCATGTATCACTAGATTGTTGAGTTTACTCAGCAGGGTGCAAATCTAGGCGATAACAGGTCTCAAATCTAATCTGTAGGCATTTAAACAATAAATTATGCACTCATAGATCATATTTTCAATCAAATTACATAAATTTAGAGGTTAAATTCACAAAAACACTAATTTATTTTTTATAAAATCGACTTGTGGGTTGCATAATTTTTCAATTGTGTTTTAGATCTAAAGGCGTTTCTTCCTCAAATAATCATTGTTTCTCATAGCATCAAACTAATGATAATCATGCAAATGACTGTCTTGATTTTGAAAAGGGAATAGAAGGACTGATTGATTATGGAACTATCAAAATCATAGAAAACAATTCTTCTCCTTGTAGAAAAGCTTGTCCTACATCTCAAGAGACAAGACCTATTCCTTTTGATAATCAAGAAAAAATTGCTACACGAATCTTTTGGAGACTTAAATTTGATAAGAATGTTGTTTTTCCTCCCATAAAATATAGTAACAATAATCAATAAGGTGGTGTGTATTGTCCTTTTCATCGATGTTATTCTCATTCTCTCATAATTTGTAAAGCTTCTAAAGCATTTATTCAAGACCAATACGATCAAGCTCACATAGCTCTTACAACTGATCTTGCATATTTTCTTTGTGAAGAGGTGGTGCCTTAGAACTCCATTCACCTTATCATGTTGCTCCTCACCATATGACACTAGTAGTTAACTTCATTGGGGGCTCTTTGTTATGAGTGGTGATGCATTTTCCATAACAATCATACTTGGGCAGCAACATAATTATTTCTTGTCTCCTCGCATAGGGGGAAAGGATGGTATATTCAATTGTCTCTCCTTTTCAAATATTACCTCTTCTTTTGAGTTGTCATTTGCATATCTTGATGTCTTTTCTCACATTTAATTTTTCTTCGTGTGAATGAATGTGTGTTCGTTGTTTAGAACCTTTTTCTTTGGTTGAAATGTTACATCTTCTTATGTGTAATCTCTCTTTGGAGGTTGTGTAATTATTCTCTTTTTCATATGCTTGAGGTGAATTTATCTTTCATATCCTTTCAAAGGGCCCACTTTTCCATTATTGATTGGTGTTTTCTTATGATGTGAAGTTATTCCTTGTGTGAAGTTGTTTGTTTGATCAAATATTCTCTCTTATGTAAGAGGTGTATGTCCTTGAGTACAACCTCTTCTTCACTTGGCAATTTATGTCTATTATAAATAAACACCTCACTTTGGGATAAATCTATGTGATCCTTCATCAAGAATCTCTTTTTCTTAGAAATGGGTGGAAGGTATGAATTCTTGTTCTCCTTCCTTTCTTTTGGTCAATGATGTTATTTTTGTTTAAAAATATCCTCTTGGAGGTATATGTCTTTTGAGAAAAGATATCTTCCTCCTTCTCCTCCTAAGGATTCCATTTTCACTTGTTGCAAGATATTTCTCTTACAACTATGTTTTCCTTGCTTATCAGAGTAATGCCCCTTTAGCTTGGATTTATAAACATTTTTTCCTTAAAGGATATCTCCTTGGTATTGAAGGTATGTATCCTTGTTTCTAGCTTCCTTAAGACATTAACATAGGACTATATTGACATCTCTTTATACTATATTTTGCATGTCTTATACAAGGTGTTCATTCTCAAAACTAGACCAACAAGTTTCATACAAGCTATTTCATTTTCGAAACTAAACACAATTTTTTTTGTCTTATATGGGGTGGTCATTCTGGAAACCAAACCAACGAGTCTAATCCAAGATGCTTAACTCTTGAAACTAGATAGTAACGTATGTATTAGGGTGAGGTAACTGGCATAATACAAGTTGTTAGATGGTCAAACTCTTCCTTTTTCAGAGAATGTAACTAGCATAACACAGCTCGCTAGACTATTCTGACTCTCCCTCTTTACATGAAGCACACAACATAATACATCTTGTTTTCTTATGAGTATTCATGTTACCGTGGGTCACCCAACATAACATAACTTATTAGCTTATGGGTTCCATGGTGTCACTTGTTCTTCTTCTTATGGATCACCTAGCATAACACAATTTGCTAGATTGTGATGTTCATGTCCTCTCTTTTCTCTTACCTATATGAGCTCATAACTTTGCTCTTTGTGGATCATGGTTTATCATTTGATGCATGCACTTTCTCTTTTTATGTAATCGCTTGTGTTTTTTTGATAGCATTCCAAGAATGATATTAGTGGATGGTACATTTGATTATTGATGTCTCTTCAACTAGTTGATTGGATCCTTTTTGTTTTTATTACTAACCTCGTGTATTCTGTGTGTCTTGTCTTTGTTTGGATTTGTTTGTCTTTATCTTGTTTAGTGTGTCCTTGCATGTGATTGTGTGAGTTAAGATCCTAAATTGGAAGCTTGTTTCCTCAAAATTAGTGATGTCTTACCTCCTTGTGATCTTGCTCCTAATTTCTCCTCTCTCTCATATTTCTACTTTACTACGAGTATTTACATAGGCTCATACTCCCAATTTAGTACGAGTGCAACTCAACATCAATTGGTTAACTGTTATAACAACTTAACAGTAAACAACTTTAATCTTGTAAACATCAAAATACTTAATCATATATCAACATACTTCATCTCTCAATGATTCTAGTTATCATGCCTTATCAAAATAGTTAAGTAGTCAATCAAATCAGCAAATAAGATCATAAACACAAAAACATTCACCAAATGACACAAATATTTATACATGGAAAACCCAAATAGGTAAAAACCACGGTGAGATGAGACTCACAAGATAGCTATCTGAACTCTTTTGAAGTTCGCCTTGTTAGGAGCCAAGCCTGTTAAAGCTTTTACAATAAGTCTTGTTAAGAACTGATTTTGTTAGGAATCACTCGGTTAAGGGATTTACAAAATGCCTTGATGAAAAGCAAATACCCTATTAGGAGTAACCTCGGTAGAGGATTTGAGAATCCAAGCTAATGGACCACCTTGTTAGAGGATTTGACATGTAACCAAGCTTGTTAGAGCTTACCCGGTTAAGGGATTTCAATTTTGTTGTAATTGTTAGAAAACAACAGGTTTTCTTGATCTGTCTAAATAGCACTACATTTTCTTGATCAGATCCTTTTTAAGCTTCAATCTGCTTTTACACAAAATGCAGATCCATTCTCTGATTAGGCAACCACACACTCAATTGATTTCAGCCAACACTTTGCCAACTCTAAACAAAACAACTTCATCGACCTTAAATACAAATCAATTAGGTCGATAACACAAAAAAAACCTAATTCTCTCATAGAGATTATAAATAAATTGGTTCACGTGTGACCATTGGATTTACATAGAAATCTATACACATTCTTCAAGAAAATTCCAACCTCTCCATGATCACTGCTTCATCGGACTTTGTAACTCATCATGCGCTATGCATTAGATGCAATCCACTTTTCTCATTATCGAGACAATCAAACAAATGTGCCAAAACAATATGAACTTATCCTCATACAATGATCACACATGTTGCCATCATTACTGCTCATCATTAGATCTTAAATCAACAAACTTGATCAGTTAGGGTTTAACAAAAACAACTAGTAGGGTTTACCAGTTACATTGCATAAAAAGGGTTTAACCTTATACACCAGTTTACTGGTTCAACTCACAAACTTACATACCAATTTACAACATCTTCCTCAAAGCTCTTCCTACCTAGTTACAAGACAATATCAATAAATAAATAAAATCAGCAATATCATAAATACCATTGCCAGTTCAAATGACATCAATGACAACATAACATATCATTAATGCAATCTTTATGCAAATGCCAACAATCTCCCCCTTTGGCATTGATGGCAATACAAATATCAACGCCTTTGATTGCTACTATGATTGGTGAATAGGAATCCTGGTTTACATTACCAAGTATTCACCATGCTCTGTCTATCTTCAGCCTGTTGCTGGTTTCCCTTTGCCAATCACATAATTCTTCTCCCCCTTTGACAAAAATGCCAAATTGAAAGTAAAACATGTAATTGCAAATTTTCACTGTGCATCAACAACATACTACAACTTGATGCTCCCTCTATGGAATACATCTACTTCTTCATCAATCCTCCTAAGATTTTGCAAGTGATTCATGTATTGATGCAATCAACATCATGTTCAACTAACTTCATGAAAAGGAACAACCCCCAGCTGACTTCTAAGATAATCAAAAGTGCTCTTAGGTAGAGGTTTGATAAAGATATCTACAAGCTACTCCTTGGTAGAAACATGCTCTAAGATAACATCTTTACTTTGAACTTTTTCCCTTAAAAAGTGATACTTCAATTCAATGTTCTTGGTGCGAGCCTGCAAAACAGGATTCTTAGAAATATTTATGGTACTTGTATTATCACATAAAATCTTTATAAGTTCTGAGATATTCATCTTAAAACCTTCCAAAATGTGTCTCATCCAAATAGTCTGTGTGTAATTCATATAAGTTGCAACATACTCAGCTTCAACAGTAGATTGTGAAGTACAACTCTGCTTATTACTACTTCATGAAACAAGTCTTCCTCCTAGAAAGAATGCTCCACTGGTAGTAATTTTCCGGTCATCAACATTTCCTGCCCAATCAACATCTATGTATGCATTCAAATAAAATTTTCCTCCATATGGATACCATAATCCATAGTCAACAGTACCTTTCAGATGCCTAAAAATTCTCTTGGTTGCTATCAAATGTGCCTCCTTTGGATTCTTCTGAAATCTAGCAACTATACCAATTGCATGGGCAATATCCGGTCTATTGTGAACAACATTGTGTAATTTTCCAATCATTGAACTGTATTCCTTTTCATCAATAGACTTAGATTCATCTTCCTTGGATAACTTACAACCTGTAACCATTGGTGTTCCAACCGGTTTACAGTCACTCATTCCAAAAGTCTTCAAAACCTCTTTCACATACTTAGATTGAGTAATAAAAATACCATTCTTCATTAGTTGTATCTGTAAGCCTATGAACTTTTTTATTTCCCCTACTAAAGACATTTCAAACTCATTTTTCATTTCATCTACAAAACTATTGCTCATGACATCATTACCTCCAAAAATAATATCATCAACAAATACTTCACTGACTAGTATTTCATCTCCTTCAGACTTGAGATAAATATTATTATCATCACTGGTTCTTGCAAATCCCATCTTCATCAGATGTGTATGAAGTCGTTCATACCATGCTCTGGGTGCCTACTTTAATCCATACAAAGGTTTATGCAATTTGCATAACATGTCTTTCTTATCAGTCAATGCATAACCATTTGGTTGCTCTATGTATTCCTCTTCTTCCAATATTCCATTAAAAAATGCAAACTTAACATCCATTTGGTATACCTTGAACTTCTTATGGGCTGCAAATGCAAGTAAAGTTCTGACACCTTCCAGTCTTGTTACTGGTGCAAAAGTTTCACCATAATCTTCTCCTTCTGCTTGAGCATAACCCTTGCAAACTAATCTTGCCTTATTGTGAACTACAACACCATCTTCATTTAACTTGTTTTTGAATACCCATTTAGTACCTATAACATTCTTGTTTACCGACCAGGGTACCAGGGTCGAAGTGTTGTTCTTCTCAATTTGATCCAATTCCTCCTCCATAGCTTTAACCTAATAAACATCATCAGCACTGCTCTTCCCATTAAGAGAAATAACTCCCTTACCTTTAACCATACAGGGTGAGTCATTGCCAAATCTGACAACACTGCCATCAAATTCCTTCAAGGAAAGAAATTTGCTCTGATCACCGGTCATATGATGTGAACAATCACTATCAATGATCCAATCATCAGAGTTATCCATCCTGGACACTAGTGCCTTCTGATCTAATATCTCTTCCTTAATAGCTATAGACACAATATCTTCACTAGAATCATCATTAGATTCTTCATCAGTGATCCCACTATCAATAGCAATAAGATAATCCCTCTTGCCTTTGCCCTTATACTTCTTGAATTTGTCTCTTTTGTATTCATTTTCACCATTAGGACAGTTAGTTGCTATATGACCAATCTTATTGCATGCAAAACCTTTTAAAGGTAGTTTACCTCTATATTTCCTAGTGCCTCTAGGCAGTCATTTTGCCAACAAAGCTTCAAGCTCCACTAATATGTCTTCATCATCAACATCTCTGCTAGATCTAGATTCATAACCATGACAAGTATCTCTACTTTTTCTCACAGATGGGTTAGAGACAAAATCTCTGAATGCAGATTCTGATTTCTGTACACTACCATCATAACCATTTAATTCAAAAGCAGTAAGTTTGCCAATGATAGATTCAAGAGGTACCTTAGTTTTTTCAATGGACTTAAACTCCTAAATTGTTGCAAATCAGATAGCATAGACCTGTAGCATGGTTCTCAGTACCTTACTGATCACTGTGGCATCTTCCACTTTCCCTCCTACACTCTTTATTTCACCTACTATCTCTTTTATCCTTTAACCATACGGCTGGATATTCTCACCTTCAGACATTCTCATGTCATCAAACTTTCCTCTTAGGCTCTCCTCTTTAGCAATCTTAACATGTGCATCACTGCTATAAATCTCTTCAAGTTTTTTCCATACTTCATATGTAGTTTCAAGACCATGAACATCTACATATTCAACATCAGACATGGAACTCATAATAGCCTCCAATGCTTGATGATTTTCTTGTTGTTCTTTCTTCTGATCATCAGTTAGAGTTCCAGTAGGTGTAACATACAGAGTTTCTACATGATCCCAATACTGACTTCCCAAACTCTTAATGTAAATCTTCATTCTATCACTCCATATCCTATAGTTATCTTTGTTGAACTTCAAACCTTCCTTCTTCATCATGATCTACAAGATCTTTTCCTCAAGTTGTTAGGCTTTTAGATTTAAGAGGACTTGAGATGCTCTAATACCAATTGATGGTATGATGAAAGAATAAGTATCAGGTCGAAGTTCAAAGTTCTCGGAACAGGTTCTAAATATTTTATTATTCCTAGATCTTAGTTTGTGACTCCATGGGATATTTGTAGGAATTTGTTTTCAACAATTACTTCGATCATTCCTCATTTTACCCTAATTTCATAATTATCATCCAATTTTGAGTAGAACAAGTGGGGAAAAACATAAACAGTGAATCTAATCAGAATTTCAACCCTTTCCATATATGGATTGTGGCTAGATCTATTAGGTTCACTCCTCTTTCAATGTAATGGTAAATTTGGCTTGTTAGTGGTTTTATTATTTTAATTGAAACCCTTGACATACATCTAATATACTTTGAAGTTTTCATGAGCAACAAAGGCTAAGAACATTTTGATTGCCTCCATTCTAGCTATTGGAGAAAAAGTCTCTTCAAAATCAATGCCTTTAACTTGAGAATATCTTGTGCACACCAATCTGACCTTATTTCTTGTTACTTTTCTTTCCTCATTTAGTTTGTTTTGAAACACCCACTTAGTCCTAATTATATTCTTGTCAACAAGTCTAAGAATAAGTTCCCATGAATGCTTCTTCTCAATCTAATTAGGTTCTTCTTCCATATTTTTCATTCATCCTTCACCCTTGCATGCATCAAAAAAAAAATTTAGGCTCAATTTCAAAGAAAAGACAAATATTTATCTATTCAATTTCCTTGACAAGTATCCTTCTAGCTTGTACTCCTTCATTCTTGTCACCAATAATCTAATGCTCAAAGTGATTCTTCTTAACATATCTTGTCGAAGTCTTGGGTTCGTATCTAATTCTTTTTCTTCCATTTTATTTTCTTCTTCAACACAAGGAGCAACATTAAGTCTGAAATATTCTGGAATAGAGAAGGTTGCTTCCAAATATCATCTACTCTAACATTTGCACTTTCAACTATCTTCCCAGGTCTTTGGTTGTAACATTTGTAGGCCTTGCCTCTTGTAGAATATAAAACAAATTTCCTTGATCAAATCTTACATCAAAATTTCCAAGATCATCTTCATCTCTCTTGATATAAAATTTTCTTTCAATTTTTTTGAAATAGTTGATAGTAGCAAGTCTCTTATACCATATCTCATAGGGAGTCTTGGAATGATTAACTCTCACCTTCACTCTATTAAGAATTTATGCAGTAGTGTGCACGACTTCCTTCCAATAGACATCCAATAGATTAGCGTCCTTCAACATTGGTCTAGCCATCTCATGAAGATTCCTATTTTTACTTTCAACAATTCCATTTTGTTGTAGTGTCCTAAGAGAAGATAGATGTCTCCTAATACCATGATCTTCAAAAAACCTTTCAAAATCATTTGATGTGAATCATCCTCCTCTATCAAACGTTAAGGATTTGATCTTTGCATCCATTTGATTCTTAACTGGAGACTTGAATATATTAAATCTATCTAAAGCTTTTGATTTTTTTCTTGGAAAATTAACCTATGTCATTCTAGAGTAACCATCAACAAGAACCATAAAGTACCTTTCACCATTGAGTTTTCTTGTTTCGGTAGGTTAGGATAGATCAGTTTGTACCAGCTACAAAGGTTTTGAAGAAGAATACAGCTTCCTCTTAAATCGTGTCCTTGTATGATTTCCCATCTAACATTCTCTGCATAAAGTGTTAGCAAGCTTGGTAATCTTCGACAAATCTTTTACTGCTTGTGTGAAATTGATCTTCACCGTGTTATCAAAATTATGTGTCCCAACCTCTTGTGCCACAATCAACTCTCACTATTTTGAGAAATAAAATAACTGATGTCTTTAGCTTCCTTCAAATGATACATATTTCCATTAGTTCTTGTTCCTTTTTCAATCACTCTTGTAGAGTTACCTTTTATGATCTCATAGCCCTTGCCATCAAATGTAAATCTATATATTTTACTGCGCATCTAACTAACACTAAGAAGATTGTTCTTGAAAACCTTTACATAAAAACATCTTCTATCTTGATCTTCCTATCAATGGATATCATTCCTTTGCCATAGAATTGAGTAGATTATACACCACCAAACTTAATAGCTCCACCATTCTTTTCTTTAACAGTGGTAAGCTTACTTCATCACTAGTCATGTAGTTAGAGAAAGAATTGTCAATCACCCAAGCATTATGTGCATCTTTATCATGCACGATAGATCACACTATTAGAGATCTTTCCTTGATCTCATCAGTTGCCAAATATTGGTTTCCTCATCATCATCAATTTTCATAGCCATAAACAAAGTCTCATCACTAGATTTGTCACAATCCTTATCTTCAGATAAGTGACTAATTTATTTGGAGTAAAAACTTCTTTAGGCATATCTTTTATGTCATCTCTCTTCTTGCTTTTATCATCTCTTATTCTATTGCTTTCTTCACTATAAGGACATCTAGCAGCAAAATGATCAATCCTTCCATAATTGAAACATTTGAGAGGTAACTTACCTTTGTATTTGTTTGTACCCTTCTTTAGTCTTATTACAAAGTTTTCTTCTACATCAAGGTTGCCATCCAGGTTAGCATAACTTCCGTCTTGCTTGATTTGAATGTAACTTCCATCTTTGGATTATCTTGCATACTATTCCTCATCTCAAAGGAAAACAAAAATCCATATAGTTGATCCATAGTGTAATTATCCAAATCTTGACACTCATCAATGGCTAACACCTTATGAATAAAATATATAGGAAGAGTTTGGAGTACCTTTCTCATAACTTTATCTTCTTTTAATTCTCAACTAACACCTCTTATTTCATTGACAACTTCAGTTACCTTGTGCATGTAGCTATCAACACCTTCATCTTTGGACATCTTCAGGTCCTCAAATCCGTTCTTCGAATTTTGCAACTTCACATGCATTATCTTTGTGTCTCCTTCATAAATGTTGTTAACTTTCTCCCAAACTGCCTTAGTGGATTTGCAGTCGATCACCTTCAAAAGCTCAATATCAGATAATCCACTTATAATTGTATTCCTCACCTTTCCATTATTTAGATGTGCCCTTATCTCATCTAGAGTTGAGATAATATGACTAGGTTAGTATAGTGATCCATAACAAAGTCCCTAATTCCATACTCCATAGAGTTCAAATATCATTTCATCCTAATCTTCTAGAAAGAGTAGTTTGTCCCATCAAACTTGAGAATCTTGTAGGATCCTTCTTGTGCTACGAAATATTGAAATATTAGGTACTAAGTCCTAGGTATTATCATCCACTAGCTTCTAATTATGGTTTCTTTGCTTGATAAAAATAATCTTGCTAAACTCAACCAATTCATGTAAGGTAATTAACTCATTGGAAATATTGGTAGAGAACTCTTGAACCTAAATTACCTTGCTACTGTTTAGCAAAAGTAAATTACTTCTCTAATTAGAAAAACAAAGTGACAATAAGCTTGGAAAGATAAATTAAGATTTACCTAGTCTCATCATATTCTTCTATTTGGTGTCTTTGTATGTTATGAATGATGGACTCTCATTCTCCATGATCATAGTGTACAGGCACACCTACAAGGTCTTGTGACAAGGCTTGGAGACTTTGGAACCATTTGTAATTTTAATCATTTGTTTGGCAGCTTCCTACCAAATGGGTTGACAAGCAAAGAGTATGTGTTTATCTCATAATCTGATCCAAGGTGTGCCAATTCACGATGGAGATTCACATTAGATAGGAAGAAATTTATGTGAGGTCCACCACCTCAACCAGATGTTGGTTAATTCAATATTTTGCAAGACTAATAAGATTGTTATCAAAATATTAGGTATGAAGGATAGACTAACATTCTCCATGATCATAATGTATAGGCATGTTTACCATGTATTGTGAGGAGGCTTGGAGACTTTGGAACCATTTAAAATTTTGAACATTTGTTTGGCAATCATAATAAATGGGTTGACAAGCAAAGAGTATGTGTTTATCCCCTTATCCAATACAAGGTGTGCTAAATCGCCACGGAGATTGGAAATAGATGAGAATAAATTTGTGTGAGATCCACCATGTAAAATGCTACCCCTTTTCTAGCACCAAAAATTTCACTGTTACTCCCTAATTAGTTTTTTTCAAACAGTTTGCATCCATTCTAATAGTTTATTTGCATATTTATGTGTTTCTAGTTTGGCATTGGTTTCATTCAACATTCATACAATGCATTGACAAGAAACTATAGTACAAAATAATATTTATTTCCTCAAAGTCAATATAAACCTTGTACAAAAATAATAAAGATAAGATGTATAAGATAAGCCCTTTTTGATATAAAAGAATTAGCATAGGACTCAAATGCAACTAATATGAAATCCACTACATGCTATGATTAAGCTAAAAAATGAACAAAAAATGGGGGAAAGGATATCACACAAAATTAGTGTTTGACAACATTACCAAATCTCCAATGAATGAACAAAAATAATGAAGTCCAAACTCCAATGTATGGATAACAACATTCAACATTAGGACTGTTTCCTAAGTTTTTTTTAAATTTTTTTAGCTGATTGAAACTTTCAGATTTGCACTCAAAATAGTATGTTAAACACAGACATGATACTTGCAACATATCATAAAAATTAAGGGTTGATAAGACAAAAACTTTTAAAACCTCATAGAAATTTCTCAAGTATTACAAACCAAATAGCAATGAACAACTTTCTAAAAATTAGACTAATTTAATTAGTAGACCTGGAATAGTCTCTCACCATGAAGAATAACACTTAGAAAATCAGACTAGCACCAACTAGGTGTCCAAGATGTCCAATGCAAATTCTGGAAATGTATGTATCTGAAAAACTCTGAATCCTTAATGGCCATCCAGTCAATACATCAACAACTATGTGTTAGGAAGCCCAGGTGTTGTTCCAGTATAATGGACTAGTACGACTGAAGTGTTTAGTAGATAATATAAGCCCAAAAACCCTGTCAATTCTCTCCAAATCTCTATCCCTAGCTTGCCACTATGTTCAACACATGTAAATCTGCCTCTATAGTATTGTACAGTTCAACCAAGAGGTTGTGCAATCCATGAGTGATGAGCATGGCCAGTTATAAGGAGTGTGCAAAAACAAACGCACTTGGAACCCAAACCTCAATACACAGATCGAACCTTTCAGACAATGCAACAATAAAACTTCAATGCCAAACTTCTGATTTTACCTTATTTCTTCAATTAAATTCCTAGATTGTGTCTCCTAGAAGCATATGAATTGCTAGCGAAGAGGGATTTTGTCCTCCAAGCGCTATAATCAGGTCCTCTAGAAAAAGTCCAATAGAATAGAAATACAAATCAACCAAGCATGCTCAAGAATGAACTCTTCAATTTATTTTATAACTTCATATTGAAATTGCCCATCCGCCTTGCCAATGTGGGATAAATAACCTTTTCCTTTATTTAATTTTCTCTTTTTAGTCATCCACTTGAGACACTCTTTAATATAAATAAATAAACATTAACTTATGTCTACCAAGTACCCCTTTAGAAAATCACTTTATAAATTAAACTTCTTTTTTAAGCTCCAAAAATGATCTCTTCATTAAAATAATGAAAATTTGATATTCAAGGTCCCTATTTTGCACTTCTAAGATTTAAAGTTTCTTCCCATGATTCTGACGAGCTATCGCACTAAGGTGTATTTTAAATATTAAATTTTTTTCTTGCAACCTTAGTAAAATACTTAAAAATTAAACTATTAATGCACCAATTTGACAAAAATTGTAGAAAAGCATCGGGATTGAAATATGATGGTACTGGAGTGACTCTGATGAAGAATAATGACAAATGGAGCCAATCGGGTGACTTACTATAAATAGACGCTCCCTCCAAGAATATTAAAGCCCAAATTGAATGTTGCAAATAACATCTGAAAGTGTCATATGACTCCTCTAAACCAACTGAACTCACTGGTAACACCAAATTACCCCTCGAGCATGCTATCACAAACCCAGAAAGTCAACAACACTTGCACTGCTAGAGAAATTGAAAATAGGGACATTACAGTGCAAGGGTAGGTATAACCACTCAACAACCCAGCTACAAGTACCGATGCACTTAGGAAATGCACAGAGGTAACCTAAGTGAAACTTAAGCAATGGTAAATAGCAATTTACTCCAACACCCCCCCTTAAGTGAAACTTAAGGAGTACAACATGTAATATGAGATGCATTATGGGTCCTAACCACATCACCATATTAGATACCCATGTACAACTACAATGCAATGCAACCAAATCTCTCACAACCAAAGAGAAAGAGAAAACCCTATGGGAGAAAACTCCTCTATAAAAGAAAGAACATGAAGGACTTAGAAGCCTCCAAAAGAATGTCTCAAAACAAGAACATGTAGAACATTACTAAAGCATGAGGATGTAGACAACTGTTGAAAGAAGACTGATATGGTGTTTTAACTGAAGAGCCTCCTCTGAAATGGATGATAATCAGGTTCAAGAAGACAACAATTTGCATGAGTGCCCCAAATGACACTACTTGAACATCGATCAGATGGCAACAAAGGCAATAACATCTGTCTATCAAAAATATAGATGCCACATAAATCTACATGAGTTACCCCAACAACACCACACAACCAATTCATGTTGAAAATATAGATGCAATAGTCTAAAGATGATCATCTGAGGATAAGTTGCTTCCACAAAATAGGGTTGCAAGATTGTCTCAACTCACTCCAAGTGAAACCAAGGAAGCATTAGCATAAGTAGTACAATACCTCCATAATGTTCACTAGGGAAAGCCATGACAGATCCATTGAAATTGTGTGTCACCTAGCAATGCATGAAGGAGAAGATAACATCTGAAGCAAACAAAATAGTACCTACAACTAAATAAAGGGTGTGCACCAAAACTACAAACACATATGAGGTAGAATCTTGAAGATCCTAGTGTTGGCATATGGAGAGATGCTCACTTGACAAAGTTGTGACTACCAAACAACAAAGACATTATACAACCCCCCATAACACTTTATAATATAGTGCGAGTACAATAATATGACACTACATTTGTGCAAAATCCCCAAAAATACATCACATGGCAGTTATCTTTCTACATCTACAAACGAAAGTGCTTACAAAATATTCTTAAAAGATCTATAAGGACAAAAAAGACCTAATAAAATACCTACACCAACGCACAATTCACAAAACCACCTTTTCAACGATATTTCATTTGCAAAAAAATGACGACAAACATCCAAGATATGAGCATTTGAATGAAAATCGTCAATTAGGACCCATAGGTGAAAAAATTGCCCCAATTTACAAAAAGGGGACCAATAAGTGGGGGAAAAATTGTTGGAGGTGTGGGTCAAAGGTGGCTTCATGTAGCACCATCCATAAAAAACCACAATCTATCATCTGCAACAAAATAAAGGTCTCAGACACTAGTAGAAATATGGCCAATAAATGACCAGGTGACTAAAAATTTTAGTCACAATAAGTAAAAATTACCAAATTTTAGTCATTTTTTGCAACAAAACTATTAATGATTGAATAAATGAGTAATTTGGTCATCGGGTAAGAAAATACAACTATAAATGACTAATTTGGTCATTAGGTAAGAAACACAACTAAATGATTAGTCTCATAAATAAAAATTACAAAATACATGACTACTAGTAATTCTCTATACTATTAGTTATGAGGTATGGATACCATCTGTTACAAGTGTATGCAAATATAAAATTTATGTTTTTCTTATCAAATGATTGCCACATGATCAAAAGAGCCCCAATACTTGTGCAGTTGACGTGACATCACATGATTGGTTACTTTTCACAACAAATGGAAATATATTTCATTCAATTATTAATTGGTACTTATCATCAACAATAACAACTTTAAAGTCACAACTATTGGTGCAATGTTATACAAAAGTTGGACATTAAATCAGCAATTATGGGGCATTAAATCAACAATTTCTATCACAAGAATTGGAATGTGCTCAACTACTAGGTACTTTCCCCTATTTAGCTTTTAATTGAAAATGAAACAACATTGCTTTCAAACTAGGTACTTTATGTTCTATGCGCATTTATACATAACTTTTGATTGATAATAGATTTTTTTTTTTAAATGATCGATTGTAATATTTTTGTTTGTAAATTATTAATTATTTTAAATATTAATTTTATTTATAAATAATAAATAATTATATTAGCATTTTTATTATATTATATTATATTATATTTTTATTTCCATTAAAAATATAATAAGAATAAAAGTAATAACATTTCACTAGTACTACATAAAAAGGAGGTTTAAGACAATTTTTAAAGACAAAATAAATATTTTCTTAAACATTTAAATTATTATTTAAATAATCTTAAATTAAAAATTAAAAGTATTTTGATTGCATTAAATAAAAAATAAATATAGAAAAACTTGCATTTTAGCATATTGAGTTGCTAAGGGCAAATGAATGGCACGAAGTGGATTTTTGTCTGCATTAAGGGCTATCTACAAAAAAACATTTTAGCATATCAAGTGGCAAATGAATGACACAAAGTTTATCTGCATTACATGGTTCTCTAAAAAGACATTTTTGCATCTCCAGGCAGTAGCTTATTCGCAGAATATCTGGTTTCATCTCGTGTCTACCTTTGTCTCCGACTACTACAAGGCCTGCGGGTATGTAATCATCTTGCCTCTAACATTAAATGTATTGTTTGCTCTTGGTTTTTCCTTGTTTACTTTTGAAGCAATAGTTACAACAAGGGTAGTGTGCCTATTGATAAATATAGAGATGCATTCATATATAGTCAACTGATTTTGCATGATGATCAAATGATTGATTAGCTTCCAAGAGCTCAAATGTCAAATAGAAATTATTTCATGCCAAGAGAGACTCCCAGATGTTCCAAAAATGAAAGTTTTGGGATGCAAACTATTGCTAATATATAGGAATATCTATAAAGTATCTTTTTTCAGGTCAAATATGATTTTAAGTGTCCAAAATTGCTCTACTATTATCATCAAAATTGCTCTCATATTTTAAGGTTTGCACCCATTGCCCATGACTGTCCTAACTTTTTGATAGGGATTTTGCTTTGATAGTGCTTCTATATTACTGTTCTAGGTCATTTACTTGTCCTTCTTCACTATACTTACATGATTAGATTGTCTTTGTCTAATCTTGAGGGTTTTGATCTTCATTATTATGCCCTTCGACTAACCACTGTCACCATGCAAGGTTATTAGACCCTTCAAGTGACTGCATCTTTGTCTTCACAACTGTCTTTTGTGGCTTTATAACTTTTTTTAGGATTTTATGCATTGTGTTCTTTTGATTCAATCATAGTATCTCCTACAATGCATGCTTTGATAGGCCTCATGACTTAATATCTCCACCCTTTTGATGGATTTGCTAACAAACCTTCATTCATTCATTCCTATATGTGCTAGGGTTGCAATAGTTTGTCTTGAATGTTGCGACAATAGTTCATGCAAGCATTAATGTCTTCTGGCAGTGACTCTTGATTGTGAGAATCTGACTTGTTCTCTTCTAAAAGTTGTGACTATTCGAAACACCATGTTCTGTTATTATCATTGGAAGACTTTTTTAAAGCTCTTTGTCACTTGATTGTGAAAATTGAGACAAAACCTCCTGACTGCAAGAATACCCTTTTCTAGCATATCATTATCATTTTGATACTTTTTTTCGTTGTGTTTGATTCAAACATCATACTGTCTTGTAGCATCTCTAACTCTTGACCTTGGAAGGATTCTTAGCCTACCATACTCTTCATGTTAAACTATATATCCATATTCACCCCAAAGTGGTTAGAACCCCTGGTATCTTCTGACCTCAAACTATTGGGGCCTTAATAAGCATAGGTAGCTCCTTTTGGAATGTTTGTTCTTACAAAGGAAACACGAACTCAACCAACCCAGATCAATAATTTTACAAGTAAAAATAGTCTTATGTAGCTGAGAGGAAAGAGATCTAGGGAAGAAAGTGGCGGGTTTTGAAAAAATCAGTACACTATCATTCATTTGAGTTAAGGAAGATCTCATGTATTCAACTTATGGTTGTAATAATAACCATGACCCATTTCATCATTGTTTTGTAGGTAAATATACAAAGACATCGACCTATCATGTCTGCTTATACACAAAATGGTGAATCGAAACCACTTCATATTTAATTTTCAAACTTTTCAACTTGTGCCATGTTTTATACAAAGATGCAAACAAAATTTGCACATATATTATTGTCAGTAACTACCCCTTCACTATCTTGTGTTGAATGAAAATCCTTCAACTCAAATATATCACTGTAGCCACCATTACCAGCTTCGTGCATTCATATTTCTTCACCTGCTTATTAAGAAAAGATGATGACTCCTTGGACTGATCGAGCCTCAAAAAATGTGTCACCCTTGTTCAACAAGGGTTGATACTCTACAACACGATGCCTATCATTCATGGGCTCAAGCTGGTTGCTTTCATGCTCAATAAAAATATGATCAAATTTTCTTTAGTTTCGCCACCATCGTAATATCATTTTGCTATTGTTAACATCATACATCCTCATGCTATGTTGTCAATTCATGAGGCTCTTCAATTTATTCACTCTTTATATGGTAGTGACTACCTTTAACTTATGAACCTTCAAACAAATCATCATAACAACCCCTTCACTATCTTGTGTTGAATGAAAATCCTTCAACTAGACTGCATTGTATAAAAATTTGGTGTGGATCTTTCATTCTTTCCTTGATTTGCCATTTTTTATTGTTCCACCCTATCACTATTTTGATTTGACTGGGCTCCTACAATTTTGTATTTGAGGTATGTAAAACAGTTGCTCTATAGAGTTTTTTTTATCTCTCTGCATTCTTTTGGTTGCCTTCATTTAAAATATGTAATTTTTCCATGATTTGAAAAAATAAAGATTTTAGGAACACGGTTTGATATGCATATATTTCTTATATACCAGCACAACAAATAAATGTTGGGGGTGTAATGGATATTTTAATACATACATGTAAAATATAGAAACCCTTGTTATAAAATCTTAGAACTGATGCCAACACCAAGAAGTAGGGTTATTTTAGAGATTTTGGAAGTAACTACACATCAAATTTTGGGTGCCTTTGAAAAGAAAGTGGTATGACAGAATCTTTGGGCATAAAATAGATGAAATGCACTCCATACTACTGCTGCACAATATTTTGGTCGATGGGATTTTTAAAATAGTAAAGAAAGGTGTATGGAACAACCAAATTATTATCATTATAAACAATGAATATTTTAAGATCTTTTTATGTTGTGAAAGTTGAGAATATTTTATGAAAGGTCCCTAAATAAATACACTTTAAACTGATTTTAGCAATGACTATCGTTTATCTTCATGTCAATTGGACCTAAATTCCATTTATCTTTTCTATATAATCAAATAGCTCTTATTTAAAATATATAGTTTAAATTAACCATTATTTGACTATCATATCAAAGTATATATTGGAAACATATGATAGTGTCATTTTGATTAAGGATACATATTCTTCATTATATTGTCTGGCTTATGCAGTTTTTGAGTTGTTAACTTGTAGCATTCTTTGGTACTAAAAGATTGAATCTATTATTATGTATTGGTTGTTGCATTTATTAAGCTAAGATTCTTGGATTATTATTGTTCTATGTCATTGATTTTGGCTTATTATTGTCCATAATCTTTGGATTTGATCGTATCATAGTTTATTGCAAATAACACACTATCTTATCCCAAGTCTTACTACTGTTCTTTAATCAAAGAGTGCCTTGAATGTGTCATCATTGAATATCACTAGTTACTTGAATGTGTCATCTTTGGATTTTTTTTACGTTTGTTATTCTCATGGACAAGTATTGAAGCACTTGCATGGGTGATAAAGCTTGTTTGGATAGGACCTAGAGACTTTTGAAAAGGTGGGCAAGGAATTAAGAGTTTGTTGCAGCAAATTTTAAGTCAGTGAGGCCCTCTGCAATAAATTTAGAGGTAATTTGAAACCCTCATTGTTGAAAGCAAGCTAATAGGAAACACACACATATTCCATTCTTAGTAGGTAAACTTCAAATGAATGTATGATAGATCTCAAAAAAATGACTCATTGTATCCTCTTCTTTCTATTACGGTCTCTATTCAAAGTGACTACTTTCAACAATGTTTTGGCATCTCCGTTTTTAAATTTATTTATTTTTCTTTGAATTAGAAACTAAATTAATACTAGAATGCATAATATTATAGATGGATCAACATCAACAGTTGACTATGGATCAATATAATGCATATGATGAAATATTAGCTAATGAGAGGAGCTTGGACAAATATCCATGTCCATGTAATGATTGTCTTGGTGGAAAGGTAAAAAAAAGAAATGTGATTTATCGACATATGATAAGATGTGGGCATAGTGGTATAAGCCATTGGGATTACAATTACTATGAAGATATGATAGAATTGCAAATTGTGAGAGATGAAGAGGCAACAAACATAGATGAAGTGGTAGAAAACATAGATGAAGTGGCACCAAACATAGATGAAGATGCAGAAATGTTTGAAAAAGGGTTTGAAGTTGATAGAATGTTGAATGAGGGTCTAAGATATGATTGGGCCAAGTCAAAGGAGGAGTCTTTAAATCCTATTTATGCTAATTGTAAGTTAAGTCATTTGACAACAATCCTTCAAATTCTTAACTTGCAAGTGGTGCATGGTTAGACAAATGAGAGTGTAGATCAGTTATTGGCATTATTAAGTTCATTGTTACTAGTTGCATATTGCCAAATAAATGAAGTCAATGTAAAAAGCAAATCAGTAAGCTCGGATTGGGGTATGAAAACATCCACATGTGTGAATGATTGTGTATTATTTCGCAAAAATCTTGCAAGTGACTGTGAATGTCTGAAATGTCATGAAGTGAGGTATAGACAAGGGTTGAAATCAGCTGTGATTCCTAGAAAATTTCTTCGCCAATAATCCCATGATTACTCCGAATGTATAGGTGCAGAGACATTGTTGAACTTATGCAGTGGCATGCTCAAAATAAGAGCACTGATGGAAAACAACGACATGTGCCTGATTCAAAGACATGGATGGAATTTGATAATAGATGGCCTGATTTTTCTCAAGATCCTCATAATATAAGGTTGGGTTTGGTCTAGATGGGGTGAACCCATTCTCAAATCAAAGTACTAAATGGTCAACTTGGCCAGTTTTTCTAATAAATTATAACTTGCCTCCATGGTTAGCAACTAAACCATTTTTCTTAGTGTTATCATTTATTATACTAGAAAAGAAAAGTGTGACTTCGAAAATAATAGATGCTTATCTAGAGCCACTGTACAATGAGATAATGGAATTGTGGAAAGGAATTGAAGTAATTCAATCTTTAAGGGATGGTCATTCAATCAAATTCACTTTAAGAGCTTCCTTATTGTTTACGATTCATGATCTTCCTGCATATGGCACATTATTTGATCTCTTTGTTCATGGATACCATGGATGTCATGCTTGCAACTTTAAGGATTTTGTGAGGCATTCAAGAAGTTTGTGTAAGTGTATTTATTGCAGACATCATGCTTACCTTAAAATGGATCATCCATATCGTCAGCAAAAAAAACGTTTCAACAATCAAGAAGAGAATCATGAAGTGCCATTGCTAATAACAGGTGATTACATTATTGTGTATGGACTGGAAAGAATGTCATTTATTGAAAATGATGGGATTGTGGGTAGTATATATGATCCATGTAATAAAAGCAGTGTAAAATAGTTGTGCATATTGTATAAGTTGCCATACTTTAAGGATATAGCCATTAGGCATAGTGTTGACTTTAGGCATACCGAGAAAAATATAGCCTATGCTATTATAGAAAATCTTTTTGGTGCTTCAGATACTATTTCATCATGTGAAGACTTTCAAAAAATAAAGATTCATCAAAATCTTTGGGTTGAAAAATATGATAATGAAAAATATACAAAACCTGGTGCTCTTTACGTCTAGACAAAGGAACAATGTGCACAATTGTTACAGTTGTTGTCTCAAACTTTCTTTCCCAATGGATATGTAAGTAGTAGAATCAGAAGCCAAACTGACATTAATAGCTTAAGAGGCCTCAAGACCCATGACTATCATGTCATAATCGAGAATATCCTACCTATTGTGGTAAATATATCAAGTTTGGCAAAGGGGCCAAGATTGGTAATTATAAGGTTCGGCCTAATATTAAAGAGAATGAGCTTACATGTATTAGATCCTTTGAACTTTGATAGTTTGGGGGAGGAGGTTGTTGAAGTCCTTTGTCTATTGGAATGAGAATTTCTGCCAGCAATCTTTAACATTTCTATACATCTTTTGATACATCTAGAATATGAACTAGAGCATTGTGTCTCAATAAGAACGAGATGGATGTATCCTATAGAACTATATATGAAGGTTTTGAAAAAAATTGTCTATACTAGGGAAAAACCAGAAGGCATCATGTCTGAGGGATATTCAATGCAAGAGGCCATGGGATTTCGCACAGAATATATGAAGGATTTAAAAAAATTTAATCGATGTGTATGGGATTATGACAAAGATGATAGAGTTTTAGGTGAAGTATTAGAAGGCAATGGATGTCGCTTCAAGCTATCACATCAAGAAAGAAGTGCAATACATGCCTTTATTCTTCAAAACACATCTTCATTCGATAAGTGGCGCAAGTAGAAAATAAATTACACAATAATTTATTTAATCAATTGCATTTACACATTTATATTATTAATCTTACTATTTGTATGTCACTATTTTATGTAGAAAATATGAACAAGAGAATCAAACTTGGATGCAACATCAACCTCAAAAACGCAGATGTCATGATTTAATTGGAGGTGATTCTTTTCCAAAATTTGAAGAATGGATTGCTAATGCAATCAATGATGCAAAAGAATGAGGTCACGATATAATAATAGAGGAAAGTGAACTTTCACAATCTCCACATTTATGGGCTATACATTTTAGTGGAATGTGGGCCTATGGTAGTCACTTAGGAGTGGAAGAAAAAGACAAAGGAAAGACTAATTGTGATTGTGTTGCTAGTGCTGAATTTATTCATGGAAATGAGAAGAAATTTTATGTTGGATTCATCCAAGATATTATTCAAGTGGATTTCGGTGAAAATAGTCCTATATTATTAAAATTTAAGTGGATCCGGCCATCCGTGGCACAATTTGATGAGTATGGATTTGTGTGTGCAAATACATCACAATTTTTATCAGAGATAGATGAGTAGTATTTTTTCCCTCTTCAAATTAACCGATCATTTCTAATTGATGATGTAAGAAGCTCAGGATGGTCATATGTCATTCAAACAGAGTCTCGTTTGAAATGAAAATTCATGGAAGTTGTCGATGTAATGCCTAATGGGCAATATGCTAATTTACAAGAAATATTCAAAGAAGTAGATAAAGACAATGAGGGACTATTTGAAGAAGAAATTTTGGTTACAAATGAATAAATTGGGAGAGAGAATGCATTACATTTCTCAAATGAGGACGAGGAAGAAAATCAAGCAGATGCAGACACTAGTGATCAAGATTCTGATCTCACTGTTAATGTAGATGATTATTGATGAGCCCCATTTTATGACTTTTTATTTAAGACTTTTATGTTGTTTTAAGACTGTTTTATGTTGTAAGAACACATACCTTCTAACTAATACTTGTTTCAAAGCTTTAATGTTAAACAGAGTTGCTATACGAATATGTTAGATTTAATCTTTGTTACCATGCTACACTGTGACTGTCAGTTGTGTCTTATAACAGTAATGACTACAAGACAAGCATTTGATGAAATGTCTTTGTAGATAGCCATTATCTTAGACTGAATTTCACTCTATCTTTGTATCATCAATTGCTCTGCATCTATTGGGAGTTCTATATAATGACAATCTTTTAGCTCTATGACTATCATGGTATGGTTTGCTACTACCTTATACCTTCTCTAGATGATTGATTGTTCTATGTATCAAAGAATGATTCACTGAGATATGCTTTGTGAACTGAAAAAGTTCATTGTTTCTTTGTATTATCACTGGTGCATTATTCAATGAAGATCTTTGACAATAATAATCCCCCTTTGGCTTTGTTCTCATGAACTTATTGAAGTCTTTATAAGCATGATGATTATATTTCTTGACAGTGATATGCTTTGGGTTTAGAATATATTGGTCTTTATGATAGTTAATTCTCACTATACAAACCATTATTCCATTTATATGGGTACTTGGACTATGTTGTTAAAACTCTTTATCTTTGTTCTATCCCTTGAAGATATGACTTTTCACTATCTTAAAGCACGACATATCTCTTCTAATGAGTTCTTTGTATGGTGGTATGATCAGCTCATCAAAACATTGTTGATAGTGTTGAGATTATACAAACTTATTTGCAGACTAATATTGTTTGTGGTGTGTGAAACAGAACAACATATCTGAAGAATAATAACATTTAGATTATAACATCTTTGTAGCCTTCAAGTGTCTTAAAATTTTGACATCTAACCTTGCAGATCTGAAATCAGTGACAGTGGTATGCTTTCATATTTGTCATTCTTGTTCTAAAAATATATTAACAAGTCATTGGAGTTCGCTGCTAAACACAAAGTGTGAAGATCTTGAATGATAACATTCAGATTGTAATACTTTTGTAGACTATGTATCTTCAAATCTGCAAATCTACTTGAAAATTCAAATTCTTTTGGATTTGATATTCCTTTAGATTATACACTCTATTTTTTTTTTTTGAGGAAGAAAAGGTATCTGACTTCCATTTATATTATCTCTTGTTAGATGTTCACCTCTACTAGGAGAAGCTTTTCTTAGCTGGAAATTTGGCAAAGAACTAGTGGGAAGTCATATTTAACTACCAATTAGAATTAAAAGTATTAACTTTTAAAGAATGCTCTAAGATCCTCTTTTGGCATGATTGTTTTTGTGGTATGGCTGAGTGACTGTCTAAATGAAGCTCTTTTTTTTGGTAATGAAATCTCTTCGATTTGATGAATAATTATGCATTATTGTTTATTTTGAGATCATGAAATGAGGAAAAAGAATTTAAGGCACAAATTATCTTATAGTGACCATATTTTTCAAGTTCCAATCACAAATTATGAGCACTCTCGTGGAGAACATGTGGCCAAAAATAATGATTTTTTATCACATCTTGGTTTGACAAACAGGCAAGCTGTAAATCCACTAAGTAGTATATTATTTGTTTAATATTGTTTAATGAAATTTTATAGGAAAGAGTTTTATGTACAGAAGACATGATATGATATATTTTTTTGTTTTTCAGGCAAGAAAAACAATGCAGAGAAAAAACAAAAAGAAAGTAAAGATACAATGCAGCCAACTCATAGAAGCCAACATTTTTGCAACTCAACAAATGTAGTTGGTGAAAACAATAGTTGCAATGATGTGCAATATGACAAAGCACATGGTGATGTGCAACCTAATAAACCACATGGTGATGGGCAAGCTGATATACCACACAGTGATCTCTTAACACAAAGTCTAAGAGAAATAATTGTAAAACATAAGAGCAAAGGAACAATGAATTTGTAGATGATTTATTCAAGTTTAAAGGATGTGTTTGAAGTGAAATCTATAGATACCACTACTGATCTATCTACTCATACCACACATACTATGCCAAAGGAGCATAAAGTCCAAGTGCCTCAGAGTGAAGCTACTGCATTTGCAACTTTTGATGGAACTACTTGATCAACTAGAAATATTGGTAGTGGTTTAACAGAAGGTGTGCCCTCTTTTGTTAAAATAAAGAGATTGAGTCAAGATTTATATAGATCTGTAGAGAATAATAAAAAAGAAAGAAAATTAGAAGGGAAAAAGTCATTCTTGGTTGAGGTGTCAAGAGATAGTGAACCCATTGAGCTAAATGCTGCAAGGTGGGCCACTGAGTTGGGCGTAAGATGTAGGGCCCATTTCGATATTTGTAAATCAAATTTTGCAGAGAAAGATCCATGAAGTGTGGAAAACGTTATTCAAAAAACGGAAAATGCCTTTGACACTATTGGTGGATAAATCTCAAGAAAATATTATACGAACAAGATGAGACTTTTGATGAACAATTTTAGATGCAGTTGTAGAAAAGAAATCGTGGAGGGAAAAGAGAGGTTTGACTCCACTCTATCTCCAAAACAGTGGGAGACATTGAAAGAAAGCATGCATTCTAAATAATATTTGACAAAGAGTCACAAATGCGAGAGATCAAGAGATAATGTGAGGGTTAAATATATGTCATTTGTTCAAGGTGGGTTGCAAGCCAAAATGGACAAATTAGGAGCAAGTGTATGGCTTTTTGGTTCAATCTACATTATGTTATTTAATTAAAAAAATTTTGGAATGACTATATGTTAAAATTGACATTGTATTTTAGGTGGAAAACAATAATAGAGAAGCAGGTGTAGAAGATATTGTCAATTATATGGCAACACTAGATCCTATTAAATCTAAGAGTAGTATGAAGTGCAAATCTAGTTCATCCACAAAGATTTCACAACCATCTATTGAACGCCCAGTAAAAGCCTCAAAAAATCATGTCAACTCAAATGAAGGGTTACAAGATATAATGTGTTGCTTACAGAGTCTCACTGAGAAAGTTTTGCAGTTGGCTACCTTTGTTAAGACTATAGTTTCTACATGGAATGACCATAATTCCATGGATTCAGATCAGGTAAGATTTTATCCCTCAATATTTTAATTCTTACCTATATCATCTTTATATTCTATTTTGAATATATATGCAAATGTATTTTGATCATATATAGAACAGTGAATCTATGAAATTTTGCCTTCTGTTGACTATTTTTTAAAAGAATTACTCCTCATATGGATAATTTTTGTTGCTTGATGGTTAAACTACATGCAAATTTTTTTTATCAAAGAAACACAAAAACAAAAACACCTCGATGCCAATAGAGTTATCAATATTGATAGTGATGATGATGAATTTAAGGAGTATGTGAATGATATTCATAGTAGTAGTTGTGCTGAACTCGAGGTCAGTGTTATGAAACCTTTACTTTTCTTTTATCTTTTAGTACTTGTTTTTGTTTGACTGTCAGAGTTTGAATATACCTTGTATTGAGATGCATGTTGCAATATCTTAGTACTTAGAGTCATACAGACTACTATTGCTGCAATATTTCCAATATGTCTACCTCAGTCTTAGACTCTTGGTGTCAATTCTTGTCTGAAACATTTTTCTAATATTGTAACTTAAAAAGGAGATAACCATGAAATATGGTGTCATTCTATTCTTTCCTCAACCCTAACTTATAACCTTTGTGAGACAATTTTTATGACTACCACTGGGAAACCCTGTCAACTAACCTGATCTTAAATGCCTTCAATTATTTGACTAATATATCAACTAGTTCTGTTGAATTTAAATCCTACTGGAAGAGACCAACATAACAGAATATATATGGAAAAACTCTTACATACTTCTGATGATCAAATTGAATATTTAATCAAACAATGTCTCATCCAGAAAGATTCTAAGTAGTTTATATTTAATAGAAATATAAATCACAAAGGAACCGATTGATTAAAACACTTATCTATATACTCAAGAGAAAATAGGAAACTGATCATTAATTGCAAAAATTGTTTACAAAATGTTTAAACTATTGGATATGTCACTGCTTGCATAATAGTTCAAGTATTCTTTCTAAAAGATAACCTCATGTTACAAAACAATTTCCTTTATATAGTGGAAATCTCGAACAATCATGATTCTTGACCAATGGTCATGTTCTTTACAAAAATAACCATATAGTAAACTAAACCTAATTATCTCTAAGGACAAGATTAACTTTTCCTATGTCTTCAACATAGGTTGGATCTCAATGAGTGCCACACTCAATGATTAATCTTTTCATTACGTACTCCTGTGCATATAGAGTATCAGTTATTCTCAAGACTTGTGGCGCCAAATCTTTGTCCTATTGTATCTTAGAAATCGTATACTCCAGATTACCTCCCATCTCCTTAAATTGCTCCAGGGTTAATATTTCTCCTTCACTCATCAAGTTTGGAAGCCCCTCTGCATCTTCAAGTGTATCAATATCTCTCTTCAGCAGCTGATAAAGTTCTTCATGTTTGCTCAAAATGTTTGGTTCCACTCCATCCCAATCCATTATTTTTTCTTTCAAACTCATATGGTGATCAATGCTTGAGAATGTTTGCTTATAGGTACACCAAAATAGGACTGTTTGTGCATCCATAGTGCCAATTTTGTGCTTGGTCACCCCTATCACTAATGAGTGTACAAATGTCTCTTTCTCTGCCTCCACCTTTTTCAGTTGTTTTTCATAATTCTCTACTTTGTACTTCTAGTAGATTGCATCCTATGAGGCTAGAACGATTATGTGTTCTTCATCAAGATCAACTACTCTCTTAGGGGTTGATTCCTTCTATAGTTGCAAGTTTGTTTCCTATCATTTCTCACATTTTTCTCATTCCTTATGGTACAAATACTTAAAGTGTTCCATCGACTGCTTGACACAATCCATTTGGTCAATGTTGAGTCTAGCCACATTCAAGTTTAACATGGTTGTTTCCATGGGATCTTTATTTCCTACTTGTTGTACTGAAAGAGTAGCATACATTTCATCAGGGTATAGAATGAGAGGTCTTTTATCCCTAGGATAAATTTCCCACTAAAGTAAGGCCTTTTGTCCAGGATCATACCCCGACCCAATGTAGACTGATTTTATGTTATCTAGCATTCTCATCTGCTCTCGCCCTATTGCTTTTGAAAAGGTGTCAAAAATCAATGCCTCCTTCATGTTCCACCCTTGGTATATGATAGCACCCAATTCATTCAATATTTGTCTCCCTCTTGCTAGGGTCATCATCTTCATCTCCTCCTTGATTATGCTTTGTAATTCATCCAAGAGTGCATTCATGTCTACATTTTTTCTCTTCTCCCTCAATTCCCTGCTTTGTGTTCATACAAGAATGACCAAAACTCTTCAATCTAGATAAAATCATTTTCTGATATGAAGGCTTCACAATCATCTATTCTATCATCGACAATTGCTTGCTCCTTAGAGTCCTCCTCAACAATATTTTCATCAGCCCCCTTAGAAGAATCTAGGCATATTATCATGCCTCACCTGTGCTCTGGAGTCAAGGGACATGTGTTCAAGTGGGAGTTCCTCAGTTGGTGCCTCAAGTTCTGCCTCCACTATCTCCCTAGGAACATCACCAAGGATTTCCTCTGCATGTTGAATTAATGCCATTACCTTATCTACTAGATTCACTATGCTTTCTACACTAGGCAAGTTTATTTTATGTTGTTGCATCTTCCAAGTGTAGGCATTGTTATTATGAGGATCCAGTTATTACTGAGAGAGGGGGCTGATTAATAATAAAACAAATCTATAGAAATTCACAAAATTGTACCGGTAACCACTCAAATGATCTTCTAAGTTGATTTAACAAACCATTCACTCAAGTGTTCATCAATATGCAAACAAAGTAAAGATATCAAATGCACAAATCAATAATGCATCCACCACATGAACACATAGATTTTTGACGTGGAAACCCCTCAGAAAACCACGATGGGAGATAACACCCACAATATATATTTGCACTCTTTTGGAATGCGCTTGGTTAAAGGCCTAGCTTGGTTAAGAGCAGAATCTGTTAGGAGTCACTCGGTCAAGGGATTTTACCTCAGCCCTGTTAGGAGCTCTACCTTGTTAAGAGTAACCTTGTTAGAGGATTTTGAACTCAAGTTAATGAGCCACCCGTTGAAGGGATTTACAATAGTAGACCTGTTAGGATCTACCCGATTAAGGGATTTCAAACTGCTGTAATTGTTAGGGAACAATGGGGCAAATGATCGGATTGCAACACTTCCTTGCTTGCTAGTACAAATCCATTTCAACACAACTCTACTACACACATGTAGACCCTTCAAACTGGTTCGACAATACCTTCTTCTCAAACTACCAACATAAAATCTCTTCTCCAGCTAGCCCTAAATACACTTTTCAATTAGAGGGGCTACAAACCCTAATTACATCAACAAGACACAATGAATTTACATTTAGCACAATAAAACACTTTGCCAAAATACATTACAGATCATTACAACAAATGTCTAGATGGTTTTCATTGTTGAATGATCACCGCACATTGATTTGATAAGCAATCAAACCCTTGTTTCATTCTTCTAAGCACTTTATTGTTTCCCAAGAAATTTGATCCTTGTATGTGCTCAAATACCATCTTATCATTACACATGGATTATGACATGTCATCACTAAGTTATGATCATGATAAGATCTACCAAGAAATCTTAAATCATTACCAATTAAAGATCTGATATTAGTATTCATCCTTCTTCACAGAGTTTATAATAGTCAATTATAAATGTGCTTTCTGGTTCACCAAACTTGATGCGATTTCAATCACAAACTCATGCCAATGTTATGAACATATATTCTAAACCGCAACACCTGAATCTTCTTCAATTGTCTACCAGTCACTTGATCATCGTTTTGTTCTTGTTTACTGATTGATAACAACTTAGCAATTTTGTTGTCTAACTGAGTCCACTGCCGATTAGGCTATACTAGTTGGTCTAGATGACCTAGATGACTAAACAAACATGGTTGCCATCGATGACAACAAATACCTGATGATATCAACTTTACCAATCATCTTCTCATCTCAGCATCGTCTCTATCAATTATGCCAACAGGCATTAGCAACCTTATTGTACAACTGCTTTCTTCTAACTGATTCCTCCCACTCTAAGTTTCTGATGATGTATTCATTCACTAGTGGGATATGCTCTATTTTGTCTAATCCTTGTGAATTTTGAGCTTTTTGAATATACCCCTCAGGATCAAAATTTTCTCTTTGTGTACCATGGGACAATTGATAATATCCTATCTTTCCCTCAAGGAGTGCATAGCTTGTTGTGCTTCTAATAAAAAAATCTCCAAAGGATAAACATCCAAGTAAGAAATATTGTTTCCTACTTTCCCTTAGATGGACTTGTGTTGATCCATTCATCTGTTTAACGATTTCCAAATGGGCCAACCGATCAGGGATGGTCATAGGAAGGATATTAGGGATCCCTTCAAATCCATAAACTCTAATCAAAGTATGGTTTTCATGTGAAAACCAGTCTCCCCAGTTATGATAAATTCCTAGCTCTTCATTGAATTGCAACGGTCTAAGAAATTTCCTAATTTTAGGGGACAAGGAGAAATTCTTATCGTATCCCAATAGACACATCATAGGATTTACAAACTTGTCCTCAAAATAGTTGTACTAACACTTTGTATACCTTAAATTCCATATGGACAACCATAGTTGAATAGGCTTTTTCTCGCCATGCTTCTCAAACTAATTTCCTGGAAAAGCACTGCCCCACATTGAATTCATATCCCCAACAAATAACAACATATGCATTAACAGAGAATAATAAGGGAACACTATCTATCTGGAATCCCCTTTGATCTTCTCCAAAGAGCGATTTATCTAATTTCTAATATAGGTTGCATAATCAAACTCTCTGGGATCCTTTGATTGGATATCTATAGCCAAAACCATCAGTACAATGTCCATTAGGGGAGGTGCCTCAACTCCCAAGACTTGTCCATAGAGTAATAGGTGTATTTGATGTGTGTTCTAAAAAGATTCACATCAAATGGAGCTAATTCTTTACTTCTGAATATTGTTGTTTTTTTCCCTACTTCCCTCCTTTTGTGATAAAGAAACCTCTAGTTTATGTATGTACTTTCTAGGGCAACATACTCTTGTTTTAATTTTGCCACATCAATTTGTGCTTTGTTTTCGAAATCCAAATTGAATACCGTTTCAATGAAGTCCTTCCTGATTGGGACTAATGGCCTATTGTCTTTGTCATAAATTGTCTTTGTTTTAGGATCATATCTATCTGTGAGAGCTTTTATCAGTTCAGGACTAATAAATATATTGGGAACTACTAGTCTCCCTATATTCAACCTCCATGGATTATTGACAGGCTTAGGGCTCATTCTCCTCTTCCAGTGAAACATGAATAAATCATACCCTCTGATCTCGGTCCAAATATCTCCTAGAGATTCCTAATTATCCTCTATGCCATCCTCTTTGGACTTCACTCTATGGGATTTCATGCTAGATGCAGGGAATTGGTCCAATAAGTCTTGGTTCAACACTCTCCCTTCATTTTTCTATCTTTTTCTTTTAGCTACCTCACTAGTATCAGTAGGTGGGAGATTCTTGGGATTCCTACTCTTAGCTGGTTTAGATGAAGAGGACTCCATGAATTCACAGAGAAAAAGCAATATAGCAACTTACTTGTTTCCAACTTTATGTTCCTTTCACTCTATCTCCAAGTCACAATTCACCTCTAGATCAATTGTAAGAGTTTTCTCTTCTGCAATTTTTCTTTTATGTTTTAATCTGAATACAAAATTCTTTGTATTTACTTCGGAACACCTTTCTAATTTAATTATGTTAAATCTCACTCATGCATGTATTCAATTTTTGCTCTGATCAAGGTATTACCATCATTATTGGTCACATCAGGAGTCATCAATGATTTTAACACATAGCTAATCCCCCTTTTGCTTTTATCAAAAATCAATGTGTCCTCTATGTGTATTCCTGACAATCGATAAGACAATGTCTTTCTACCAAACCACTTTTCATATCATTAAAACCCTGAGTTTCATTAATGAGTTATATCGATGAAATCGTAGCCTTCGATAATGAGAAAATCCCTTTCTTCGAGTAGCTTTGTTTCTTTGCAATCACTTTGATGATACCTCCTCCTTTGATAATCATTATTTCCCTTTTATCAATCCCTATCATATCATCAAACTGATTGTCTTCGATAAGATCTGGTGCTTCGATGAGAGCATTTTTTTGTTTCTTCGATGCGTTTCTTTTATCGACCTCGATAACATTCACTCTGCGATGATACTCCTCCTTCGCTTGATCGATTTTATATCTTTCATCGAATTTAACTCTTTGATAACTTTCAATCCCTTGATTATATGAATTTTTAGATCATCGATAGTATAAGACCCATCAAAGTGTTCTATAGTAGCTAACCCTTATTTCGATGATCCTGAATCTTGCGATGATCGCTTTTATGGCTTCATCGATCTTACTTGTCTCATCAAAAGGCTTTCTTTTCGATAATACACACTATGGTGATAATAGAAAATAAGCTTTTATCAAAAATATATGTTTCATCAATGTTACTATGTGGGTCCCAATCTCAGTGCTCCTTCTTTGATTAAACTTGCATGTATTCAATTTTTACTTTGATCAAAGTATTACCATAATTACTTATCACATCAGGAGTCATCGATGAGTTTAACACATAGATAATTCCCCTTCTGATTTTATCAAAAAGCAATGTGTCATCGATGTGTATTCCTGACAATCGATAAGACAATGTCCATCTACCAAACCACTTTTCGGATCATTGAAACCCTTACTTTCATCAATGGGTTATATCGATGAAACCATAGCCTTTGATAATGAGCAAATCCCTTTCTTTGAGTAGCTTTTTTTCTTCACAATCACTTCGATGATACCTCCTCCTTCGATAATTGTTGTTTCCCTTTTATCAATCCCTATCATATCATCAAACTACTTGTCTTCGATAAGATGTGGTGCTTCGATGAGAGCATTTTTTTGTTTCTTTGCTACGTTGCTTTTATCGACCTCGATAATAAGTTACTCCATGATGATAATCCTCCTCCGCTTTATTGGTGTTGTAAGTTTCATCAAAGTTTAGCCTTCGATAAATTTCAATCCCTCGATCATATGAATTTTTGGATCATTGATAGTATAAGACCCATCGAAGTTTTCTATAGTAGCTAACCCTTATTTCAATGATTCTGAATCTTGTGATGATCAATTTTATGGCTTCATCGATCTTACTTTTCTCATCGAAAGGCTTGTTTTTCGATAATACACACTGTGGTGATAATAGCAAATAAGCTTTTATCGAAAGTATATATTTCATCGATGTTACTATGTGGGTCCCAGTCTTGGTGTTCCTTCTTCGATGAAACTTGTTATTTTGATGATACAGTCTTTACATTTCACCGAAACCTTTCTTTGATCAAAGGTCCTTTTTGATTAATTTATTGGTGTTTCTCACTTTAGTAGGATATAATGGGATATTCTTTTTCTCGAATCACTAATTAGAATATAGAGTCATATTGTCCTGTAGTATTTTCTTGTTGATATCACTCTCACTTGTATGACAAAAACTAAAAGACTATGACCAGACACAATGACCCTTTATGGGATTTTAATCATAAAGTTTATTCAACAGTACAAATATGCAAGGCTTTAAAGAGTTGATTTAAGGTATTAGGACTTCATGACTAGGCTCATTCACATAATTTAAACACATGGTTTTTTAAGATCCATCACATTGATTAAAAAATAAAATCTTTGCATTCTTTACAGACATGTTTAAAAGTACATAGATTTCTTATAAGACTCTACAAGGATATAAGAAATTCTATAAGAAATTCATTAATGAGTCTATAAGAAATTCTTCATGATATTAAGTTTCATGATTGATTTCCTTGATGTATGGAACCCATCTTCCATTGAATATCTAGTGTGTAATGACTGTTCTTTTGTCTTTATACTCCTATAGCTGTAATAATCTTCAATATCTGCATTAAAATCTTTTAGGAACTAAGCCCTTGCTCATTAGTCTGAATGATAGTTCACTAGGACATTGCCTCCTATTCTTGAATATGAATTCTGTTTGTCTTTCTATACCTCCAAATGCCTCTTTTGTCTCATTTTATCTTGATGGGGTCCTTTAATAATTTCCATAGACCTGCACCTCTATCATTATGTCTCTATTAGCAGTGACTGCACATCTTCACTATCGTGATGGCTACTTTGTTTTCAAAGTTGGGACTATATTTTGAGTTAAGAATTGTGGGCACTTATATTTTGACAACATTGTTTACTTCTCAAGACTGTGCTCTTGGTAGGGATGCTTTGGTGAAATGTTTCTTTGAATTAATTTTCATTTATTCACTGTTTTTTCAATGTAATGCTCATCTTATTGCCATCAATCCCTGCCTGTGTATTAAGATTGAGGATGAGGGTAGAGGTCTTGAAATCTTTTGTTGTTCCTATTTTGAAGCCTCCTTTATCTTTGTTCAACATGACCATGCTCATGATATATCATTTATGATTGATATCTTTGAGTCATTAACTTTCATGACACTCTCATCATCAAAACTTATCACTGCATCTATCTCTCATCTTGTCATAATCTGACCCCTAAGGATTGATTTGTGATGATCTTAGCTAGATCCTTTGTATGTCGTTTGGTACCAACTCTGTGTTAGGTCCATCATCCCTATGACTATATTCTCTGCCCTAATAACTACTCATAGGTGTTTGCACTATTTATGACCACATTAAATGTGGACTTCTCTATTCCCATAACTTTGACCCTATGATGGTTAGGTCACTATCACCTTTGGCTACAACTAATCCCTTTGTTTTTTGATGAGGGCTCATGAATATGCCTTTCTTGTTGGCATTGTGTTTTCATTGATGTCAACCGGTATGGGAGTATTGTTGAAATGAAGTCTTTAGTGTCAACTAAGTGTTGTAGGTCACCGGTAAAGAAGAAGAATGTCATTCAAATTAATGACCACTGGTGTCATAGTGGATTCATCCATATACAAGTTAGTGTCTGACTTGTGTCGATGAAATGGACAAGTTACCAGTAGAGTCTATCACCAGTAAGGAGAGGATATCAACTGGTATGTGATGTGTTGATAGTGAGTAGCTACCAACTGACAAGCTTATGACTAGTGTACAAGCAAGATGAGCAAGGTGCTTTAGCTATTGTTTGTGATGAAGAGGTAGAATGTTACCTGAATCACATCAACATAGGAGAATAAGGAAGTACAGGTCACTGATATTTTGTGTGGATGCAAAACAGTAGGACTCCCACCAGATGAAGATGTAGTAGCCATGTGAAGAGATGACTGACAATGAATGTGCCCACACCGGATCACATGTGCCTATTTGAAGATATGTTGCACAAATAAGGAAGCCACATGAGTGCATTGTAGGATGCAGATGACAAGGATTCATTACCATCGGTAAGTGGAGCTTATCTCCTATTATGCATAGTGTGCATATTAGTTCTATGAGATAAGGAATATGAGGTAAAGGCAGGTGTTTGAAGGCTCATAGCAGATCTACCGATGAATCAAAGGAATGCCTCAAGTGCATGAGATCAGGGATATACACTGGACCGATAGAGAAGGCATGTTGAGTTGCTAGTAAAGATGAAGAGTTATGGGTTTGCCACTTTGACAAACTGGTTGAGATATAGTCTAAGTTGATGAAGAAGAAGGCAAAGTGGAGCAATTGTAGAGAGTGTATGCAACCAATATGCAGATGCCTTAGATGGAATTAGTTTAAGTTTGATAACATGATCCATCAAGATGGCTATTGGTGAGTTTGAGAACCGGTAAGGAAGCAAAGAGGCTAAGTGATGTGCTTCAATCTTATGAGACAGAGTATGCCATGGATAGACATGTCTAGCGACTGGTTAAGGTGTTCAATCGACAGATCAAAAAAGTGCAGACATCAAGGGTAACTAGTAAAGTGTGAGATACCGACAGGGTTAGTGAATTGGCAGAAAGGAAAGACCGATTGTCTGTTGATTGTCAGTGACTGAGTCTAGCCAACACAAAGATCTTTGCTAAAGTGGATATTGACATGGATGCCACATGGAGTTGAAATGGAAAGCTTGCAGAGGTCGGTGAAGTGTCATGTAGGGATAGGTGTTTCTACAAGTGTGCATTTAATATGGAGCCCGTGATTTGTGGATTGGATCAGAAGAGTGCGGCTTGAGGAAGAGTGAATGATAGAGAAAGATCTAGGAGTTTTTGGCACTTGAATCGAAGCAAGGAAATCAGATTGCACGAGGACCTTGAGAAGGAAATAGTTGAGACATTTATGGTGTTTTGACAGATGCAAGATGAGATACAGGGATGTGTTTGCTAAGTTTAGAAATGTGTATTGGAAGACACGTTAATGGCAGAGATGTATAGATAGTTGTTTGGGTGATCAGATCATATAAGATCTTATTGGATTTGGTTTGTCTCGAGGTTGATGAGAAAACCCTAACCACCTAAAATTTGAATTGGCTCTTGGCGGGAAAACTAGGTTATAAATATACAAGCCAAAATCGTTGAAGGTTGTTGTTGAAGGAGAGAGTATTGCCACTAGATAAGGGAGTGTTGCTACATATAAGGAGAAATCAGTCAAGTTCTCATCAAGTAGAAGAGACTGAGTGTGAGGAAGGATTGGGTTGAAGTGTTCAACTGACACCAGAGGTCAAACTGACTGAGAAGAAGTAGAGAAGACTGCAGAAAAGGTAGCTATAGAACTGGCAAAAGATAGTACCGATGGAGAGCAACAGTGTTGTTGAGAGAAGAGAAAACTGCCAGACAGTTGAACTGACAAAGTTCTGAACCAATAGAGAGTAGAACCGGTAGAGAGAGAGAACCGATAGTGAACTGGACAAGAGATCTAGTAGAGAGATTTGAGGAATAGTTACAAAATCCATTTGTAACAAGGCTATTAACTTGTAAATGAATATATTTTGTATTCACTGAGTTGGAGCTCAGTGCAGGGGTTGTGGCTCCTTGGGTTTGTTCCCTAAATCAGGGATTGGTTCTTCTTGGGTTGGTGCCCTAAAATCAGGGGTTGGTGCACCTTGGGTTGGTGCCCTAAACATTATAATCAGAGATTGATTGTGAGGCTAGATTGGAGCAGTAGTCTCGAGCAACATTTCTCATCGAGGTTTTTCCCATCTTGGGTTTTCCTCGTATATGTTTGTGTTATGTGATGTTCCTCTTGTGTGAATGCATTTATGTTTAGTCTCCTTACTAACGGGTAAGCCTGCATTGAGTTAGATTTGATAACTGGTATACACATATAAGAAAGTTAAAGGGAAAAGATTAAGAACCACTGATTCACCCCCCTCTCAGTGGTGCATTGTGTCTAACAATTGGTATCAGAGCATAGGTTCCTAGTTAGACGAGCTTTCTCTAGCTTGGGTACACAATGGTTTGTTTAGTGTCAATCCCCGTTCTAGTTTTTGATAGTTCATTCTATTCTATTTGGAGTTGTAGAATGGAAGTCTACCTATCCTCTCTAGGGTTTGATGTGTGGATGTCTATTGTAAATGGCTGCCCTAGTAAACTCAATCCTCCCACCGATTCAAATACAGAAAGAAGAAACTAGTACAATGAAGCAGTAATGAAGGCTATACTCTATGGGTTAACAGATGATGTCTCCTTACATGTGGATAGATGTAGATCTGCAAAAATCCTATGGGAGAGATTGAAGAAACTTTATGGAAATGAGTCATGCACTGTTAATCGGATTGTGGAAGCATGAAGAACAACAAAGTAGACACATGTGGAAGTGTTGATAGAAGATCGGTCAACTGCTATAGTTTTGATGAAGAGGAAAATCATCTCTTGGTGGCACAAGAAATAGAAAGTGAAGTGCACACATCAGAGTGTGACAAGGCAGACAAATACCACCAACAAGATGTGTTTGGGAGTGATGATGAAGATGAAGCCGAAGTATATCTTGAATGTGAATTGATAAGTGCACTAGAAGAGTTCCAAGATGATAGAAAGGAATTTAAAATGTACAAAGATTCAGTTCATGAAGAATGCAGTCAGTTGAGAATATGCCTTGAAGAATCAAATAATAATATCTGTATATTGACATCTCAACTAGAAGAGGCAAAAGGATTGATTGGTGAGTTGAAATCAATCTTTGATGCTAAGGAGAGAATATGTGAGGATCTCTAGCTAGAAGTGGAAACAAAGGATAAAGAATATCAACAACTGGTTGGAGAAATGAAGATTCTCTGAAATGACCTTAAGAAATGTCAGGATGAGCTCAAGGTAAGAATTTGGTTTGATGGCAGCAGTGATGCCTTGGACAAAATGTTGAAAAAGTAAAAGCATGCCAAGGACACTGAAGGTTTAGGAAGTGGTGCCATTGAATGCTCCACCAGCAAGAATGTCCCCCACAATGACATTTTGTTTGTCTCCTCAAATGGAGAAAACAAGGGACAGACCTTCACAGTCAGAAATGCTCCCCGGAAGAAGGTTGACCTAACCACAACCGGTGAAGACTTGCAGACAAGAATGAAAACCGGTGCTGCAAGAAGGAGGAAGAATGCAGTTCCCAAAGGTAAAGGGAAGATGGGAGATGACTGCTTCACTAGAAGCAAGAACATGAGAAGACAACAAAGAGGACCTCATATCGGTAGAAGACAAAGGAATACTACCACCCACAAGACAAAGTAAGTGTGGGAGAAGAAGAGATCATATGGAAGAGTTGCACAGAATGGACAACCTAAGTTCCATCCCCAAAGAAGAAGAAATAGAGATGCTAAGCCGTTAAGATTTGCCCATGCATGGAAAAATAAATTTGTAAATCATAGGCCATGATTTACTGGTTATTTCTTTGCATGTAATGCTCATGGCCATAGGGTAGAATAATGTAGAAAGAGATCTAGAAGGAATAATCTAGGATCTCATAGACATTGTGCATATAAGAAAAATGTATCCAGGAGTAGATACATGCATATCCCCTCTCCCGGTCATGCAAATATTATTTGTTATAATTGCAGTAGAGCTGGCCATAGAGAGTTTGAATGCAGGAAGAGGAACTTGCAGTCATATGGAGGCCAATATAGTACCTATGCTCAACTTAGAAATGGATCTAGATCATATGGAGGTCAAAGACCTACATGGAACCAAAGGATAAATGTCCCTACTGGATCAAGAGTTCCACCGGTTTCAGTTGTCAGTCACAACAACATGACCAAAAGAAGATGGTCAAACCGGTATGCTAAGAGATTCCCCAATCATGAAGTTGGGAAAATGTTGTGTGCTACTATAGTACTACTTCCGGTTATGATGTAGAATCCAAAAATAGAAGGACCCATCAACAGAAGATGGTAAGACCTGCTCCCAAGACTAAATATGGGAAGAAGAATGAGACCAGGCAGGTATAGAGAAAGAAGACCATGGACCGGTACTATGAATTCAATGCACAAGTGATATATCCTAAGGCATAAAGGAGATGTAGGACCTCAGGGGGAGTAACATATTGAATAGATCATTCACCCCCTTAGTGAAGAAGGACACATGGAAGAACAAGATATTATCGGTATAAAGGATGGAAATGAGAAGATAAGTGTGTGTAGTGGCGGCCTCGCCTACACACCTATAGATCAGAGTTGGATCACTATTGTTGTGTCAATGGATAGAGATTAACAATTGAAATCAGATACATAGTGACACAAAATGTCAGGAGTCAGAGGAAGGTGCTTTGGCAGTGATGATGGACCAGTACAGGAAACCGGTATGTGCAGGATGTTACCGGTATGAATGCTAACAGGTACTTGCAGGTTATGTAAGACAATGAGGTTGGAGATCATTGCATTAGCCCCGGTAGCATTGATTGTGGAGTTTATGTCTCGGGTGGTGTAGATGAAGACCTAAATGACATATGTTGGCCCGACTATTGATCGTGCATGCATGCATGTGTTTGGGCTAATTGGTTTGATCTATGACTTGATGATAACATTGTATGACATTGTGTACATCTAGGATCATGTCATAGGTTGTGGTTAAATAATGGAGCTAAAATATAATCAGATGATCATATATGCACAACTCAACCGGTATATGGAGTTGAGTGGAGCCTCGGTATTGGATCTGACGGGAATTTTGGACCTAAGATGTATAACTCAGGGGGATTTCAAGTGCTTATGCAGAGTCGACATGCTTGAACTTGTGAAGATATTGACTGCCCAAATTGCACATGATGGAAATTACAGTAGGAATACCCAGGAGAATTTCATGGTTAAGGGTATCTACTTGTCATTTGGTTGGTTGTATTCATACTACAATCACATTTGATTCTAAAGAAATTTGGAATCATACGAGAGGTGATGTAGTTTGACCGGCAGGTAAGTAGTATTCACTGACACATCCTCCTGAAATTGAGTGCTTTAACAATTGGTATCAAATTTGCATACTCAATTTTGTGTCAGTTAATGGTTGAGTCCTCCATCTCAAGTGTTGTGACTTGAGAAGATGTAACAATTGGTATCAAAGGAGGAGATACATTCGGTAAAGAAAAAGGGGAGAAATATTTTTGTTAGTGACTGGTAGACACAAGGAGGAGTGAAAACTCTGACAGTGCCCTTTTCCATTGTTGTAAAAGGGGGAGAAGGATTTTGTAGTGTACAACATACTACATGTGTGATAATCCATGGATTACACAAAGGGGAAGATTTGGATCACACAAAGGAGGAGAAAGCCTATATAGTATGTCAGATACTACATGAGTTGACATCAATGCCAAAGGGGGAGATTGTTGGCATTGTGTTGTCATTGATGTCAACCAGTATAGAAGGATAACCAGTATGGGAGTATTGTTGACATGAAGTCTTTGTTCTCAACTAAGTGTTGCAGGTCACCAGTAAAGAAGAAGAATGTCATTCAAAGGAATAAGCACTCGAGTCACAGTGCAGTCACCAGTACACAAGTTAGTGTCTAAGTTGTGTGGATGAAATGGATAGATTACCGGTATAGTCTATCACCAGTAAGGAGAGGATGTCAACTGGTAAGTGATGTGTTGACAGTGGTATACAACATACTACATGTGTGAGAATCCATGGATTATACAAAGGGGAAGATTTGAATCACCCAAAGGAGGAGAAAGACTATGTAGCATGCCAGATACTACATGAGTTGACATCAATGCCAAAGGGGGAGATTGTTGGCATTGTGTTGTCATTGATGTCAACCGGAATAGAAAGACAACCAATATGGGAGTATTCTTGACATGAAGTCTTTAGTGTCAACTAAGTGTTGCAGGTCACCAGTAAACAAGAAGAATGTCATTCAAAGGAATGACCACTGGAGTCACAATGGAGTCACCAGTACACAAGTTAGTGTCTGACTTGTGTGGATGAAATGGACAGGTTACCGGTATAGTCTATCACGGGTAAGGAGAGGATGTCAACTGGTAAGTGATGTGTTAATAATGAGTAGCTGTCAACCGGCAAGCTTATGACTAGTGTACAAGCATGAGTAAGGTGCTTGAGCTATTGTTTGTGATGAAGAGGTAGAATGTTACCTGAATCACATCAACACATGAGAAGAAGGAAGTATAGGTCACCGGTATGCTGTGTGGATGCAGAACAACAAGACTCCCACCGGATGAAGATGCAGTCACCATGTGAAGAGATTACTGATAATGAATGTGCCCGCACCGGATCACATGTGCCTGTTTGAATATATGTTGCACAAACAGGGAAGCCACATGAGTGCATTGCAAGATGTAGATGACAAGGATTCATTACCACTGATAACTGGATCTTGTCTCCTATTATGCATAGTGTGCATCTTAGTTCTATGAGATAAGGAATACGAGGTAAAGGCAAGTGTTTGAAGGCTCATAGCGGATCTACCAGTGAATCAAAGGACTGCCTCAAGTGCATGAGATTAGGGATATGCACTGGACTGATAGAGAAGGCATGTTGAGTTGCCAGTACAGATGAAGAGTTATGGGTTTGCCACTTTGACAAACTGGTTGAGATATGGTCTAGGTTGATGAAGAAGAAGGCAAAGTGGAGCAACTACAAAAAGTGTATGCAGCTGATATGCAGATGCCTCAGATGGAATCAATTGAAGGTTGATGACATGATTTCATCAAGATGGCTACTGGTGAGTATGAGAACTGGTAAGGAAGCAAAGAGGCCAAGTGATGTGCTTCTATCTTCTGAGAAGGACTATGCCATGGATAGACATGTCTGGCGACCGATTAAGGTGTTCCATCAATAGATCAGAAAAGTGCAGACATGAAGGGTAACCGGTAAAGTGTGGGATACCGACAAGGTTAGTGAACTGGCAGAAAGGAAAGGCCAATTGTGTGTTGATTGTCGGTGACCGAGTCTAGCTGACACAAAGATCTTTGTTGAAGTGGATATCGACATGGATGCCACGTGGAGTTAAAGTGGCAAGCTCACAAAGGTCAGTGAAGTATCATGTAGGGATAGGTGTTTCTACAGGTGTGCATTTAATATGGAGCCCATGATTTGTGGATCAGATCAGAAGAGTGCGGCTCGAGGAAGAGTGAACAATAGAGAAAGATCAGGAAGTTTTTGGCACCTGAATCAAAGCAAGGAAATCAGATTGCAGGAGGACCTCGAGAAGGAAATAGATGAGACATTTATGGCATTTTGATAGATGCAAGTTGAGATACAGGGTTGTGTTTGCTAAGTTTAGAAAACGTGTATTGGAAAAAATGTTAATGGCGTAGATGTGCAGATAGTTGTCTAGGCGATCAGATCTGATTGGATTTGGTTTGTCTCGAGGTTGATGAGAAAACCCTAACCACCTGAAATTTGAATTGGCTCTTGGCGAGAAAACTAGGTTATAAATATGCAAGCCAAAATCATTGAAGGTTGTTGTTGAAGGAGAGAGTATTGCCACTGGATGAGGGAGTGTTGTTGCATATAAGGAGAAATCAGTCAAGTTCTCATCAAGTAGAAGAAGAGACTGAGTGTGAGGAAGGACCGAGTTGAAGTGTTCAACCAGCAACCAATAGAGAAGAAGTAGAGAAGGCTGTAGAAAAGACAGCTATAGAACTGGAAGAAGATAGTATCGGTGGAGAGCAGCAGTGTTGTTGAGAGAAGAGAAAATCGGGATAGATGAGAACTAGCAGATTTTTGAACCAATAGAGAGTAGAACCAGCAGAGAGAGAGAACCGGCAGTGAACTGGATAAGAGATCCAGCAGAGAGATTGGAGGAAGAGTTACAAAATCCATTTGTAACAAGGCTATTAACTTGTAAATGAATATGTTTTGTATTCACTGAGTTGGAGCTCGGTGCAAGGGTTGTAGCTCCTTGGGTTGGTTCCCTAAATCAGGGGTTGGTGCTCCTTGGTTTGGTGCCCTAAAATCAGGGGTTGGTGCACCTTGGGTTGGTGCCCTAAACATTGTAATCAAAGATTGATTGTGAGGTCGGATTGGAGCAGTAGTCTCCAACAACATTTCTCACCGAGGTTTTTCCCATCTTGGGTTTTCCTCGTATATGCTAGTGTTATGTGATGTTCCTCTTGTGTGAATGCATTTGTGTTTAGTCTCCTCACTAACCGGTAAGCATGCATTGAGTTAGATTTGATAACTGGTATACACACATAGGAAAGTTAAAGGGAAAAGATTGAGAACCAATGATTCACCCCCCTCTTGGTGGTGCATTGTGTCTAACATTTTTATGCTTAGTATGCCAAATGATTACTATATAGTCAAAAGTTCTTTGCTCCAAGCCCATGCCCTTGGTTGGTTGTCCTAGGGTCTTTGCTTTTTTTAATGCATCTCTATCATGAGTCTATGCTTTAATTGTACTTCTTATTGGACTGTATATTGTAGCCTTCATGAAGATTTATAGTCATGAATGACTATGCTTTCATGCACACTATGATTTGGTAGCCCTCCAACTGAATATTCTCTATTGTAACAGAGATTTCTAACATTATCCCTTGCCACTCTCTATTAGTTTGATTGTTGATGATCCACAGGGTTTTCTTCATGGCATATGAGGGGCTTTTGAATCTCTATTTTAATGACTTCATGTTTTGTCAAAGAATGTTGTAACTTATCATGGATATCCTGCTTAAAGCTCATTGTCTTAAGGAAGAAGGCTATCCTTGACTACAAAAGTCTTCCTATATTGCTATTGTCTTCAAAATTAAGACCTCCATAGACTTGCTACCTCTGTCTGGTACTATTGTTGTGATCTTTACTGTGACAACCATAGTGATACCCTCTTTTAGGTTGTATTCATTGTGTCTAAGTCAACAAACATCTATGCTATCTTCTTCATCTCTTTTATTGTCACAATCTTATGTGCTTGGATAGTCTTAAAAGGTCTATTATCGTATATGCAACAGTCTTACAAATGACATTTTGTCATAGGCTTATTGTTCTTTTAGGATTAACTTATGATCGCTCCCCTTTGAAACTTTGTAACTATGAAGCCTCATTGTCCTTTGATCATTCAAGATATGAAGACGCCTTTTGATAAATAGGTTGCTCAAAGATTGTTGATGTTGTGTGCTTTGTAAATGACTTTTGACTTTTGACTTGACTATCCTTAGCTGTATCTTCAAGGCCATTTGTGATAAGTTTTTTTTTTTCACTATCTTTGCCTTCCCTCAATCTCATGACTGCCCTATTGAAGCTGTGAATTGCATCTTTGTGTTTGAACTCTGCCCTTTGTATAAAGATTTGCACATCTACTATGCATACTCTTTCCTTTTAAGTGATTTGGTCAGCAACTTGATTCTCACCACTCTTACTGCATATATCTAGACTACACTTATCACTACTCTAAGGCTTAGCTACAACCTTCATTATTGTGAGGACTGTCATGAATGTAGGACTTCCATTTGACTCCTCTTTTATTGTCTTAACTACTCTTTATGCACTTAAGATAATTGTCAATTTTTTTGAGGTCCATTCTCTACCATTCATAATTGAGATTTTGTGTTTAGACTGTGAGTTACCGTGACCTTGATGTATTTATTGTATTGTGCTACTAAACTCTAAAAGATGTTATTGTTAACTGTGAAAGGGCTGCACTTTTGATGTAAAATGTTGCTATTGTAGTCCTTCACACCATCATGGGGGTCTTCTATGATATCATCTTTGCAACATGGAGACTGTTCTCTTTCACTCTTTTGGGCTATCACAAGCTGATGTCTGTTGCTTTGTGTGCTCCTAGTTGTCATAGCTTTGAACTAGGGCTATGATCTTGTGTAGAAGCTTCCTTCATTATGACTAGGATTCTTTATTGTTGCTTTTGATTGTGGCTATTGAAGCTTGAGATCATGGATGTCCCAAGCGATGTCTCTTATTTGCAATTTCTGAGACTCGTTACTGACATTGCAATATTTCTTATAATTGTATGACTATTACAGTGAATTCATAACTTTGGTTTGTTAGATGTCTTTTTTTTCAACTGTAGAATCATTGCATTTTTTTTGAAAATTTCTTTTTTTAGTTATTTAACATGAGTACTATTAAATAAATGGTTGTTTTATTATGCAAATAAGGGTAATCATTACATATGTATTAATATAACATGTTATTTTTTCTTTTTGTAGAAACGTACTAATAAATTCAATGAAGGTGATAAAGTTAGGTTGTTGGATCCATTTGATAGTGTTGTTGTTGGCATTGGGAGGATTCACTCCCTATCTATTCTACATGGAGTAAACTTAAAAGGAACAGGTGATGCAAATGTCAACATTTTAACGGTCACAAGTAACATACCTCTTCCTTATGAAGACAAAATAGATGGAGTCATCCATCTGAAAGAGAAAGAGAGAACCTTCCCAAGGTGGCCATTAAAATATTTGCAGAAAATGATATAGTTGAATATGTTTATCATGTTTCTTATTGTTTTATGTAGTATTTTGAATATTTTGAAAGAGTTGGAAACTGTTAGACAACTTTGACATTTTTTTATTATATTTACATATATGCCCTTACACAGATTTGACATCTTATAACTTGATTTATATATACATATTTGCATTATATATTTTTTTATTGCAGATTACCTTGTTTGTCATGATGTTCAATCAATCTTTTAATTCTAACATGTAGCTTGTTCGTATATGTAATATTTTTATTTGCTTTTATGATCTAGTTTGAGTTTAATGTTATATTATTTTTGCATTATAAAATGATTCAATATACTACCAATGGATGCAAATATATGACTAAAATAAGGAATATGATGACTAAATAAATGACCATTTAAAAACAATCAATGATTAAATTAATGACTCAATATATGACTAAATTAATGACTAAATATATGACTAAATAAATCACCAATATGACTAAATAAATGATTAAATATATGACTTAATTAGTGACTAAATATATGACTAAACTAGTGACTATCATGAATAAATAAATGACCAGATAACAACAATCAATCCCTTTGCCAACTCATCCCTCTGCCTGGATGGAGGGGAGGTCGACTGTGAGTCCGTGGAGGACCATTTGGACCGGTTGGCAGGATTGCGAGAGCACATCCTATGGGTGGGAGGGATGTTGGACGGATTGGGAGAGAGCATGGTAGGGTGGGTATGAGATCACCTAGAGGGTTACCATTGACAGGAGGCAGTGTGACTGGACTAGATGGGGGTTGTGGGAGAGGCATTGATTTTGGACAGATTCAGCCAGACCCTAGGGTTATTGCAGCACATGGTGGTGATGATGAGGATCCTGAGGATCATGTTCCCTTGATTAGATGACAGGTTCTAAGAGTTACTCAGATGGAGATTCCAACAGTTAGACAGGTTGGTGGTGAGGAGGGGATTGAGGTTCATGTACCACAACAGGATTTGCCAGGGCAGGATGCACTTGAGCATGATATGCCAGAGAAGGATGCACCATAGCATGATGTGCCAAAGCTAGATACCATTGACAATCTGAGAGCACAGATTGAGCAGCTTCGAGCACAAGTGCAGACTCTTATGACTGAGAGGGATAGAGCTATTAGGAGACAATAGGATACTCAGGGCCTTCTAGATCATATCCAGCAGGTTGGATCGGGTACTCTCTCGGTTGACACTATTAGAGCATTAGTTCAGGATGGGAAGGAGACTTCCCACTGGCGATGATGATATGAGGAGGTAGTTGCAGAGAGCAAGAGATTAGGTAGTTATCAAACCACCGTGTTGATGGATATGAGCAGCGGTGGGGTCATGGGACCTCCTCAAAGGAGTGGTGAGCATGGGAGACAGGCATCTGGAGGATCTTCTCACCCATAGCCACAGAGACAGATAGAGTCAGGTGGGAGTGGTGCAGGACAACTGTGACTTAATTTGAGGCATTTGTATTGTTTATCTGATATCATTGTATACTTGGACTTTTATTGTTTTATGATGATCTATATGTAGACATGGATTCTATATGATGATGATCTTTCTTATATGCATGTTACTCTATTTTATGATGATCTATATGCTTTGATTATATGGATGTAGTGATTAGATGGATGATGATCTATATATGATGATGCAATGATAAATGCTTCTTTGATTTTTTATTTTGATGATCTTGGGTGCAAATGAAAATGATTACTAAGTTAACTGAGATGTAAATGATGCAAATGCAATGATCTATATGGAAATGAAAATGAATGATTGATTTGCTTTGTTTATGATGATGTAACTGCAAATGATCTACATGAAATATTTTTGATTTTATATGTAATTGAAAATGATATGAAAATGCAAATGTAATGATTGATTGTTTTGATGTTTATGTATAATATGATTATGAATATAAGTGCAAAGATGCAACTAAATGATCTTTAATGAAATGGTTATGTAAATAGTAATGATAATACACTACATGATTAATGAAATGCACTTAATGGAATGCAAACTAATGCAATGATTAAAATGCAACTAAATGAAAATGGATGATGATTGAAATGATTGTTAAAATGAATGCAACTATAATGATCAAATGCAAATTATTTTAGTTTTTCCAAGTATACTCAATATTTATTTATGGTCATTGATCTGTTAATGAAATGATATGCTTATAATGCAACTGACAAATGAATGCTTATAATGCAGATGAATAATGAGCTAACTAAAAATTGTACTACCATTCTTCATATGCTATCTTTGTAACAGTGCTTTGATTTCATCATTGGGCTTTAAAATGTTGTAAGAAAATACAAGCAACTTGACATAATGATTCAAGATGACCTGAGTATTCCTTACATGGATTTTGATATAGCAAGTCAATACAAGCAACTTGATATAATGGATCAAGTTGACTTGAGTATTGCTTGCAGAACAGACAAGGATTATCCCCTTTCCTACATGCCTTAGAACGTCCTCCTTGATCTTTTGCCGATCATATCCTTAGACAAATACATACCATAGTAAGAGATAAACCACAAACAACAATCAAAGAAAATAATCATGCCTCGTCATAGCTTCTCTAGTCATGGGCATCCTTGAGTTGCATAGAGTACATGATTAGCAATAAAATCAAGATATAAACACTAAATCTTGCATGTCATTCACATGTTCTTATGGTCATTAATTGATATAATCATCTTGATGAATGATCTTTGATAATCCTTTATTACTTGCTGATTGATTCTTCGATTTCTGAGTTTCATAATTCAGTTGTTGATGAAATGCCTTGATTTTCATTGCTTTGTTGCTCGTTATCCATTTCAAAATCCTAGGTGTTTTTGGTTTTTCTAAGTTTTTCGAATGTTTTGGGATTTTCAAAAATCACCTTAGCAAAAGGAATTAGGATTTTGCCCCTAGCGGAAACCAAAATTTATTATGGATGTGTCAATTGATCAAGATCCAAACCATGGCAGGATACAAATGCAGATATGATTGATTCTGATAAAATCTAAGGTAGTGACTACAACAAGTGTGTCAAAGAATGATAGTTTTTAGTAAGCTGCATATTTCTTGCTAAATGGTTCAGAGCAACGGATGCAAAAGATGAAATGGATAAGCTAAGATAGATGAAAGCGATAGATGTGGTAGGATAGAGTGGATAGGTGCGCAAAGTGATCTCATAGATGGAGGAACCTACTTTTTAGATAGCGCCTGTTTACCAAGTTTTCACCATCTAAATTTATTGCCTTTTTTTGGATTTTATATGCTTTTTATTGATTTTTTCAGGACTTTATATGCTTTTTATTGATTTTTTCAAGACTTTATATCTCAAGCATAGAATTTCTTGAGATGGATAGAATTGATAGATTCATCAAACTAATCACCTTCAAGGGTAGATAACTTGTATGCTCCTGATCCATATGTTGCTACTATGACAAAAGGTCCTAGCCAATTTGGTTCAAATTTTCCCTTCTTTTCTCGGTCTTACTGATTTCTTGGATTCTCCCTTAGAACTATATCTCCAATTTGGAAAATACATGGCTTGACTCTGTGGTTATAGATTCTTGTCATTCTTTGTTGGTATACTTTCAAATGTTCTGGTATACTTTCAAATGTTCTGTTGCATTCTGGCAACGTTCTTGAATCAGTTCTAGTTCTTGGAGTCGAGAGACTCGTTGTTCTTCTTCTGGTATGAGACCGTACAAGGATACTCGTAGAGAAGGTATCTCTACTTCTATAGGTAATATGGCTTCTGATCCATAGACTAAACAATATGGAGTTGCCCGTGTTGGAGTGCGGATGCTAGTTCGATATGCCCAAAGAGCAAGATTTAGCTGAATGTGCCAATCTTTTCCAGCTTCATTGACTGTTTTCTTCAAGATTTTCAAGATAGTTTTGTTTGATGCCTCAGCTTGACCATTACCTTGTGGATAATATGGAGTTGAGAGCGTATGTTGGATATGAAACTGTTCACATAGCTCTTTCCCATCTTGATTTTTGAATGGTTTTCCATTATCAGTGATAATGGTCATAGGAACTCCATAGCGACAGATTATATAATTCAAGATGAATCATGATATTTGTTTTCCTATCACTGTTGTTAAGGGCACTGCTTCAATCCACTTAGTAAAATATTCATTAGCAATCAGAATAAACTTATGTCCATTAGAAGATGAGGGATTGATCCTTCCTACCAAATCAAGGCCCCATTGTGAAAATGGCAATGATCCTGTCATAGGATATAAATCTTGTGCTGGTGCATGAATGAGATTTCCATGGATCTAACATTGTTTACTTTTTTTAGCATATGTGAATGAATCTCTTTCCATAGTAGGCCCAAAGTAACCCATACGAAGAAGTTTCTTAGCCAATGTTAAACCACTTGAGTGTGTCCCACAAATACCTACATGAATGTCATTAAGGACTCTCTCAGATTCATCTTTTTCAAGACATCTCAACAAAGTACCATCTAGACCATGGCTATATAGGATATCAGCAATAATAGTATAGCGAGAGGACTAACGGATAAAGTTTCTTCTCTGATTATGAGATAATTCAAGAGGAAGGATATGATCCTTTAAATACTGATAAGTTTGACTGTATAAGGATTGACTGGTTCCTGATATATGGCAAATTTGATAGGTATGTTGGGATTGGATGGTAGGGGTTAAGATATCTTCCATGAGAAATTCGTAACGCTGTTGATTTTCCTTATTTTGCAAGAGATGCTATTGTAGCCATTGCATCTGCTGCTTTATTCTCATTTCTTGGAATCTAGGTGAATGATATTTCTTTAAAGTGTTCTTTAAATTCCTCCACTAGCTATTTGTATGGCATAAGCTTATCATCCTTTGTTTGATATTCATCATTTATTTGGTTGATGATAAGTTATGAATCACCATAGACATGTAATTCTTTGACGTTCCACTCAATGGCCATTTTAAGCCCTATAGCCAATGGTTCATACTTTGCAATATTATTGGTGCATGGAAATCGTAGTCTATACGATTTCAGAATTGTGTGTCCTTGAGGTGTGACGAAAAAGATTCCTGTGCCTGATCCATATTGTGTATAAGAACCATCAAAGTACAATTCTCAAAAGTTTGTACTTATTGTCAAGATATCTGCATCAGGAAATTCAATGTGCAAAGGCATGTCATTTTGTAGAGGTGCATCAGCCAATTGATCAGCGATGACTTGTCCCTTGATAGCTTTCTGGTCAACATATTCTATGTCAAATTCACTCAGTATCATAACCCATTTGGCTAGTCTCCCTGTCAATGTTGATTTAGTCAACAAATATTCGAGAGGATATATCTTTGCTATTAGTTTCACATAATGAATTAACATATAATGTCGTAGCTTTTGAGTTGCAAATACAACTGCTAGACATATCTTTTCAATTGAGGAATAATTTAATTCGTAGCCAACAAGTGTTCTACTGATATAATAAACTGCTCTTTCTTTTCCTTCATCATCATGTTGAGCTAGGAGAGCACCTAATGATACACTTGTTGCAGAGACATAGAGTAACAATGGTTTCCCTTTGGTTAGTGATATCAGTGCCGGAGGACTCATAAGATATTCTTTTATTTTCAAGAAAGATTCTTCACATTTTAGATCCCATTTGAATGGAACATTTTTATGTAGAAGATGGGTAAATGGAAGGCATCTATCGGCCAACTGAGAAACAAATCTCCTAATTGATAGCAATCTTCCTTGTAAAGATCGTAATTGACTTATGTTCTTAGGTGACTCCATCTCCATGATAGTTTTGACTTTTTTCAGGATCTACTTCAATGCCACAAGCTGATATAATGTACCCAAGGAGCTTTCTAGAGGTTACCTCAAATGCACATTTCTTTGGATTTAATCTCAATTCATATCTTTCCAACTTGTCAAAAATCTTGCTTAAAATGTTCAAATGTTCTTGTCTTGTATGAGATTTTGCAAGTCTGATGACATAATCTTCCATGAATGTATGCATTATATCATGGAAAATTGTCATCATAGCCCTTTGATAAGTCGCTACTGCATTCTTAAGCCCAAATGACATAACATTCCAGCAATCTGTTCCCCATGCACAGGTGAAAGTTGGTTTCTCTTGATCTTCAGATGCAATTCTTATTTGATTATATCCTAAGAAGCCATCCATTAATGAAAACATCTCATGTCCTGCTGATAAGTCCACTATGATATCAATGTTTGGTAGCGGGAAGTCATCTTTTGGACATGCTTTATTCAGATCTCTAAAATCTATACAAATCCTTATGCTCCTATCTGACTTTGACACTAGTACAATACTTGAAACCCATTCTGGATAAGCAACAGGTCTTATGAAACCCACTTCTAATAGTTTCTTTAGCTCGATTTTTACAAGAAGAGCAATGTACGGATGCATCTTTCTTAGCTTCTGTTTAACTGGTTTTGCTTTTAAATCCACATTAAGATGATGCATGATAAGATCTGGATTAAGTCCTGGCATATCTACATAAGACCAAGCAAAATTTATTTGTCTTTGTGTAAAGAATTCCATGTATTATTTCCTCTCTTTTTCTGACAATGAGGCATCAAAATGAAGTATTTTAGGATCCTTTGATGTACCAATGTTTACTACTTCTGTTGATTCTATCAAGATAGCAGATCTCTCTTGAAAATATGCAGGAAGAATGTCAAACCCTCCATGTTCTGGTGCCTCAGAGAGGTTTTCACCATTAGATACGTCCTTTGTTTTCCCTTTTGATTGATCTAATGTTGCCATAAATGATTTTCAACAATAGGTCACTTTCCTTGTTTTATTTTGTTTTTGCGACTAGAAAGTTTGGCATTCTCCTGACTTCGAGAAACATCACTTGATTCTACAATGAAAGATATCTTAGGATGGATGGGTTCAACAACGTTAAGGTACACGGCTAAATCATGATCATTGGAAAAGACATTCAGTTCAGGGTTGTCTAAATTATCCCAATGAATTAGTTCAGGATGAAGAATGGGTAAATCAGAATCACTGTCATCATTAGGTGTTTCAACGTTCATGACATAATGATCATAATCTGGCATAGAATAGGTACTATCATGGATTAAATGTTTTTGAGAATTGTCTTTCTCAAGCGTTTCCGAATTAGTCTTAACAAAATTAATATTAGCATTGTGTAGGTCACAGTCAATAGGTTCTTCAATTGACGTTTGTCCCTTGAATGAATGGATTATATCCACACACACATCTTTGATACTACAAATTCCTTCTTGATTAACCACATTTGCATTTTGGAGTTGACATACTTGTGCACATGATAAAGAGGATTCTTTTGCTAGATTTTGTCTCCTTTCAAACTCAACTTCTTCTGGACTAATAGTCAATCCAACTTGACTATCTCTTAATTCTTCTATGGTTCTGCCATATCTGGATACATCTTGTTCCTCTTTTGATGGAAATCTTGTATTTCTAGATGCTTCTTGTGGTATTACTTCTTTGTCTTTGGCATTCCCTTTTCTCTTTGCATATGCCTCTTTTCTTTGAATTTTGAGTTCCTCTTGCCTTCTTTCTAACTCCGTTTTTTGTTTTACAATAGACAAGTCTTCTTCTGTGATAGTTGCTTGGACTTCATTGTGCTCCTTACTGGATGTAGTCGATAAGACATCTAGACCCCACTCATATTCATTAGAATCTGTCTCTGAATCTTGATCTAAGATTACTCCACTATACCATATTGGAATGTCATATGGTGCAAAAAGTTCTTTGATTTCTATCATCTCTATTTTTACTGCTTCTAGAATATCTTGTTTAGATTTTGCCTTTATTTATATTTTCAAAACTTGCTGACAAGATTTTTCTTCACCTTTGATGGTAATCTCCTCTTCTTTCTTTTCATGTTCCTCTTGCTTCTTTTGTTTATTGGTTACTATTTCGGCCGCTTGATGTAGCTTTTCTTGCCAATTTTCTTCTTTAGAAACTGATTTCTTTCTCCATTTGTTTTGTTGATGATTATGTCACCTTTGATTGGATTTTAGATATCCCAGCCCGGATTTATCTTCTGTGGATTGTGAGTGCAGACAAATAGGTTTTGAAATACCTTGATGTTTCTTACCAATTGGTCATTTTCCTTTGTATCCCATTTTTTGCATGATTTTGTATCCTTTTCCATATTGTTTTATGGGAATATTGACTTCTGTTGTTGTTGCTATAGTTTTATCTTCATCCTTGTACAACCAACCAAGAATGTCTTTGTCTTCATTTTCCTCTTCAAGAGTTCCAGCACTAACAAATGTTCCCTTAAACATATGTTTTGATTTTCCTGATGTCTTTGATTGAATATCTATAGGCTTTCCATATGACTTAGGGGAAAGTGGAAAATTTTGCAAAGAACACTTTCCCATTCCTTCATCATTTAACTTGAGCTTTTCTTCAAAAGTTTCCCATAACTTTGCTTGAATTTATTTGGTAGGATATACTGATTCTCTGTTATGTGGAACTCTTGTATCTTGTGTTGGCTTCAAATTATTGCAATATTGACTGGAATCTGCAATTATAGTGATCTCTTTTCCTTCATGAGGAAATTTCACACATTGATGATATGTAGAAGGAATTGCTTGCATCTTGTGAATCCATGGTCGTCCTAGAAGAATGTTGTAAGAGAGGTTCAAATCTCAAACCTGACACAATGTATCCTTTTCCACAGGTCCTATTCTTATTGGTAGTAAAACAGTTCCTTTAGAAGAACGTTCTGCTTCATCATAAACCTTGATGGTTATTTTCTTTTTCGGGTCTACTGCATTTTCTGAATATCCCAAAGCTTTTATCAAACTTAATGCACAAATGTTTAAGACAACTCCTCCATCTATGAGTACATGTTTAACACGAGTTTTATTAATGGAGACTTCAACATGTAAGGGAGCATTATGAGGATGTTGTAAGGATGCGTCATCATTTTCAGAAAATGATAAGCAATGACGATCTATAAGGTGTCCTTCCATGTTTTGGAACTGATCTACATCCAAATCTTTTGAAACTGTTGTTTCCACTAAAGCTTTCTCCAAAATTTCCTTATGCATAGGTGAAACCTTGAGAAGTTGCAGAATTGATATTTGAGCAGGTATTCTTTTTAATTGCTCTACTAAATTGTATTGTTGTGGATTGGGTGTTGGGTCTTTTGCTATACCTAGAAAGGTAACCTTTGCTTCACTTCTCGTGATAACATTGATTGGTTCTGAAGATGAATTTTCGTTAATAATGATCATATTTACCACATTATCGTATGTATAAGTGTAATTCACTTTGGCTTTTCCTTTGTCATCTTTTAATTGGGATGATTCACCTTTGTCATAATTCAGAAGTGGAGTTTTGAAAGCCAAGTGTGATTTGTTTGTCTTATGGATATCCACTGTGATGGTTCCATTATCAATTAGATCTTGGATAAGGTGTTTCAATCTCTGACAATCATTTGTTAGGTGTCCTTTATTCTGATGATAATTGCAAAAATGATTGTCATTCCACCAATTGGGCTTGATTGGTGGTTCATAACTTCTTGCTTCTAGTAAAACAATCAATTTGTTGGCAAGCAGAGTTTTTAGAGCTGATTCTAAAGGTTCTCCAATGTTTGTGAATTTCCTCCAAGGATTGGAGAAAAAGGACTTGGTTTTATTGTTTTCTCGATTGTTATTGCTTGGGTTTTGACTTGATAGATTAAAAATTGGTTGTTGTTGTTTTGTGGTACTATTATCGTCATTCCCTTCATTGCTAACATTCCTATTCTTTGACCAGAACTTGGGTTTGTCATTGTTGTTGTTGTTGTTGTTGTTGTTGTATGAATTATTGTAAAGTTTTAGTTCTCCTTTCTTTATCATTGCATTCTCTATTTTCAAACCATTCTTGATCATTTTGGCAAAAGAGGGAGGACATTACATCCTTAGTCGATAACTCATTTCACTAATAAGATTATCAATGAATATGTCCATTTTTTCTTGATCAGGTACATGTTGACGTGTATTTTGTACACAATCATACACAAAATAAAATACCAATAGGTATCTTATCCTCTCTTGAGAAAATAGTCTCTAACTGCTGAAGATCTGCAAAAAGGATCAGTTAGATAGACTCCAAGGTTCTTTTAGTGGGGTCTCCACGTGTGGACAAGCTTTTTAGTGGTATGATGTGATTTGCTGTTTCCTCCAAGGCGTCTTACGGATTCCAAAGGCTCGAAGATTCTACTAAACTAAAAAGGAACTTTCAAAAAAAAGCAAAAGATAGGGTTTAAGGAAGTCTAATCTAGCCTAACCCTATGAACGACTTAGCATGAATGAGATTTGGCAGGACTCAACCAACTTCAATTTTGCCATAAGATAACAACTCAATTGAAATTAGTGCGATCTTCTAAGGTAATAATGATGTTCAATGCATCAAAGACCAAGGACACTACTACGAAGGTACATATCCTGGATACGAAAATGCTTGAAGGTTAAGGACTCAAAATGTTCTCCAGTCGACCACGCAAGGCGTTCCTACAATCAGCAAGAAGCTAGTGGTTTGGATAGCGAATCCTACCAAATATCAAATCTCACACTTAGTCTTTCAAATTAACAAACTACTTTGATTGAGCGTGATTCAAGCACATCCAATAACCATGTAGATAACTTAAGAAATTTGCAACAAAACACCATAACTTCAATATTTTATTGATTTCCAAGTCATCATATACAACAATTGCTTGAATTTCTCTCTTCAAGACTCAATCTTGCTACAAAATAAGAATTGCTTCTAACTCTAATCTCTCTATTTCACTCTTATCTGACTATTCGACTATTAACTATTACCAAATGAAATGAAAAATGGGGGTATAAATAGCATCCCCAGTTACAATGAAAGGTCCAGATTGAAAGTAAATCAACGGACAAGATTATGACACCTAAACCCTAATTAGGGTTTGTTACAAATGACCTCCTTTTTACTGAACAATATTAAATACATAGCCAAATATTAAATTTGGCACAAAAATCTAGGAGGTATCAACCAATGAGAAATAAGATGTCATGTCATCTGTAACAACCTTTCATCTAGAATCTTATTCCCTTTCCAATTCTCTTTCTTAGCATATGCAATGAATTTTGTCACGATTCCTTCGATTTCTGTGATTGGAATCTCGGGAAGATTCTTGATACTCTCTTCTAAGTGGATGACCTGATCGAATGCATCTAGAAGAGCTGCGTCCCAAGTAGGTTCAAGTTCCTTCGTTCTATCAATCAGGAGCATGGTGGCATACATCTGATCATACTGCTCATCTGTAACATCTACGTCCTTGCGAAAGATGATCTTGATTCTATCCTCAAATTCCTGGATATCCACATCTGTCTCGACCTCGATCCTTCTGCCAAGAATGGTACGAAGTACCTCAAATACTCTGTCCTGGATCGGATTGATCACCTCCTCAACTTGACCACATCTAACACTGATGTCCTCGAAGAGAACACTCTTTATATGAAGTAAGGTTGACCACTGAAACAAACTGTGAGAATCACCTTCTAAGATCCTCTCCTGCGCTAAAATTCTTCTGGATGTGTGTCTTATTACTTTCAAGACAGGGACGACAACGTCCTTGGTATGGGCAAATGCAGCTACTGTTGCCATCAATCTGTGGATTATCTCAAGAACTTGGATAGCCTGATGAATGATCTTCGACATCCTTGCAACAAATTCTATGGCCACTGTATGAGATCTATCCATCCAACTACATGTACGCTGGACCAGGTTCCTGAATCTCTCTGCTTCATTGATCGATTGAAGGGGCAATGCCTGCACTGGTGATCTAACTAGATCCTGACGTCCCAAAGGTTCATTGATGTGACTGAAATATGCCCTCCATGCACCGACCTCTCTCTCCAGCTTTCTATTCTTTTCTACTTCTTCTCTAAACTTGTCCTTCAATGCCTCAAATGTGTCGGTGGCATCATCTAAAGTCTGCTCTGCTGTGGATGGTCCTAACTCAAAATTCTGTATATCATAATCCTCTGCTAGGATCTCACCCTCATATTTATCTGCTGCCGGTGTAGCTATCTGCAGTTTTCTAGATCCAGTCTCATCTCGAATCATCTTGGACATCTTTGTAGCCTTCTTCTTCTCTGTTGTCATATGTGAACGCCCAACAAGGCTCTCTAAATCAATTGCACTGTCCTCGTCCTCAATTACGATCACCTTAGTCAATCTTTCCTTCAACCAATCTGGGATATTCGATCTTGTCTCTTGAACTTGAATTTCTTTATGTACTATTTCTTCTTGTCTAGAAGGAGATGTTACTTCATTATCCTCTTCTAACTCATAATCTTGGAGAGATCCATCTGATGAAACATGTTGTGCCTGTCCTTCCTCCTGTCTGTCATTCTGTACCATCGACTCCATGGACTCTTCTACTCGAATTGTACTATTCTCTGGTCTAGAAGAAGTATCTGGTACTTGATCTTTGTTGGCCCCTTGCTTTTTCTTGGAAGGCTCTTTCTTTTCTGATCTTTCCTTTCTCTTCGAACCTCTCGAATGGAGATTGCCCTCACTGGCACATCGAAGGTTACCTTCACCTGAATTCCTAGGATTAGGATTGCCTTCACTAACACTTGCTCCACCTTCGGCTGGTTTTTCTTCCAAAGTAAAAGACATAGCTATGCCTTGTTCTCTCAACATCTGATGCTGAACGTCTACCCATCTGCGAGTACAAGACAAGACTGGTGCCATCAAATCATCTAAATCCACGACCTCAGGTTCATTCCAATGCAAACTAATTGTTTTGCTTTCTCTATCATATGAAGATTGGATGTGCCTGCCATTGTCCTGAGCTTGGTCGGCCACTCTGTAAATCCTACATTTCCTGATGAAATCCAAAGGCAATCTAGAATGTATCTTTCGTTTCACTTCGAGATCATCTAGGAGATTCATCATAAAATCTTCAATTTGGTGCTTATGTTTAAATCTTCTACCGACTGTCTCCTCTAAATGTCCATGTGGATCAAAACTATTTCTCCAAGCAAAAGATGAAAAAGAATACAAGGCTAACTCCTTCTCTGCGTCATCCATGGCTAAGACATTAGGACATACCTCAACTGAATTGCCCAAAATAATAGGTACCTGAACTCCATTCTGATGTCTGTGTCTGAATGCCTTCACATATGCTGCCAATTGCCTTGTTACTTCAAGTAACACAATTCTGTCTGTCGGATACCTCGGCAACATGTATGGAGGTAAAGGACTTCCATGCACTCTAATGTAAGTGAACTTGGGAAACTGAATGAACCAAGCACCGTACCTCTTGATGAACTCGTGGGCATCTTGAGATAATCTGTTGTGAATTCCACCTTGCAACGTCCTTGTGATGTTCATCGTGAAAGTATCATTGACTAACTTGTAGTTTTTCCTTGGCGGATGATGCAAGTAGGTATAGGATTCACAAGCTGTGACCTCGCCGGGTCCTCTTCCAATTACTCCTCTATGGGGTAGTCCTGCGTACTCAACGCTCCTGATTAAGGCATAGATGACGTATGAACTCATGTGGAAGGACTTAGTAGCCCTGAGTCTTCTCAACTGTACGTCTAAGCAATGGCTAATTATTCTAGCCCAATGTATCGTACCCTTTCCTTGAACAATCACCTGGATGAAGTAAAACATCCACTTCTCAAAATAGAAGGCATGAGGTGCTCCTGTAACTCTGTTGAGCATGGTAATCAAATCTCTGTACTCCTCCTGGAAATCAATCCGGTGTGGTGTGTTCAGTACCTTGCTTAGACGGGGACGACTCTTGAGTAGCCAGTTCTTGTTGATTATGCTTAGGCAAGCATCTGGATCATCATCGTACACTGATCTGGCTCCTTCAATGCTCTTGTATATCATGTCCCTGTGCTCTGGAAGATGGAAGGCTTCACTTATGGCTTCCTCTGAAAGGTACGCCAAAGTGTTTCCCTCATTGGACACAATTGTCCTGGACTGTGGATTGTAGTGACGGGCACACTCGATCATCAACTCGTGGCACTGAATAGCTGGAGGAAAACCGGCCGCCTTAATGATGCCACTCTCTATTATTCTCCGGGCGACAGGTGATGGCTTGCCGATGTAAGGGACCTCTCGAAACTTCTTCGTGCTAAAGTTCCCCAGGTTTGTATCTCCAATGTTGCTCCACTTAGACACGATCTTGGTCTCCACTTCTTCGGTCTTCTGATCTTCGTTCATGAGAGCTGAGCGGCTGGTGGATGCTCCCGCCTTTGGGGTCGCCATACCTACACAACATTTCATTATAAGAACTAGATTTTGCAATAAATAGCGTAAATAAGAGAGATAAATTTTTTAGGAAACATCATGATAAGTCTCTAGAGTTATCATTTCCTAAAATAAACGATTGAGCTAAGAGAAATTCAAAAATCAAAATTTCAAAACTTGAAATATGACGATGAATGAATAAAGCAATAATAATTAAAATCGCCATACCTCGATAGAGAGCTAACTCTAGAATGCAAAAACAAAATTCGCCTAGGCAAAATTTGAGGTATAAAATAGTCTTCAATGTGGTCTCCTCAAAATTGACTTTGCCACCCTTGGAGTGAACGTGATCTTCAAGTATCGCCTTAGACGTGGTCTTAAATGATCTTCAAATTTGTCCTTGACAAATCGCTCAAACAAATCCTCCAAGTCTTTAGCAAATTCGCCTTAATGTATCCTCAAGTTCGCATTTGGTGTGGTCCTCAAATTCGCACCACCCTTGATGTATAAAGCGCCACCCTTGGTTTGAATTCGCACCACCCTTGGAGTGTCTACGCCACCTTCGATAATATTCGCACTATCTTCACTTCTCCTCAATTCGCATGAAAAAATGATTATGTAAAAATGAAATCTTTCACCCTTCATATATAGCGCGCTCATCCTTTCACCCCTTAGGCCGACTCGCTTAATAAAACCATTTTTTAAATGATTTGCAATAAAATAACAAGGCCGACTTGCTTAATTGGGCGCTTCAAATCGATTTTTATTAATTAATTAATTAATTATTAATGCCTTGCGTTTTTTAAATGTGAATTTCGATTTTTAAATAAAGGCAAAAAATAATTAATAAAAGATAACACCATATTAAATGCTAAATAAAATGGATATTCAATTTTTAAATTGATTTAGCATTTGAGGAAAATTCGATTTGCTCACTTGGCGCCAAAATTGGAAAAAGGAAGGGACGTACCTCATCGCTCTGGTCCCTTGGAGAGGGACAGGAGCGATCCATGATTTTCTCCTTGACCTTGGCAACTTTACACTTTGATCTCCTTTGCGATGTCCTTCAAACGTCGTCCTTCACCTTACCTAACTTCGCTTAGCTTTGATCTTGAAGGAACGTAAGTATTTTGATAAGATCGCCTTGGTCCTTGTCCAAAGGACAGGAGCGATGTGAGTCTTTAGCATGACTAGCAACGTTTGGACGTTCAAAACTCTTGCATGTTATCTTCAAACGATGCCATGGACCTTGCATAACCTTGTGAATCTTTAACTTAGCACGCACTTGGAACAAAACGAGGAATCCAAAGCAAATCGCCCTGGTCCCTTGGAGAGGGACAGGAGCGATATGGTCCATATGTTCATTTTGGTGATTACTTTACGTTTGAAATCTTCATGCATCACCTTTCTATCTATCCATGGACCCTCCAAGATGTTGCGAACCCTTGATCTTACGTAAATCTTGCATAAAATGGCCAATATATCCAACATCGCCCTGGTCCCCTCCTGAGGGACAGGAGCGATCTAGGCTATAGGGTGCGAATTTCATCATTGTGACGACCTTTTAATGTTTGTGCTTGCTAAAGACGTCTTGAAGTGTCCCTCGCCACCTTGTCTTGACTTGTATCGACCTTGAACTTGCATAGGAAGTAACATCCCCACTGTATCGCCCTGGTCCCTTGGAGAGGGACAGGAGCGATCCTTCTTTTGTAGCCTTTATCTCACTTTGCCAGGTTCCAAGTTTATATTCAACGGACTCGTCCTTCCTCGCTCCATTCGTCCATGCCTTGACATCATCTGTAACTTTGCAAGAAAATCATTTATATCAAAAATCGCTCTGGTCCCTTCCTGAGGGACAGGAGCGAACTAGGCATTTAGCACTGTTATGGACGTCCCAAAAATCTTCAATTTATATTCAACGCATTTATCTCATGTCTTTCCTTGTTTTTGAACGTAAACTTGCCTTGACCTTTGTCTGGATTTTGCATAATGAAGGAAATCGCTCTGGTCCCTTGGAGAGGGACAGGAGCTATAAGGTATTTCGCCTTGGTCCCTTGGAGAGGGACAGGAGCGATTTGGTCAATATAGGTCATTCTCCTTCGTTTTTGCATCTCAAATTATATTCATTTGGCAAAGCATCTTCTTTTGGACGTCCTTAAATCATTAAGTCATCAAAATTTTGCAAGGACAAGGCGAAATTTGAATTGTAGCTCCGGTCCTTCACTGAGGGACAGGAGCGATTTTCCTCCTGGAGGCATTTCTGTGCTCATGAAAATCTTCAATTTATATTCAATGGAAAGATATCGCCGTTCTCCATCACTTCCAACTTGAAATTTGTCTGGACTCTGCAGGGATGATGAGATATTTGAAAATGAGCTCCCGTCCTTCACTGAGGGACAGGAGCGATTTTGCTCCTACAGGCCAAGATAACATGATTTTTTCACATTTTAACACTTCACGAGGCGAAAACAAATCAATTCCAATGCCCAGGATCAAAATCAAAAAAAGTCAAAATTTGGTCAAAATATTCAATCAGACAAAAATTCACATTTGACTGTCAACACTTAGACAAATTTAAAGCTCTGCATCAACATTCCAATTGAAAATTAGACCATTTTGGCGAACTCATTGCATTCAAAATTGGCATCCTAGAAAAGGAAGCTCGAAAGCTCTCAAAAACGACTGGATTTTGGCCTAAAAAGACAAAATTTAAAACCCTAAGGCTTGGCCCTAAATCCAGACAACTAACTGACTAACAAAATCCTAAAAACGAAAGCAAAAGCGAGCGAAAGACAAGCAAAAAGAGGGGGTCCCCATTTGCGATGGGGCGATGTGTGAAATGGTCACAACAGTACATCACGGGGATACCTATAAAACATGTGTTTCCATCATTGTAAGAAAATCATAAAGGATTCACCATTCTTTTGTTTAACATTGCAGAGATCCAGCATTGTTATTTCATTCCTTATATTGTAGGAGTATTGTGAAATAAACCTATTCACAAGTTCTTCAAAGGATTTGATTCCGGATGGTAATCTTGAAAACCACTCCATTGATTGTCCATTTAGACTCCTAGGAAAAAGACACATCAGGTAAGTTTCATCGTGAGCAAATTCCATGCTCATAGTACAAAACTCCCTAATGTGATCTTGAGGATCAGATTTTCCATCGTATTTGTCATATTTAGGAATCTCGCAATGTTGCGGAAATGGTATCATATTCAAATTTTTATCAAAAGGATAAGGGCATATATCTTCTAATGAATACTTCTTGGAGCTTGTCCCATTTTGCATGTCTTGTATCTGTTATTGTAGAGTTTGTATTTGTTGAGTAAGGTTTGACAATGTATTATCCACATAGTTTCTCCTTGTTTCTTCGTGAGTTCTCTTATCACCACGCTCTTTCCTTTTGTCATCCCTTTCTTTCCTTGTTTCTTCATTGCTTTCTTTGTTCACATCTTCGTTATTTGGCTCATCTGTGTTTTGGGTGTTACTTGCCTCCACATCTTGTTTCAAGCTTTCTATGTTAAATTTTTGTGGTAATTTAGCTCCAGATTTTTCCAACATCAAGAGATTTTTTTATATTTTTTTTGCCAACAATTTTTCCATTAGCCTATCAAATTTGAAATCTTTCTCAAGGTCTCTAATGGTGCTATTGATTGCTTCTTCGTCAACAACGATAAATCCAAAAGTTTGGAATTCAGGATTATCTTCTTCCTCCATTTGTTGTTGTTTTCTAAGTTGTTCGTATTGGGCTCTGGTCCAAACTAGCATGTGATTATTTCAAAGTTATTGAAATTTTCAAAGGACAAAGTCAATAGGTGATTATTGGTTTAGGAAGATATGCCTTGTTGATTTTACCACTATTGTTTGTTCGTTGGGATAAAGCGTCTCTTTGTTGAAAAGCATGTCTTTGCAAAATTTCACTGTCAAATTTTGTACCGCAGCCACGTAGGTAGTGATGAAACGGTGTAGGAATGTCCTATGTTTCAATAAGATCTTGCGATTGATATACAAGAATCTTATCTTTTTCTGAGTAGCTTTATAACTGGGTTTTCTTTTCTTAAGGGGGTACTTAAAAGTCATATAAGCATTTGACAATTTTCAAGTTTGTTTGATTCCAATGTTGGTGCAATTCTAGTTTTGGTATAACCTAGGTTCAAAATAAGAAAAATATATCCAAGATTAGGAACCTAGTATAGATTGATCAAGCTTCGTGATAGAGGAATTGATTATCCTGATGAGAAACTTGACAAGGATGTTGATTTTTGCACTTAAAATGTTTGAATCAATAGCTTGTTGAATGTTGATGTTTATAGAACTTCTTGAGAATTACCTGTGGGATTAGTGACCTAGTTGTTGAGCTATTTTGAAAAGTATATGATGGTTTAGAGATAAACCTTCTTCAAGAATTATTTTTTTACTGATATTTTTGACACTTTGGTTTTGATCTGGTGTTTCAAGTATTGGAAGGTTTTTGTATCACTCTTTTGATTAAACTTTTCAACAATTTGTTGGATTTTTGCTCGCTTGTAGATGATAATTTTCTTCAATTTTTGACCATTTGGAACATGTTACAGACATAGAAGACACAATGTTTAATAAAACAAAATGCACAAGCAAGTACAATCCCTATGGTAGGCTAAGATAGTAGTTGTTGAATCTCACGTGGGGTTTCCCCCGAGGCTACACTATTCAAAGCAGATATTTAGGTGCTTGACCCCACTGGCTCCACCCTCAGCACTCACTTCTTCAGGGTAACCAAGCACCAGTTTCCATTAAAACTCCCCATGGCAAACTTTATATCTCTACTAGAAACCGTATGTATGTGAGCCGCTTCAGAGGTCCAACCTCGTGCGCCAACAACTAGAAGGATTTTGGCAACTAGTACAAGTGGTTTTTAGTAAAGGCTTCCGGTCATGTGGCCACACATATGGCACTTTCAGCTCTGTAAATATGGAAGGTTCCCAACCTATAGAAGTTACGCTCCATAGGGTTTATGGGGAAACATAGTGTCGATATGAACTTATCAGCACATGTTGTTTGAGACTTTCGTCACAAACATGATTTATTTATAGTGGATTGGAAAGACTTGGTATTAGTCCGTTTCCACTTTAGGTCATTCCCCTCTCACTGGCCCCCTCAAGGCAACTCGGGAAGGCAGGCCCTCTAAAAGTTTTAATTGCTTGAAAGTAAAGAAAGCATAAAAGAGTGGGTTTGGTTTTTTGGTCATCCAATTAAGGGGAGAGCATATACCTACCACATTCGAGACACGGAATATAAGTGTTCTTTTTAATCCTTTCAAAACAATTTTTGGCTAAGTCCTATTTGGAGATGCTGCTCCAACAAGCATGGTGTTTATTTTAGCATTTTTAAAAGTCTATGTGCAACTATTTTAGAGAAAATACTAAAATGCAAGTTGCATGTTGTCAATTTATCCTCTTAGTTAAACTAGATGAACAAGATATGATATGTTACTTCCCGAAACAAGGCTTTTAATTATCTAGATGAGGAAATGCATAAAATTTGCCTTAAATACCATCCTGCACATACATGTTAGTAATTTGAAAATTTTGATTTCTTGAGCATCCGGACTTGCAAGAAAATTTTGTCAGTTTGCAAACAGAAGCGCTAATCTAACATATGCGCTATCCTTTTGCTCAAAAGCGCTAACCTGCACATCAAAAGTGCTAACCTAGACTACAAAAGCGCTGCTCTGTGGATACAAAAGCATGATTACTTTGACAAATGCGCTAACCTAGGACACAAATGCGCGAACCGGTGATGCAAATGCGCAGACTTTAAGACAAAAGCGCTAACCTAAAATGCTTATGCGTTAACCTATGGTGCAAATGTGCTAACTTAGAAGGCAAATGCGCTAACCTAAGATGCAAATGCGCTAACTTGCAGAACAAAAGCGCTGTCAGATTTCACACATGCGTGAATCTGCATTACAAATGCGTTAATTTTACTTTTTGCGAGATTTTTAAAGGTATATGCAAGGTCTATGAGCCCCACGGTGGGCACCAAGATGTGTCGACTTGAATTTCATCCTCAAAATGTTACCTGCAACAAGTTAATTTCACAAAATACAAATGGAAATGCTACAGGAAATCCAAACTCAACCAATGAAACTGCATGAAGCACTAATGAAATAAAATACTAATATATTACCTTCATGACTTATGTCCCATTGTGTCCTAACTCCACTGTTCCAGGTTGCAGATGGTGTGCTCTCAAACAATGCACCGATGGCTTCCAAGATGACATATGAAGAATGGATGTATTTAACTGATGCTATGATATGCAATTCTACATGATTATGCTAAAAATGATTATGCTAAATGATATTTACTATATGATAATTGTTAATTGCTATTTGCTTCAAAAACTCACGGATGCATAAGATTGATTTGAAGACTAACTCTCTCTCAACTGAAGCTCTTGATTTTATAGACTTTGAGAGGATGAGATGATGTGGCTGGATCAACGGTCATGATCAGATCTACAGATTTGAATAGCTGTGAGCAAAGGTGAAGGTTGAGAGAAAGGAGGAAGGAGAAGACAAGTGTCACTCATCTACCTTGACTGGGTTGCTGACTGAGAGAATCTAGGGATGGTTGGAGGAGATTTAGGCATGAGAGAACAAGTGGACTCAAGTCCTTCCTAAGATGTAGGGGGGTGTTGGAGAGAATATAGAAGATGGTTATGAAATATGTGTACGTACACAATTTTCATTAAGTTTGGAAGTTGAGGATAAATGATAAATTAATATTTAAGAAATATTAATTTCCTTAGCCACGTGTTTGATGAGTTGGCAAACGGATTTAAATAATTTAAGAAATTATTTAATATTTTGAGACTATAGGATAGGAGAATTACTATTAAATATCAGATATTTAATTAACTTGGTTAAAAGGATAATTAAATATTAGATATTTAATTAATTAGAGGAATAGGATAGATGAATTAATTAATAAAATATTAATTAATAGAAAAACACGAATAATGAACTAAATAAATTAATCTTTTCAAATTAACTATTTAATAGAAGAATAATCATTAAATAAATATAAAATATTTATTTAATTGCTCATAGCTATTTTTATGTGTATACAACTATTATGACTAAATAAATGACCAGATAACAACAATCAATGACTAAATTAATGACCAGATAACAACAATCAATGACTAAATTAATGATTAAATATATGACTAAATTAGTGACTATCATGACTAAATAAATGACCAGATAACAACAATCAATGACTAAATTAGTGACTAAATCAATGAGCAAATCGATGACCAAATCAATCAATCAAAACAACCAATAAATGACTAAAATAGTTTCGTCATAAATTTGGTTGCGTGATTAATGACCAGAAATAAACTACTAATGGTCACATGATCTAATTTAGTCATTTATATGCAATTTTTGATAGTTTTTTGAGTCATATATTGTTGTTTTTGTACTAGTGAGATCAACATCAACGATGGTGGTATGTCCACACAGGCCATCAACACCGACACACTTGAGCCACTCCATAGTGTGTGAGGTAGAACACACATGTCCATACCACGAGTGCAGGTCAGAGCATCATCAACCATGCAGTTGAGCAATGAGCTTTTGAGCAATAAATTTGATACCCACTCACTAGCACTATCTTCCATACAAAGAAACCACCACAAGTGAGGAAAATGGGGTTGTGTTAAGCACTGGTCAACGCATTGCCTGATTATAGTGCAAAACTAATCACAAGGCAAAGTAAACCACACTAGCCAAAAACCAAACAACTCACTGAGCACCACAAGCCAAGCAGAACAAAAGAAACTCTCCAACATACTAGCCAGAGTAGAGTTTTCACTACCATAGCTACTCTTTTTTAAGAGGGATTTCATCCTCAGGAAAGTTGAGATGGACTTAGTCCAAATCTCTAGAACCATAGAGGATTTTCTCAAAGAGAAATATCAAAAATAATAAACTCAACATACCAAATGAGCTCTCCATCCGCTTTTTAAAAATCTTTTTAGGGAATTTTCAAGAAACTCCCTTTTGAAATCACTTTATTAATTTATTAAGCCTTCTTAAGTCTAAAAAGTGATTCACTTTTTAAACATTTCCAACCAACTATAACATTGAGCTGCCCCATAATTTTTTTTATTAAAATGGCCTTAGGGACATTAGTTAAATATAGCTCAATAATACACTGAATTAGCTACCATGGTTGAAATGCATCAAAATTGAAATCTAATTGTGTAGGAGTGATCATGACGATGAAATATGATAAAACAAACCCAACTAGATGACTAAAATTAGACACTTCGTCCAAGAATCTTAGAGTCCAAATTGAAAATAACATCTAAAAGCATCATATCGCTCCTCTATACCAATTGAGCTCACTAATAACATAAAATTACTCCTCTTAAAAAGATGACACAAACCTAGAAAGTTAGTAACAACTGCACTACTAGAGAACTTGAAAATGGGGACATTATAATTTGCCCTTCCCAAAGATTGCTTATACACAAGCAATGACAATAGAACACCACAATCATCAAATTGATCCATATTGAAACTAAGAAGGATCCTTAGGTAGTCTGAAGTGAACTTAGGAAATTTGCAGCACCAACCTCTCAAAGCATTGTTGTACAAGATGCCAACGCAATAGACCTCCTAATAACCACTAGTAAGAAGAACAATCAAATATTGCATAGACTTAGTCAACTCCTCAGAGAATTGCTCTTCGAGAGAGCCAAATCGATGCACCATAAGAGTGAACTCCATAAAGTCAACACTAGCTCCTACATCTTTAATAGTTGTTGAACTACAACCCAACATGATCCAAGGGTTCCAAGTCAATCTCAAAAAAGAGTTACAATGGTGACATTGCACCACTCTGATCATAATTGTCAAACTATCATGCCCAAACCGCACTCACCTATCCTCAAACCCCCAAAAAGTAAACATCATCAAAACCCAATCTGAAATTCCTAAAAGGGTTATAATCTATAACATGAAGCATATCTTGCCAAGGCATCTTATTGAAGTCCAAAACAACAATCCAATTGTCCAACTCAATCCTAGGCATCGAAAAAAAAATTGTTCAATAATAAAGAATAAAACTCAACATATCCCCTCATGACATCCCAAAATTGAACTAGACCAATCATTGTCACGACTCTGAAATCTACCAACCAGGGAATGTCTCTCACTCACCAGAGTGAAAGCAACAAATTAATGAATAGGGTCCAGAAAAACACTCACAACTATTTGACCTAAACTCTACTAAGGCTCAAAATCAATATAAACCTTGCACAAAAATTATAGAGATAAAATGTATAAGTTAGACCTTTTTTGATATAAATGATTTTGCATTGGACTGCAATAAAACTAATATGAAGTCCATTACATGCTACAATAAAGCTCAAAAATGAACAATAGATGAGGGATAGGATATCCCATAAAATTAGTGCTTGATAACATACCCAAATCTCCAATGAATGAATGATAGCAATGAAGTCCAATCTCCTATGTATGCATAGCAACAATGAAGTTCAATCTCCAATATATGAATATGCAACAATGAGGACTGAGTTGCAGCAATCCAACATGCATAGCAAGTTAACTGAAGTCTGTGCGACAACTAGAGTTGGATTCCAATAGTAACAATTATTGAAAATTTCATGCCAAATGAAATATAGCAGCCAACAAAGAAACAACTTTTAAACCCCAAGTTCTTATTTCTTCCCTCTAACTGTAAGATAAGATATCTCCAACAAATACCAACCATACTAATCTTTCACAACTGCAACTAATCTTCTTCAAAAGGGATTTCATCTTTAGAAAGACACCAAGTCTAAATATATTGAACCATGTAAGATTTCCTCAGAGAAAGATATCAGAAATAATAAACCCAACATACCAAATGAGCTCTTTATCTCCCTTTCTATAAGCTTTTTTAAGGAACTTTTTAAAAACTCACTTTTAAAATCACTTTATTAATTTATGAAGTCTTTTTAACTCCATAAAGTGATTTCATTTACTTTTTTAACATTTATGACACTTAAAATCACTTTTAAGCATCTCAACATTTAAAAAAAATTGTTCTCTTTCCAACCAACTATAACACTAAGAAACCCAACAAATTATTTTAATTAGACCACCTTAGTGAAATTAATGAAATATAGCTCAATAATACACCCAATTAATGGCAATGATTGAAATGCATCAAAATTGAAATTTGATATCTTACAAGTGATCAGCCGATAAAGATGATAACCAAATACAATTGGGTGATTTACTATTAAATGATGCTTCCCCTAAGAATTTTGGAGCCCACTAATCTTGTATGTACCATTCCTATCTACATAATCAAATGATGTATTCGATAAACCATAAGACTCAGGGGCTGCACTACATACCTAATCGTGGTACTTTTTCTCGTTTGAGTAATTTTACACTATTATTACCTTTAAATTCAGCTAGAAAATTGAAAAATAAAGAAAAAACTCCACCCATCTATCGTGTTGCCTTACATCTTCTACACTCGTATCTTGTCTCGTTTAACCAGTTAAGGTAAAAATCCTCCCTTAACGAACTTGGAGCTCGGCAACTCCCTAGGTTTGAACCTCATGCCTTTGTTAGGATACAGTTGTATAATATTCCAAATTTTCTTGTAAAGCGGTTTGATGTGTCTACAATATTTTCCCAAAAACAAACATAAGCCCTCTGCAAAATGGAGATGCTTAACCTGATGTCAATAACTACTGAATTTACGTAGCCAAAATAAAGCAATTTGATATTAAAATGAAATCTATTGAATAAGCAAGGGCCCGTCAACATTTAACATTCTCAATAAAGTTGACCTCCATACTACAAAAAAGTGAATCCAGTAGTAGTATATTTCCCATGCAAATCAAATACAAGCGTCAAATTTTACCCTCATATGCATAATGATAATTTTCTATGAGTTTCCATCTAGTAAAAACTGCAGAATTTTTGTCAAAATTATTGTCCAACTTTTGCAGATTATTACTAATTTCTTTGTGATCACTTAGAAAATCGTGTGAAGCGCCCTTGTGAAATGAATATCTAAACAATGAAAAGAAAATTCCCATTTTCAGTAGCTCTTGTTCTGCCATATATAAATATGATGAGAAACAGGGAAAGGGTATTGTGCTCGCAGTATGTTAGATGAATCAAAACAGCATTAAACCTGTTATTATGGCGAGACTCAATCTTGTAGTGTAGGCAAATTCAACGTGCTACATCTGTGTGAACAAAATGGAGCTAAGTCAAAATCTTTTGCACAGTCCTAGGTGTAAGCTCCTTAACTGTAAATGCGCGCAAAACTTATCCATGTTCCTAAGTATGGACTCCATGAAAATATATGCCTCCAGAAACTAACTCTTCTTGATGACCCAAAACTTAAATATATAACTCCAAGTATCTCCCTGCTGAAATTGGAGCCAAACACAACTTTCAGTTAGCACCCAATTCTCAGAATAAACTCCTCAGAAGTCAATAATCACAATCGTCAAAGCTATCTGACTTTGCTTCATGATGGACCATAGTATGGGGGAACTCCCGGCATTGTGGTGCCTATCGTGGGCATTCCAGGTTGGACAGTTTGTGGGAGTTGAATAGCTGCATGTTGTGGAAATTGAGAGCTTGGGTTGTACTGTGTTGGTGCACCAGCTCCATGGGGAACAGATAGTCCTGTATACACAGGTTGTGCTGCAAATGTATGCCCATATGATGGTTGTGTCACATAAGAAGGCTGTGGAGCATATCCAGGTAAAGGTGTGGGGTAGGCTTGTGGGGCAGGAACTGATGGATGTTGCCTTGGATAGGAAGAAAATTTTGGGTTTACTGTGCCATAAACTGGTGGAACATGTGATGCCAACTGGCCTTGAGGAGATGGTGCAGCCTGCGGCATTGTTCTCTCCTTCTGACCTTCAATTGCAAGTTTTACGGTAACTGACCTTCCCTGCAAGTCAAAGACAGTACATATTTTCATATTTTATGCTACATAAAGAGAGAAGCATGTTCCTTTACAAATCTGAATTGCAACTATGTAAAACTTGCCTATTACTTACATCGATATTCCTGTTTGTATCTTCAAGAGCTCTCTTTGCTGCTTCAATAGTCTTAAATGTAACGAAAGCAAAACCCCTATTGGGGATAAAACTTGTTAGAATCAAAATAACAAATGATGCAACTTCCAGTCATGCTATTGGAATTGATTACATTCCCACATAAACCCCTCACACAGCAATTTTAGAAAAAAAATTCAAAACTTTTCCTTTCATATAACATTCCATTCCGTTAAACAAAAGGCAACCATCTCCTGCACTTATTTTTTCTTTCAGTTAATCTCCCATACAGTTAAACAAAACACAACTTTCTCTGGCACTTGATTTTTAGTACCTGGATTTGCTTGTACTCTTATCATATGCAACAGAACCTTCCTCTATTTCTCCATATTGCGAAAAAATAGATATAAGAGTTTCACTGGATGTCTCATATGAGAGGCCACCGATGTACAATTTCCTCTGAGACTGGTCAGCAGCTTGTGCTGGATTTGTGCCAGCAGTTGCAAGATTGCACACTGTGATTCGACCCTGTAGGGTCAATCTCACACCAAATTAAACTCCAAAAAAAACAAGCAATGCATCTTACCTAAATTTATTACAGTAAACTTCCAACATACTTAAAATTGAACCAAACCACAATTCACAATGTCCATATGAATAATGCAGACTAAACATCCATAATTTTATACAACTTTAAGCCCAAAATTAATTATTTTCTTCAAAATAATGTTCTGATCCTTTGCACCTAACAACAAATACCAACTGCCTACATAACCTGTAAAATCAAACCAACAGCAACATTTCAAAGATACAAACAAAAGGAGTAAGAAGTTATTTGAAGTTTACTTCAAAATATTTTTGGTTCACATGAAAGGCAGCAATGTTCCTTTTAGTCCACAAAATCAATGTCCGGCCATAATTGATTTTCACAAGAATGGCAATGTATTACAACCACTTAAATGCTGAAGTACAGGCATTAATGATAAAACTACATAGATCATCTATTGGAACATGCATTTGATATGTCTGATGTCAGACATAAGGCACTTAAGGTGATACCACATTCGCTAGTAAGATCCAATAAATTGAACACTATATTACTTAGCAAAATCAACAAACAAGAAATGCCAGTGCTAATCATATAGCCTACACTTAAAATAAAAATGTTATAAATATTTACAAGCTAGGATATATACTTACATCAATAGTCTTGCTAGGCTCCTTCAATGCCCTTTGAGCAGAATCCATATGCTTAAATGTAATAAAACCAAAACCCCTTGGCTTTCCAGTTGCCTTATCAATGATGACGGCACCCTCTTCAACTTCTCCATACTTTTCAAATGCCTGGACAATAAAAGTCACAGGAACAATCACAAAAACTAGTTTTATATGTAAACGTTACTTACCTATTAAGCCTCCAACAAAATTAGTTTTCGAAGTTGGGGCAAAGAGGTGGAATCCGAACGACAATTGATCTTGTTGTTGGTTATTCTTCAGAATTGATGTGAAATTAGCATAGCATCATGCCAGACAAAGCATAACAAAACTTATGTGCATCCAGATCATAAAGAAATACATAGCCACTTAACACCATTGTAAACACCTCAAACCACACACTAGAGGCATTACAACTAAACAACATGATACTCAGTACCTGCAAACATACAAATCAAAAGCAAGCAATCAATCATGCACTCACTTCACGCAGAGTCTGTGAAGAAGTCTCCCAAGACAGTCCACGCACAAACAGCTTCCGATGAGCAGGGTCCTTGCTTGCAACATCCCTAATATTATCTGCAACTACAGGGTACAAACAACCTCTGCAGGATACCACCACAAGCATTCCAGTCAATCCATTCCCAAGCAATAAGCAAGACAAACAAACCATGCCAAAATAAATGAAGGAATTAAACACTTAGCATCACATGCAAAAAGAAAACAAGAAAAACAATCTGAAAGCTTGAAACATGAATAATGCATTCAACAAGCAATAGAAACTGCACTACAAGAAGCGTAAAACACATGATAGCAGTAGGAAGCTTTTAAATAAGCTACAAGTAAGAAATCTGTAACAACATTCTTCTCAAATGGGACTGGAATGCAACTGTAGAAGAAGAACCAAACTTTCCTTACAAAAAATGATCTAAAACATCATTACATAATTTCCTTTCTAGCAATGTCCAGCAAAAAACATGTGATTCCATCAATAGATTTAAAATCCATAAAAGGAAATATAAATTCATTTTATATACTTCAACCAAGATGTTTCATTTTAAACACATGCAAAGCATATTGCAATGATATCACTGAAAATAGAAAGAAATTCAATGGCTACACTACGTAGTAAGTACTAACCAATAGTAAAGATGAATGTCTCAATGGGAAAAATGAACAAACCACCACCACTACAACTTACAAGTAAAAGGGAGGCCATTGATAAGAGAAGCTATTGCCCCTGACTCTTGAATTGTGCACAACTAAGAAAAGCAAATGGTAGAGACCATCAGCAACAGGGCCTAGTCAAAGGTTTCACTTACCAAACTAATTCAACCCACCTTTGCAGTGATTCTCCGTGGAGTAGACAGCACATAAGTTCCATTAATTCAAGTTTATCAGATTCAAATTTCAACCCATATATCCAATAACTGTCCTCACAATAGCCAGAACATTTATTTTTCATAAAGTATATTAATTGATTAATAGTGATACCCAACTAAAGTTTACGTTTCAAAAAAAATACCCAACTAAAGTTTTGAAGTGAAGGTTGTCTATTAGGTAATCACCAAGTGAGACACCAATTTAGTGTATGAGACGCCTTTCTACAATCATTCAAAAGGGAAGTACTTTTTCCATTTACCTTACATTTCTTTGAGGCATGTAACCCTAGCCCTCTCCCAACTCTAACATGTGACCTTCATTATGAAGTACATGTGACTTCACCATCAAGCCAATTCTGGCTACATGCATAGGGCCTTATGCTTTGACCCAACCTATATGTAAGAGTAGCTATGCTTTTTTTCTCAAAACTTCTTCCATGTATGATAACAATGAGGAGCGCCCTGACATGGACCTTACAGATAGGCCATTTGTTGGAATTAATATTACATTTTTGTATAGTATATTGTCGGTTAGATATTAATAGTTAGTAAATAAATAAAGAAAACAAATGCTGGTTTTCGGAGCTATTTTTTCAGATCATAGTTTAGATAATTTTGTGTGGAAAAGCAAGGCTTTATAGGCCAATGCAATGTAATGCAAAATTAATGTGTAAAATCCCAAAGAAATCGATATATTATTCGTTATTGACTGCAATGATGGTGTCATCTGTGTCTATTTGCTCTACCAAATTCAGTATGATCAGAGCAATATAAATATTCTGCCATGTAGTTGATTGTAGACTGAAGGTCATGTGATTTGACAGACTAAATAGCATCCCAAAAAAGATGTAGCATGTGTCCCTGCCTGAAGAATGAAAAGGCTACCACGTAGTGTGATAAATGCAGAGATGTGTGCTTGCATTCAATTTTGGAGAATGGAGTTTTGTGGTTGATAAAGATCGAGTGAGGGAAGAAAGATATGTAAGCACTACACTCTAAAGTTTGGAAAGATCTTCTGCAAAAGATGTGTTTTATTAAGTATCACTGCTCAATTTCTTAATATTCATGAAAGAAATGCATTATGATTAGAATTATCTGTGAACCTACGGAGAAAATATCCAAATCAGAGTTAGACACATCAGTCATAGAAGGCTTCATATAAAAGTGAAGATGTGTGGAGAGGTCCAAAAACTAGTGGCACTGAATGCTTGGGGAGAACAGAAAAGCATATGTAATGACCCCTACTAAGTTATTTTGACCAAACTTGCAATATGACTAGTTTCAGCTTAAATATATTCCGTTAAACACTCAGATACCGGTTCTCCCCTATTTTGGCTGGGTCCTGGTCCTGGTCCGTGCCCGGTCCTGGTCCCAGCTTGGTTCGCTCTGGGTCCCACACGGGTCCTGCCCAGGCGGCTGGGTTCCCTGTGGGACCCAGGGCGAACCTAGGAGGACCCGGGTGAACCCAAGCCCGTGGGTTCCCAAAAACGGGGCCCACGAGTTAGCAAGAAATTAAAAACAATAAAAAAACAATATTTTTAATCTTATAATTACATCTAAACCCTAATCCGCCCCTCTATGATGCATTTCATGCATCAAAACATGCATTCAACCTATTCTACTTGCATTTTTGAAGATTTTTTCTCTACAATCAGGCTTCTTAGTTTTTGTATTTTTCTTCGAAGGTGACGACTACGAAGGTGTGAGACACGCATCAAAGGCATAGGAATCATTGGAGAAGAAAGATTTAGCCGTTAAAGGTAAGTGAATCTGAATTTTTTTCAAGTTTTCAAGAATTTTTCCAAGTTTTTTTCAAATTTTTAAATTTTTTTTTAAAGTTTTTTAAAGTTTTTTTAATTTTTTTTAAAGAAGTCTTGTATATTTTTTTACACTTTGTATGCATAGTATGGGGTTATAATACCAAAATTTTAATAATTTTTTTCAATAATGTTGTGCGTTCTCTTTTCATTTTAGGTGCACTATTCATATAATCATACATAATGGCTGGAACTGGAAGTGCAAGTGCAAGCTCTAGTTCAATTGCAAATGTCCGAAATGAAAATACCCCCTTTAAAATTGATCAAGATTCACCACTTTGGCATTATACAACAATGATCAAGCCAGTGTCTGGTGGTGGGGGTTTTGTTTGGCAATGCAACCATTGTGGCACTGAGTATACCAGCTCATACTTTCGAGTGAAAGGCCACCTTTGTTTCATCCCTGGGCATGGAATAAAATTTTGTAAGGGATCAGATGGCAAGGGGCTGTCAAAAGCTCTAGTTTTGGGATATATTAGAGAACAAGAGGAAGCTGATAGGAGAAGTAGCAAAGCAAAGACTGATCATCCTCTTGTCCATCCAAGCTCAATGTCTAAGAGGCCTTCTAGTAGCATTGGCTCCACAAGACCAGCTGGTTCACATCCTTTCATGCAAAACCCACCAGTTGATGCAGTAGAGAATCAGAATGTTGTGGCTTCACGGAAAAGAGGCCCATTGGATTTTGCCTTCAAAAATGAACTGAGAGAGATTGCAGATTCCAAAATTGGACGTTGCCTTTATGGCAATGGGCTTCCTTTCAACCTTGTTAGATCACCTTACTTTCGGGACATGGTGCATACTCTTTGCAATACACCTTCTGATTATGTTTGTCCAGGGTATGAAAAGGTGAGAACCACCTTATTGGCAAAGGAGAAAGCATCCATAGAGTCACAGTTGAAGGTCATCAAAGATACATGGCAGGAAACAGGTGTGACCATTGTTTCTGATGGATGGAAAGATTGTAAAAATAGGCCATTGATCAATGTTATAGCAGTGCGTCCTAAAGGGGCAATGTTTTTGAAAGCAGTGGATTGTGAGGGGCAAGTGAAAGATGCAAGTTTCATTGCCAATATCTTGATAGAATGCATTGACATGGTGGGGCCTCAAAATGTTGTCCAAGTTGTAACTGACAATGCTAAAAATTGTAGGGCAGCAGGGACTATAGTGGAGGCTACATATGGTCACATCTTTTGGACACCATGCGTAGTACACTCACTCAATTTAATCATGCAAAAGCTTGGCACACAAATTGATTGGGTGAAAAAACTATATGCGGAGGGCGAGGAGATTCAAATGTTTGTGACTAATCATCATATGTCACAAGCCATTTTCAGGACCTTCTCCAAGTTGGAGTTGTTGAAGGTAATTTATAATTACTAATTTTAAATTTTATTTTTTAATTTTTTAGTTTTAAATTTGTATTTTTTATAGACTTGCATTTGATATATGTTGTGTATTTTGTTATGTCATGTTAGGTTGCTGAAACACGATTTGCATCTCACACGCTCGTCTTAAGACGACTTCTGAAGGTGCGAGACGCCTTGAGTTCTATGGTCATCAACAGCTTGTGGAGTGTATGGAAGCAGTCCCACACAGAAAGAGCTCTAAAAGTAAGAGCATTGATCCTTAGTGAGAAATGGTGGGATGATGTGGAATATGTTTTGAATTTCACTGAGCCCATCATGAGCATGTTTACCCTCTCGGGTAAACGGTTAAATGCAGAAAGTAAATGCACAGAACATAATGGAAATACATTAAATAACCAGTCTCTATATTAATTCAACAGTCCATGTACATCAAGTGCTTATAACATTACATTTGACATGACTATCATGATCCTACTTCGAAGAAAAGGTACACAATATATAATACCCGAAGGAGTGCGACACAACCGTCGCGACTCCAACTACCTACCCGTCGGCTAACTAACTGACCGCCGTAACTCATTATTACCGACGACAACATAAACATAATATAACAACATAACATAATGATTATTCCCATCAACATCATCCCCCCCAAGAAAAGAAGTCGACTCCGACGACTTAATACAAAATAGAGATGAACGGCAGGAACTACTGACGCCAGTCGGGCCCGGATCTTATACACTTGCTGCATCCTCGCCTGAAAACCCTTTTCTGCTACCATCCGATGCTCAAGTGCGGATTTCACCAATATTGCTTCCTTTGCCATCACAGTCCTCCTGTGCCTAACCCAAACTTGTCTGCAAAACATGTTTTTCAATCTCAGCTTCCACCAACTGCTACTCGAATGATACTGTCTCCCTAGCCAATTTGTCCTCGATAGCCACCCGTGCTGCTCTCCCGGCATCCAACTCCTGGGTACGCTGAACTAAGTCTCACGCGACTATTGCCTCCATCCTGGTGGTCAGCTCCTCCCGAGCCCTCTGTGCATCCACCATGGCAACCTCACGTCCAACTGAGACATACTCCGAGTTCCTCAAAGCGTACCAGTCATGCCTGGAGGTGGCCACAATCCGCTGGCACAAATACTAGGAGACACCCCAAATCCTCCATCATACTCCCCAAAGGCTAAAAACTGAACTGAATAACTCCCTGTTGTCGTACGACTGCGCGGACCTGCAATGCCTTCCCTCAAACTCTGTTTGTTCGCAACCTCCAAATCCGTCTCCCTCTACGGCTTATGGCTTCCTCGCCAATGCTTAGCTGCAAGCTTCTTTCTCACAAGACGGACAACCACAATACTTCCCGTGGTCTTCTGTAGCTCAAAATAAACTGGGGGTCTGGGGGCAACGCCCCCAGCGGGGTCGAGGGGCAACGCCCCTCGCGGGGTCTGGGGCAGCGCCCCAGCGGGGTCGAGGGGCAACGCCCCCGCGGGTTCGAGGGGCAGCGAAAGTCCATGTCGCACAGCATTTCTGTGATATTTTAAGATGCCAAAAACCCTTCTTCTCCACTTTGAATTTCCAGGAAACTGGCTTCAAACTCCAGCAAATCATTTTAAATCTGGTCGTCGTCGTTTTTTTTTAGCACTGTAATATCCCCGATGGCACCCCGGCCATACAACCTCCCTGTACGGTCAACAACATCACTGGCACCTCCAATCATGCGGCTGCTTGGTCTACCTATGGCGGTCGTTCCGTGCTTTACCCTTCGAGTCGCGTGGTGGTGCGGTGTTCGGCGTCTTCTTCCCTTTACCCCTTGCTATGCGGTGATGGCGGTGTGCGGGATTGTTTTGTTCTTTTGTCGCGATGGTGTTGTGCGGCGTCTTTGATGTTTGGCGGCGTTTTATTCTTCCGCGGGCTGCTTGGTGACTGCCTTCGGTGGTGCCACCGTCGGTGATTCCACCGCACGGTGGTTCCACCGCACGATGGTGTCACCATCGGTGGTTCCACCGCACGGTGGTGCCATCGTCGGTGATTCCACCGCACAATGACCATTTTCCTCTTCTTCTTTTTTTTTTTTCGACCGTACGGTTGCTGTCGTACGACCATGCGATTTTTTCCATTTTTATTTTTTTTTTTTAATTTTATTTTTTTTCAAGTTGTCTAGAGAGTCTTCGGCTCGAGTCCCCTGTCTCTAGGATCGCTCTTCATCCTTCTCAGTTTTCCTCGCCCAAAAGTCTCCTGCTTTTGTCCCGTGCCTCTCGAGTCGCTTGCCCGGCCTCTTAGGTCCCCTTCCATCCTCTCGGGTGTCCCTCCGGACTCCCGGGTGTCCTTCCGGCCTCTCGGGTCCCCTACGCGCTTCTCGTGGTAGGGTTTCAATTTGAACCTATTGGTGGCAAGTTTATTTTCCATGGCCATCCAAAGACCTGGAACCACAAATTCTACAGGGACCATGGTCTCCTTCCCATACATAAGAAGAAAAAGAATAATAAATATTTTGAAGACTGCGGTCTTCCACACAAGGTTCCAATTGTTGCCAACACTCTTTGGATTATCTACGTCGCCAGGGTTTGGGGCGTCTCCCTTCCAATATTCTTTGTATTCCAGTAGGTACACCTCTGTTGGTTGCTCTGGTTCCTCTACTTCTAGCTTGTAGCTTTGGAACATTTCGTAATCCCCCATTTGCCAATGGAAGAGCCCGTTAAGTGAGCATACCTCATCTTCAGAACATCCCTCCAATTCGAGCATCCCTTCACTGTTCGGCTCCATCGCGTTCTTGCCCTTACTTTCATCGAGACCCCCTTCCCCTTTATTAGAGTCCTTTGAGTCCGAGTCGGAAGAGGCGAGCTCTTCGCCGACATCTTGGGTGTGTAGGTCAATGGTATATTTCCACCCTCCCTTCTCCATGGAAAGTGTATTTTTCTTCCAGTTGTGGTTTACCCTCGCGTTGATCAACCACGCTCTCCCCAGGATGGCGTCATAGCCTTTCTTCTTCGAGGGAATAACCGCGAAATCTAACAAGAATGGTTGCGTACCAATTGTCACTTGCTAGGCCATCAACAGGCCGAGTGGCTTAATGCCGTGTTGGTCCGCTCCCACCAGGTTGAATGTGGGTGGCCACAGGGTGGGCTTCCCCAACCGCTTCCATGTTTCTTCTGGTAGTACATTCACCCCAGATCCCCCATCCACAATGGTGTCCTTCAGAATGGTCCCACGGATACCCATTTCTACCACAGTTGGGTGTCTACCACTGCTCAAGGCTAGTAACATCGGGTCAGTCGAAGGGCTGACGGAAACCTCCACCTGTGGTGTACTCTTCGAAGCGGTGGTGGGAACCTCTACCTGTGGTGCACTCGACGATGCGGTGGCGGGAACCCCTACCTGTGGTGCACTCGACACTGTGGTGCTTTGCACATTGGTGAGGATGGCAGTCCTCAGTTGTGGCATAGAGTCTAGAAGGTCTTTTACCTTTATCGGCACCTCTATCTGCAAGATTTGCCCAATGATGTTATTTTCCGCTTCCGTACGGGATGATGTACTCGCCACCTCGTTGTCCCGTCGTTCGGTCGTCATCTCACATTCAATATTGGCCTTTGCCTCCCGTAATCTCTCCGTCTCCGTACGGGGGTCGGGATAAGTGGCTTTTGCCGTCTGGGCGCGGGTGATCACCAGTACTTCTTTCTCACCAGTCTTCTCAGCCTTCTCAATGTTGAGGAGATTAACCCCTACCTGCGGGCAATTTGCATCCTCATGGTCGCCTAGCCCACACCAACGACAAAGGTGCTGAGGGGTGGCTTCCTTCGTGCAATCATGGGCGAAGTGCCCCCACTGATTACAGGCCCTACATTGGATAATTGGCCGGCCCTTGGCGTCATACTGGATACGGCTTCCGTTATTGTTATTGTTGCTATTCCTTCCGCCGCCACGTCTGTTGTCCCGGTATCCTCCAGATGATGCCGTTGTGTTAGTATGTTGGCCGGTACCCGCTGGTGCGGATGTTGTGGCCTGCTCCGTGAACAGCACCTGGTTCATTTGCGCACTTCGGGTTTTCATGTTGTATGGGCACTCCCTGGTGGAGTGTCCCATCACTTGGCAAATCTCGCAGAATGCCTTCTTTTGGCAAGTACCCTTTGTGTGCCCTTCCTCTTTGTACTCAGTGCACCATATGTCCCCTTCGTTCCGACCAGTGCTTCTCATTATTTTGAATTCCTTTCTCATTCGCTCCATGTCTTTCTGGAGCGCTTGCACCCGTTTGCCAGCCTCGTCGTCGCTGCTGCTTTCCTGTGAAGAGTCATCGTCCTCGGATGAGGATTTATTACTTTTCTTCTTCTTTGATGTTTTGTGTTCGCTCTCCAGGTCCATCGCACTATTATAAGCGTCGTCATATGAAGTCGGGGGTACAATTTTCATCTTTCTCCGTAGGGAGGATTTCAACCCTTCAACGAACCATCGTTTCTTCAATCCATCTGCTGGTTGGCTTTCCATTTTACCCAAGAGTTCTTTCAGCCTCCGACTGTATGCCCGTACTGTCTCCCTGGTACCTTGTTTGGTACTGTATCTCTCCGTTACAATTTCATTGTCATCACAGAGCAACCGAAACTCCCCTGTGAATTCCTTCTGTAGATTGGCCCACGTGGCCACTTTTTGCTTGTCCACATCAGAGTACCAATCTATGGCAACTCCTTGTAACGTGGCTAGGAACTGTTGTACCTAGTCATCCTGGTCTGTTACTCCGTTGGCGGACCAAATGGTTTCACATGTACGGCAATGCCGTAAGGGGTCTTCCTTGCCCTCCCCTGTGAACTTTGGCAATTTTTGTTTACTCGCCATCCCACCACTGGGTCTCGCTCCTCTAATTCCTTGTGTGCTTGTACCTGGCGATCCTCCGCCTCCTGCAACTGAACCTCCACTCGTGGGTCCTCCGGAAAAAGTTGCTGACACCGAACCAAACAAATTGCCTCCCGTACGGTACCCTTGTGCTCCCTCGGCACCTTCGGTCGTACCGTCACCTTCCGGTGTCTCCCTCCGGTTGTCCTCCGAAATGGACAAATTCTTTAGCAAGTGTCTAGTAGTGTCGACCAGGTTTAGACTTCGCCTTGTTTGTTCCACCAACTCTTCACGGTTTCTTACCCTACGGTGGTATTCTGGCGAACTGTAGAGTTCTCCTTCGGCACCCTCCATGACTCCGTCTGGCAGCCCTACAACAGTGTAGACAGTGTAGTTCTCTCCATCTATCTCTGCCTCCGCAACCTCCGTGACACCTCCTGGGTTCCCTTCGAGCAACCCCTCAGCCGGTCGTCACTCGGCAAGCTGCCTTAGCCTACGCCTTCGTTCTATCTGTTGTCTGAGATTCAACGCGGTTTGTGCCACTTCCCATTCGTCACTCTGTATCTTTTTATTTTTGTCCTTATTTAGTCTATTGGGCATAAGTCACTTCCATACACAACAAACACACGCCATGTACACAAAAAAACTTTTACTATTTTTATTTTTATTTTGCCTTTCGGCCACAATTTATATCAGCAGTGTGTCGGGATTATTACAAGGTTCAATTTCCTCCTGGCCTGGCGCCATCTTTCCGTTTCCCGTCGGCTGTTCTCTTCGTAGCGTTGCAGGATTTGTTGTCGTCGCTCTTCCTGGGCAATCTCCTCCAAGCGGGGCTGTTGTGCCAGCGATGCCTGTGCAAGCAACCGAGGGAGGTGGTTCATCAACCGGTTTACTGCCGGGCTAACCTCCAGCGCTGTCCACACGGCACTTGGTGGGATTTCTGCCTCCGCCGCTTCTCGTCGAACGTATGTCTGAATGGCTACCTGGAGCAAAATTGAAAATTCTCGCGTTGTCGTGTCTTCTCCTGTGTAAAGTTCTGTCCACGCGTCGTCGGCCTCCGGGTTTACTTCACCAACGGGTAGGCCCATTGTGTCTGTGCGCCATCCGTGTCTTCCGTTCCCGAGTTCGTCTAGGCAACGGCGCCAGATGTTTGCCCTCTCGGGTAAACGGTTAAATGCAGAAAGTAAATGCACAGAACATAATGGAAATACATTAAATAACTAGTCTCTATATTAATTCAACAGTCCATGTACATCAAGTGCTTATAACATTACATTTGACATGACTATCATGATCCTACTTCGAAGAAAAGGTACACAATATATAATACCCGAAGGGGTGTGACACAACCGTCGCGACTCCAACTAGCTACCCGTCGGCTAACTAACTGACCGCCGTAACTCATTATTACCGACGACAACATAACATAATGATTATTCCCATCAACAGAGCATGATCAGGTATGCTGATACTGATCGCCCATGTTTGGGCGAGATTTATGATGGCATGGATTGCATGGTGGAAAAAATAAAATAAGTAATAAATAGAAAAGAAAATGACCCAACGGAAACATTTTTCAAAGTTGTGCAGAAAATTGTTGTTGACCGTTGGAACAAGATGACCACCCCCTTACATCTCTTAGCATTTGCTTTGACGCCAAAATTTTATAGTGCAGAGATGCTTGCAACACCAAGGAGGGTGCCACCATATAGAGATGCAGAGGTTGCTTCTGGCTATAGGGCTGCCTTTAAAAAGATATATCAAGATGAGGAGACAAGAAATATTGTCATGAGAGAGTTTGGCCAATTTGTATCTGCAAAAAATCATGATATTGTAGCTCTTAATGCTAGATATGGGATGGATGCTGATGAGTGGTGGTATGTACATGGTCAAGGCTCCATTTACTTGCAGCCTCTTGCAATTAAACTTAACTCCCAAGTATGTATCTTTTTATTTTTTATTTTTATAGTTTTCCAATTCCATTTGATGCTATCATATTTTTATTTTATAATTTTAATTTATAAATTTCTAATTATGTTTTAACTATTAACAGGTTGCAAGTTCTTCTTCAGCTGAGTGGAATTGGAGTACATACTCCTTCATCCACTCAGTCAAACGTAATCGTTTGGGTGCAAAGAAAGCTGAGGATTTGGTCTACGTACACTCCAACCTTCGTTTGTTGTCACATAAGGACCCTGAATATAGTGAGGGTGTAACAAGGAATTGGGATCTAGCCCCTGAGTGTGCTGATTTAGATGCTACAGTTGCACAACTTTGCCAAGTCTCTATAGACGAGGCGGTTATGGAATTTGAGAGAGACATAGCTAGTGGGAGTGGCATTCCATTTGATATTGGTTCAATTGATGCTGAATTTGAACCACTTGATGATCGTGGGCTTGGGTTGGATGCTTCAGATGAAGATGAATATGGAATTTAAATCCCATAGATGGCTTGTAATTTGAATGTTTAACTTTATACTTTATTGTGTCATGACATTTTCACATTTTGAAACTTGAAACTTGAATATTATCTTTTTTGCAAATTATGAATATGATATTACATTTATGATTTATGATATATCAATATCAGAATATTTATTGGCATAGGCAATTATGGATTTATGATTTATGATTTATCTGTTATCATTTATGTATCATTGTATGGGAAAGTTACATTGTATGTTTGATGTTTCATATTTGTATGTTTGAACTGTGAACATATATAATTTTGATGTTTGAAGTTTGAACATATATATATATATATATATGTACGGACGAACCCGTACCCATACCCAAAAAAAAATTTTTTTTGCCGAATCCACGAATCCGAACCTGAATCCGAACTGGAACCGATAACTTAAAACACTTTGCAGGAAGCCAAAATATTGAGTGATGTGAAATGCAAACACTTAGAACTGCTGCAACTAAGATTCTAGATCATATATACGTCATTAGATCATACCATGGATCATGGAATTCACCCGGACAATTCGTCAAACAGTTTGAATGCAGCTGCAACAGAATGCTAGATGCAAAACTTCTTTGGCAAATATATTATGGCATGAGTTGACAACATTTTTTCCACCTAAGATACTGATAACAATACGCCCAGATATAGCTGATGCAGAATATGACAATTGAGAAACACCATAAAATATTAATATTGACTCATACAGCTTGCTTGGAACTTAATTCAGATCTGCACCAGCAATGGAAAATGTTTCCAGACTCCCATGGCCAATGCTACTATTAAACACTTGCAACCCACACGCCACTTCCATATAAGGCTGCGACAAACAAATAACTTCTGAAGTCGCCTTATAACAGTTGTCCACAATGTCACACCTAGCACTAAGTCTTTGAATGCCCAGCCATTGATAGCATTCACACCCAGGAATGGGAGTAAAACTCACGCCTAGCCAATAAAATGTATGGTGGCCAGAAAAATGCATATTACTCGCCCAAACTCACTGAATATCTTCATCGCCCATCTTCATATTTGCTCCTTGTTGGCTATGGCATCCAACTCATTTCCTAGCATTCATGTGATGTATACCTGAAATGGCAAATCTCTATCCAAAAATCAAAGTAAACAATAATTTTCTGTTTGCCTGCAAACCCACGGAAAATTATCAAATTTCAACATGCGGAGTACATATATCTTTCACATACCCCAAATTTTGAATTCCAATCCAATAGATGGACCTATGAATCCTGTCCAAATCCACCTGGGTTGGCTGAAATGGGTTTTCATCCAATCAACCAAGAAAAAACCCAAGGGTTTCCGTCCTAAGGCTTGCACTCACAAAAGAGAAAAAAATTCAGCATGTGCAAATGAACTTTCAAGTCCCCTTTTATAATTTCCCAATAGAACTTGCCAAATGTTATTTTAATTTCCCACTCAAAATATATCATTAAAGTACTTTTATAAAGTGACTTTATAATATTTACCTTTAAAATCACTCGAGTCACTTTATTAAATTAATTAAAATAAAGTCATCCGGAAACTTACTTTATTGGACAGCTTTATTAATTAATTAATTAATTAATTCCCTATCAAGTCCTAAAATTAGGCCAAGGAAATTAAATAGGCTAAAAGGGAAACTTCCGGCGACTCAGCAGAAGGGTACATTAAAACATATAGGCCCTGCAGTTCTGAATGGTCGATTAATTTTTTTCTTTTTGCTGTTCACCTGCAGGATTATTAATCATGCGCTTCCACAGTCTGCTCAGAGCTGATAGGAGTTGGAGAAAACAATAACAATTTGGTAGTTGTATATATGGATCTCTGATATAAAGACCATGCTTTGTCAAACAAACTATAAGTACATTCAGTTTATTACGTTCAGCTTGCTCTTTTGTGTCTCATCATGTTGAAATTGTAACAATCCACCTACAACACCTCATAAGGGGCAGCGGCAACTGAAGAAGCTTGAATTCAATTTGATAGATTGAAGGTAGATGACTGATAGAGAGAGGATTCATGCTTCAATGCAGTAAATTGGAGAGTTACTTACCTATTATTCTCTAATACAATAGATAAAGTCAAAAGTTAGTCTCATAGGAAGTAACAATTGCTTTTGTATTTATCAGTAAACATCTTTCATCATTTTTTATCTTTTTGGAATCTTTGAACAGCCGATTTTCTGCGGAGAGTTGTATACGTGGAGGTTGTTGCAAGTGAAGCTTATATATGTGAAGGTATATCTTAAGGTTTGCTTTTTGGAAAAAAAAAAAATGACAGGAAATCACACAAATCAGGAGATAGGGAGTGAACATTTCTGTTGAAACGATTTATAAAAGATTACTATTTAATTGAAGGTTTGGTATTACTGATTACAGTTTCATTCTTATACAACAGCTTTTTATAAACGGAGAAATCATATGTTAAGTTTGAGGGGTATAACTTCACACGTGACAGATTAAGGTGTAACTGATTCTAATTGAGAAAGATTTGTGGGATATTGTAGCTGGAAACATAAAAAAGTTACAAGATGTAGATGAAGCAACAAAATGGACAGTTAAAGATTGTAAAGCAACAATGCTCATTGGTCTTGGATTATCAGATTATACTTGCATCATATTGATCTTTCAAAGTCTTTCAAAGAACTCAAAGCAAATTTTGCTAACAAGCTTCTAGAGAAAAGATGTCAAACAAGCAAAAACATTTTGGCCTGAAGATGAATGAAAGTGAAAGTATTGTTCAGCATCAGTACATCTCAATGTCTTCTCAATCAACTTGCTGGTATCAATTCTACAGTTGAATATGATGATGCTAAAGCAATTTTTAAGTATTATGTCTTCAAGTTTTGATAATGATGCATTTATATTAAACAAACTCAATCCGAATATGTAAACTATGATTAATGAAGAAAGTTGACCAAAAAAATCACTTGATTAATGAATAAAATGCTATACTTGTCAAGAAGTATACCATTTCAGTAGTGAAAAATAAAGTGTTTACATTTTTTTGTCTGTGTTACCGGTTTGGGCCCTGGAACCTGTCTGTTCGAGTCTGGCCCAGGTCGCATATAGGTCCAGATCTAATTTGAATTGGGAGCCATCCAGGGTCCCATCCCTAACCTCTATGTCTGTTCAGGACAACCTGGGCATAGCTACAAAAAATTTCACTTCTTTTCATGCCCAGCAAGTGAATTTGACTGTTTAAAAAAAATCTTCTAACTTGAATTTGACTTTGACCAAAAGCCCAAAAAGCACCCCCCAAACCCTAAAATGTGGAGTCCAGACATTTTGAAAACAAAAATAAAGTAATTTATCTTATTGTGAATATGAATGCAAAACAAAAATATCATTCATCCTTGCTTTGCATGAATAGAGTTCAAGATTGATCAGCAAATGTTCCAAAATGGTTGGCCTATTATTCCTATGCATTTGCAAGAGCCCCTTTTGTTGCCAAGGAGTTCATAAAGGAAGATTTTGCAAAAGGAGTAGGTTTTTTACAATTTTTTAGTTTTTTTCTACATTTTTTTCACAAATGAACTCTCTTGTTTTGTTTTCATTCCTTTGTGAATCTATAACACGTTTAATTTTTATAAATGAGTTAAATTGTATGTATGTTCTTTTTTTTCATTTGTTTCAGATCTTCAAATGTGTTGTTTATTGGACTTGTTGTCATAGCCTCATAGGTGTTACAATGGCAATTGGTTCTAGCTCCATGGGTCGACCTCACTTCAAAACAAACCCAAATTGTCCCCTTTAGAAATATGTTGATATGGTATAGCAACTTCCAAGTGTTGAGAATTATGTTTGGGTCTGTAGTGGGTGTGATGTTAGGTATTCAAGCTCATATACTTAAGTGAAAGGCCATTTGTGCCACATTCATGGACTAGGCATTAAAACTTGCCCAAGAAAAAATGGTGTACCATTCTAAAGCACAAGTCATGGCATATATTAATGAGCATGAAAAACAAATCAAGTGGCAGGTCGCAAATCAAACCATCCTTTGTTAAAAAAGGGATCTCAAGGAATGAAGCCCTCTTCATAGTCTTCAAATTTTCAACCTGTAGAGAGCCACCCATTTTCGGCCACACCTGAAGAACAACCCATGGCCTTTGTGCATATGAGATCAAAGGGGTCGTTGGAAATGGCATTTCAAAACGAATCTCGAGAGATTGTGTCATATCCCTGAACATATATAGGATCACAGCCTTTGTAAAGGAGATCACAGCTTTAATAGCAGTCAAACCCAGGCAATTAAAATAAATAGGGCCGAAGAATATTCAATAAGAGTGTATATTTCAAAGGCTGACCTAGATAATAGGGAATTTAATTATGAGCAATTGCATTAGAGAGCCCAACCTGAATTAAAAGTGAATCAGGATGCCAGTGATTTATCCAAGACAGCCAACTCAAAATAGATGATAAAATAATAATAATAATAATAATAAAGAAAATTGCTAGGGCCGATCTAAGACTTGTTAAGTCAAGCACTCAATCTGAAAGGACACAACTCTTGCCAAGGGAAAAGGTATGTGCGAAGAGGTATGTCCCTGGCCCAAAGGAAAGATATAAAAGTAGGACAATTTCCCCGAGGAAGGAATTGAATCAGATCAGACCAACTTAAAGAAGAAGAAGAAATTTACAAATCGGAGCAAGCCTATTACATCCAACATATAAATATATTAATACAGCAGATTATAAGCATTCCACTGAATGTCAATCTATTCAATGTATAATAAGCAAACCCTAGAGCAGATCTAAGGAAAATTTAAGGGCAGAAATGTGTGAAGACTATGAGCACTTCATTTCAGGCTTTATGAGCAGCAAGAGATCGAACAGGGGCAGACCTGATACAATCAGATTCAGGCATACAGATAGACCTGATATAATTAGATTCAGGCATACAGATATTATTATTACAACTGTGATTTGATATGAAATAATAATTCTTGTGGATCTCAACTAGGATTTGTGATTTTAGGGCAAAAACTAGGGCATGTACAGAAAGGGATATTACAAGTAGTATCATAGCACCGTTCCTGCCAGCCTGAGGGAACAGAGAGCAGGTTGTAATCAGAATTACATAGGTATTTACATTAAGGCGTGTTTTGTATGAATGTTGACTTAATGAAACAGCAAAATCAGAATGAAGACAACCGACTTCTTTAGCTTCATAATGCAGTGACTTTCTGGGCAGACTGTGATTAGTAATGATTGAGTTTATTGTGTACAGTTTGAAGACATACAACAGCAGTTAATATGATACAATAATTAATAATTCAAGGCTCTTTTAGGAAGGTCGATTCTAAATAGTTATGCTAAACATATGATCAACTTTATGAAACAGACAGCCGACTTGATTATGGTTCAAGAGATGTGATTTGGCTATGAACAGTAATATAATATGCACAGCAAAGTGGCAGATTAGTGTTTAAAGAAATGTATTACCAATGCAAAGATAATGCAGTGATCTTGAACCAAGAAATAGTTGACAATGAACAGCAATTAAATGGATAAATAGTTGATTTCTTATATGAACAACTCTTCAATGTAGTCAATTCTCCAAGAAAAATATAAGATAAAAAAATTAATATATACAGTGATATATTAAGGAACAACTAAAGGCAGTGATTTACATATACATAACTAAGGCAGCGATTACACTTACACAGAATTAAGTAAATAATGCTTGATCTATATCCCCACACGGTGCAATTCAGTAAGTAAATAATGATTACTGTGACTTCATAAAAAGGGTGTGTTTTCATTAAAGCAAGAAAAGGTGCGATGATGTTTAAAAGAGTTACAATTTGAAAGGATGCAAAACAGCATTAGAAGATCTGTTTAATGACTATAAGCAGCGATCTTTTATAAGAAAGGAAGTCTTATGTTAGCAAACATTAAAAAGTGAAGAAGCAGCAATTAAGGAAAGGTGCAATCTGTTTAGAGAAAATAATAATTGCTCGAAAAGACATAACTCTTGAAAGGTTGTCACTTCATAAAGTTGCCTCTCTTTGAAGAGTCGTCTCCATTCTTAAAGACATACAATGGGGTATAAATGAGATAAGAATTGAGAGTGAAGAGCGAGGGGTGTATTGTGTGTGAAGAAGACAATCAAGTGTATAATATATACACCAAATTAAGAGAGAATATTATATGAAGATCAAAGGTGAAGTATATAAAGAGTTGGTAATAGACTTTTGAGAAGAGATTGTGGATACTTTACGACAGTCCTACGATAAGATTATAGAAGACTTTACAGCAGATTTGTGGAAGATTTTCTAGCAGATTTGTGGAAGAGATTTATTGTGAATTGTGGAATAATGATTACCCCAAGGGATGAAATTGGTCATAGTTGGATGTTCCCGCCGCTTGTAAAATAATGATAACCCCAAGGGATGGAACTGGTCATAGTTGGACATTCCTGCCTCTTGTGGGCCAAGTGATGAAATGATTACCCCAAAGGATGGAATTGGTCATAGTTGGGTGTTCCTGCCTCTTGTGGGCCAAGTTATGAATTGATTACCCCAAGGGATGGAACTAGCCATAGTTGGATGTTCCTGCCTTTTGTAGGCCAAGTGATGAACCGATTACCCCGAGGGATGGAATTGGTCATAGTTGGACGTTCTTGCCTCGTGTGGGCTAAGTGATGAACTAGGGTAGGGATGGAACTGGTCATAGTTGGATGTTCCTGCCTCTTGTGGGCCAAGTGATGAATTGATTACCCCAAGGGATGGAACTAATCATAGATAGATGTTCTTCCCTCGAGTGGGCTAGGCAATAAATTGATTACCCCAAGAGATGGATCTAGTCTTGGTTGAATGTTCTTGCCTCTTGTGGGCTAAGTGATGAATTGATTACCCCAAGAGATGGATCTGATCCTGGTTGGATGTTCTTGCCTCTTGTGGGCTAAGTGATGAATTGATTACCCCAAGAGATGGATCAGGTCCTAGTTGGATGTTCCCTCTTGTGGGCTAAGTGATGAATTGACTACCCCAAGAGATGGATTTGTAACTGGTGGAACGTTCCTGCCTCTTGTGGGCTAAGTGATGAATTGATTACCCCAAGAGATGGATCTAGTCCTAGTTGGACGTTCTTGCCTCTTGTGGGTTAAGTGATGAATTGATTACCCCAAGAGATGGATCAGGTCCTAGTTGAACATTCTTGTTCTTGTGGGCTAAGTGATGAATTGATTATCCCAAGGGATGGATCTGGTCTTGCTTGTGTTGATGTGTTTTTCATGCACAATGCAACACAGAATAAAATACTAAGTATTCTATCCGCTCTTGAACAAAATCCTCCCAAGTGATAAGCTACATGATCAAATAGTATGACTCCAAGGTTCTGAATGTCAGGTCATGACATGCTCTTAGATAGACTTAGTGTGTATGATGCAATTTTGCTAGAATCACAAGGCAGACTTACGTTGAATCTTGAATGCTTGAATACTGCTAGAACATGGAAATTAACTTGATTGAAAAAAAGGAAAAAGGATAGGGTTTAGGAAGCTATTATAATCCTAAGAATATAAGAGGAATGGACAATCTTTGGTGAAACTCAACTAAGCTTTGCTTTGACATGCAATGAACATCTCCACAAGGCTAGTGCAATCTTCTAGGGATAGCTAACGATTTTCAAATCACCACTACAAGCATAGACACCATCAAGACGATGCATATCAATGAAGGAGTGATAATTGAAGTTAAATTTGGCTAAGATGGATCCAATTGACTATGCAAGACACTTTACAATCAGCAAGGTGTTAGTAGTATTGATGTACGAATTTCACCATTGATCATGCACAAAGTCTTCCATTCGTCTAAACAATATGAGAATTAAATGAGAAGTAAAGACCATGCAAATTGCTGAATCAACATATGAATTTCATCACACCTTCAATGAAGTTTACATGCTTCTTACAACAAAGTCTTGGCAACAATCTTTGCCTTCTCCTCTTACTCTACTCTAACTATTTGCTTGCTATCTAACTTCTATCTACTACTGATCTATTAACTATTAACTATTAACCTTTACAAATGAAGTGGAGCCTTATATAGTGCTCTCATTACAATGAAGGGCCAAGATCAAATCCTCATCAATGGCCAAGATCGAAAGATAGAAACCCTAATTAGGGGTTGTTACACCCATTACAAAGCATTTAATGCTTGACCAATGATAGACTTACAATAAAATGGACACACGTCCTCCTTTGAATTTTCGACCAATAGATGATGAGGGTAGGTGCATCGAACTTTGTGCCCACATGTGGTCGTTATCATCTTTGATGGATGAGTCAGGTGCATTGAATTTGGACACCTTAGCTTGAAATGATGTGATTGGATAAGTGATGACCGGGTGCCACCTTAGCTAGCTGATTCTTGTAACTCATCACAAGTTGAAGGTGATGGAGGCATATCTCTTGATACTCAACATTTCCAAGCTCAACCATGAATGAAATGAAGGTAGGAGATATTCCCAATTTGCATTATCTTCTGACTTTGATTAACCCTTCTAAAACTATCTCATGTCCTGATCACCTCCACCCTGGAGCTTTCATCTTGCTATACTAGCAATGATTCTTGGATTTCCGGAGGAAATTCAAGATTGTGCAAAATTTCTTCCTTGAGTGTTTGATCTTCCTTGTAGAATGTTATCTTCTTCATGCGGTGGAAATCCTTCATACCAAGTCTAGAGTTTTCTTGTGCCCTCCTTGATCTCTTCTCCTTGCATTGTAGTGATTTGGGTTTGATGACCTTATCCTTGTGTTGCCCTTGCTACTTGCTCGTCATCTATGCTTCGATTCACCCTCTTGCATGTAGGTGTGATCTTCCTTCCATGCCCTAACGTCTTGACTTTCTCACATTCCTTTGTATGTTCATCCCCCTTGCATCAAACATGGAAACAAAAATAACATGAATTAAAACATTGTAAAAAGTACTTAATCAAGCTTCCCACTACCTTCTCTAAATCTGGAAATGAATTTTCTGATCATGGAAACATCTGATTTTAAGTCTGATTTACCTTCTTTTGACTTAAATTCTCATCAATTTGAGTCTGATTTTGTGTCTCGGACCTCATTTAATAGGTTTTAGGTGGCAAAGGAAGTTCGTGGATCTCATAGGGCAAAGGAAGTGACTAAAGGAAGGTCACGGTTTTGACACCCCAAAGGAAGTTTGCTGATTAGAGACCCCAAAGGAAGCATTGAGTGGAGGGTCGTGACTTGAGGGGGTCAAAGGAAGTGCCATGGTAAAGCTTGTTTGCTCAAGTTCAATATCTTCCAAATCGCTGTAAAAACATTAAACACTCATCCTTAATCAAAATTTCAAAGGTCTTCTACCTTGATCGGGCTTATATGAGGTCAAAGGAAATGCTCCCAAAGAAGGTTACGGATCTAGGAGGGCAAAGGAAGTTCGGGCCTTGGAGTGGGCAAAGGAAGTGGATCAAAGGCATCAAACTTGAGTTAGACATCCTCCAAATCAATGCAAAAAACATCAAATGCTCCTCCTTAGTCAAAATTAGAGGTCTCCAAGCTAGATCACAACTTTGGGGGGTCAAAGGAAATGCATATCCAAGCTAGACTGCAGCTTTGAGGGGTCAAAGGAAATGCATCCAAGGAAGGTTGCGGATTTGGGGGGTCAAAGGAAATGACCTCAAAATGTCAATTTCGCTCACTTAATCACCTTGCTCTAAGCCACCTCATGATGGTTTATACCTTAGCCTATCCTCCTTCCAAGCATTCACTCTCTTTTAAACAATTTGCCTTCACCAAATTTCAGCACCTCATCTCTGATTTTACAAGCCAATGATGCTGATCAAATGGAATGATCATCATGAATCATTCATTTCCTAAATTTTGAGAGCTAACTGACCTCAATTCATCCTAAAGAGAGAGACTTGACTTGATTACCCCCTGGCCACCTAATATACTACACGTCTTCCAAATGAAAAGCTAATAGCAGAAGACTAAAACTACCAGCAGTTCCAGCAGTTAAGCAAAGACAACTAACCTAGAAAGCGAAAAAGTGGGGGTCCTCATTTGCAATGGGACGATGTGTGAATACGTCACAACAGGTTGGACATTCCTGCCGCTTCTAGGATGTGATACAAATGGCCATGACTTGGATATTGCATGCAATCGAACTTTGTTGGGTTGGGCAGTTTATTGGTGCCCTTTCAAGTCTCATACTAAACTAAGCAATGACTATTTATAGGATTGTTAACTAGCCATAATACTCATTATTCCTTAAACCATTAATGATAAATTGCGTTACTTAGGAATGTTATTATTGGAATTGTTGTTTTCCTTGCACAAACAGGTTGATTCCAAATCCTAATGTGTTGGAGTACTAGGGTAAATCTATGGATGCATTCTAGTCAAAGAGAAGAAATCAAACAACTTCTGTCTTATGTGTATACTTTGTGTTTGCATATGTTCATGTGTATACTTTTTGTCTTTATGTGTATTATCCGTGTTTGACTCATATCTGATGTGTTTTCAGCATGTGTTCTATTTTTTGTTGATCTAGAATATGAGGATAATTAGGGTGAACCAAAAAGAGATGAATTTGTTTAAAAAGAACATTGCATTTAAGGTCATAGATGTATGTCATGCTTCTAATCCGCATCTTAAATAAGCTCTCCCTTTAATGATAACAGATATCTATAGTATATGCAAACATTGGGACCACCTAATCAAAGCTAATCATGTCATAAGAAAGATCTAAAGATAACTTATCTCCAAGGGTCAGTTTAGTGGTCTGCATGTGAAAGATTGGACATTGCTTGAGGACAAAGAATTTTGGTAAGGGCAGACTGTCATATCCCTTAACATATATAGGATCGCAGCCTTTGCAAAGGAGATCAAAGCTTTTATAGCCGTCAATCCCAGGCAATTAAAATAAATAGAGCTGACTAGAATATTCAATAATAGTGTATATTTCAAACGCAAACCTAGATAATAGGGAATTTAATTGTGAGCAATTACATTAAAAAGGCTGACCCGAATTATAAAGATTCAAATTGGCAAAAATTTATTTAATGGAGTCAACCTGAATTAAAAGTGAATCAGGATGACAGCAATTTGTCTAAGACAGCCGACTCAAAATAGATAATAAAATGATAATAATAATATATATATATATATATATATAATAAAGAAAATTGCTAGGGCCGACCTAAGACTTATTAAGTCAAGTGCTCAATCTGAAAGGACACAACGCTTGCCAAGGGAAAAGGTATATATGAAGAGGTATGTCCCTGCCCCAAAGGAAAGATATAAAAGTAGAACAATTTCCCCAAGGAAGGGCATCAAAGAAGGAATTGAATCAGATCAGACCAACTAAAAACAGAAGAAGGATTTTACAAATCAGAGCAGGCCTATTACATCCAAAATATAAATATATTAATACAGCTGATTATAAGCATTCCATTGAATATCATATCTATTCAAGGTATAATAAGCAGAACCTAGAGCAGATCTAAGGAACATTTATGAGCATAAATGTGTGATGACTATGAGCAGATTATTTCAGTCTTCATGAGTAGTTAATTTCAAACTTTATGAGCAGCAAGAGATCGAACAGGGGCTGACCAGATATAATCAGATTCAGGCATACAGATATTATTATTACAACTGTGATTTGATGTGAAATAATAATTCTTATGGATCTCAACTAGCATTTGTGCTTTTAGGGCAAAAACTAGGCCATGTACATAAAGGGACATTATAGATTACCAATCAACACAACAAGATGTTTCTATGCAAATGGATTGGCTTTCAATGTTGTTCACTTACCATAGTGACAACAAATTTTGAAAGCAATTAATAAGGCTCCAAAAGGGTACAAGGGCTCAAGTTTTGAGAAAGTGCATAGCACCTTATTGGAAAAAGAAAAGTGAATTTTGTGGAGGACCGTTAAAATCCATCAAGGATTCATGGGCTGAAACAAAAGTGTCTAGTTCGATGAATGGAAGGATGCAAAATATTGGTCATTGATCAATGGTATTGCAGTGTCCCCTAAAGGAGCAATGTTTTTGAGAGCAAAGAATTGTGAAGGGGAGGTGAAGGATGGTGCATTTAGTGCTAGGGCTAATAAAACATTGTTAAAGTCATAATAAACAATGCCAAAAATTGTAGAATGACTGGATTATTGGTTGAGGAGCGTTATTCACACATTTTTTGTACAGTTTATGTTGTATACTCCTTAAACCTTATGCTACAAAAAATCGGCACCAAAACTGATTGGATCAAATAGGTGTATGCTAAGGCCAATGTTCATCACCAACTGCCATATATCACAAGGCATATTTGAAACATTCTTGAAATTGTAATTGTTGAAGGTAAGTGAAATATAAGATTTATTTTAATTACATTTTTTATTTTAGTAAAAAATTTGATTTTATAATTTTGATTTTCAAATAGGTTGATGAGACATCTTTTACCTGGAGACAACTTTTGAAGGTTGGCAAGGCACTTTCTAACATGGTCATCAACCCAAATTGGTACACATAGAGACAATCTAGCACTACAAGGGCAACAAATATTAATCAAATATATTTGAAACATTCTTGAAATTGTAATTAAAGAAGGTAAGTGAAATATAAGATTTATTTTAATTACATTTTTTTATTTTAGTAAAAAATTTGATTTTATAATTTTGATTTTCAAATAGATTGATGAGACATCTTTTACTTGGAGAAAACTTGTGAAGGTTGGCAAGGCACTTTCTAACATGGTCATCAACCCAAATTGGTACACATAGAGCCAATCTAGCACTACAAGGGCAACAAATATTAAGCAAGTGATCCTAGGCGACATTTGATGGGATCATGTTGAATATCTCCTCAATTTCACCAAGCCCATGTTAAGTATGATCCATTGCACGACATGGATAGGCCTTGTTTGGGAGTGATATATGATGGCATCAATTCAATGATTGAGAAGATGAAAGTCATCATAGATGCAAAAGAGTGGGATCGTAAAGAAGCTTTCTTCAAACAACTACATAAAATTCTTGAAGAGAGATGGAACAAAATGACCAACTTTCCACATCTTGTTGCCTTCGCATTCAATCCCAAATATTATGGCATTGAGTTCCTTTTTGTGTCAACAAAAATTGCCACACATAAAGATGTTGAGGTCAACCAAGGGTACAAGTAAGAATTTAGTAGTTACGAATTGAGTGAGTCTTGATCCATAAGTAGTGTTTGACAGTCAAGAAAACCACTGATGCAACTAGTTTGATCTGTTTTGGGTGAACAAGGAGATTTGGTGGAGAAGCATCATTAGATTTCTAGATGAGTTGCTCTGTTCAGTCCATTGAGTATGTCTTGATCCATAAGTAGTGTTTGATGGTCAAGAAAACCACTGATGCAACTAGTTTGATCTGTTTTAGGTGAACAAGGAGATTTGGTGGAGGTGCATCATTAGATTTCTAGATGAGTTGCTCTCTTCAGTCTATCCAATGGTTCATCCTTTGTTTAGAATGATGTAATCAGGAGGGAAAGTTATAATTAATATTATATTTTAATATAGTATATTGTAGGTTGTTAGAATATAATAGTTACTTAGTAAATAAATAAAACAAATATTAATTTTGGAGTTATTATCCCATGACATAACATAGGTTAGGTAGTTTTGTGTAGGAAAGCAAACATTTATAAGTCAATACAACGTAGTGTAAAATCAATGTGTAAAATTCCAAAGAAAACAATATATATCAATTTCATTATTGACTGCATTCATGATGAAATCTGTGCATATTTACTCTAACGAATTCAATACCATTCATAAGAATGCCATGTTGAAATCAAATCAGATAGACAAGATGAGAAAATCCAGACTTTTCAATGTTGTGGAGCATTTTGAATTATGAAAAGAGGAACTGGATCGAAATTTCAATGTGGCACAAAGGGGCTTGTTTATTTCATAAAATCCTTAATATAATTCAAAGCCATCAGAGTCGTTGTCATGTAATGGCAATCGGACACTCACAAGATTATGACAAAAAGTCCAAATCACACTCACTGCAATAAAGAAACCGAAAACTATAGCAAACACGTAGCAAGATTGCAAGGTAACAATAGTTTAAAGTCAGCCCATAACATCACCTAGAACTTACAAGATACATGCCAAAGCCTATTATACAGAGAGATGCTTCCCAATTCTTTCCTAAAGGCCTAGCATTAGAATGAATTTTGGCTAATCAGATTAAGAAGAGACTTCAAAGCCATCAGAGTCGTTGTCATGTAATGGCAATCGGACACTCACAAGATTATGACAAAAAGTCCAAATCACACTCTCACTGCAATAAAGAAACCGAAAACTATAGCAAACACGTAGCAAGATTGCGAGGTAACAATAGTTTAAAGTCAGCCCATAACATCACCTAGAACTTACAAGATACATGCCAAAGCCTATTATACAGAGAGATGCTTCCCAATTCTTTCCTAAAGGCCTAGCATTAGAATGAATTTTGGCTAATCAGATTAAGAAGAGACTTCAAAGCCATCAGAGTCGTTGTCATGTAATGGCAATCGGACACTCACAAGATTATGACAAAAAGTCCAAATCACACTCACTGCAATAAAGAAACCGAAAACTATAGCAAACACGTAGCAAGATTGCGAGGTAACAATAGTTTAAAGTCAGCCCATAACATCACCTAGAACTTACAAGATACGTGCCAAAGCCTATTATACAGAGAGATGCTTCCCAATTCTTTCCTAAAGGCCTAGCATTAGAATGAATTTTGGCTAATCAGATTAAGAAGAGACTTCAAAGCCATCAGAGTCGTTGTCATGTAATGGCAATCGGACACTCACAAGATTATGACAAAAAGTCCAAATCACACTCACTGCAATAAAGAAACCGATAACTATAGCAAACACGTAGCAAGATTGCGAGGTAACAATAGTTTAAAGTCAGCCCATAACATCACCTAGAACTTACAAGATACATGCCAAAGCCTATTATATCTTCAGTACAGAGAGATGCTTCCCAATTCTTTCCTAAAGGCCTAGCATTAGAATGAATTTTGGCTAACCAGATTAAGAAGAGACAACATCTCAGCATATGAATTGGACTAGGAGAAATGCACTTGACAAAAATAAAAGCTAAACCCTAAATAGATTAGATGGGCATCAAGTCAATACGTACGCATTGACCAGGAGAGTGATGAGCTGGTCTTTGCTCAAGGGAATCAAAAGCTGCCTCAAATCATCCTCTGATGGATGCATGGCTCCTCCACCGTTGCTTTCATCGTCTAATTTCCTCTTCTTCCCATCCTCAATGCACTCCATCTTTGTGCGAATTATTGTTTCTATCTCAAAATATAATATACCCTCCAATCCAAAATACCCCAAAAAGCCCTACTAAACCCCAAATCTGAGCCAGCAGATAAAAAGAAAACAAGTCGAACGTAGTCCCAAATACAATGGATCCACCTGCTACGTAAATTCGCCTCGCAACCCCAAACGCATGTACAAGAATAAGCAAAACCCAAATGGCAAAATGATCGAAGGAAAAAGAAATCTCAGGGTACTGTGAATTTTAGACAAGAAGCAGACATAATGAATGGGCCTGTCTGGGGTCTCGAAATTGAATATTGAATGTGAAAATTCCGACCTGTCAATTTTAGTGGAAAACTGATCAATGGATTTCGAGGTTCGGATATTTGTACTAAAATGCAAAATGCACGTTGGATGATCAGATTTGCACTGATTTCTGAGTAACTGGGATTTTAGTTGAGTAAATGGGCCCCTGTACTTTGAATTATAACGTAATGGTAAAAATGACGAAAACTAATCGAATGTGTTAATATGAAATGAGATTATTTTAATTTCGTAAAATTATAAAATAATTATTAAGTGGATAAAAATTAAATAAATTTTTTAAAAGTAATAAAATATTTTTTAATGAAATAAAATAACTTATTTTTAACATAAATATCTTATGTAAAAGTAAAATATAATTGAAATTCAAATACTGAAAATGGTATTCATGTGAAAAATAAAAAATAATTGATAAATTAAAATTAAAATAATATTTAGTTTTATGTAATATTTTTTAGATTTATTTTCTAATTATTGAAAATAAATACTTTTTAATAAAATATAAAATAAATAATATGACAAAAAGAATTATTTCTGTAGACACCTAAAATTGTCATGTCTAATTATTTAATTATCTAAGCTTAATTCTTCTATTAATTGAATAAATCTTTATTTATTTAATTAATTCATTTATCCCTTTTTAGCCTTATTTCTCATTTAAATAAATACATTTATTTATTTAAATTATCCTTTTCCTAAATTGAATAAATATCTTATTTATTTAATTGATCTCACCCTTTCTATTAATTAAATAAATCTTTATTTCTTTAATTAATTCATTAACCTTTTTCTACCCATGACACATGTCATTCATCTCTTAATTCATACACTACCTACCCCTTTCATTATTTTATTATTTCTTTTACCTACCCTCTAATCATAACCGACCTCCTTTTACACCTCTCAATCTTATCCCTCCATTTCATATAGTGTCTTATATATAAGGAGATGCTTCCTTCATTATCAACCCTAATCAATTGATTACACTCACTATGCATTCAGCTCCCCGTTGACTACTTGACTACACTACGCTTTTGAACATAGGCAATCCTACTTGCAACCACATTCTGTTCTTTGTTGAGCTCTTGTGCACATAAAATCTGAGAGCAAATATATCAAGCAAGATCAATGGAGATAGGAAGAATGCAGATCCAAACCCTATTGGACATGTGATGGTATAATCTTTGTGATTTCATTTTATTTGCATTGTCTTAGGTAATCTTCATATGTTATGGTGGATCTTTGTTGTTGTTAGGCTAGGGTTTTGTGGTTGAATTCATTTAGCCTTTCAATATCGTTATTATTGTTATCCATTTTCACCATATACAATTTAAATTTTAAAATAATAATTATTTCAAAAAAATTGCTTACTATTTTTTAATTAGATTATGTGTTTCAAGTTAAACATTTCTTTTTATAAAATATGTTTTTTCAATTTAAAATAATTTATCAATTTTATATTCTTATAATAATTATGAAAAAGTTATATTTTATTGTATCAAATATCAAATCATATTAATTAAAAAAATAGCTCTGCTCTAATGCGAAAAAATGTGAATTTTTGATAACCTTGTTCCCGGGAAGCATTGTCCTCCCACAATTTCAACAGCAAATGGTGAAGGTTGGCAAGTGGTTCGCTCTAGATTAAGCAGGAGGCTAAGGAGGACACGAGAAATCCTTAAAAGCTATGCCACAAACATTCCTATGAGAAGATTGGCATGACCCCGGAAAGGTAGGAAATTCCAGTCAATTCAAATGCAGAAGCGGTCGCAAGGGCCTGCTAGGGCATCGCATCAATTCACAAACTTTGGACAAAACCCATTCACTAGAGCAAACTCTATTTCATTAGGAATAAACATGCATTTCTCGAGCCAACATCTTCTTGCACCACTTACAAAGTCCCATAGAAATCAATCTACAAGCAATCAGATATTAAAGGTGGGTCCTAATATAATTAAACCTATCTAGGATTGCTTTACTAAATTTGGAATTCTAGCTATCTGAAGCGGCCATAACAAACCAATCTAGAACATCATACAATGGTGGGAAGGTAAGTATCCCGACCAGGGAAGTATCTTTGCCCTTGACTATAATTTCCTCTTTATTATTTGTAAGAATGAAAGGGTTAAGCATGAGATTCTACATGGTGATTTTAAGTTTTCAAAGGATATTGTTTTCATTGTATAGATTGGGATCCAAAAAAATTCTGAATGCATATAAACCGAATCAATTTCCAAAATGGATTGATCTTGGCAAACTCCCAGTAGAATATCAGTTTCCTAAGATTTTAGAAGCAAAGGTAATAAAATGGGAACCTTTCTTGGATGTGAGGGTATATCTAGGAGGGACCGTTCAAAATCGATCAAGGTGCTTTTGAGCATAGACACCCAGATCAAACATTTAGAACATATAGAATTATCAACTGATAAAGGGATTTGGATTATCAAACCATCCTTTTACTATGGGTTCATAGATGAAAAGGATATCATCCTTAAGTCTAGTCAAAAACCCAATAACCATAATAAAATAATCAAATGACCTAATCCAAGTCCAAATGTTAACATCAAATTCAATATGGAGATTGGTGGTTTTATAGTGGAATCTCCGGGAGAATATCTACAAATGAAATCGAAAGATATTTCTCCCATAGAGAAGACCTTATCCAAGTCGGGATCAGAGAGAAATTCCTTGTCTCAAAGCAAGGGAACCCTTAAGTAGATCTTGCAAGAGGAAGAAGATTTTAAAGAACAAGTGGTAGAATAGATTGGCATTCTGGAACAAATAGAGGAAGAGATAAATCAACTACAATTAGATAATGGTTCAAAGAAAGAAGCAGTAGATATTACTAAAATAGATGTAATAGATAAAGGTAATCATGAGATCACCAACAATTATGAGGTCCATCCTGAATTGGAAGTAGTTTATGACATGATGGGTCTAAACAAAGAAAGGAGGAGGACCACGAGGAAGTTGCAGCTAAAAAATAGTTATTGATTAAGAAAATATTGGAGATTATGGATACAAAGGAGCAAGAAACAGAGGAAGATGGTGAGTATAAGGAGACAATATTAGTCAAGGAAAAAGAACCTGAGGAGATTGAAACAGACAAGGCTCAGAGTAATGAGAACAAAGGTGTATATGAAAACAAAAATTTGGTAGAGCCAGGTAGTGAGGAAATGGCAAAGTTGGGATCCCAGACTGTGCAAAAGAAGTCAAAAGAAGAGGTAGGAAATCATTGAATGATTTAAGGATGAAGGATGGCTTGGCAAAAGACCAAGTTAAATTGACAACTTTTTTAACATAGGGAAGGGGAAGGTCCTTCCCAATGAGAAATGAGGATAATAACCTTCAATGTTAGGGGCATCAATACCCCTAACAAGAAACACATTATAAAGAACAATATATTCTCTTGGAAATGTGAAGTTATACTCATCCAAGAAACAAAATTGAGTACAAAAGATTTAGAACTCTTCAAGTGGAAGTTAGGATCTTGGAAGATGGTATCAGAGAAGGCAGAAGGAGACTCTAGAGGATTAGGAGTTATATGGGACCCTAGAAGAGTCTTTTTTGAAACTCTTAGCTCCAACAAGAACTGGATAGCGAGGCAAATAAGGAGCTTGCATAGAAACTTAAATGTGTTTCTATTAAATGTCTATGGGCCAATACAAATAGATAAAAAGAGAGAGTTATGGACTAAAATAGAAGGCTCATGTCATCAAACTAACAATAATATTATACTAGGAGGGGACTTTGATGCTATACTTGATTTAACAGAGAAAAATGGGGGTGTTGGGAAGGAACCTCAATCCCTAATAGACTTTAGGAAATGGGTTAACCAAAATAATCTATAAGAAATTAAAGAAATTAATGGCAATTTCACTTGGAATAATAGGAGATCAGGCTTTAGTCAAATAGTTGAAAAACTAGATCAATTCTTCTTCAAAGACACATGATAAACTTTCCATTATACTTAAGCTCTAGAATTCTCCCAAACTCAAGTTTAGATCACTTTCCTGTGTTACTTATCATAGAAGAAGAAATTTGTCCCATCAGGTGTCCTTTCAAATTTGAAAAGATGTGGATGATGGATGAAAAATTCTTTAAAAATATAGAACAATGGTGGAATGAGGAACATTTCTTGGTGTCCAAATTTTTCTGCTTCATCTCAAAACTTAAAGTTGTCAAAAGGAAGCTATTATAATGGAACAAGTAACATTTTGGGAACATCTTTGAACCAAAGAAAGATTAGAAAAATAATTGGAAGATTTAAATGAGGTCCCTTCCCTTTCATCATTATGGAAAAGGCCCTAGGAAGAACCATTGCTAAGGCTCATAGCAATAACCAAATTAAGGGTATTTAAGTAACCAATGAAATTGAATTGATTACTCATCAACAATTTGTTGATGATACCATGCTTATGGGAGTAGCTAGTAAGAAAGAATCTAAGAGGTTCATGGAAATACTAACAAACTATTCCAAATCCTTTGGACAATTGGTCAACCAAAACAAATCAGAAATCTTCTTCTTTAACTCCACACCTATGCTAGAATTGGAAATCTACAACATCTTTGGGTATAGGAAAGGATAACTACTCTGGAAATACCTAGGCTTACCTTTGGACAAGGGACAGAGGAATAAAAACTTATGGGATCATATCTTGACTAAGATAGACAAGAAGCTTGAATCATGGAAGAATAAGTGGTTCTCCTCAACAGGGAAAACGACAATGTTAAAAACAGTACTATCTATTGTACCTATATATCAAATGTCATGTCTCCCCCTTCTAAAAGGAATAAAGGAGAAATTAGACAAGAAACTACATAATTTCTATTGGAATGGATTTTCTAAGCAAAAGAAGATTGCATTGATAGCTTTAGACAAAATTTGTAGACCGACTAGGGAATGGGGGGTTGTACTCAAGAACCTCTCTAGACAAAGCAAGGCATTAGGAGCTAAACTGATTTAGAAAATGTACAAGGAACCCGACCTCAAATGGGTAAGAACCCGTAAACAAAAATACCTAACAACTAATGATTTGTTAAGTATTTCCAGGACCGCCTCTCCTCCTAGAGACTTTAGGGTCTAGAATTTCCTTCTAGACAGTAGAGACATTATCTTGGAAAAATTATCTTGGGATGTAGCTAAAGGTGACAAAGATCTATTTTGGGAGGACTCATGGGGAGGATATCCAGCATTAGATGGATTGATGAACAACAATCTGATTAAGGAGAGACTTACAACTCAGTGGGGTAGATATGTTAAGGATTATGGGGAATTCTCGAAGGATGACCCCTCTCTGGGATGGAGATGGAAATCTCTGGACAACCTGAACCTTCTTAGGTATGAAATGGAGTCATTCATGAAGCTCATAGAAAAAAGGAAGATCTCTTTTAGGAAAGGAGAGGATAACCTGGTTTGGACAGGATCTAAATCTGGATCTTATAGTGTTAAGGAAGGATACAATTTATTAAATAAGAAGCTGCAACATCCTAAAACCTCTATTCCATTCAATCTTTGTTGGAGTAACCTTTACCTTCCCAAAGCAGGTATCTTTTCTTGGGCAACACTCCAAAAAAGGATACCTACTATAAATTAGTTTACTGAAAGTGGTTTTGAGGGCCTGTCAAGTTGTTGTTTATGTGAAAAGGAGACAGAATTGGTAGATCACGTTTTGTTAAATTGTTAATAAAACAACAAATGTTGGAGATGGTTATGTAATAGACTATAATGGTCAACGACTATTCCTAATGAGCTATTGAGTTGGTTCCAAAGCTAGCCAATACAAGATAATAAAGGTATCTACAATATATTATGGACAATAGTACCATCTATTTTGATATGGGAACTATGGAAGGAAAGGAATAGAAGAATTTTCAAGGAAAAATATATTGAAGCACAAATCATCTGATTTTAAAAATTGAGGCAACCATAATGGAAGTTGTAAATAGCAGGTTATTCTCTTAGCAAAAGAAGGAGGTATTAGTCACAAGATGGGATGAAAAAAAAAGGAACAAATGGCAAGGGATGAAAATCCCACCATTCATTGGTGACAGTAACAAGAATAATCTCAACAAAAGAGCTCTAATCAGGCGGATCTCCCCTAGGAATGGATGGATTAAGATGAATTTTGACGATGCATCAAGGGTTAAATCAGGGGTGGCAGGTATAGGTTGTATAATTCACAATTGGAATGGTGTAGAGATATCCAACCTTAGTAAGCCTATTGGGGTGGACACTAACAACATGGCAAAATTTCTTGCCCTTATAGAAGGTCTTATTTTATGTAATAAGCTAAGGATTAGGAATTTAGAAATAGAAGGAGACTCAACCATAATTATAAATTCTCTAAGAACTAGATCCACTCCAAATTGGAAATAAAATGGCCAATTAAGTAGAGCAATGGATCTACTCAGATCACTTAATGAATATATGGTGAATTGCATTTATAGAGAAGGGAATGAGAAAGCCGACAGATTGGCCAACAAGGGAGTTGATGGGGTATGGGAGGAAAAAATATCAATGATCTCAGAGGGAAATGAAATGCAATCTGATTAGATTTTTCAGCCTATAGATGGGATGCTAATGATAGGCTACATAATTTAGGTGTTATGAACTCAGTATTGTTGTGATGCTAATGATAGGCTACATAATTTAGGTGTTATGAACTTAGTATTGTTTTGATAGCCCTAGTTTTCTTAGAGTGTTGTTAGGACAATAGTAAAGACTCATATCTCTTAGCTCTCGATCTTATGGGAAGGACTTTATGGACTTAGTAGGATGATGTCATTAGCATGTGTTATATGGAAATGAGTAGTGGGCTCATGATATTAGCATTAATGAGGCTAGTTGGCAGTTATTATGAACTCAAAGCACGACCGCTTAATCATCCATTTGAAGCCCTTTCGCACATGTCGATGTACTCTTTAACAATTGTGCAAGTAGTTAGATTATTTGAAATCATTATAAGATATAGATTGTTATTTTATTAAAACTATGTAGAAGCTCATTCTCGTGTTCCCATTCCAAAATTCAAGAGCTTTCAAATATGTTAAGCTTGTATACGATAATGGAGTCAAATATTGTCCTGCTTCCTGATGAGAATAGTAGGATGATGGCTTTCAGGGGTAGGGTTAAGCATGAAAGGTGGTGTAGGATTCTGAACTAGCTAGATGATTGATACAGGGACATTCCTGGTTCTTAGCAATCTTGCAACAACAAAAAAAAACATTTTCATTTCAGTTTGTTTCCTGTTTTGCAGTTTCAGTATTTCTTTCAGCATTTCTTTATGTTTGCTCATCAGATGTTGCAAAGCTAGATTTGGTTCATGGACATGTTCATCAATCTTATCCTTGGTCCGCATGATGTTTGGATCTTTTTCCAACAGGTTGTCACTTCCAGAATATGGGATAGTTTTCTTTCATGTGTACTGAATCCGCCTGAACCTTTTTGTTGTTAATGATGCTTGCGGATCTTTCCCATTGCTTGCAGAGCTTGATTTTGTTGTTTCCAACATTCCTTGGTTTGTGGTCGACCTTTCCTTCGGTCCACACTTCATTCTTTATATTTTTCGGAGGGATCTCTTTGGCGGAGGCCGACCTTGTTGTTTTACACATTTCATCTTTTTCATCGACATTTGTTTCATCTTGGGCTGACGCGGATCATTCTTGATCATATAAATCAATGTAATTAAGCATTTAGAAAGCAATTTTAGAGCATAGAAGATAGATGTAAATATTAGGAGTTTCGGAGTTGGATCACATTCTGGCTTGAGCTGAATGTTGCATAACACGCATGTTTTGTACTCAGGCCTATGAGTCGAATCTGTGAGCCTGAATGTTGTTGGCAGTTTGTAATCAATTTCTATGATATAATAAATCTGATTTTGCATTGCCTCCATCACATAGTATTGCTTCCATTGTGTTAACTCTTGTTGCACGACCTGGACTGTTCTCCCTGAGGACCCTCCTTTCATGACTGCACCAAGTGGTACTAGAGTTGAATTCAATGAAGACAATGCAACAAACTTGGAGAAGCAGTTATCCCAGAGGGTACTAGACCAAATTGAGGAGATTTTGGATAGCAAAATTGGGTTTAGCACTTGCAACAAGTAGTACAGAGAGTATCTTGTCAAGTGGAAAGGTAGAACAGTTGAAGATTCATCATGGATTTCTCAGGCTGAGGTGAATCGTCTTGGTTTTCCTTTAGCCCTGGTAAAGTGAGAGACTCACTTTTCAATCATCCTCAAATGTCTGATGCAAGGGCATCCCTGCTTCTTGGCAATCTTGCATCAACAAAAAAAAACATTTTCCTTTTAGTTTGTTTCCTGTTTTGCAGTTTTAGTATTTCTTTCAGCATTTCTTTTTGTTTACTCATCGGATGTTGCAAAGATGGATTTGGTTCATGGACATGTTCATCAATCTTATCCTTGCTCCATGGGACGTTTGAATCTTTTTTCGGGAAGTTATCGCTTCTGAAATATGGGACAGTTTTATTTCCTGTGTATCGGAGCCGCCTGGACCTTTTTGTTGTTGATGATGCTTGCAGATCTTTCCCATTGCTTATGGAGATTGATTTTTTTATTTCCAAAATTCATTTCTTAGTGGCTGACATTCCCTTGGGTCCACACTTCATTCTTTGTATTTTTTGGAGAGATCTCTTTGGTGGAGGTCGACCTTGTTGTTTACATGTTTCATCTTGTTCATCGGCATTTGTTTCATCTTGGACTGACGTAGTTCATTCTTGATCATATAAATAAATGTAACAAAGCATTTAGAAAATAATTTTAGAGAATAGAAAATAGATTTGAAGATTAGGAGTTTCGGAGTTGGCTTACATTCTTGTTTGAGTCGAATGTTGTATAACACACATGTTTTGTACTCAGGCCTGTGAGCCGAATCTATGAGCCCAGATGTTACCGGTAGTTTATAATCAATTTCTATGATATATGATTCTGCATTTCCTCCATATAGTGTTGCTTTTGTTGTGTTAACTCTTGTTACACAGTCAGGACTATTCTCCCTAAGGACCCTCCTTTCGTGACTGCACCAATGATTTAGCAAATTGTGTTGTTCAAGAGATTATGGGGGAAGATTCTATCAACTACGATTACATGTTCAGGGTTAACTGCAACATCCTTGCAACTTTTGCTTCAATTCTCCTGGTGATGAAGTTTCCAAAAATGGAAGTAATTTAGCTCTATAGAGAAATATGTAAAGGAGATTTGCTAAAGGGTTTAGAAATAGCGGTCCAGAATGTTGATGAGAATTTGATGATTCCCTTTCTGGAAGATTACAAGGATGTTGGTCTCGGGGAAGCATGTGGTCAGGAGAAAGAGTCGATCAAGTGTCCTATTTTGGTGTTAAAGGACAAACAAATATTTGAGGAAAGGAAGCCTGACATTACTCGAAACATAGAATTTATCCAAAAATGGTTGTCTGAAGCCAGCTGTGGGCACTAAATGGTGGATGGACTATATGAAGGAAGAAGGTTTTAAACCTCCCCAGGAATTCTTGGATATAGAATTGGAAAGGTTTGAAGTGTTGTCGCCTGTGATTATTAGGGCTTCTTACCTTCAGGGAGGGTCTAAGAAAGCTGAAAGGACCCCTAAAAGGAAGTTGGTAGACACCATGGAAAGAGAAAAATCTTCCTTTGCAGTGGCTAAGAAAATGCCCCCTCACAGAGATTACATTTATCTAGATCGTTGCCTTATGAAATAGAGTAGACCTAGTCCAAGTTGACAATATCTTCTTATAGTTCCAGTTTTATGTATATGAAATAGATGTTTTTGATAAACTTATAAAGCAATGAGAGGGGGGGTGAATCAGCGAAAGAAAAAATAGTAACATTGTAATTATAGACTGATAAAAACATTTAACCAATTTACCAATGACTTTGCATATAATCCAAAGTGTTAGAAAAGTATTCACCACAAGCAAAACATTCACCATAACACAAAAATTTATACATGGAAAACCCAACTGGGAAAAACCATAGTGAGATGGAACTCACAAGTTAACTATCTGCAATATAGATAACTGATCGATTAAGGTCTACAAATGCTCTGTTAGGAGCAAATCCTATTAGAGATCTCAAGCCCTGTTAGGAGCTATACCTGGTTAAAGGTAACCTCAATGGAGGATTTAGATCCAAGTTAATGAATCACCTTGTTAGAGGATTTATACAAAGAAGCTTGTTAGAGGTTACCCGATTAAGGGATTTTGCTGATGTAGTGTTTAGAGAACAACAGTTGGATTGATCTAATAATAGCACCTTTTGCTGGTTTAGATCCTTTTCTACGCATACATTACTATATCACTGACATACTCTGCAATTCCTTCAACAAATCGCCTCTTCTACAACTCATATCATAACTTGTATCTTCTATATGAAATAACTCATCACAATGTCTTTATATAGATTTCATGTCGGCCCCTAAACCTTGACATAATTTCCTAGGTTCAATGAATCAAGACAATCTTCTTTAACATGACACAAATCATTGCCATAGTGTTGGTTGGTGTAACACATCATAGTCGGTGATAACTCATCACACAAACTGGGAAAACCGGTTAAAACACTAATACCGGTTCAGTGTTGACTACTTCAAATAAAATATTAACTCACAGACTGATTCACTTTGAATTCATACTAGGTGATTGTCTCCACACTCCTCCTTGACTTTATCTACTACATCTCAAAACTGGTAACTCTAGAACTGATCAAAACCGATTGACTTATCTACATATGTCGGTTATCTACATAATGATTCAAATATACCGGTTTATCTTAACTAAGATGAGTATTACAATCCAAATAGATGTGCCATCAATGACAACACATGAAGTCATCAAATATAAAAATCATCATTAAGCCAACATTCTCCCCCTTTGGCATTGATGGCAACACTTAGAGAAAAATTTTGACAACTAAGTGTGCTTACAAAAATGTAGAGACTCTAAAGACTCCCCCTTAGCATAAGATACTCCCTTTGACATCATACATGATTACATACAAAATTTTGACATATATTACTCCCCCTTTGACACCAATGACAAAGGTATGCAAAAACATGAATAGATAACGCATCATAATCATATTTGTATCAATAAAACATAGAGGAGTTAAATAGAAAATTCTACAGCTAAGAAAGCTTTGTTGGGAAAAATGGTGTCTCAACCTTGCATTTATGCGAGGTTACTATTTATAGTAAGTTTTCATTTGAGCACGAAATGGTGCGAAACTCTCCCTGAAGCTTTTGGTTGGCTAGATAAGCATTCCGGTAAAGTTGCGTCGCAAGGTCATAGCTAGTTTTGAAGATATTAAAGTTTTCGTCTTGGAGGGGTGCAATAAAATGTTTAAACTTAATTTTGGGGACTTTAGAGGCTACAAAACACCCTAAAAAGTGGCCGTAACTGGTGAAGCGGGTTACGAGGTAATAGAGCACTTCGCGAGCTTTCCGGCGCTTCAAACGGTTCGTCAATCGGACACCCGGTTCTCAAGTTATGGCCTCCGGAAGTTTGTACTCTTGAAATAGGAAAAATAATTTGTATCGAATACATAAATGAGCTGTAAAAAGGGAGCGACACGTGTTGATGTGTGCTTTAACATGTCATAGGGCATCTAGAAGGAAGATAAGGTCGGCTACACCTTATTGGGTGGTTTTAGCCCATGGTTTTGTAATACCGTTTGACGGTTTCTTGTATTGTATCTCCTATTTATGAGGTGTGAGAGATAGAGGTTGTGTGTAAGAGTCCTATGGCTATTGAGTTGCCTCTGAATCTCTGATTAGTGCTACTCCTGCGAAGAGCTTGCTCTGCAAGTATGTTGTAATATGTTTTTGATTGCTGAATAAAATATTGAGCTGCTTTTGGAGGGTGGGGTTTTTCTCCCGAAAAGGTTTTCCCCACGTAAACCATTGTGTTGTGGTATGAATGTTATTATATCTATTTCTATTTTCTATAACTGTTGTAATGATCTGAAAAAGTTTTGCATTACCCTCCTCTCAAGGTTAGTGTAGGAAGTTGTTTCCGCTACTTAACTTCCTTACAAGTGGTATCAGAGCCTGATCACTTTGGTTTCAATTGTGGGCAGTTGGGTTTTTTGAACTAATCCATATTTGAGTGGGAGCTTGTGCAGAAGAAACTTTTTGATCTTGTTGCAGGAATATTCAGATGGCGAGTTCGTCAGGGAGAATAGAGGTGGAGAAATTTAATGGAAGTAATTTTGACATGTGGAAGCTGAAGATGGAAGATCTGCTAATAGATCGAGATCTTTGGGATGTTGTTGATGCGAATTTCCAAAGGCCCTCAGATCCTACTGCGGCAGCTCAGTATGATGTTATGGACCAGAAAGCCAAGGGTCTAATCAGATTGTGCCTGGCAGACTCTGTTCTAATCAATGTCCATGAAGAAAACTCTGCAAAGAAGCTATGGACTAAGCTTGGTGAGATGTATCAAGTGAAATCTTTATTAAATCAAATTTTCTTAAGAAAGAAATTGTATTCCTTGAAGATGGAAGAGGGTGGACGAATTGCAGACCACCTGGAAGCATTCAATATGTTGGTGGCTCAATTAGTATCCGTCGGTGTTAAGATGGACGAGGAGGAGAAATGTCAGATCTTGCTTTGCTCTTTGCCTGATTCGTGGGATTCTCTTGTTATGGCTATCGGTAGTACTTCTGTTGTTTTGAAATCTGAAGACGTGGTGGGTGCCCTACTCGGTGAAGAGATGCGAAGGAAGGTGTCCATCAGTTCAAAGGAAGCCCTAACCGTTCGTGGAAGACCTAAGGAGAAAGGCAAGAAGAATGAGAAGCGCGACAAGTCCAAATCCAAAGGGAGATCGAAATCTCCTGGAAAGTCCAAAGTCATTTGCTGGAATTGCGGTAAACCGGGTCACATCCGTAAGGACTGCAATGAAGAAAAGAAGAAGAAGAAAAAGAAAAGGTTCGATTCTGATTCTGAGTCCGACAAGGAAGATGGCGATGCATTTATTGCGGCTTTGGCGACTCATACAGGTAATGATGCCTGGCTAATTGACTCAGGTGCATCTTTTCATATGACGTCCAATAGAGATTGGTTTTCTGAATATGAAGGATTTAATGGAGGTAAGGTGTACTTGGGTGATGATTCACCTCTAGACATTGTTGGTCGAGGTAAAGTTAGAATCAGGTTTTCTGATGGTAGAATGAAAGGGATTAATGGTGTGCTGCATATCCCTGGATTAAAACGAAACCTGTTATCTGTGAGCAAACTGATAGATGCGGGTGTGCAGGTAGTCTTTTCTGAAACAGGATGTAAGATGATTAAGGGTGCTATGGTAGTTGCTAGAGGTGTCAGGTTTGGCACTTTGTATAAGCTTGAAGCATACACTGTTGAGTGTAATAGCACTTCTGTAAAAAGTAAATCTACGGATACTTCATTGGAAGATTTGAAGGTTTCACCTTCAGCAGATGGAAATGGTTTTTGGGTACCTAAGGGTGCTCTTTCGTGTGAAGCAAAGTTACCTGTAGAGAAGACTATGTTATGGCACCAGAGACTTGGCCACATTGGAGAAAAGGGTCTAAGGACCTTGAAAAATAAAAATCTTGTTGAAGGTTTGAATGATTGTAATCTTGACTTTGATTTCTGTGAGCATTGCATTTATGGAAAACAAAACCGCGTTCAGTTTTACTCGAGTTCTCATAAAACTTGTGGTGTTTTGGATCTTATTCATTCTGATGTGTTTGGTCCAGTAGATGTCTCTTCGATTGGAAAATCCACATATTATGTTTCATTTATTGATGATTTTAGTAGAAGGACATGGGTATATTTTCTAAAGAGTAAATCTGAAGTTTTTAGTCGTTTTAAAGAATTTAAAGCAATGGTTGAGTTGCAGACTGGAAAGAAAATAAAATGTTTGAGAACTGATAATGGCGGTGAGTTTTGCTCTAATGATTTTGATAGATTCTGTAAAGACTGTGGAATTAACAGGCATAAGACAACTCCGTATTCTCCACAGCAAAATGGAGTTGCAGAAAGAATGAACAGGACACTGATGGAGAAGGCTAGGAGTATGTTGAGTGGTGCTGGTCTCGAACAAAAGTTTTGGGCTGAAGCTGTTGCCACTGCTTGCTACCTGATTAACAGGTCTCCTACATCAGCTCTTGTTGATAAAATGCCTATGGAAGCATGGTCAGGTCACAAGCCTTCATTGAGACATCTTAGAGTTTTTGTTGCGAGGCATATGCACATGTGCCAAAGGAGAAGCGAACAAAGTTGGAGAACAAGGCTGTGAAATGTATCTTCATCAGGTATAGTTATGGTGTGAAAGGATACAAGCTTTGGGACCCTGTTGCACAAAAGGTAATTCACAGTAGAAGTGTTATTTTTAGAGAAATTAAGTCTCCTTCTATTACATTGCAGCCAGAACAAACTAAAAAAGAAGATGTGATTCAACTTCCTTCTACACTTGAAAAAGTTGAATCGAGACCCCTAGATAGGCAAGAATTTGAGGAGAGCTCGTCTAGCTCTGAATCTTTAGAAGAGGAGGAAGAACCTCCAACTCAGCTTGTTCGAAGGTCTACAAGACATAGACAACCACCTGAAAGGTATTCACCTGATGATTGGAGATGTATTTTTGCTCTGAATACTAGTGTGGATGAACCGAAATCTGTAGAAGAGGCATTAGGTATGAATGATGCAGAATCCTGGAAGATTGCTATGGAGGAAGAAATGGCAGCTTTGAAAAAGAATGATACATGGGATCTTGTACCATTGCCTGAAGGACGAAAACCTATTGGTTGTAAATGGGTGTTCAAGAAAAAGATTGGTTCAGATGGAAGCATTGAGAAGTATAAAGCAAGGTTGGTTGCAAAAGGCTACTCTCAGGTTGAGGGTGTTGATTACGGTGAGATATTTTCTCCTGTTGCAAAAATGACGTCCATTAGATTTTTGCTTTCTATTGCTACTGCTTATGATTTAGAGGTTGAGCAAATGGATGTGAAAACTGCTTTCCTTCATGGTGATTTGGAGGAAGATATTTATATGACACAGCCGGAGCACTATGTGGTGAAAGGCAAAAGTAATTTGGTCTGTAAATTGAAGAAATCTTTGTATGGCCTCAAACAAAGTCCTAGGATGTGGTACCAGAAATTTGATACATATGTGTTGAGTTTGGGATTTGAACGTTCTAAATCAGATCACTGTGTTTATTATAAATCTTATGGTGATCATTTCTTATTCATTGCATTGTATGTTGATGATATGTTATTCATTGGCAAAGGGAAAGGTATGATTTCAGAACTGAAGTCTCAGCTCGCTGCTAAATTTGAAATGAAAGATCTTGGTGCAGCAAAGCACATTCTTGGGATGAAAATTAGAAGAGATAGGGTGAACAGAAAGCTATGGCTAGGCCAGAGTAAGTATGTGAATTCAGTGTTACAGAGGTTCAACATGCAGAATTGTAGACCATTGAGTGTTCCTTTTACAGTTGGAATGAAACTATCTATTTCAGATTGTCCTACATCCCCATTGGAGATGGAAGACATGAGCAGAGTGCCTTACCAGAGTGCAGTTGGAAGCTTGATGTATGCTATGGTCTGTACTAGACCAGACATTGCCCAAGTAGTGGGAGTACTTTCTAGATATATGTCTAATCCTGGTAGAGTTCATTGGAATGCAGTCAAAAGAGTCTTCAGATATTTGAAGGGTACTTCAGAGTATTCTTTGTGTTATCATGGTAATTCAGTTGGAGACATGACTTCCCTTGATATCCATGGTTATGTGGATTCAGATTGGGCAGGTGATATTGATAGAAGAAGATCCACCAGTGCTTATGTGTTTACTTTGTTTGGTGGTGCAATTAGTTGGATGAGTAAGCGACAGGCTGTGGTTGCTTTATCCACTACTGAAGCAGAGTATATGGCAGCTACTCATGCTTGTAAAGAGGCCATTTGGCTTAAGAGACTATGTTTAGATATTGGAATAAAACAAGGTACAGTGACAATTTACTGTGACAGTCAGAGTGCAATTAGCCTAGCTAAGAACCCGACATTTCATGCCCGGACCAAACATATTGATGTTTAGTATCATATTGTTAGAGATATGGTCGAAGATGGTAGAGTGAAGTTGGTTAAGGTGGAAACTTTGATGAATGTTGCAGATGCTTTAACTAAGGCTGTGAGCACAAAGAAGTTCAGATGGTGTTCAGAGTCTATGGGCCTTATGGCCCCTAGCAATTGATTCATTGTGTTGACATTCCCTTCTGCTCATGCAAGGTGTTCGACAAGTGGGAGATTTGTTGGGAAAAATGGTGTCTCAACCTGGCATTTATGCGAGGTTACTATTTATAGTAAGTTTTCATTTGAGCATGAAATGGTGCGAAACTCTCCCTGGAGCTTCTGGTTGGCTAGATAAGCATTCCGGTAAAGTTGCGTCGCAAGGTCACAGCTAGTTTTGAAGATATTAAAGTTTTCGTCTTGGAGGGGTGCAATAAAATGTTTAAACTTAATTTTGGGGACTTTAGAGGCTCCGAAATGCCCTGAAAATTGGCCGTAACTGGTGAAGCGGGTTACGAGGTGATAGAGCACTTCGCGAGCTTTCCGGCGCTTCAAACGGTTCGTCAATCGGACACCCGGTTCTCAAGTTATGGCCTCCGGAAGTTTGTACTCTTGAAATAGGAAAAATAATTTGTATCGAATACATAAATGAGTTGTAAAAAGGGAGCGACACGTGTTGATGTGTGCTTTAACATGTCATAGGGCATCTAGAAGGAAGATAAGGTCGGCTACACCTTATTGGGTGGTTTTAGCCCATGGTTTTGTAATACCGTTTGACGGTTTCTTGTATTGTATCTCCTATTTATGAGGTGTGAGAGATAGAGGTTGTGTGTAAGAGTCCTATGGCTATTGAGTTGCCTCTGAATCTCTGATTAGTGCTACTCCTGCGAAGAGTTTGCTCTGCAAGTATGTTGTAATCTGTTTTTGATTGCTGAATAAAATATTGAGCTGCTTTTGGAGGGTGGGGTTTTTCTCCCGAAAGGGTTTTCCCCACCTAAACCATTGTGTTGTGGTATGAATGTTATTATATCTATTTCTATTTTCTATAACTGTTGTAATGATCTGAAAAAGTTTTGCATTGCCCTCCTCTCAAGGTTAGTGTAGGAAGTTGTTTCTGCTACTTAACTTCCTTACAAGCTTATCAAATACATATTTAAAGTCTTTTTGCACAATAGTAAGGTTAGTAGACCATGTTTCCAATAACGTGGCAGTAATCTCCAGTTGAGTCTTTATTTGAAATGCCAGTTCCTCCATTGCATCCAAAGTGCTCAAATCTGGTGTGGCAAGGATTGCATCAGTATGCAGAGAGCTCCTTTGCAGTACCTTTAATTTAGGCAATAAAACCATTTGAAGCTCTTGTAAGGTTTTTGACCTTTTTGTTGTTTCGGCCTCTATCTTTGCTAACTGGTGTTGGTATGACTCAAAAGTCTACCCATAAGTGATAAATGAATCATAAGGAAGCTTAAAAGATCCTATGTAACCTTTTAGTTCTGCTTCAAATTTCTCTCGTGATTTTATTAAATCTTAATAAAACAAAACACTTTGGCATACTTCGCTCAAAATTTTGTGACCTTCAGTCATGGAAATAGAGATTTGATCTCTGTTATGTACCAGACTCGCCCAATCGGTATCAATACACTTGATCAGCTCTATTGATTTCTTCTTCCTATATTCTTTCTCACCATTCACCTGTGTTGTTTCCTCCAAAGTGTTGACTTGATTAGTAACATATGTACATAAAATATCAAGTTTCTTTATTGGTTTTGTAATACCTGAAATGTCAACATTTGATAGGAGATTTGACAATACATCTATTGTGGTGTGGAGAACCTCCTTCTTGATCTTCACTTTCTCTGCTTTAGCCTGAAGTTCCAATGACAACTTCATCAGCTCATCTGCATCATCAAGTATGACAATATTTGTAGGTGAACTGGGTTCAAATGCAGCTTGCTTTTGATCCTCATTACTGATTTTATCTCCTTTATTTGTCTCCTGAGTTACCCGTTCTTCAGATGTCTTTACCGGTTCCTTATCCTTTTCTTAGTCTTTCTCTTTTTCCACTTCCTTTACTTCCTTTGTTCCCTTTCCCGATTCTTGTTCTTTTTCCTTAACTGATTCATTATTGGTACCAGTTGTATTCATAGTATCCCGAGTATCTTCAGTATCAACAAAGAATATGACTGGTGGTGAATTAGTGTCATTCTTATCCTTGTCAGTGTAGACTTCATCCAGTAGAAGTATTTCTTCAATTTCTAGATCTGATGGAGCTTCGGTTTCAGTTTGACCAAGTTTATTGTAATAATTCATCAATTGTTTATTCATTCTTGGAATATCTTTGGCAGCTCGATGAGTATCATCTTCTACTACCTGATTTTTTCCTTCTAACAGTCTAGGTCTCCTTGCTCTTCTATGAAATTATCCCTTGTGTTTAGAAAGCATTTCTAATAACTCTTCATGAGACAATTTAGGAAAGTATTGAACAAAAATTATGTCTATAATCTCTTGATCTTGATCTATGATCAGCTTCCATTTACTTTCCAGAATTAAATTCAAAGAATCAAAAATTACCTTTTGAATTTCATGTGGTAATCAGTTATGTTGACATAGGTAATTTATTACCTCTTGTACCACCTCTTGTTTCTGAATCTCATCCAAAGAATCAAAATAATCCTTTACATCATCAAATTTCTTTCTCTTTAAAGTTTTCATACTCCTCTCAAAATGACTCATGGGATTGAAAGATGCAATATCAATAGGAATATTTTGTTTAGGGATTTCCCCTACTGGTTTAGGTTTCCTACCAGTTTCCTTCAACTTTTTCTTATCTTCCTCGGACTCCATTTCCTCAGATTCTTCTTGTAAGATACGATGTCTTCCTCTCTTCCTAGTTGCAGTTGGCTTCTTTGCATACACTTTTGGTTTTGGTTCCTTCTTGGATTGAGTGCTCCTTGTTACCCTTATACCAGTTGACACTGGAACTGCTTGATCATTTTTCTTCTTTTTCTCCTTCACATCACTAGGTTGTGCTTGTACAATTATTTCTTGATATGTACCCATTCTCTTCTTCTTGGTGTCCTTAGGTGATTCCAGGAGGTTGTTGGCATAACCGATCAATAAGTCATAACTGACTTCATAACTCATTTGCTCCATCTCTTCTTCTCTAGGCTATACAACCTGCATTAGACAGAAATCGATGGTCACTGTGAAACAAATGTGATTTTCAAAATGTTTGACCACTTCATCCGATAACCTCATTCTCATACTCATTTTCTTATGAAAATCATTGAAATAATTGTTCATAACAATTGGAAATGTGTTCTTAACAGCCTTTATACAATTTTAAATCTGAGTTGAAACATGTGTATCTTTTGACCATTGGATATCTCCAATACTAGGAATAAAGTTATGAAAATAGAAAAACAAACCGATCAAAAGTTGGCCAAACTAGAACTTTTGATTGTTGTCCTTCTTGATTGATTCTAGATTCAACATTAACTGACTTCGCATTGCCTCACAAAGATCATAATTTGCATTTTCCTTTATCATCTGGTAGACAGCATGTATGACAACCGATGGCACACTATTTATTCAACTAGGATGAAATACCCTGTAACTGATAACCATTGTAGCATATTTTACTCATTCATCTTCAATGTTATTGACAAACATTGCACGACCATCACAAGTGGTCTTTGTCAGTTGAATAACAGTATTCTGTGAGATTTTCCTCAACTTGAGAACTTCGTCGGTTTGGCAGAATCCAGTCACAGCATGAATGGACTCCTTGGTGATAGTATGTGACCTGTTTAAATACATATTTCCTCCATGAATGCGACTGAGGATGATTTTGATGTGCTCTTCCTCAAATTCCTCAAGAAAATAAACCACATTGTGAAAACCTTTCTCATGAAGCCTAATGTACTCAGGTTTAATCTTCCCATTCTTGTTGCACATAGATTTAAGATGGCAATAGATTGCCAATGAACCTAAATCTTCAATCTTGCAATTTATATAATTGGACAGATCTCCTTTAACCAAAACTCCTTGGGGTACCTGCAATAATGCATTGTACGATTCTATCTTCTCTGACTCCATTGATTCAATGGCTTCAACAGTGATGAAAAAACCCTTTGATGGTGTTGATGATGATGCCATTCCAAATAACTTTGATTTGAGAGAGAATATTGACCAAATACCTTGTTTCCTTCGCATTGCTAGGGTTTTCGGTTGCTCTCTTGCTTACAAACATGATTCGCTTTACTTTGCTCAAATCCGATCCAACTTCTCAATCCGTTGTTCAAATCCATTCACAATCTGCTTGGAATGCTTTGTTTCGCTCTGCAAGTGCTCACAAAATGATCTTCAAATGCAATAAGGTAAAAATGACTTAGTGAAACTGCTTTTTATTTACTTTACCTACTGCATTTATTGCACTACCAATAGGATAAAAAACTCTAGTTACCACTTGACATACTTGCCTTTACCGATAGGTATACTAACCGATTGATAGTGCTATCAAAACTCTTATATTTCAACTCAAAATGCAAAATTTACTAACCATACTTTCTTCAAGGGGTCCAAAAATGAATTTATCGATATGCTCCCCCTAAGCTTGTTGATAAGCTTGTTGAGAAGATCAGTTTGCCAATGTAGGATTCTCCACACTAGCTGAAGTATTTGGTTCTTCTGATGGCTTATCCTCACTTTTCTATTTTCAGATCCTATTCATCTCTGCTTTGGTTTCTTCAATATCTATTGTCTTCTTCCCTTTTAGATCTGCAGAGTGACTTACCGGTTGGTTCTTTTTCTTTTTGTAAAACTTAGCAATGTGTCCTGGTTTATGACAATGATAGCAGGCCATTCCAGATGCTCTCCATGGTCTTGCGTTGCCTCTTCTTATTATTCTTCTTCAGTTTATAGCAACATGTCCATAGTAGTTGCAAATTGTGCAAATCACATTATTTACTTTCTCCATCTCATAGGGACTAAACCAGTTGATACAAGGTTTTTGTCAATTCATGTTTCTCTAGTTATCATAATTCCCTCTCCAATCACCAACATGTCTTGGGCTCATACCAGGTGTAGGGTTATTTGCTCTATATCTGCATTCAATTGATCTATGCCCATACATATTGCATCTATAATAATAACCTTCAAATCTCCTAGACACATTTCTAGTGTTAGGTCTATAACTGGTGTTTTCCTCATATTTGCTTCTACACACATTTGCAATATGTCCTGATTTGTGACAGTTAAAACAAATAGGTTTGTAAGATTTCTTACCAGTAGGTTTCTGAACTTTTAGGTTTCATTTTATCTTCATGAAAGTTGACCTTTGTACCGGAAGGTTCACCTTTTTCAAATGTACAGTAGCCCAGCCCGATTGTATCTTTGTTCATCATTTGAGATTGTATCTTCTCATTAAGCATTGAAGAACTCTTATTGAATTTGTCAAGCTTCTCATTAGCCTCTGCTAGTTCCTTTGTAAGATCTCCATTCCTTTTCATTAGGGTCTCTCTAAGAGACATAGCCAGATCTAGATTTGCTTGTATGTCTTCTTTTTCTTCCTTTTCCTCATGCAAATAAGCATGCAAGGTACTAACTTCTTGATTCAACTTGAAGATTTCATGATCCTTATCTTTGATTCGGTCTTCAAAACTTCTCCTATTTTCCAACTCTTGACTCATTCTAATGGTTAAAGCTTCTAGTTCCTTTCTCAGATTTGACTTGTCTTTATTCAATTTTTCCACTTCATGGGCTAGTGCATCCACGTTAGCTTCATCCGATGAACTATTTTTCAGATATTTCCATTATTTTCTCTACCAATTCTCTTCTCATTGCTTGTGAAGCCTTGCATTTCACCTTGAGCTCATCAAAGGCTTGTTTAGTCTGTGCAAGTTGGTGTGAGAGTTCTCTATAACTCATTTCCCCCATGATTGCTTTAGGGTTTCCTTCCAAGTGGTTAAGCCTCAAGGAAGTCAGGCTTTGATACCAATTGATAAAATTATAAAGCACTAAGAGTGGGGGTGAATCAGTGAAAGCAAAAACAATAACACTTTAATTGCAGACCGGTAAAAACATTTAACCAATTTACCAATGACTTTTCATATAATCCAAAGTGTTATAAAAGTATTCACCACAAGAAAAACATTCACCATAACACAAAAATTTATACGTGGAAAACCCAACTGGGAAAAACCACGGTGAGATGAAACTCACAAGTTAACTATCTGCAGTATAGATAACTGATTGGTTAAGGTTTACAAATGCTCTGTTAGGAGTAGATCCTATTAGAGATCTCAAGCCCTATTAGGAGCTATACCTGGTTAAAGGTAACCTTAGTGGAGGATTTAGATCCAAGTTAATGAATCACCTTGTTAGAGGATTTATACAAAGAAGCTTGTTAGAGCTTACCTGATTAAGGGATTTTACTGTTGTAGTGGTTAGAGAACAACAGTTGGATTGATCTAAGAATAGCACCTTTTGCTGGTTTAAATCCTTTTCTGCACATACATTACTGTATCACCAAAATACTCTGCAATTCCTTCAACAAATCACCTCTTCTACAACTCATATCATAACTTCTATCTTCTATATGAAATAACTCATCACAATGTCTTTATATAGATTTCATGTCAACCCTTGAACCTTGACACAATTCCCTAGGTTCAATGAATCAAGACAATCTTCCTTAACACAACACAAATTGTCGCCATAGTGTTGGTTGGTGGTAACACATCACAGTCAGTGATAACTCATCACACAAACTGGGAAAACCGGTTAGAACACCGATACCGGTTCAGTGTTGACTACTTCAAATAAAATATTAACTCACAGACCGATTCACTTTGAATTCATACTGGGTGATTGTCTCCACGCTCTTCCTTGACTTTATCTTTTGCATATCAAAACTGGTAACTCTAGAATTGATCAAAACTGATTGACTTATCTACATATACCGGTTATCTACATAATGACTCAAATATACCGGTTTATCTTAACTAAGATGACTATGACAATCAAAATAGATGTGCCATCAATGAAAACACATGAAGCCATCAAATACAAAAATCATCATCAAGCCAACAATTTTTAGCTGCCCTTTGGTGGAATTTTCAGTGTATCCATCATATATTGCGGGGGCATTTTACTCTAGGTTTTTAGCTCTTTCCAAACGTTATCTACTCTGGTAAGGATAAAGTAGCCTACGTTTTATGTTTCACTAGTATAATGTAGGTGAGAAGTGATGAATACTAAGAGGGGGGGGGGGGTGAATTAGTATCCCAAAAAATATTGAACTCAAACACTTAAATACTCTAGCAGTAAACTGGTAAAACAGTCTCACAGACAAACCGGTTAACACACATGCAAACCAAACAACAAATAATGCATTCACCCACAGAAGCACAATCACCATAACACAAGATATTTTGATGTGGAAACCCAAATGGGAAAAACTACGATGAGATGAAACTCACAAGTAACTATCTGCAAAATAGTACCTAGACCGGTTAAGGTCAGACCGATTAAGGTCATACAATGTTCTTCACCAGAACAGATCCTGTTAGGAATCTCAATCTCTGTTAGGAGATAAGTCTGATTAAAGACTACCTTTTAAGAGGATTTACGATCCACAGATGTGAACCACCTTGTAAGAGGATTTACTAAGGCTTTGCCAGGCCTACCCGGTTAAGGGTCTTCAGACTTGTCAAAAATGTAAGTGATCAACAAGTGAGTGATCTAGATATTAACACAGTATGCTTGGTTAGATCCATTAAAGCTCATTGTTAATGCATGTTGCATTACTTCAGTCTTCTGATACTTCACACTCTGTATCTTCACATAGACTATCTCTTCTCTCTGTAATCGCTCATACCAAAGCTCATACAATATTAAAAAAAACTAACAACAACTTCTAAACCCTAGACATGATGTCCTTATAAAGGAATCTGATTTCATGTTGGTCCAATAGGATTACATTGCAAGTTCCTAGGTTTAGTGTACCTAGACATATTTGGTAACACTACACACAAGCACCGCCAGAGTGTCGACACCGCCAAACAAATGGTGGATGGTAACTCATCACAAAAATACTGGTTCATACAAAATGTCGGTTGCCGGTTTGGAACTCAGAGTAGTACCACTTCAAATGTTGAACCGATTACCGGTTTGCCAAAATGAAGACTGGGAATATGATAACTACCACTTTAGTTTCTTTGCTCCACTTAAGATCCTCATGCCGCTTGAGGTCTTCATGCCGCTTGAGATCTTCATGCCGCTTGAGATCGGTAAACACTTTCTGCAAAACATCGATAGTCTAAAGACTAATACATGATACCGGTTTAGAACAAGTACCGGTTGAGCATAACTCATACATACAAAAGTGATCTCAAAGCAAGTGTGTGTCCATTAATGACAATCACAACATAATCATCAAAAATGCCAACAATCTCCCCCTTTGGCATTGATGCAAACACTTAGGAAAATTTTGACATCTAAGTGTTTTACAACAAAATCATGCCATAAACAAAATAGCTCCCCCTAAGCATATACACTATCCCTTTTTGCCAAAAAAAAATGTATACTACTCCCTTATAGATATAAACATAAAGGTATACAGAGCATACATAAAAATTTTAAATACCAGAAAGAATACTTCTCCCCCTTTGCCAACAATGACAAAGTACAGCTGAATAACCCATGTTTTCATTGGTATTAAAATAATAAGAGTTTATGACAATAAAGAGTGAAATTTGTCAAAAACTGATTTGAAGTCCTTCATAAATGTCTTCATGGATAAAGACCATGATTCAAGGAATGAGGTAGCAACCTCATGCTCCATTTGCATCTGATAAACCTGCTCCTCCATGGCATCCATGGTACTCATCTTTTGAGTAACTGTTAGGGCATCTAGATTGAGGTAGCATTTCTGGAGAATTTGCAGTCTTGGCAGTAGGACTAGTTGAAGTTCCTGCAAATTGTGTGTCTGGTTGCTTATTTTTGCCTCAATTCTTGCAGACTGGAGTTGAAACTGGTGAGCAGTTTGTCCAAAAGTGGAGAAGGAATCATAGGGCATCTTGAAGGTACTGATAAATGACTGCATGTTAGATTGCAGCTTGTCCTTCTGAGTGAGCACATCATCACATAATAGATGAGGTTGACAAATCTTGCTAAGGAGTAGATTGCCCTCATCCATTGCATCTCTGATGTCCTTTTGTGCCTTCTAAAGTTCTGATCGAAGCTCATTCAACTTTTTTACCAAGGCAATGTTTAGAGCCTTCTCATGCTTCTTCTTGGCATTTGCTTTTGCAACCTCTTCTAGGCTTTGCACCTGGTCTTCTACAACTATGCATAGGAGCTTCAATTGTGCAAGTGGGGAATCGGTACTGGGAAGGTTCATACCGGGTATCAAACCGGTAAGTGTGTCCACCGCAGCTTGGATCACATCTTGCTCCTTTTTCCTCCTTATCACTTCCAGGCATTCTTGAGCAACCTTAATGTTGTGCAACAACTTCGAGTCATTTGCTGATTGGAGGTTGATGGGACTGGTGATGTCAGCCATTTTAGCTTGACTAGTGGTTGCCATTGGAGTCCCCATTTGAGTGCTCTGTGCCGCTTGCTCCTTTTCTTTTGCTCTAAGATTTTCCTCTTCTATCTTCTTCTTCTCCTCTTCTTCTATTTTTCTTTTCTTTTCTTCCCTCTGCTTCTCTTCTTCTTCATCCTTTTTCTTCTTCTCCTCTTCCTTTTTCTTCTCTTCATCTTTTCGCTTCTTTTCTTCTTCATTCTTCTTCTTTTCCTCTTCCTTCTTCCTCTTCGCCTCTTCATCCTTCTTCTTCTCCTCTTCCTTCTTCCTCTTCTCCTCTTCTTTCCGCTTCTCTTCATCTTCATCCTCTTTCTTTTTCTTCTCCTCTTCTTTCTTTTTCTTCTCTTCCTCTTATTTTCTCTTTTCTTCTTCATCTTCCTGTCTCTTCTTTTCATCTTCCTGTTGCTTCTTTTCTTCTTCCTTTTTCTTCTCTTCCTCTGCCCGTTTTATCTTGTCTTCCTCTTGTTTCTCCTAATCTTCAGCTTCTGCTGGTGCATCCGGAGTAACATTTTCACCATCTAAGGCATCAACATCAATGGGTTCCATTTGCTTAGTTGCCTGTTCTCCTTCATTGTTGTACACCTCATCCGGCTTATTGATTTTTGGTTCTTGCTCAGCTTGCCGATTTGCTTCTGCCACTTGATGCATCTTCAGAGCATTTTGTGCATGAAAGTGGGTATCTTTTACCACTCCAAAGGCTTTTCCTTCCAGTAATTGGAGTCTTCTTCTTCTCATGAAGAAGAGACCTTTATATTTATCCACCACCTCATAGAGTTCTGAGTTAGATACATCAGGAAAATATTGTGCAAATATTTCCTCCCTTATTTCCTGTTCTTTCTCAATGGCAATGTGCCATTTGTTATCCAAAGAATTATATAAAGAATCAGATACATCAGACCTAATATCTGATGGTGACCGGTCCGAAACACATAGATAATTAATAACTTCCTGCTCTACTTCATCTTTCTCTATATCGGAAAGATCATCAAAATACTCTCTTAATTCACTAAGCAATTTTCTTCTAATGTTTTTGATAATCCTTTGGCAATGCGTCAAAGGTTTGTAAGAGGAAATATCAATATTTACCGATGCAGATGTTGCTGGTTCACTCTTTGTCTTCTTCCTCGTTTACCTGGTCTTCTTAGGCTTTTCTTCAGACACAGCGTTCTCAAAGTCTGGTGTGGTATCTTTTGTCTGTCGCTTTCTCTCAAAGACTTTGGTAGGTGCAGCTTCTGGTTTCTTCTTTGCTGGTGACCGCTTGGTCACTTTGGGGCTTACAAGAGTAACTGGTGCTGATGCATATGGCACTTCCTTTGCCTTCTTCACTGAGGGTTATTTTCCTTTCTTTGCTGAGGGTTCCTCAACCGGTGTTACCCTTTCTAGATAGGTGCCAGTTCTCTTTGCCTTTGGATCAAGGGGTGAGGCAATAAGGGTAGAGGCATACCCTTCCAGCATGTCATTCATTACCTCATAGCCCATAGGCTCCACTTCTTCCTGTCTGAGCTCAACAACCTCCATTATGCATTCATCCACTCTAATGGTGAAACATATATCATCTACATATTTCTTGACAATATCACCTGATATTCTCACCCTTTGACTTATTTTGCATCTGAACTCATCAAAGTATTTGTTCAGAACTTTTGGATAGTCGGTTCCAACTGCTTGTAGGCTTTCCTTGATTTTCTTTGTCACCGGTTGGTCAGCAGACCACTGAACATCACCTACTCCTAGAAAGTAGCCTTGGAAGTAAAAGAACAACCCAACCAGTAGTTGTCCAAACTTAAACCTCAAGGCATTGTCCTATTTGATAGAATTTAGGTTTATCAGGAGTTGTCTGTGCATACAGGTGCATAGATCAAATGATGCATATTCTTTGATCATCCTATAGGCAGCATTTATCGCTGGAGTAGAGACATAATTGATTCTGCTAGCATGGAACGTCTGGTATCCTATCACCATACATGCATATTTGACAAGGTCATCCTTGATTAGATTGACTGTCATTCCCTGTGAATCACTCGTAGAACTGGTGAGCTTAGTCATATATGTCTTGCTAATCTTTCTTAGGGCCGGTACTTCTCCGACATTGCAAAAACCAGTGATGGTATGAATCGCTTCTGGTCTAATATCATGCGTTCGTTCTAAGTACATCTTATCACCATGTACTCTGCTCAGAATAATGCGAATGTGATCATCCATGAAATCTTCAAGGAAATATACTGCATTGTGGAGCTTCTTCTTTTCCAAGATGCTATACTCCGGTTTGATCTTTTTATCCTTCCCACAGAATAGACCTAGCTGGGTATGGATTGCAAGGGATCCGAGGTCTTCAATCTTGCAGTCAATGAAATCTGAAATCCCTTCTTCCACTATAACCCCAGCAGGTATTTGGGATAGGGCATTGTATTTTGCCTTTTGTTGAATGAAGTCCATAGAATCAACAGGTACACTAGAGCTAGCATGAGATGCGGAAGCCATGATAAAACATAGAAAACTCAAAAAATACCTTTTGGAAATCGAGAATTAGGGCTTGCTAATTCCACTTCGCCTCACACTCCTTCGGTTTGCAGAGATACCGCTTTGCATTGTACACTTCTCTAGTAGATGTTTGCTTCAGATTCTTGTTCAGGATTTTGATAAATTCTTTGAATCGCAGTGTGAATCGCTTTCCTTTGCTCTACACTTGAAAAACTTCTTCGCTCAAAAAATGATAGTGAGAAATGACTTCAAAATTCCTTTTAAACATATTCCTCACCCACCGTAATAAATTCTCCACCATTAGGGCGTAAACCCTAATTTGCCTTTTACCGTTTCTGATCTTCTACCAAATGACAAGTATCACATACCGGTTAAGGTCTTTTACTGGTGTCAAACAGGGGCTCGTGATATTTCACCGTTTGCTCCCCCTAAGCATTTGAAGCTTAGTTTGCCGGTTCAACAACTTCTACACTGGGTGCAGAAACTGGTTCTTCTTGTAACACTTCATCAGATTTCTTCCTGCATACTTTCTTTATGTCTGATTGAACAGTTTCAACATCAGTCTTTCCTTTTGGAGTGACCGGTATATCATCCGATATGTTTTTTCTCATCTTGCAGAATCTTACTGTGTGACCCAGTTTGTTACAATGATAGCAAACCATTCTAGGTGCTCTCCAAGGGCCATTGCTCATGTTTCCATTCTTCCTTCTACATGTTGCAGCAGTGTGACCATGACCATGACAAATCCAACAGTTTTCCCTCCATTCGGTTGCCGATTGATAGCCACCACTATCTGACTGATTGTTGTTGGTATTAAACTGGTTTGGATTCTGGTTCCCAGAGGGTTCAGGAAAAAATACTTGACTCCTTTGAGGATACCTTCCAGTGTTGTGCATGACAAACCTCCATTCAAATGCTCTATGCCCAAACATGTTGCATGCATAACAGTTACCATTGAATCTATTGGGTCTAGGCTTATCATTTAGAAAATAAGGAAAATTATTGTAGGCCTTACTTCTACATACATTGGTCTTGTGTCCTTCCTTGAGACAGTTAAAGCAAACAGGTTTGAACTTTTGCTTACCTTTATCCTTTGGTTTTGGTTGCTTCTTTGATGCTCCATCCTTTGTACCAGAGGTCTCTCCTTCCTCATAACTGGAAAAACCAAGTCTAGTCTTATTCTTTACCGGTTGAACAGATTCAAGCTTTTGTTCTAGCCTGACAAAACTCATATTGAACTTAGCAAGTATTTCCTTTGACTCAGAGAGTTCCTTGGAAATAGTAGCATTTGTTTCCAGCAGGTTAGCATTCTCAGAGATAATAATGTTTAGTTCTCCTTGCATGTCTTCCATTTCCACTTTACTCTCATGGAGTTGAGTGGTTAGGGCACTAATTTCTTGTTTCAATTTGGAGATCTCATGATCCTTGTCTTTCACCAGATCTTCAACTTTTCTCCTATTCTCCAACTCCTGACACATTCTGATGGTTAGTCCTTCCAACTCTTTTCTCAGATTGGCATTAGACTCATTTAGTTTTTCTACTTCTTGAATTAGAGCTTCCATGTCCGCTTCATCCGAGGAACTATTTTCAATGAGCTCCATCAATTTTTCAATATGCTCTCTTCTTTTTGCCTGAGAGGCCTTATATTTGACCATAAGTTCATCATAGGCTTGCTTAGACTGAGTGAGCCGGTGAGTAAGTTCCCTCATAGTGTATTCCTCCATATCTCCTTTCAAGTGGTTAGACTTATAGAAAGGTTGGCTTTGATACCAATTGATGAATACTAAGAGGGGGGGTGAATTAGTATCCCAAAAAATACTGAACTCAAACACTTAAACACTCTAGCAGTAAAGTGGTAAAACATTCTCACAAACAAACTAGTTAACACACATGCAAACCAAACAGCAAATAATGCATTCACCCACAGAAGCACAATCACCATAACATAAGAGATTTTGACGTGGAAACCTATAACGTCCTAAAATTGCGACACTTACAATTTCAACTGCATTTGGGTCTTCACGATGGCGATGCAACACTGAACTTGAATGGAGACCCCGAAACCTGTTTATGACATCGAAAACTGCATTTTTCTGCACCTTGGCTTGATCCCTCCTTGCACCCTGCTATCCCAGGAGGTGGGACCATGGTGCCCAGTGCCCTGGTCCCTAGCCCTATTTTGGGCCCAGTCTCTTTTGGGCCTTGGGTCTTTATGTTTGCAATTCGGGAAATAATGTTTCCTGGTCAGCCTAAGGTCGGAAAAATCAGTCTATCAGCCCTAATTGACAAGTATATAAACTACATTTCCTCTCCCATTTTGAGGAGGAAGGACATATGTGTGCAAGACGCGAAAGCGATATTAAAACACCCAAACATTCAAACATTCAAGCATTCAAGCATTCAAGCATTCCTTCAAGCAATTGAGCATTCTAAGTCTCCATTCAAGGCTAAGTGTTGCATTCAAGACAAGGATTCAACCATTGAAGAGGAGATCACATACAACATACAACATACAACAACATTTACACCTTCGCATGTAAGAATACAAACATTCTTACAACAAGGTATCAGTACTTGTTTACATTACAATCATTTACATTTACAACATTCTCATTTCTTGGTTAATTCCAAAATCGGGGTTTGATCTAAGGGCAAACCCCTAATCCCTAACCCCCTAATCGTCCTCTCTTTTCTGTGTGTAGGTTGTAGGTACGTGGCTGTAATTGAAGATCTGGAATCCTTGTGCAGAGACGAACAGATCCCCCTTCGTTTCTCGAATTTTTCGGAGGACCGTGTGCATGCCGGGCGCCATCGTCCCGTCAACTTTCGTTCAAATTTGCTGGACAGCATCGTCGTGACATTTTACTACTAATTCCAGGTCCGCAGCTTCATCCCATGTTTCTATTTCTGTCTGCAAACGAATCTTTCTTACTTTCACCTACACTCCTAGTTCAATCCTACTATCTACATTCTTTACAAAAGAGGGTAGCCTTGCTGTCATAACCCTTGAAACTCATTTAAATTCCAATCTTGCATTGTGTGAGATTGGATCTTGTGGGTTTCAACCCCTCTTTTGAATGTAAAGTCTCTCCTAAGTGAAAACCATCAATCCTAGTAACCTCCTTTCTCTCTCCTTGGAGTGGAGTTGGGGAGGGGAGAACAACTAGGGTTCGATCGCTTTTTCCGCTTTACAAAACCCAAATGGAAAAAACCACAGTGAGATGAAACTCACAAGTAACTATCTGCAGAATAGTACCCAGATCAGTTAAGGCCATACAATGTTCTTCACCAGAACATATCCTGTTAGGAATCTCAATCTCTATTAGGAGATAAGTCCGATTAAAGAGTACCTTGTAAGAGGATTTATGATCCACAGATGTGAACCACCTTGTAAGAGGATTTACTAAGGCTTTGCTAGGCCTACCTGGTTAAGGGTCTTCAGACTTGTCAAAAATGTAAGTGATCAACAAGTGAGTGATCTAGATACTAACACAGTATGCTTGGTTAGATCCATTAAAGCTCATTGTTAATGCATGTTGCATTACTTTAGTCTTCTGATACTTCACACTCTATATCTTCACATAGACTATCTCTTCTCTCTGTAATCGCTCATACCAAAGCTCATACAATATTAAAAAAAACTAACAACTTCTAAACCCTAGACATGATGTCCTTATAAAGGAATCTGATTTCATGTCGGTCCAATAGGATTACATTGCAAGTTCCTAGGTTCAGTGTACCTAGACATATTTGGCAACACAACACACAAGCACCGCCAAACAAACGGTGGATGGTAACTCATTACAAAAATACTGGTTCATACAAAAAGTCGGTTGCCGGTTTGGAACTCAGAGTAGTACCGGTTCAAATGTTTAACCGATTAACAGTTTACACTTTCACCGATTATCGGTTTACACTTTCACTGATTATCGGTTTGCCAAAATGAAGACTAGGAATATGATAACTGTCACTTTAGTTTCTTTGCTCTGCTTAAGATCCTCGTGCCGCTTGACGTCTTCATGCCGCTTGAGATCTTCATGCCGCTTGGGATCGGTAAACACTTTCTGCAAAACATCGATAGTCTAAAGACTAATGCATGATACCAGTTTAGAACAAGTACCGGTTGAGCATAACTCATACATACAAAAGTGATCTCAAAGCAAGTGTGTGTCCATCAATGACAATCACAACATAATCATCAAAAATGCCAATGAGAAGGTGGTAAACACCTATTTTGTCTTCCCTCATTAATATAGATGATGATTTTGGAATGTAAAGACTACTAAACCTTAATACAGATAATATTAGGGTATTATTTTAGCACTATATGTAGCTTGCTTATCTTTCTAATCTATTGATAAAAGAAGATGATATAATTATGATAGCTATTTATTTTGGTAAACTTTTAGCCCTGTATGCTGAAGGTGTTGGGTGTAGTTTAATTCACAAATAAGTAACTCTTGCTTGTTTAGGTAGTTTAACTTATCAGAATAAAATCTTATGCAACATAGAAGAATTAGCAGGAGAATATTTCCCTGTATGTTGTTTAGAAACATCTAATAACCTTGCAAGGAATTACTTCCAATCTCAGGAAACATGAATCAGGTATACTACTAGCAATAGGAGGTAGGTAATCTTCAATATCCTAACCCTTAGTATATAGATTAATAAATCCAATTGCATTTCTTTATTTTCTAACAAATACATCAGGTCTTCCTTCAGTGCTATTAATTTTTGGCTTGGGCCCTTCATCAAACAAAAAAAAATTGTTTACTAATTTATATTTTTATTAATTCAAGTATATAATTATTTATTATGTTATTTATCAAATTATAAAATAAGTAATTTTAAAAATAACCTTTTCAATACAAAAAAAAAGTGTAAATAAAGAAAAATAAAATTAATAGAGTTCTCCATAATGATATCAATCATTATTTTACATAGATTTCTTTAAAGACGGGTATACTATTTAGTAAATATGTGAAGATTGATATTTATTTTCATTGCCATATTAAATATTATGTATTTCAAGATTACTATCTCATCATATAATATATCAATGTTAGTCATTTAGAGATTAATATTTCTTTGTATTTTTTTATTAGTAGTATTTATAGGCGTAGCATGTAACATGGTAATTTAATATCTAATTTTTTTTGGAAAATCAATTAGTTCTTTTGGCAACGTTATAACTTAAACTTTTGTTTTTAATTTTTTATATTAAATAAATATTTTTTATTTTATTTATTCAAATAGAAAATATGCACGACATTAATTGTCCATGTGGGGACTCAACTTATGTGATGTTTTTAGTAAGATAAATGGGGGGAATTCCCCAACCCTTACAAAATTACACAAAACAAAGTTGCATAAAAAACAACAACCAACCAAAAAATAGTAGACAAGACAACAAAAACACCAAAATACAACCGAACAACATAATAGTAAGAGAAATAACAGGGTCTTCCATGATATTGAAGCCTCTATTGAAGTTATTTTTGAATGCTTCTTCAATCTCCTTTTGGAGAATATCTCTGTTAACTTTGATGGGATTGCTAGACTTGGTCTAGCAACAAGTGGAGGAATCTTAAGATCTTACACTGGGGAGTTAGTGTTTTCTTAAGCTAGCAATTTGAATGGTTGCTCCAATAATCAAGCTAAAGGCATGGCCCTGACTGGGGGCCTTCGTATTGCCCTCTCTATTGGCATTCAAGGTATTATGATAGAGGGAGACTCTAAACTTATCATTGATGTTGTAAAAGGATTGAACATAATCAACTGGTCGATATATGCTATTATCAAGGATATTCTGAGACTCATCTCAAGTTTTGATTCATTTTTATTGGGCCATGTCTACAGGGAAGGTAACGGGGTTGCTGATGCTTTGGAAACACTTGGGCTTCCTGGGCAAGGTCTCAAATGTTGGAGGAATTTGAATTGCTCGCCTCTTAATGTCAAACTACTCCTTCAAGGAGAGTATAGAAACTTAATGTCCAATGGATACCCACCTCCCTGATTCTACCTGCCCTTTCCATCAGGCTTGCAGGTATCATCGGAAGAGGGAACTTTTAAATTTAAAAAATATCAGCTTTATGTTGGTTGGCATTAACGGTCATAACATGTGGACTACCAGCAAGGCCATGATTTGTGGTGTCCACCTCACCATCATTGGTTGGCATTGCTTCTACCTCTATCTTTTAATGATGCAGTTCACTCGAGCTACAACACATGTGAAACCTATGGAGATTTGTGTGCTCAACGAAAGAATTGGGCTTGGAGGGACACGTGGGTGTCTTGCTAATGATTTCTCTTTTAAGCCCCGATTACAAGACAACATATTTACTTCCCAATGTCACTTTGAAATGCTAGAGTTACCTTTCACACACTTCTCTTTGTCTAGAGAATCATTACGACAATTATTCTATTGATGGCTTGCATGATCTCCAAAATTGTAACATTTGTGCTAAAAATAAGCTCATTTTAACTAAGAATTATTTTTTATCTATCTTCTCTGCTACTGAGTTTATGTCTAGGGAGTAGGAAAAATATTTGGCCATCAACACTGGTGACTCTACCATGGGAGGTGATAGGGTTTTCTTTGAGCTTAATAAACCTAACGAATTCAAGAAGGACACTATGGTTTGGTACTATCATGTTGAAGGTGGGGTAACAAAATTCATGGAAAACCTATGTGGCCATAATGAGCAACTCTCCATCCAATTTATAGTCTCATGGAACAATCGTAGAGTGGTTGTTGGGGGATTTCCTTTGAGGGCACTGAGGAAATTGTTGCCTAGGCAACTAGCCTATCTCTAGAGGGAAGAAGATGGAAATGGGCTATTCATGTGGCTAACAATGAAGGCCTTAACATATTCTTCAAAGGGAAGGAGGCTCTAGTTAAACTTCAAGGCAGTTTTGCTAGAGAAGATCTCAAATACCTATGAGATGTGGTATGTTTAATGATTATGAAGTATTTTACTCTTGAGGGTTGTCATGAAATTTTCTATTACTACCATTTTCCCTTGTTAAATCACTTTAGAAACAATGATCTGTTATGTTTTCCTTTCTATTTATTAAATTATACGGAGAATTCAATTAAAGAGGCACTTGACCCAAAAAATGAGGATAGACCACCTATCCCCCTTCACAAGGGTTTGGTTTACAAGTTCTACCACTACCATTTGGATTTACATCCTCCCAGAAACATAATTCTTATTCAACCACCTTTGCATGCCTCTCATCCTTTGGCCGCATTTGTGAGCGGAATGGCCCCTTCCAAATTTTTCCAGCTCTCCAATGAAGCTTTTGCTTTCTCCTTGATTCCCTCTTCCTCTATTACTATTATTGAGTTAAGCCTTGCCACAATCCCTTCATCCTCTACTATGAAGGATAGGAAACCCTCTTACTTTAAGGGTAAGGGAAAATCTATTAGGAAACTTACAAAAGAATTATCATTGATAATTCTAGCTCTGAGGAATTAGATGAGACTGGGTGGTGGAAACATAGGGTAGAAGAAAGTCTTGTATGCTTGCCTCTAGGGATGTGAGTGAGAAGAAGTATGAGACCCATAAAGTCACTGAAATTGAGGACCTTGAGGAGGGTGAGGGTGGCGATATTGCAAATGAACCGAACTTGTGGGAGATGAGGTTGGCACCCAAAATTTGGACAGTGTCAACATGGAGGACCCTGGTCCCCCTCTGGAACCTAATGCTTTGAACATAACCAATGAGAAAGTAGCTAAGAATTTGGATGATAGAGCCTCAGAGAGCCTTATGCAAAATGTGGACTCTATTTTTAGGATGGCATTTGAGCTGGTCACGGGGGTCCAAAATGACAAAGAGGTTGTTGCAAAAGGTGGAGATAAGGATAGGAAAAGTGACAAGAATAAGAAGAATAAGAAAAAAGACAAGGGTACCTCTCCCAAGAAGAAGGAACATTAGGGACTGCAAAAGGACAAGGATGCAGAGCCCACAGATCACCTCAAGGAGAAAGAGTTGAAGGCCCTCAAACAAGACATTAGAGATATTAATAACAAAAAGGATACCAAGGACAAGCAGCTTGTCAATATCAACAAATTTTGCATTTATGTTATGCATAGCTCTACGTTGACTTTTTGCTTCCTTCATGACATAAATATTGAAGATTATGTTGACAAACAAGCTAACCAAGAACTCTACAGGTTCGTCTTTGAGGATTGGGGTAAAATCATAGATATGAATGAGGTCTGTAAAATGACCCCTTAGGTCTTAGTCTGTTGGTAGTTGTTGGGTTCTATTTTTTGGACTCATGGGGTAATGCCCCTATTGCTTTTATCTCTACTAAACTCGCAGTTCAAACTTTGTTTTTGTGATGTTTTGATGTTGTTTATTTGTTGTTAATAGTCTTTAACTTTGTTAAGGGTCAGTGCCCTAGTTAACATTGCTTTACTAATAAAAAACATAATAGTAGCAAAGAGAACCTTAAAAAGAACTATAGAATGATATAACCTCACACCAAGCATGTCAAAAAAATAAACAAACCAAGTAGGAAAACAAGGAACGCTAATACAAAGTGTCCAAATCCAAAATCATTAAATCTAAGGTTTGTACCTAATCTGACTAACTACTAGAGACACATTTCTTCTGTGCCTTTTTGGAAGCATAAAAAACCATCCCTTCTTTCTCATTTTTTTTTCTCTTTATCTAGCTTAGTAGCAATGGTGACCACTCCAACAAAGGGTTTTTGATCAAGGCCATTGGTAATACTAACCAGCTTGATCATAATATGCTCCAAAGTGTACAACATTTTTTGGAAAACAACCCACTTGTGCTTCTAGCTAGGGCAAAGAAGAAATCTAGGGAGTTCTCAAGCCTTTCCATCCTAGCTTGGAGATATTCAATCTTGACAATGTATATTGCATAGTGTCCTTAATGTTGGTATTATTCACATTCATCTACTTTTCTTCATTATTATCATCTTCTCATTAACTTTAATGTTTTTCAAGATTTGGAGGGCCTCTAAACTAGTCTTCATCACATATACGGAGGAGTAAGAAAGAGAATCCTTAGGAGTGTTAGGCACAACCCAATCATTACCAACATTATCTTCATTATCGTATGTGGAGTTACCTGAGTCTTCATCTCCGCATTACCTAAACTTTGAAGAGTAGACTTATGGTAGAGAAGATTTAGAGACAACCAAAATTTTGACTACCCTAGTAGACCTTTGTTCTCTAGAAGAGGCAGCTGCCTCCTCCTTAGTGTTCTCCCTATTTGAAATGTCTATATCAGGAGAGAAATTATGGCTTCATCTTGTTTCTTTCTTTTCTTGTTTTCAAACAACTTTCCTTGAGCATTCCAGGCCAACTTTATATCTTTAACTAGGGCTTTCCTTTGTCTTGAAGGGAGAGAGATTTTTTCTAGCTCAACCTCAACATCAAGAAAAAAATTAGCCTCTTTCTCAATAATCAATTTCTTCTTTCTATAAACAAGGGTGGAACTCTGGAAGCAAAAAAACAAATAGTTCAAGAAGTTAAATATTGGCATCATTATGAATTGTGAAAATTTCATGAATTTTGTCGAACTCTTATCATCTCTCTTTCCTTGAGTATGGGAAGAGGGTGAAATGTCCTCTTAAATATAGTTTTCTTCCTTCCCTCATTTAGAATAGGAAGGTTTCAATTATGTTTAGGAGAGCTTGAACAATAAATATTAGGGGTGTTAAAAACATGGGTATTATAAAAAGATGTAATTATAGAGGACTAAAATCAACCCTCGGTAGAGGGGAGGGTAAGTAGCATATTTAATACAATTTTCCAAGCATGAAAAAAAAGAAAAGGTAATAATTTGCTTATGCCTCAAACAATTTAGGAACATGAATGCCAATCATGAATAAACGTGAAATAGCCTTAAAGAGTAAAATATTTAATTAAGTGGTAGTTTACCATAGGCCACAAAGAAGGAATATCTTCATTACAAAACCCATTTTGATGTCTTTCAAGCTCCTCCCACTATTCCAAAAATTGGCCAATATAATCTTGACACACTTTTTGGCTAAAATGAGGCACTTTGTCACCTTCACTACTTAATCTAATGGCTTCAGAGATGAGTTCCTTGGTGATAACAAAACTCACCTCACTAATCTGAGCAACCCTAGCATGCCATCTAGTCATGAAATGAGCAAAAATATCACCATCAAACCTTTTCATTGTTTTGAAGAAGCAAGTTAAGTCTCTACTCTTGGAAATGGCTCATGATTGAATATTTTTTGAAGAGAAATACAGATGCCTAACTCCACATGCAATATTTGTCCTCTCATAGTACTAAATTTCTTACAACAACAATAATTGCTCGAACAAACCCATTAAAATAGAACCCTCAGTTTTGACATGAGTGGGGCTTCTTTTCATAATAAACTGAGCATTACATGAATTAATGAGGAACTAAATGCTATAACTATGGATATAAGGGAAAAAGAAGCCAACTTGTCTCTCCTGAAAGCTTTTGTCATCTACTCATGTGAGAGAAAATTATGAACCTATTAAGACACACTTTGGAGTTAGAGAACCAAAAAATTGCCTTAGAATATTGATAATATTTTTTATAATCCCTAAGGCAAATATCTTTGAAATAAATGTATCCTACTAGGGGAAAGGACCTAGTAGTTGTGCACCCTAACTTCGCGCTTCTCAAAATCCTACGTGGAAATTTCAAATCACTTTGAGTTTTTTACAACAACTTACTTGGCAAGTCCCCTGCTTATAACTAAGGTTTCAAGGCCACATCATCAAATATGATGCCACATCAGCATGCTTTTTGCCAAGGTTTACAAAACAACCCAAAAAAAAGTGAGACCAATAGGTGTGCAAAAGGACCCCAATACTTGTGCAGCTGATGTGGCATCACATGATTGGTTACTTTTCACAACAAATGGTATATTTCATTCAATTATTGGTACTTATCATACAACTATTGGTGCAATGTTATACAAAGGTTGGACATTAAATCAACAAGTATGGGGTATTAAATCAACAACTTCTTTCATAAGAATTGGAACACGCTCAACTACTGGGTCCTTTCCCCTAACACAATTTTCTCCTTGTGATGCATAAAGAGTCCTCTTGAAAAATAATAATTAGAATTTTTTTGCTTAATAAGTTGATGGATATCCTTGATCTCATAATAATTAATTTGGGGAAGGCTGATAATAATAAAAGAAAAGATTCCTTTTTCCACACAAATGATCTTTATAATTGATAAAGATCTATTATGAAATTTAATTAAGGTTCTCATCATTATTAAGAAAACAAGGTTTATTTGGCTTGCAATAGGAGACTAGGATAAAACAATTAGTATTGCCAGTCATTATATTAAATGCCTAATTATGCTAGTGCATTAACCATCTTATTGCTTTCTCTAAAAATATGCAGAATTTTCACATAAATGAATTTTGAGAGCATATATCTATTGTGAGAAATAAAGATTTTTATTTTCCACAAGGTTATTAAGGAACTTTGAAGTAGGTTAATAATTAACTTAGAGTCCCTTTCAATTTCTATTTTCTAAACTCCAAGTGAGAATACATGTTTGGTTCTCTGCCATATAGCTATAGCTTCAACTTTATTATTGGATTTGATACCCACATTTTTAGCAACACATACACTAACATCCAATTCTCATATTTGAGGATTCCACCAATCGTAGTAGCACTAGGGTTTCTCTTACTATGTAATGCCTTCATTTGTTAGTTCTCTTGCATTATAATTGGCTTTGACCTTCTTGGTGTGTGTCAACCTTATTAGAGGGGTTATTTGATGTTGCCGATGAGCTTCGATGGTCTAAATGACTTATGTCGTGCTTTTTAAAGTTATTTATGACTTCTCATATGTTCTCCAAGATTCTTGGAGAGGGTGTCTATTTATAGTAAGTCAACTGATTAGGTCTAATTCTCATATTTCATCATCTATATCACTCTTGTGCAATTAGTTTTTGATTTCCATGATTTTCGATCATTTTCACAACTCATGTGTAATATTGAGCTATTAATTAGATCATTTACGAAGGTTTCTCATGTTAAGCACACATATATAGTGAGAGGGGGGGAGTGAATTAGTATATGCCAATTTCAACTTGATTGACATTAATTATTGTTAACATTATTTTGGAGTTGTCCACGGGCGACATTTTCTATCTTTTGGTGGGGGTTCTGATCACTCACCTTTCCTTTTTCACTTTTGCAATAGCGCCAAGCTACCACGTGGCATGGGTTCTCATAACATGACATCCCTCTCGGTCCCACCACCTGCCATTTTTTATCATGATTCTCTTGTCATGCGTTTGCAGAGGTTAGCAGAGCATCATGGGACTAAAAACTTCAGGGGCAGTTTGTTTGGTATGGCCTGTAGGCATGCCACAAACATGTGTAATGGAAAGGTGGTGGAGGCTGCAAGTTTGTTAGCAAGCCTAAGGATCTATTTATGTTAGTTTTTTCCCTGTTGAAGGGGTTCAGAACTTTTAAGAAAAATAATTAAGTTTTATTAGTAGGAATTTTTGGCCTTTTGAGCTATTACTGTTTTCTGAAAGAGATTAATCAGATTGTGCCTTCGACCTTTGTGATCTCTCTTTTCGGTATACTCTAATGGTTTTTTCTATGCTTTCTATTAGGATTTCAATAAATTTGGAAATATATATCTAATATTCTACTGATTAAACTATTTTTGTACTTGTTATCTGGTAGATGCGTGATGGATATTTCTTTATGTTGCAAGGAAATTTGATTGTATCTTAGTTGTGTTTCTGATTGAGCCATATAAATGTTGAATGGGCTCAAAGACCATATGTATTTGGGTTTTTGTATACTCATGTCTTCTTAGAAAATGCTTTGGCACATCACCTCAGTAGTTTAGTTTTATTGTTTTGAGTGTTTCCTTCTTTTCCCTTTTCTCAAAACCACAAGGAAGAGTCGGCTTCTCAATCTCGAAGGTCATTCATTGAACCTTGCGCAACTGGTTCCCCATCACTGAATTTCCCATAAGGCTGTTTGTTTTCCAAGGTAAAATTTAGAGTCAACAGTTCTTTTTTATGGAAAGCTCGGTGGGACCCTTACTTCTCAAAATTCAAGCCAGTATATGACCTGCAAACCTGTCACTAGGAGCCCGACAGCTTTGAATCCCAATTTTCTTTTTCCACCCCTAGTTAGCATTTATCAATCTATTGTCTCCTCTTCCCAGAATCCTCCTAGTTCTTATGTGGTCATTCCTATTATAGTAATGGCTCAAATTCCACCTAGAAATTTTGTGACATGGGATAATGGAAGTCCTCTCATTCCTTCAGTCTTACCTGCCATATGGGCCCAAATTCCCTCTGTCGCACTGAAAGCGGTTCCTAAGTTTACTAGAGAATGTTCTAAAACTCCCAAAGAGCACTTGCAAGATATAGCCAACGTCTGCACAATCCATAGTATAACCAAATAGAATGTAGCTTTGAGACTACTCGTGGCATCTTTTAAAGGAAGAGCTCTAGACTGGTACAAATCCCTCGCTCCGAATTCTATAGGCAACTGGGATCAGCGGGGCGACCATTTTTTCTAGAGATTCTCTGACAAAGTAGATAGTTCATCTTTGATGCATCAGTTGATTACAATAAAGAGAACCCCACAAGAAGCATTAACAGAGTTCAATTTACGCTTTCAGAGGACTTGGGAGTGGATACATCTATCCGCCCGTCCTCTCGCTGACATGGCATTTGTTTTCTATCTAAAGGCTTTCAACTTCGACATATCGATGATGATTCAATATTTAGGCGGTAATACTCTCCCTCAAGCTTTCAACTTAGCCGTCTCCATAGAAAATAACTTGATTGATGTAGGGAAGCTATCATTGTGACCGCTTATGCCTGTCTTTCCATATCTATCCAATCAGCCAAATGACCCAAGTTTCCCAAAACCAGCTATTGCCAATTCATCCGCTCCCCAATCTATGTACACCTACCCCGGACCCCAGCAAGCAAATCCGCCTCCTCTCTCATCTTTAGTTGCAGAGGTCAGTGATATGAAAAATTTGTTGAGATCCTTTTCAAACGAAATAGTCAATCTGAAAAGATCTCAAATCCCACCAAATAGACCCCCTTTCCAACAAAATTACCAATCTAATAGACCTGCTCACCAACAAAACTAGTATGCGAACAATCGAGTTGCTCTGAATCAGTCAAGTGGTTAGATAGTTCTCGTGCCCAATCCGTTGCAAGCGGTCTACCCTAGCACTAGTAAAGAGTTGATAGTGGGACAAAATAATTTGGTAGATGATACCAACTCTTGGTGTTTTCCATGTAACAGTGCACACACTCTGAGAAATTGTCCGAGAGGTAATCTACAACAAAAGCTTGTAGAGCAGCATTGCCAAGGCATGGCGACTGACGACTCGGCCTATGCGGCCCCAACATGGGTAATGCATCTTTCATTGCATAGATGCAAGACATGTCGATGGAGTAGGAAGCGAAAATAGCCCCTGATCATGTGCTTTTCTCTTGGATGGAAGAAGAGGATGTTGTGATGACTAATGATGCAGCCTCATCAAGCTCAGGGGCTCTTCAAGTGCAATCGGATTAAAATCTTAGATCAAAGAGGCTCTTTACGGGTGAAAATGTAAACATGCAAGGGAAGTTCTCCACTGACAAAGTTCTTGAGGAACCCGTAGCCACTATTACTTATCCAAGGAAGGATTTTATTCCTTATAAGTCCAGAGAAACAAAGGCGTTGCTTCCATCAATGTTGGACGTGGTGGAGTAGTTAAGGAAAGCCCCAACTAATGTATCTTTATGGGATCTTCTCTTTATCCTAGAGCAAAGGAGTCATTTGAAGGAAGCCTTGTCTGAGGAGGTTAAACCCCCTGGTGGAAAAGGTGCTACTTCTCTAGCGGTCAGTGGACAAGCTTCTCAGCCTCCCGTAGATAGATCATATTCACCAAGGATGTTGACAAATGAGGACATTTTGCTGAAATCTCAATCAGAAGGTAGGCCTAAGCCCAAGCCTTTTTATTTGACCCTCATAGTAGGGGATAAGCTGCTACATAATTCTATGATAGATTCTAGCACTAGCACTACCGTCATGCCTAAGCAAATTGCTGAGGTGTTGAATATTAAGTATGAGCCATTAAATCGTGGTGTCATGTAGTTAGATGGAAAGAAGGTACAGACCGTGGGCCTCATTAAGAATCTTCTGCTAATGTTGTTTGCATGTCCTAGCGTCACAGTGTCTCAAGAAATAGTGGTTATCGACATTCCTCTTGTTTTTGGCCTCTCCCTCTCTAGAGATTTTACTGCCAAGATAGCAGGTTACCTATCCTTAGACTGGTCTCACCTTATCCTTCGTACCTAGTGAGGTGCCAAGCTCAAAATCCTCTCAGAATCCCTCCATGCTAAACATGTTGCAGATTAAGCTATGCTCAATTTTGAGCCCACTCACACTTCAATTTCTGGTGAAGAAAGAAAGATGGTAGAATTCATTAAGGATGAAGAAATAACAGGAGATACCTCTCTAGGACAAGATGTTTTTCTTGAAGAATTCATTAACTCTGACCCATATTCAAATTATCATGCCACTGGTCTTGGAACTTACTGCATTTTTGATGAAGGTCAGGTTATCCCAAAACTAGTTAAAGATCCCTTTACCCAAAAAGATTTATCTTCTGTACTCTAGACCCTGCATTTTGATGGTGCAAGATGCAAAGTAGGCTCAGGCATTGGGATTTGTTTTACTTCACCTTCGAGTGAACAGATTCTAAAGTCTTTTTGCTTACAGTTTGTGTGTTCCAACAATCAAGCGGAATACGAAGGACTGATTCAAGGCCCAATGTTGGTAGAAAAGATGCGTTTAAAGAAATTGAAAGTTTTGGATGACTCTGAACTTGTCGTCAATCAGATTTGGGGAAAACATGTCCGTATGAGGTCTTACCGCCACAGAGCTTGGGATTTGATCGAATGCTTCAATGCTTTCAACATCCAAAGAATTCCCCACAAGGCAAACATGTTCGCTAATCGGATGGCCACTATTGGATTGCATTTTGACCCCACTATGGATTTTCTAGTCAACCCCCAAGCGATTGGCGTCATCGTATGACCAACTATCCCTGATAATGATACCCACTAATAGTTTTTTGAGAGTGATGAGCAAATCGCTCTATTCATTCAGAACTCAAAAGAATTTGTGAATCAGTTACAGCCTAAGGTTAAAGAAGCTTATGGGGATCAAATCATACAGTTGAAGTCAAATAAGCTCCCTAATGGGTTGATCACCTTAGAAAACCTTTTCGACCATGACGAAGCCAAAAGTGATAAGTGGAAGCTTACAGTTGATAAAGGAGACTATACCAAAATGGCGGTAGGTTATGGTAGGATCCTCAAAGTTGGAAAGGAGATTTCCCCCCAAGACCGAAAGAATTTGGTCCGATACTGCGATGAATATGTGTGTGTGCTAGCATGGTCTTATGAGGATTTGAAAGGATACAATCCTGATATCATTCAACATACTATTGAACTCAACGATGGAGCCAAACCGGTTCGACAGAAGCACAGACTTGTTAATCCAAAAGTTGAGTTACTCATGGCCCAAGAGTTAAGAAAGTTGATAGAATCAAGAATCATCTATCCCATTAAACATAGTACATGGGTATCCAATCTGGTGGTCGTGAGAAAAAAGAATGGAGATATCCGGGTATGCATGGATTTTTGGGACTTAAACCAAGCATCATTAAAAGATCACTACCCTTTGCCATCAATGGAATAGTTGTTAAGCACAGTGGTAGGATTAGAAATGTTCTCGATGTTGGATGGTTTTTCGGGTTACAATCAAGTTCTGGTAAAGGGGGAAGACCAGCATAAGATGACCTTTATGACCAAATGGGGAACATTCGCCTATCAAAAAATGCCATTCGGGTTGTCGAATGCCGGTGCAACTTTTCAAAGGGCCATGGACCTGGCATTCAAGGAGCTTATTAACAAAATCATCCTTATATATCTGGATGACCTCACTATGTTTTCAAAGAACAAAGAAGACCATTTTGATCATCTAGAGATGGTTTTCCAAAAGTGTTTAGAGTTTAGAATCTCTTTGAACCCAAAGAAGTGTATTTTTGGCATCCCATAAGGCAAATTGCTTGAGCATGTTGTATCCAAGGAAGGAGTCTCCATTGATCCTGATCAATTTAAGGCGATAAAACAACTTCCCCTTCCTATCAATAAGAAGGGAGTCCAGTCTTTCCTAGGCAAGGTTAACTTTGTTAGCCGCTTTATTTTGGATTTTGAAGGAATGGTGAAGCCCATCACCCTAATGCTTAAAAAAGAAACACATTTCAAATGGACTTCTAATGAAAAGGACACCTTCAAGAAAATCAAAGAAGCTATTTACTCAGCTCTCATGTTGTCCAATCTCGATATGACTAAAGACTTCATTATGTATGTTTTTTCTAGCCCCTATAGCATTGTTGTGGTCCTAACCTAGAAAGAGGTGGAGACAGGGGGTGAGCACCCTATAGCTTTCCACTCCAAGACTCTAAAGGAATATGAGGCTAGGTACAACTTCATCAAAAAACAAGCTCTGGCTGTAGTCAAGGGCCTTAAAAAGTTTAGGCATTTCATCACCGAAAACAAGACCACGGTGTATGTCGCTCATCCTTCAGTTAGAGAGTATATCATGGAGGGTGAATTGGATCACCAAAATCTTGGAGTATGACATTGATGTTAGACCTACCAAGATAGCGTTAGAGTAATTGGGTATTTACTTGATTAATTAAACAATATTTGTTTAATTCTTTAAGTTCCCTATTATCTTTTACACTTAAGCTAACATTAGGTGCATAATAATTAATTCTTTTATTAATTATTATATGCAAGCCCAGGGTTTTCCCTTTTAGGGTTTCTTGACCTATTAAAGGTCAATTTTCTTTTCTTTGATTCATTATGTCATTATACATTTTGGTGAATGTTGAGCTCTCCTCTTTGAGCATAGTTTCCAGTGTTTTGCTCTACAGATTGTTCTTACTTCATTGCTTCTCCTTGTGATAGATTGTTTTAGCTTGCAAAAGATCTTTAGGCTTTTGTGGTGTTGTGTTTCTCAACTCCAACATGGTATCAGAGCTCAGATCTGCAGCCATCTGTTCCCATTTTTGAGAATTTTTGCATTGGAAGCAGATCTGGGGTTTCAGGTAATTTTTTTTTGTGCGCTTAGGGATAGGAATTTTTTTTGAGCACTTTGGGCCTTAACAGACCTCACCATTGTGCTCAGAAGGCCCCAAAACCCCTATAGTCATATAAAATTTGTCTTTTTTTGACTCCTGAGCATTTGGGTGATTTTTTTCTCCAAAACCAGGCCATACGACTCTAGCACACAAATCGAGAAAAAAATTTCAAAAAAAATTGTGCCTTTTTACGGCATGCAGGTTGGATTTTTTTTTTTTTTTAAAAATCACAAAAAAAATAAAAATAAAAAATCACAAAAAAGGTGAAAGAAAACAAGTTTTTTTTAAAAAACTTTTGTTTTGGGTTTTGGGGATTGCGCAGGTACCCATACTGACAATTCGACCGCCATATGACGACTAACTCTGCCAGTCCAGCCCGTGTGCAAGTTCCCACCATCCCGGCCCCGCCCACCAGTGACACCCCCTCTGGCCCCCATCGGCCACCGCCCTGCCAGCCCCCGTCGGCCCTTCGGCCACCGCCTTGCCGACTCCCCCGCCGGAACTCACCACCGCCGCTGGTGCTGCTCACCGCCTCCGCTTGCCCTAGACTTCTCCACCTTCACCTGACCTGACCACCACCACCACTGCCCTCTGACCACCTCCTCTTGGCTTCTCCTCCCTCTAGCCTCTTTTGAGGGGGGGTTGGTTTTTTGGTCCTATCTTTCACATTTGGAGTCATTTTTTGGAAAACGAATAGGCATCAAAAAGATGATTCTGAGCCAGACGTCGTGGAGTTAGATTTTTTTCCCGAATCTTCTATTTGACTATACTTTTTTCCAGTCAAAGTTGGGCTTCTTTTTTGCACTTCCAAGGCCGTAGATTGTGCAAACAGACTGTTTTTTGAAAATGAATAGGTGTTGGAAAGCTCTCAACTTGCTCTATTCAGATTTGTGATATTTTTTCTCAGAATTTTTATCAGGTACATGAGATATCAGTTTGAAGTTTTTTTTCTTATGCACTACTTCCTTCTCATCAGTTTGTACTAGGGTTTGGGTTTATCTATTGTGGGGGGGTGTTTTTTCTCTCTTTCTGTCATTTATATCAGAAATCAAGAACACCAAAACTCTCAAAACAAACAAACCCTTCTGCATATTCTGTCTATTCTGAAAGATCACATAATAAAAAAAACCAACAAGCAGCTGCAGGTGCAGAGTTTTTTGTTCTCATGGAAAATCCTTCAGTTGAGTTGTTGACTTCACACAACTATCACACCTGGAAGCCCTGCATCACGAGGCTTCTTAGGCATGAGGGTTGTGGTCTTGTTTGGATGAGGTTCAACCTGTATTGTAGCGTCATTATGAGCTTCTTCAGCATAGGAACAAGATGGATGAGGCCATGGGTTTTCTCTCTTTGCATGTCTCTGACAGTCTTCTATTTCACCTTGATGATTTGCTCACTCCTCGGGCTATGTGGTTGAAGTTTGATTCTCTCTTTGGGCGGGTTAATGAGATTCAAGCATTACAGATTGAGACAGAGTTGGTTTCTTTGTCAGCTGATTTTTTCCCACTATTGAGGATTTTTTGAACAAGTTCAAGACTACTAGATCTGTTCTTCAGGGATGTGGAAACATCAAGACAAACATAGAGTGCATTCATTTGATTATTTTGAAGCTTTGAGGTTATTTTTCAGTTTTTTGCCTCTGGTTTCTACTCCACCATGGATGGCTTGGGTGCTCGTTTCAACATGCCTACCTTTGATGTTTTTTGTGAGCGTTTGTCTCATCAGCAGTCTCATCTTTCTCAGCTGGACAAGCTCTCAGGCTCCAAGAACAAAACATTGGTTGCTCAGTCCTCTAAGGAGAAGGAGAAACAAAAGCAGACCAAAGCCCAAGAAGAATTCTGCAGGTAGTGAGTCTTCCTCCAAGCCACCTCCTAAGTCTGATTCTAAACCTCAATTTCCTCCAAAACAAGGGAAATCTTCACAGTCTGGAGAGTCTTCCTCCAAGACTAAGAAGAAATTAGGAGACACTTGCAGTTTTTGTGGCAAGGAAGGACATCCAGTTTCTAGGTGTTGGAAACATTTAGAGGCTTTAGAGGAAGCCATGTAGTAGCATCACATCTCCTCACCTCAGGCATCTTCTCCTTCCATAGGGAAAGGTCATGCTCTCACTATTTGAGCTTTGACCTATGGGTCCACATGGATACTAGATTCTAGTGCTTCTCACCATATGACACACACTCAACAGTTGGTTACTTCTCTTGCCTCTTGTGGTATTTCACAGATTGTAGTGGGTGACTCAGTTCAACTTTTAGTCTTGGGTTCAGGTTCTATCTCTTTGGATGGGGGTACTCTGCAAGATGTTTTGGTTGTCCCTGACATCTCAACGAACCTCCTATCCATTTATTAGATTCGCCACTCTGGCTCTGGTAAGATAGTTGAGTTCTCACCACATGATGTGGTTATTCGGGACCTCCATGACCCTGATTTGGTTGTGTCTACTGGTAGTGTGGATACTGCATCTCGTCTCTATAGATTTGATGACTTTGAGCCCCCTTTGGGTATAGGTTCATCTCTTATAGCACATGCAGATTCAGTGAGTTAGCTTTGGCATGAGTGCTTGGGCCATGACAATTATAGATATCTTCAGCAGATGAGTACATAGGCACTTGTTCTTGGGCTCCCACAGATTTCCTGCACTGATGGTGTTTGTCATGGTTGTGTGCTTGACAAACATCATAGAGATCTCTTTCCGAAGGGAAGAGCCTCTCATGCTTTGGCACCCTTGGAGTTGATTCATAGTGATCTCATGTCCTTTCCCACTCCTTTTGTAGGGGCCAAGTATGTACTCACTTTTATTGATGACTTCTCCAGACGCACATGGGTGTACTTTCTTAAGTACAAGTCTGATGTCTTTGATTCATTTCAAATCTTCAAGACATTTGTAGAGAAGCAGTCTGACTGTTCTATTCAACAGATATGTATAGATAATGGGGGGAGTATGTGAATCAGGCTTTCAGAGAATTTTCCACTGAGCATGGTTTGCAACATCAGTTTACTATTCCCTACACCCCTCATCAGAATGGTGTTGCTGAGTGTAAGAACAAAACTTTATGGGAGAAGGCAAATTGTATGATTCAGTCCAGGTCCATGGATTCATCTTTTTGGGCTGAGGTAGTCAATTATGCCAACTGTATTCAAAATTGGATGCCTCACAAGGCGATTCGGCATATGATTCTTGAGGAGGCTTGGTCTCATGACAAGCCCGATGTTTCCTTTTTCTAAGTGTTTGGCAGTGAGGCATGGGCTTTTATTCTTGATACTCAGAGGAAATCCATAGAGAGAAAGAGCTGACCCCTCATTTTTGTTGGCTACTTTGAGGATGTTAAGGCATACAGGTTGTTTGATCCTGATTCCAGAGAGGTCCTGTTTCGACAGGATGTTTAGTTTGATGAGCACCTTCCCACAGTGGATACCCTGACTCCAATGTCTACTCCTCTACCAACTCTGACCACTGCACCCCTTCAGGATCTTTTTGAGGATGATTATGATGATGGTGCTAATGATCCACCATCCCCACCTCCACCTGCTCCACCTCAGATGCCCAAGTGGGCTCGCCTTACTATTGAGGTGGTAGGTCTTATGGCTGGTGATCCTTCCGATACCTATCACACTAATTCTCATATTATGGGTTCTAGTCTTTTGAGTCATGCTATTTCAAATGATCCTCAAAAATTTTCAGAGGCTACCAGACAGCCTGAGTGGGATTGTGCTATGGAGGAGGAATATTCTTCTTTGATGAGGAATCATACTTGGGATCTCTGTCCTCTTCCTAAGGGCAGAAAGATGGTTAGGTGCCACTAGTTGTATCACACTAAGTATGCTACTAATGGTTCCATTGATAAGTACAGATCTCGTCTTGTTGCGAAGGGTTTTTCACAAGTTGAAAGATGGTTAGGTGCCACTGGTTGTATCACACTAAGTATGCTACTGATGGTTCCATTGATAAGTACAGAGCTCGTCTTGTTGTGAAGGGTTTTTCATAGGTTGAGGGTATTGATTACTCCGAGACATTTTCCCCTATCGCCAAGATGAACTCTGTTCGCTTTATACTATCTCTTGCAGCTTCTAGGGGATGGCCTATTTTTTAGATGGATGTGAAGAGTGCCTTCTTGCATGGGGATCTACAGGAGGAAATCTACATGGAGCAGCCTCAGGGATTTGTGCAGGACAATTCTTTGATTTTGCAGACTTCGACGTTCATTGTATGGTCTCAAACAGGCCCCTCGAGCTTGGTATGAGAAGATGGATTCTTTCTTTCTCTCCACTGGGTTCACCTGTAGTCATTCTAATCACATAGTGTATATTCAGCTTCTTGAGGGTGTGATCCTAATTCTTGTGCTATATGTTGATGATCTCCTCATCACAGGTAGCTCATCCTTTATGATTCAACATACCCAGCGAGCCTTGATGGATCAGTTTGAGATGACAGATCTTGGTCTTCTGCACTATTTCCTTGGTCTTCAGGTGATTCAGTCTTCAGATGGGATGTGTTTCTCAACTCCAACAGATAGTCCACGACAAAGGTTTGTGTGAGTACTTAGCACAGGATCTCGGACCTCGAGGTAGCCACAAACGAATCTATTATGGCCAGTTCAGAACCAACGAATGCATGTTGGTTGGAGGAGTGGAAACATTTCATGAAGATGGGAATTTTTCCTGAGGGTTTCCCCCAGGGAAAAAGGTGGTTCTATAGGTTGCAGAATAGCAGCTTCCGATTGATAGCCGATGTCCTTTTTAAAAGGAATTTTGACGGAGTCCTGCTCCGCTGTGTGAATCAAAGCCAAGCTAACAAGATTTTACATGAATTTCATTACGGTTCATCAGGAGGTCACTTCTCGGTGCCGACTACCATTATCAAAATCACATGCACTGGATATTTCTGGCCATCTATGTTTAAGGAGGCACACACCATGGTAAGAACGTGCAAGGAATGCCAGTATTATACTGGCAAATGCAGGAAAGCGACAATGCCACTTCAACCCATAGTGGTGGAGGAATCCTTTGCACAATGGGGGCTTTTCTTCATAGGGATGATCAACCCCCCAAGCTTGGCTGGGCACAAGTGGATCTTAACGGCCATGAATTATTTCACTCGATGGTTCAAGGCCGTCCTTTTAAAAAATTCATCTGAGTCCGAAATCTTAGCTTTCCTAGAAGATCTAGTATGTTGTTATGGTTCCCCAAAGAGCATAATTTCAAATAACACACATGCATTCATAGGCTCATGACTCACCCAGTTCACCCTTGGCAAAGGTATTTATCTGTAGCATCCTAAAATTGTGACACTTGCAATTTCGACCGCATTTGGGTCTTCACGATGGCGACGCAACATGGAACCTGAATGGAGACCCCGAAACTTGTTCATGACATCAAAAACTGCATTTTTCAGCACCCTGGCCTGATCCTCCTTGCACCCTGCTATCCCGGGAGGTGGGACCATGGTGCCCAGTGCCCTGGTCCTTCAGGACGAGGGCGCCCAGCGCCCTGGTCCCTGGCCCTATTTTTGGGCCCTGTCTCTTTTGGGTCTTGGGTCTTCAAGTTTGCAAATTGGAAAATAATCTTTCCTGGTCAGCCTAAGGTTGGAAAAATCAGTCTTTTAACCCTAATTGGCAAGTATATAAACTACATTTCCTCTCCCATTTTGGTAAGATGGAAAAAAGGCGGAAGCGATATTCAAACATTCAAGCATTCAAGCATTCAAGCATTCCTTCAAGCAATTGATCATTCTAAGTCTCCATTCAAGGCTAAGTGTTGCATTCAAGACAAGGATTCAACCATTGAAGAGGAGATCACATACAACATACAACATACAACAACATATACACCTTCGCATGTAAGAATACAAACATTCTTACAACAAGGTACTAGTACTTGTTTTACATTACAATCATTTACATTTACAGCATTTCTCATTTCTTGGTTAATTCCAAAACTGGGGTTTGACTTAAGGGCAAACCCCTAATCCCTAACCCCCTAATCATCCTCACTTTTCTGTGTGTAGGTTGCAGGTACGCGGCTGTAATTGAAGATCTGGAATCCTTGTGCAGAGACGAACAGATCCCCCTTCGTTTCTCGGATTTTTCGGAGGACTGTGTGCACGTCGGGCGCCATCTTCTCGTCAACTTTCACTCAAATTTGTAGGACAGTGTCGTCTCGACATTTTATTGCTAATTCTAGGTCTGCAGCTTCATCTCATATTCCTATCACTGTTTATAAGTGAATCTTTCTCACTTTTCATGCATTTCTAGCTTAATCTTTCTATCTACATTCTTTACAAAAGAGGGTAGCCTTGCTGTCACAACCCTTGAAACTCATTTAGAATCCAATCTTGCATTGTGTGGGACTGGATCTTGTGGGTTTCAACCCCTCTTTTGATTGTAAAGTCTCCCCTAAGTGAAAACCGTCAACCCTAGTGACCTCCTTCCCCTCTCCTCGGAGTGGTGGGGGGGAACACTTAGGGTTCGCTCGCGATTTTCCGCTTTACATTTTGGTGAACCCGACGTGAACATCCTTTCTGATTATTCATGGTTAGATTTGAAAATTGGATTCCTTAATTGCATTTCCATGTTTGATCTTTTGCAAATTTTAGAGGTTAATTGCATAAAAACCCTAAAATTTTCTTTGAGCTTGTGAAATATTTAATTGTTAATGCTTGTTTCAGATCTACCCTTCTATTGCAAATTATTAATTCATATTTGTGCTTTAATTTTGAAAATTAAGTGGTTAAGTGTCAAAACCCTAATTTTTAAAACCCTCTTGATTCAACCTTTGACCGACAATTTCACTGATCAAAACATCTCCAAATCAGCTGTAACTTTGGATTCCGCAACAAAATCATAATATCTTTCATCCCTGAAAATTTGGAAAAAAGTTGTGAGGACCGTGTGCACCCTGAGCGCCATCGTCCCCGACATTTTTTCTGAAATTTCGGGAGCTAGATCTTACTGTATTTTTTTGCTAAAATCCAGAATTTTGGCTGATTTCATCAATTCTAACACTTTCAAAATTAAAGTCAAAGTTGGTCTAGGGATTGCTTGGACTAATGCTTCTAATCATTCAAAAATTATTGAAACTGAAATTCATGTCAAAATTGTGCTTCTTACTATCCTAAATCTGAAAAGTGTGTTGGCATTCATTCGAAATTTCAGTGCTTTATTCAAATTCTTGCAATTTGTGACTTTTGAAATTAAGTGTTTAATTACACCAACTTTGATTTCCGCTTTCAAAATTGAATTTTGCGTGAAATTGAGTCAAATTTTAAATTTCAAAGCTTGCATTGCTTTTAGTATTCCCTCTAAAATCATAAAATTCAAAATTTCAGTTTCCCTCTCTTTTTCAAAATTCAAATTTTGCATTTTTCAACAATCTGGGTAGGGTTCAATTTTGAGATTGCAACTTTAATTTGGCCTATCTACAGATCGTAAAATCACTCAATTTTTTCATATTAGCTTTAAAATCATCATAACTTTCATCCCTAAAAATTTTGAAAAAAGTTGCGAGGACCGTGTGCACCCCGAGTGCCACGGTCCCTGACATTTTTTCTGAAATTTCGGGAGATTGTCATGATTGCATTTAATAGCTTAAATCTAGGAGATTGGCTGATTTTATTGAAATTTGCTACCTCTAAATTCAAAATCTTCTCTCTCTCTCTCTCTCTAGTGCATGAGTTTTACAGCAATAAGCCCTACTTACACTACTCCCGTTAGACGAAGCCTTAGAATTAAGTCTTTCCAAGGTTTAATTACTGAGGAGATGGAACCTAATTTGAATGGCCTTTTTAACGAGGACATGGGTAATTCCTCTAATCCTCCTAATGATGAAGAATCTCTCCATGAGGTTTCTGTAGAACAACTTTCAAAATTGGATAACCAATTTGATGATTTTCAGCAATGGATGTCTCAAGAATACCCCGATAGTCAAGCTCTTTCATTAATTGAGGGTCTAAAACGTATGGTTCAAAGTGATCAGAATGGAATTGATATTTTGCGTGGTATTGCACACATTGTGGATTCGAATGTGATGCCTATGAAGAGTTGTGCTGAAACTTTAGGTTATACACAACCTCCCACTCAAGTCAATCATTATGTTCCGTTGACAACTTCTATTGCTAGTATACCTACCTTTACTTCAAACATAATGACTACTTCTATACAAGACATTCCGCCTATGATCACTAGTCATGGCGGCAATCCTTCCTCTTCAATTAACCCTCTTCCTTCATTTAATCCAACTTCTTCATTCGTTCCTTCAATGAGTGTCCCTATTACATCTCCACAAATGAACATGACGCAAGGGGGCAATTCATTCAACCATTCCATTCCTCCTTGTAGTGTTCCTCCTTTCCACTCATCTCCTATGACTAACTATCATAGTGTCCCACCACCTTACTCTCAATCAATACCTTCTTTCAATAACATAATACCTCCATCTCAATCTAACACATCTAATATGAACTCTTTGACTGAAGCGACCATTAACAATCTTGCACAAACTGTCTCTTCTTTACAGCAACAAATTGCCTCTATGAATCAATCTAAGTTTAGTGTGCCCACATTTGATGTTGCGAGCCCACTTTCTCTTGACATTGTTCGAGCTATCCCTCCTAAGCATGTTGAGATCCTGCATTTGGAGCTTTATAATGGTAAAGGTGATCCTCTAACACATGTTAAGACTTTTCAAACAATATGTACCGATTTTGCTTATGACCAAAGGTTGCTTGCAAAACTATTTACTAGAACATTAAGAGATAAAGCCCTACAATGGTATTGCTCATTGCCTTCTTATTCTATTACTTCTTTCAAACAACTTGCAAATGCTTTCATTCAACAATTTCAAAACAATATAAGTCCTAAAGTTACTTTGATTGATTTAATGCATTGTAAACAAGGTGTTAAAGAAAAAGTGACTGATTTCATTGGTAGATATAAGCATTTGTATGCTCAAATTTATTTTCCAGTGCTTGACAATGATATTCAAAGAATCTTTATTTCTAATTTACAAAAAGATATTCAAGATAAACTTCTATTTTCTGAGTTTACTTCTTTCCAACAGTTGTGTGCAACTCTTCACAATTATCAACTAATGGTGAGTCAAATGGAACAAGAAAATCCTATGGCTCCAAGTGATAAGGGTGATAGTAGTCAACAACCATTTGGAAAGTTTAAACCAAACAGAGAGTTCGTTAAGTTCAATGAAAACATCATCAACAACAATGTGAATGCAGCATCAGGTGTGCCTCCTATTTCTAACTTTTTCAAGAAAGAAAGAAAGTTTACTCCTTTGAATGAATCATTGCATAGTATTATGAATAAGTTATTGGAACAAAATGTGCTTACTCTCCCTCCTATAAAGAAAATCGATCCTACAAAGATTAATTCACCTATTTTGATAACAAATCTTTTTGTCAATTTCATCGTCAACCTGGGCATGATACTGAAAAATGTTTTTCTTTAAAGGGTAAAATTCAAGATTTGATTGATAATAATACTATCTCTATTTCAGGAGTGAATGATAAAGGCAACACATCTGTAGCTCCTCCTAAACAAAATCTTAAGATTTTTATTGATCCATTACCTTCTCATACCTCTAATGTGATTGAGACTAATGATTCCTCTTTCTCATCTGATGGTCTTGTGTCTACGACTCCGAATGTGATTAACTTTGTAGAGCAGCAAGAAAACCCTAGAGAACCTTCCATCACATTTGATTCTAGTGAAACTATCAGGGCACCTGATGGTCCTTTATACATAGTTGCAAAAGTCAAGAATACACCTTGCCGTGGAGTGCTTATAGATCCTTCGTGCATGGTTAATGTTATTACTGAAGAATTTCTTTTTACATTGCAATTGAATCAAGTGATCTATGACAAAACATATGTGATTGTGAAATTATTTGATGCATTTTCTTCTCCTGCAATTGGTTCTATTACATTACCTATTGAGGTCCATAACAAATCCCTTGATGTGAACTTTGCTATTATTCCTTCATCCGAACAATTTCGTGTGAAGCTAGGCTATCCTTGGCTATCTTCCATGAAAGCTATTGCTTCTCCTATTCACAAGTGTTTGAAATTTCCCCATAATGGTGAAGTTGTTACTGTCAATCATAGTCTCTTTAAACCAGCTGAAAGAACTTCTAGCGTTCCTATTGATTATTTTTGGCCTAAACAATTCCAATCTCTTCCACCGTGAAGTGATCATCTTTTCAAATCTTATCAAAAGTGGAAAACAGATATGATCCTATCTCTAAGTGAACCTAGATCACCCAAACTTGATATTCCTATCATTCTTGAGAAGGAAGTTCTTCCTTTGAAAGATAAAACTAATGTCTTTCCTCAAGAAGATTCTCAACCCATTCCTATGGATGTGACTATGTCTATGTCTAATAAACTTTCTAAAAGTAGGCCTATACCTCCTCGTCATGATGGACTTGGTCTCCTTCCTAAACCAAATATTCCTCCTTTATATGGAGCAGTTCCTCCTCCTTCCTCTTATGGAGAGAAGAGACCTTCCTCTTCTCCTATTACCCAACCTAAGAGACCACAACCTAAACACCCAAGTGATAAGGATGAAAACATTCCTCCTCCTCAATCTTCTCAACTTCCTACTAAGACTAGACGAAATCGTTCTGCGCGTGAACGCCGATGAAAGTGTCGTCTTAGAGCTCAAGCAGCTGCTTCTCAAACTTTACAATCTCCAAAAACACCTTCAACAAGCAGTATTCCATTTTCTCCAAAATCTCCTAAACATAAGATGCATGATGGTCTTGATCCTGTGCGAGTTAAAGATCCTATTTTTATAAATCTTGATGATGATATAGATGAAAATGTTATTCATGATAAAAATGTTACTTCTCTTGCTTCTGATAGTGAATATGAATATGTTGATGTTGATAACCATTTATCTAATGAATTTTCTAAAGCATTTATCCTAGCTCCTAGACAAGAGCAACGTGGCTTGGAACATGAACATAGCCCTTGTTTGGATCTTGTGATAGCTCCATCTGCTGTGTTGAATGTTCCTCCTCTAGCATGTTTCCTGCCTTCCCGAAATATTGATCAGCAAGATCGGGGGGTGGATGATGTGCTAGACTAGTTTCATTAGCATAGCAGACTCTCTCCTCCTCTCTTGTGTTACTTCTTCTATGTGTTATTCTCATTCTTCTATTTGTTGTCCTTAGTGTTGTCTACTTGAGGAGGATGCAAAGCATTGAGATCTCTTTTGGTCTCTCTCATGTTGACTCAAAAGACACGTGTTCCCTTCTTCTAGGTGACCTTCCTTGATTGGGGAATGAAGAACAATTATGCATACATACATATGATATATACATGAATTATCATACAGCATACTGACCCCGAGAAAAGTGAAGTCACCTCGTGCTTTGTGTTTTGTGTCTATTATCCTTGGGTTTATCTCACACTTGGGGGCTAAATCTTTGTGATAATGTGCTCCTTTCCCTTATCATTTCTTATGTGTATCACTACCTTAAAGCAATCACCCCCATTGAGGCGTGTGCGATCACTTTAACGTAGGGGGCATACACCCCGTCTATCCTTTCAGGATACTTAAAAATTTCTTGGCGAACTTAGCTTTGCCTTGAAAATTTTTGGTATTTCTCTTGCATGACTCATAGCGAGGGAACCTTACTACTGACAGTCATGGTTCTCCCTCGTGATCTTCCCTTTTACTTTGTCAATCGAAGTCGTAAGATCCTTAGTCCACTGGGGGCTTGGTGTGTCTTGCCTCCTTGACGTGGTGAAAGTCTTTCAATATTGTTTCCTTGTACTTTACCGGAAGTATGAGCATATGCTTATACTCCCGCTAAAGTGGGGGCTAAATGTAGCATCCTAAAATTGTGACACTTGCAATTTCGACCGCATTTGGGTCTTCACGATGGCGACGCAACATGAAACCTGAATGGAGACCCCGAAACTTGTTCATGACATCAAAAACTGCATTTTTCAGCACCCTGGCCTGATCCTCCTTGCACCCTGCTGTCCCGGGAGGTGGGACCATGGTGCCCAGTGCCCTGGTCCTTTAGGACTAGGGTGCCCAATGCCCTGGTCTCCTAGGACCATGGCGCCCAGCGCCCTGGTCCCTGGGCCTATTTTTGGGCCCGGTCTCTTTTGGGTCTCGGGTCTTTAAGTTTGCAAATTGGAAAATAATCTTTCCTGGTCAGCTTAAGGTTGGAAAAATTAGTCTTTTAACCCTAATTGGCAAGTATATAAACTACATTTCCTCTCCCATTTTGGTAAGATGGAAAAAAGGTGGAAGCGATATTCAAACATTCAAGCATTCAAGCATTCAAGCATTCCTTCAAGCAATTGATCATTCTAAGTCTCCATTCAAGGCTAAGTGTTGCATTCAAGACAAGGATTCAACCATTGAAGAGGAGATCACATACAACATACAACATACAACAACATCTACACCTTCGCATGTAAGAATACAAACATTCTTACAACAAGGTATCAGTACTTGTTTACATTACAATCATTTACATTTACAGCATTTCTCATTTCTTGGTTAATTCCAAAACTGGGATTTGACCTAAGGGCAAACCCCTAATCCCTAACCCCCCAATCATCCTCGCTTTTCTGTGTGTAGGTTGCAGGTACGCGGTTGTAATTGAAGATCTGGAATCCTTGTGCAGAGACGAACAGATCCCCCTTTGTTTCGCGGATTTTTCGGAGGACCGTGTGCATGCCGGGCGCCATCGTCCCGTCAACTTTCGCTCAAATTTGCAGGACAACACTGTCTCGACATTTTACTGCTAATTCTAGGTCCGCAGCTTCATCTCATATTCCTATCTCTGTTTATAAGTGAATCTTTCTCACTTTTCATGCATTTCTAGCTTAATCTTTCTATCTACATTCTTTACAAAAGAGGGTAGCCTTGCTGTCACAACCCTTGAAACTCATTTAGAATCCAATCTTGCATTGTGTGGGATTGGATCTTGTGGGTTTCAACCCCTCTTTTGAATGTAAAGTCTCCCCTAAGTGAAAACCGTCAACCCTAGTGACCTCCTTCCCCTCTCCTCGGAGTGGTGGGGGGGAACACTTAGGGTTCACTCGCGATTTTTCGCTTTACATTATCTAAAAACCTTCTCAAACTATTATCCACAAGGAAATAGACTTGTTGAGTCCACTATCAAGAATCTCGTTAGACTCATCAAACGGATAGGCTCGGAACACAAAAAGGAATGACATCACCATTTGAGGAGCACGTTATGGGCAAACTGAATAACACCAAAGCTGGTTTTAAAGACCTCCCCATATAAACTGGTCTACGGGAAGGACACATTGTTCCCCATATCCCTGGAAATCCCAGCCTTGCAACTACTTAAGTCTTTCAAAGTGGCAGAGAACGGCCCCATGGACATGAGGTTAGCTAAAATCATGGAACTGGAGGAAGCAAGAGAAGTGGCGTTCATGTCTCTCCAGACACGTCAGCAAACTGTGAAAAAGTGGTTTGACAATAAAAAAAGTTCTTCTCTGCAATTCCAACAGGGCGACCTGGTTCTAAAGTTCGATGAAAGTGCTGCCAAACCCGACCAACATGCTAAATCCGACGAGTTATGGGAGGGTCCTTTCCGTATAGTGAGTTGCAAAAGTTACAATTATTTCAATCTAGAGGATATGCAAGGGGGCCTTCTTACGATCCCAGTCAACGGGTTCCACCTAAAACCTTTTCATTAGCTTTGTGCCTTTTTTGTACATAATGTAAATAGTGCTCTTGTGTGCTTTTATTTATTTTAATGCTTTCTCCCAAGGTAAAGTTGCCAATTCAATATGCCATTACTAAGGAAAAGAGAGAGAAATTCAATATGCCATTACTAAGGAAAAAGGAGAGATTATCATATTTCGAATAAGTCTACAAAGATTTACAAAATATAGAGGTGCCTCTGGCTACATTTTTCAAAATAGAAACAAGAGAAGTGGAGGCTATCTCTAACAAGAAGCATGAGAAGAGAAGTGGAGGCTATGATGCAATAGAATCATCTTCATCCTCTTGATCCCCCATGAGGGAATCAGAGTCTTTAGTATCATCTGCTACATCCTTCTCTTCTGACCACTCATGATCTGAAGCAATTCCAGACTCTTCAGCCATGATCACAAGGACCAGGTCAGGAGGAATGTCTGGCATCAAAACCCACAAGAATATGTAGTCCCTGAAGTCAGTGTACCATTCGGTACCATATGGAATAGGGGTTATCAGGTAGATTCAAAGGAGGAACTCTGCAGCGAGTTCCGTCTGAAAGCAATGAGAAGATAGCGACATAGTTCGTAGTCCATCGACGAGTGGATGCCAGGTCACCTCTTCTCCAAATGTGATGAACCTCTATAGGTCCGATGCTAGAGTTAAGCCCCTGAAAGGAATGTAGTATGCTATGACCTCCTCCAAACCTCCAAGATAATCTCTCGGGAAGAGAGCTCTTGTAAGCTCTGTGGCCTCATACCCACCAATTCCAGCATCCAATACGGAAGCTACAAAACGCGAGCAAATGTTCGTATTTACTTGGTAGTAGTCTGCATTGTCCATGAAGTCCTCACCAAGCACCCATTTAATGGTGACAATGATCAAAGGATTCTTCCTCCTCATCATCCTCCACAGCCTTTGGTCAGAAATGTTGCCAAGGAAAGCAACCCGTGCCTTACTGTTGACAAGCCTAACAGGGGTATCCATCTTTGAGAAACCCCATCGTTGAAGTTGATGATGTAAACAAGAATGTCCGAAGAGACATATTTATAAAAATTCTCAGCTCCAGATGACGACTGATGCCAATGCCAGTGCTCCCGATCTCCAACGCACCCGCCATTCTGCATCAATTTGCACAAGTGGAATGATACCTACTGGAAAGTTTTTAAAAAATGGCGAGCTCCCCAATCGGTACCTCGATTACAATGGACATATCCCTGAGTGCCACACATTTTGTTAAGGTACATCATTTTTAAATAGAAATTCCCGTAGGACTGCCTCACGTCGTGCTAGCCTAGTTGGCGTGATATTTTCTTCATTAAGGGAGAAGTCCTTCGTATAAGCAAATTGTCTCAAGGGTTTTCGACTAACAACAGACAATGCAAGTGTTTTATTGGGAATTGTAAATGGTGGCGCTCGTCCTCCTCATAGTTATTTTCAACCCTAAAAAAATGAGTTGGCATACATGTGAAATGAGTGTTCATCTTTAAGTATTTTTCCTTCACGACAATCTAGGCATGCCATGCATTAAAGAAATAAGGCTGCCAGATTTTCTTTCATTTTATTGACTTTCCCAGCCAAAGCTAGGCGAAGAATTGAGAAACAAATTTTCATAGTAAAAGATGGAAGCAGAAGCTACCTCTTCAGCCCCTGCTTAGGGAGGATTATGGGTTGATGTCTTTAGCGAACTTTCATATGCCTCTCACGCTTTTCTACCCAAGATAGAATATCCGAGGACCAAGGTCAAACCTAAGATAGTTATTTGCAATACTGCAACAATGATAGATCCTTTCGAAGATGTCATGGAACCAGAACTTCGCAAGCAGCCTAAGAACCTAAGGGAGGCCACATGCAATAGGATGATTCACCATAGAGCAGAGCCATCTTCTACGGCAGCCCACTTCTGGCAAAGTGGCACTCCCCAATTCATAGTCCCAATGGTCCCGCACTGTCCAGAGCTCGTGGAAGTAATCGCTAATGGTTTTGACCCCATTTCCTATTCTATCAGTGGCTCTTGTTTAAGAATGGTTATATAATTGGATGCCATAAGGGACATGATGTGCTGTCCTATTTTCGAAGCAATGAAGGTCTTCTCTGATGCTAACATGGAGGAATATTGGAACTTGAGAAGAGATATAGTCTCTTTCTGTGACAGCGCCTTGAATCAAAGCCAGTCAGCTGGTCTCCCCAAGCTACCCTTGTCCTATAGTGACTTAAGGCATGAAGACCTTAAATAAATTTCGTCTGTTCTTGCCTAGTTGTGTGGTCATGAAAATGACCAGGAGATTACGGTTGCTATGATGGGTTTTTTGTTTAAATGTAGAAAACAGAAAGAGACTTTCCATTTTGACTTCTTTGTCCTAATAGCTAGAGAAATGATAAAGTAGTTGTCTGAGTTCCACCAGTTTCCATGTTTTAAGTTCTCCTCAGTTTTGGTTCACTTGCTCCTACATCAGAACAAAGTCTTCTTCAGCCAGTTTATGAAACTAGCCAGTTGTGATGAATCAAGAAATAGAATGTCGGTTTCAGTCTAGATGCCCATTCTATTGTCCTCTTATGATGCTTACTAGTTTTCTGACTACTTTCTAACTCTCGCCTTGAAGGATTTTGGCACCATTCCCAGTGAGCCACTTTCCCACTTTTCATAGGTCCAGATGAATTGGATGTATAACGAACGACCCCCCTGTGACTGGTTCATAAGTAGCAATTTCTCTTTTGTTTGAGTGCATGGTTTCTCTGAGGAGCCTTTCCATTTGCCCACTTATGTTATAGAGAGGACTCTTGCTCTTGAGATTGCTCAATAGCTGGTAAGGGTGGAGAGAGCTATAGGGTCCGGAAAGCATGACACCTCAATCACCAAAGACAACAAGGCTATCGGTCCCATCACCCTAGTTCGATGAAATATCACAGAGAAGGTTATGACATCAAATCTGGTGCAACTCGGGCTGTTGGCGATTGATGACTTTTGGAGTTATAACCTAGATGGGTGCCTGTCCCGCAGGAAGAATGTAGTTAAACATGAGCTGCAGAGCATTATGGAAAGGCACGCTAATCCACAGGCGGATGACCCAAGCTTGTTTGTAGGTCTCAACAATTTTCCCGTGCTCAAGCACCCCCTGGTTAAGATTTTACTTTGTTTTACAAAGGTACAACCCTGCAAAGCCCATTCCTTGGGCCATGCATGAGACCATGGTGGCAAATTCTTGGCCGTGGAGAAAGCAGGAGGATTTTTGGATTTACCGACAGGAAGTAAGTCAGCCTAGGGCGAACATTGGAAATGCTCCTTTGGATGAGCGTTTTGATCTTGAATGGCGCCAATGCAACTAATCTGACGAGGGGACAGGTGATAGCTCGCCACGTGGGTATTCATCTCTCGAGGTTGCCCAACAGTGGGATACTGAGATTATAAGTATTGAAGAGAAGGACAACGAACCCCATACTTTCCTCCCTCTCGACGTTTCTGCTCGTAAGCCTCACTCCCACGTGGTTAAAAGACAAGTTGAGAAGAAGGTTTAGGAAGGCCCTCCTAGCAAAAAGAAGTTTCTGAGTTTTGAAATGAAGAGTTCATCCTCTCAAGTCCTAGACAATCCCTCAGATCCTTCATGGCCAATGACTTGCACGGTTTAGGTACGCTCTTCCTTACCGTTTTCCTCTACTCAAGCTGATATTTCTTCTGCTGCCCATTTCATAGAAATGCATACTCAGATTCCCACCGCCCTTACCTTAGCACTGACTGGGACACCAGTTGGCCCACATGATGCATTTTCGTAGGTTTCAATCCCACTTCAATCCCTATCCTTTGTGCCTGCAGCCTTTTCCACCCAGATGTCTAAAGCGGCCACCGTCTCACGTAGGCTTGGTTTTTATAGAGTCCACTCCTCCCCCAAATGTTGGAGCAGCGTTTGTTGATCCATTTTTCTCAAGAGCCTCTCCTTTTGTCCCATTATTTTCTCCCACCACATTGTCGCAACCTATCCAAGCTACTTTTGGTGGTCCCATTTCCCAGTTTCCCTTTGCAATTCCCCCTGGTGGTGCGTTTGCAGGTCAAGCTATTGCCAACCCGGATGACTACCAACAACAAGTTACTTATTCCAAGACCGCCCGTATTGGCAAAACTAGTAAAAGAAAAGAAAAGGAAGGTGCCAGGCCAGCTTGTCCACACCTGCAAACTCATTTCAGTGAGGAGAAGGATAGTCTTTTCTTTACAACTATGTTCCCCAAGATCAACAAACTAGAGTCCGAAATGAGGCCCAATGATTATGCTCTACATGTTATCGGTGTTAACCTCTTGAATGCTATGACGTCCAATAAGGTCAAAATGATGGAGGAAACATCAAAAGTTGTCTCTTCAGATTTCATCAAAAAGAGTCATCGCTTGGAGAAAATCAAGCAGAGAATGTTAAACTCTGAGAATCTCTGACCCAGCAGAGAAGAGAAGACAAAGCTCGAAGTGTCGAGATCAATCATTTGCAGGGATTGCTGACATAGGCCAACGCTGAAAAAGGGAAGTTGCAGTCTGCCCTCAATAATGTGAGTTCACAGTTGAAAGGTCAGGAGGCAACCAGAAATGTGGCTTTGAAAGAATTACAGGAGAGAGATCAAGAAATTCAATAGCTAAAAGCAGCTTTTAGAGATGCCATGCAAATGCAGGCACAACTTCATGAGGAGATCCGCCTAAAGGAGAAATATGCTCAACAATTGAGTGACACCCAGGTTATGCTCTCGGAAGACAAATCAAAGTTTGAAGTAGAGTTGCACAAAAAAGGGATTAGCCTAGAGCTAGCCAAGAAGAAATTGCAAGATATGGAGGTTTTGTTGCGTCAAGAATAGGATTGTGTCGCACAACTCCGACAAACAACGCAAAATGGAAATGCAAGGATCCTCGTGTTGGAAATCCAAGTGGTCACCGAACAAAATAAGTGCAGAGAGCTGCAAGGTGAAGTTGTGACAAAGGACAAGGAGGTCTCGTGATTGCTAAATATTCCTCCCCCCGTGGAGATTTCTCAAGACCTTTCCCCTATTTTAACGGAGTTATATGTTTCTCATTGGGAAAACGTAAAATAGTATTGCCCTTGTTGGCATATGTGCAGAGTATGTTGACATGATGATGTTGTGTTGTCATTGATGTCAATATGCTAAAGAGAGAACTAGTGAAATGTTGAAGCGAACCGATTTATTGAAGTTAAGCAACTGGCAAAGTGAACCAGTATAATGTTGTGAACCAGTATATGTGCAAAAGGTGAAGCGGTATGTTTGTTCAAGAGAACTAGTATGTTGAAATGTGAACCGACATATGGAATATTTTCTATCAAGGTTTAATAAGGTATGACTACCGGTTGGTAGTCTCAGCCTCAGGGTTTTCGGTTGAAGTGTTTTAAGGTTGTGCGATTCAACCGATGACATTGTGTGATGAGTTAGCATTGTAATAGAGATCAGATCATGTTGCCACGTCAGCCTCGTGTGGGTGAAGGATCTTGCATGAAGGAGATTGATCCTATCTACCTCGGGAATGTGTGTAGTCTCTGTAAATAGTGGAGAATGCATGATGGGTTATCGCCTCCATGAAGCAGTGAAGAACGAACGATGGAGAATGTCTTGAGATCTATTCAAGACTGTTGTATTCAAATGTGTTACAACGTCATTTATTCCTCATGGCAAGAGTGGGTCATCTTTTCCATTTTTATGTTGGAGTCCTAATTCGTGCTATATTACCTTGGTTCAAGTCCTTAATGCATCTTCAAATCCTTTTTCTAGTCATTTAAGTCAAGTTCAGACAATTGATTGAACTCTATGAACATGTCGAACCATTTTGAACTGGGTTCAACAGGTTCATTTAGGTTCCATAGGTTCCAAGGTGTTTGGAAAAAGTTTTTCATACTAACATTTTCTCGAAGTGTTTTGTAGCGGCTCTTCCAAAAGTTTTCCTGTTCGGTGATGTAGCATTTGTGTTGAACTTATTGAACTGAGTTCAAGGGGTTCAAATATGTTCAATGTGTTCAACACAGCAAGTGGTCAACAGTTTGACACGACGTACATCTTGAACTACTTGAACACTCAAGAAGTCGGTTCAGGATGTTCATATGTGTTCAATATTGGTGGGTCCCACGGGTTCTAATGTTTTGAAAAGTGCATTCATTGCTAAATACAGAGAGGCAGAACCATATCTTAAGTGATGTCAATCTTTGGCTTTTTCGAAGTAAGTAATCATTTTGGGAACTAGCAGTTTCTTAAAGAACACCGCCATGCATTCAATGCATGCGTGCGAGGTCTAATCCACCAACTTGCCACGTCCAGACTGAAATTGTGAAATCATTGCATTTAATGTATCTGTATCATTACCTTTCCCAATAAGGTACGAAAATTATTTATACTCCGCATTTGTTACTTGCTACTAGATCTTTGTATATGTTATCGCTGGATAGGAGTCTTTCTTGCTGCTAGCCATCGTCCGATTGTACAATTGTGAAGGTGAGTCTTTCCCTGTTCTCTCCAATGTTTTCCCTTGCATTTTCTCTCATACAGAAGGTTTCTCTGCAATCAAATTTAGGTTTCTTGTTTTGAAGTCATGAAGTCCACTCTGCATTTGTTTGGAAATGCCTTTAGCTTGGCATCCACAGAGGCCATAGTTAGTGATATTGACCTGAAAGGAGAAAACCTTGAAGAATTGAAAGAAAGGGTGTTCAAGGGTATTGATAAGTCTTTTTGTATAGAGATTTTGAGTAGTGGACTTTTAGAAGCCGCAACCTTTCCTCCAGCAATTCCTTGTCCAGAGTTGGTTCGGGAATGTATTGCTAGATACGACCCAATATCTAAAACTATTAGGAGAGATAATGGTGAAACCCTTCTTGCCATTAACCGTGAGGTGATTGCTTCAGTTTTCAAGATATCGGATTACCAGTTTTCCAACTTTTCCCCTGCTCAATCAATCAATGAGTTCAATGCAGACAGAGCCAGACATCGAAATAATGTAGCGAAATTTTGGTTGAAGGTCCCTCAAAGAGGTGGTTCTAGGTTACCCAAGAATCCTAACAAGAACCACATGTTGCAACATATTCATGATGTGATGCTTCTGTTGCACCGAGCCAAAGGTTCTGCTGAAGCTTATAGCTTTGACGACTTGATTTATTGCTATGTGCAATTAGTTCTGGAAGGAAAACAATATTTGGATTGGGCTGAATTAATTGTTGATTCAATGAGAGAGCAGTTGAGTCTAGCTAAGCAGTTTCAACAAAACTTCTTCATGTCCTCATATCTCTTGTATTGTCTAGCTTGTGTTAAAGAGTTAATGGGCATACCAAAGCAGCTCACTGAGGAGGATGTTCCTGTGTATGAGTTCTATCCTATGCTGCAAAAAGATAAAGCCCTACAAGATTTTAGAAGGGTACACAATGCTTTCCTGGGTGATATGTGTCATGAATTGAAGAGTGCAAAGGCTAAACGGATTTCAGATGATGCACAAACTTTGATAAAGAGGTTCGGTAGTTTTTACATCCAGTTCCCATGCTTTTGCTATATACAGGTAGGAGGCTTTGAAGAGGAACCCTTCAAGCTCCCTCACTTCTGTTCTGATTGCTTTGTTCTAGCAGAAGTATGCAGGCAACTGACCTCTATGATAAAAAGGCACAGCCTAAGGACAAATGGGAAGGTCATTTTCCCATACAATTGGGAGTGTTGTCTTGTAATTCAATGTCTGATGCATTGAGTATAGGAGAAGACTTTAGGAATTTCAATTTTTCTCTGTATTCTGAAAGAAAAGGGTTTGATAATAAGGGATTTTCTCAGAGCCTTGGCCTAATGCCTTATCTTCCCACACCACAGTTAGAAGATTTCTGGGAAGATTGTACAGATGAACTTGAAGTTTTCAAAAGGGAAAACATGAGATTGGTGCTAGAACAGGTTGTCTCTTTGCAAATAAAGTTAGACATTAAAGGGCTTGAAGAGGATTATCTTGAATTGTTTGAACTAGGATATTTAGCCCATGCAGAGACTAAAATGCCCCCAATTAACTGGGATGAGGAGGAAAATGATGATATACAATTGAGGACCAAACGAGTTCTAGAAAGAACTGTGGCATGGGTGGCTAAAAAGAAAGCAATGAAGTCAGGTGCCAAGTCCCTTTCTGTAAGAAATAATAAGGATCCTCTATCTTCACCAAAATGTCTTTCTAACGGTGCTCCTGTTCGTGCAGGTAAGGATACCAAGTCGCCCCAGCTTAGACACAGGTCTAGTCCAACTTTGGATTTTAGTACCCCTTGGCATACTCGATCATGAAGTGCCACCCAAAGGAAGATGGATCAGGTCAAGGATATGGGAGTAAAGGATGTTGTACTCGAGGCTCAGATTTTTGAAATTGAAGATTTGGATGGTGAAGTTGCTAGTGCCTTGGACTCCCAAACAGTGACTGTGGCTATGACGCCACCGCCAAAGATGATCAAAGGAGCTACTCATTCTGCTATGACCCCTAAATGGTTGACAACCTCAGTGAACAAGAAGAGGAGCTTTCTTCCTGTGACCATTCTGATTCAGGAAATGGTTGCTAAGTACACAAAGAAGAATCCAAAGCCAAAAAGGTTCAAGATAGCTGCTCACCTGAACAATGATGAAGAAACTGGAAAATGGATGGCTGAAATCGCCTCGTACAAACCGAAAGATGAAAATAGAGAGGCTGGTCCTGATGATTTTGAGATCACAAAGGTGGAGTTGGGAAAAATGAGTAGAGATACAGACAACCATTTTTTCCAAGTGTCAGCAAAGAAAATACTTACCAAGTTAGAGAAGGATGGATGAGAGAAAAGAGAACTAAAATGACACATAAGTGTTTTGGCTCAATTCATCAATAGTATTGGTTGCCTTGGAGCAATTCCAATATCTCATGCTGCTGAGAACTTCGACCCAACTTCTCTGAAAAACAAGAAGTTAATGAACCAAGTTCAACAAGCTAAGAGCATTGCTGAAGCGGTGGAGAAATGGATTGAACAAATAATCAAAGACGGTGAGAAGTACATTACTGACTCCTGGAAATTATGTGATGAAATACAGAGCCTTATTTCTGAAATCTAAAACCAGCTTGTGTCGTGGGAGAAAGAAGAGCACAAATGGCAGAATGTCCTGCCTTTGTTTGCCAAAATAGAAGAATACGGAGCTACCAGGTTTCTGACAGAACACTTAATTAAGCTAGTGGCCGATGAATGTCAGCTTTTTGTGATGAAGAAAACTATAATGTGGCGAGTGCTTACCTTCAAGTCTATGATTACAAATGCAAGGACCTCTGTTTATGAACTCTAGGATTTGCAAAGTAGTATAGTTAAGGATAATAAGGTGGTTAATCCCAATCATGACTGGGAGTTAGGAATCTATGGCTTAAGCACACAGGAAGCAATCAAATCTTTCCAATTGAACATGGAGAAGATCAGAGCCAAGGGTAGCTTCACGCCGGAAGATATAACCAAGGTGGCTAGGATTGAGTCTATGATTTTCATTGGGAATGATCAACTGCCGAAACACTCAGAGAAGATGGTGCAACATAGGTGGAATAAAGAGGCGGCAAAGGCGAAACTCAATGCAATGAAAGTTTCGAGCCAATCCATTTTTTCAAGAACTTACAACTGCTCATGGCACCTGCGAAAGCGGAGAGGATGATAATGATGGAATATGACGTAATGCATCAATTTAGGACTAATTTCCTTTATTTTTATAATTTCTCATGGTTATGCAAAGACTTCGGGACATCTGTCCCAAAATATTTCTTGTTGGTTTCGTAACTGTTTTACTGGGGAGTGGTCGAGTTTTCAGGGAGACCTCCCCCATTTAGACTATAAATTAAGTAAAGTAGATGGTGGAGGGGAGATTTTAGGAACTAATTTTGTGAGCTTCGACTCAAGTTTTTGTTTGGGCATTTTCTGTTTTAATCAAAGGAAGAATCATATTGTTGAGACCTGTGATGGAAAAAGATTGGTAGATGTATTTTTGTGTCATTGTTGCATAAGGATATATATATATATATATATATATATATATATATATATATATATATATATATATATATATATATATATATATATATATATATATATATATATATATGAAATCTGATCATATTATTTTTGGGAGAAGGAAAATCTGTGTATTTTGAATCTGAATAGATAACATGTCTTTGCATATGTTCATTTGATCAAGTAACAGGAATGATCATTCCACTACAATAATTCATTATTCCTCTGATGTTCTTTCCTTTGAATGTGTTAATTACTTTAGAAAAGATTCATGATTAAGGGCAGATTTATTTTTCCTTAAATATGTTCTTCTTTTATTAGTTTAGGTGGAAAAAGTATATTGAACTTTGTTTCAGTTGCTGTAGTTACATGCATTGAAAAATTAAGGAAAATAGCTTTCATTGTTTGTGAGACATGTGAAAAATTTCAGCCTTTCATCCAAGAATGAAATAGGCAGCCTTACATGCTTTCGGGTTAAAAGCTTTCATTTAAATAAAAAAAAAATACACATTCCATGAAAAACTAAGATAGGGAGCTGTACCTATGCAAAAATTCAGAGGGAAGTGATTTGAACAATGCTTACCCAGCTGTTCAGCGAATCATTTGTTCTTAGAATAAGATAATAGAGTTTAAGATTAATCATTTAAAACAAAGAGCAAATATGTTCACTAACAAAATGCAAAGTGCTTAATGGTTGGGATTGAACCAACTAAATTGCTCAACCTAAATGTTTAGGGTTTAGGGTTTATGCTACCGACCTATCTATTTCCTATAAGGTCGATGTAGTGTTTCATGTTGAGGTTGTTGGAAAATGTTGTGTGTGTATCTAAGTGTAGAGATACGTGATTCTTGCCAAACCAGATAAGATTGATACCTGTATAGTGTGTGTGCAGAAGGAAGGAACTAAAGCGGATCTGCATTGGCATTGAGTGCTATTACTAGATCATTGTAATACCTGTTGATCTCTAACCACTTCAACAGTTGGAAAATCCCTTAACAAGGTAGCTTTAACCAACTTGCTGTAAATCCTTTAACAGGGTGACTCAAAGCCATTAAGTTCATAAAATCCTCTAACAAGGTAACCTTTAATAGGGTTTAACCCTTAACCGGGTGTTCTAGCCATTCCTTAACCGGGTGATCCCTAACAGGATCGGTTCCTAACAGAACCTGTTGTAATAGTCTTTAACCAGACTAGGCTCCTAACAGAGTGGACTTCTAAACAGTTCAAGAACAACTTGTGGGTATTCATCCCCACCGTGGTTTTTCCCAGTTGGATTTCCATGTGAAAAATATGTGTGTCATGTGTGATGCCTCTTTCATGTGATGTTTTGTTATTTTCTATTTAGTGGTGAATCATGTTGATCTAGTAAATTATTGTATCTCTGATGATAGATTATCTATTTATGCATAAGGATAAAGTGGAAATGTAGGTGTAGGTTGTGTGGAAAGATAACTATTTTCTGGTTTATATCTTTCTCAGTCTCATTATTCTTGACCGGTAGTAATTCAGTTCAGACAGGTGTTAGTGATTGTTAGTTCAGTTCACTATTTGCAGTTAAATCAGTTCAGGAAAAGTTTTTGTGTTTGTACTGATTCACCCCCCCCCCTCTCAGTACCAGTTTGGTACTCGTTGTTCATCATTGAGTTATCAATTGGTATTAGAGCACCATCGAGGTCCTCTGTGTTGTAAGCTTAACCGTTTGAGGGAAAGATCCTATTGTAATGATGAAGAGGGAAGGTCCAAAGTTCAATAGAGAAAATTTCAAAATATGGAAGGATAGAATGAAGATATACATCAGAAGCATGGGTGCTCAACACTGGAGCTATGTTGAGAATGCTTATGTTATTCCTACCAGTACTCTCACCGATGACTAAAAGAGAGAGATTTAGGAGAATGGGCAAGTCATGGAAGCCCTAATTAGTAGTTTATCTGACATTGAGTTTATTGATGTTCAGGAAAAAGAAAATCCCAAAGATGTTTGGGATACTCTGGAGTCCATCTATGGCGGTGATGAGCATGTGAAGCAAGCTAAGGAAGAAAGCCTTAGAAGAAAGTTTGAAGACATGCAGATGGTTGAAGGATAGACCATTCAACAATATGGAATAAGAATCAAAACTATTGTTGGAGATATCAAGAGTGCAGGAGGCAAAATGGAAGATTCCACTGTTGTTAGCAAAGTTTTGAGATCCTTATTACCAGTCTATGCAATAAGGGTTGTAGCTATTTAGGAGTTGAGGTCAATAGACAAGACTAAGGTATCCCTAGACTCCATCATTGTAAAGTTGATAGCCTATGAGATAAATAGTTTTGATCGTAGTGTTTAGAAGACTGAATCAGCCTTTAGAGCATTTGTTGCACCATCTAGAAAAGGCAAAGAAGCAAGCACCAATGGTGAACCAAGACAGAGAAGAGAAATAGATGATGAGGAGATTCTCATGGAATTTGAAGGTCTTCTTACCAAGAGACTTCCTAAGGGAACCAAAAAATACAAAGGTAAACTCCCTTTGAAATGCTTTTCTTGTAACCGGATAGGACACATTGTTGTAAACTGTCCTAATGGTGATACCAAGGACAAACTAGAAAAGTTTAAAAAGTTTAAAGGAGGAAACAAGAGAAACTATTTTGTAGCAGTTGATGAAGGTGTCACTGATGAGGAATCAGAAGATGAAGAAAATGAAGATATTGTGTTTGTTGCAATCAAGGAAGATGTGTCAGACAAGAAGGCTCTTGTCTCCTGCTTTGATAATTCCAATGAGTGGATTATTGACAGTGGTTGTTCTCACCATATGACTGGTGACCGGAGTAAGTTTCTATCTTTTGGAAGAGTATGATGGTGGTTTTGTCTATTTTGGTAATGATGCACCATGTATGGTCAAAGGCAGAGGGTCTATCTCTCTGAATGGAAAGAGTAGTGCTGACAATGTGTATGTAAGGAAGTTAAGTAGCGGAAACAACTTCCTACACTAACCTTGAGAGGAGGGTAATGCAAAACTTTTTCAGATCGTTACAACAGTTACAGAAAATAGAAATAGATATAATAACATTCATACCACAACACAGTGATTTACGTGGGGAAAACCCTTTCGGGAGAAAAACCCCACCCTCCAAAAGCAGCTCAATATTTTATTTAGCAATCAAAAACAGATTACAACATACTTGCAAAGCAAGCTCTTCGCAGGAGTACCATCAATCAGAGATTCAGAGGCAACTCAATAGCCATAAGACTCTTACACACAACCTCTATCTCACACACCTCATAAATAGGAGATACAATACAAGAAACCGTCAAACGGTATTACAAAACCATGGGCTAAAACCACCCAATAAGGTGTAGCCGACCTTATCTCCCTTCTAGATGCCCTATGACATGTTAAAGCACACATCAACATGTGTCGCTCCCTTTTTACAGCTCATTTATGTATCCGATACAAATTATTTTTCCTATTTCAGGAGTACAAACTTCCGGAGGCCATAACTTGAGAACCGGGTGTCCGATTGACGAACCGTTTGAAGCGCCGGAAAGCTCGCGAAGTGCTCTATCACCTCATAACCTGCTTTGCCAGTTACGACCACTTTTCAGGGCATTTCGGAGCCTCTAAAGTCCCCAAAATTAAGTTTAAATATTTAATTGCACCCCTCCAAGATGAAAACTTTAATATCTTCAAAACTAGCTGTGACCTTGCGACGCAACTTTACCGGAATGCTTATCTAGCCAACCAGAAGCTTCAGGGAGAGTTTCGCACCATTTTGTGCTCAAATGAAAACTTACTATAAATAGTAACCTCACATAAATGCAAGGTTGAGACACCATTTTTCCCAACAAATCTCCCACTTGTCGAACACCTTGCATGAGCGGAAGGGAATGTCAACACAATGAATCAATTGCTAGGGGCCATAAGGCCCATAGACTCTGAACACCATCTGAACTTCTCTGTGCTCACAACCTTAGTTAAAGCATCTGCAACATTCATCAAAGTTTCCACCTTAACCAGCTTCACCCTACCATCTTCGACCATATCTCTAACAAAATGATACTGAACATCAATATGTTTGGTCCGGGCATGAAATGTCGGGTTCTTAGCTAGGCTAATTGCACTCTGACTGTCACAGTAAACTGTCACTGTACCTTGTTTTATTCCAATATCCGAAAACAGTCTCTTAAGCCAAATGGCCTCTTTACAAGCATGAGTAGCTGCCATATACTCTGCTTCAGTAGTGGATAAAGCAACCACAGCCTGTCGCTTACTCATCCAACTAATTGCACCACCAAACAAAGTAAACACATAAGCACTGGTGGATCTTCTGCTATCAATATCACCTGCCCAATCTGAATCCACATAACCATGGATATCAAGGGAAGTCATGTCTCCAACTGAATTACCATGATAACACAAAGAATACTCTGAAGTACCCTTCAAATATCTGAAGACTCTTTTGACTGCATCCCAATGAACTCTACCAGGATTAGACATATATCTAGAAAGTACTCCCACTGCTTGGGCAATGTCTGGTCTAGTACAGACCATAGCATACATCAAGCTTCCAACCGCACTCTGGTAAGGCACTCTGCTCATGTCTTCCATCTCCAATGGGGATGTAGGACAATCTAAAATAGATAGTTTCGTTCCAACTGTAAAAGGAACACTCAATGGTCTACAATTCTGCATGTTGAACCTCTGTAACACTGAATTCACATACTTACTCTGGCCTAGCTATAGCTTTCTGTTCACCCTATCTCTTCTAATTTCCATCCCAAGAATGTGCTTTGTTGCACCAAGATCTTTCATTTCAAATTTAGCAGTGAGCTGAGACTTCAGTTCTGAAATCATACCTTTCCCTTTACCAATGAATAACATATCATCAACATATAATGCAATGAATAAGAAATGATCACCATCAGATTTATAATAAACACAGTGATCTGATTTAGAATGTTCAAATCCCAAACTCAACACATATGTATCAAATTTCTGGTACCACATCCTAGGACTTTGTTTGAGGCCATACAAAGATTTCTTCAATTTACAGACCAAATTACTTTTGCCTTTCACCACATAGTGCTCCGGCTGTGTCATATAAATATCTTCCTCCAAATCACCATGAAGGAAAGCAGTTTTCACATCCATTTGCTCAACCTCTAAATCATAAGCAGTAGCAATAGAAAGCAAAAATCTAATGGACGTCATTTTTGCAACAGGAGAAAATATCTCACCGTAATCAACACCCTCAACCTGAGAGTAGCCTTTTGCAACCAACCTTGCTTTATACTTCTCAATGCTTCCATCTGAACCAATCTTTTTCTTGAACACCCATTTACAACCAACAGGTTTTCGTCCTTCAAGCAATGGTACAAGATCCCATGTATCATTCTTTTTCAAAGCTGCCATTTCTTTCTCCATAGCAATCTTCCAGGATTCTGCATCATTCATACCTAATGCCTCTTCTACAGATTTCGGTTCATTCACACTAGTATTCAGAGCAAAAATACATCTCCAATCATTAGGTGAATACCTTTCAGGTGGTTGTCTATGTCTTGTAGACCTTCAAACAAGCTGAGTTGGAGGTTCTTCCTCCTTTTCTAAAGATTCAGAGCTAGACGAGCTCTCCTCAAATTCTTGCCTATCTAGGGGTCTCGATTCAACTCTTTCAGGTGTAGAAGGAAGTTGAATCACATCTTCCTTTTTAGTCTGTTCTGGCTGCAATGTAACATAAGGAGACTTAATTTCTCTAAAAATAACACTTCTACTATGAATTACCTTTTTTGCAACAGGGTCCCAAAGCTTGTATCCTTTCACACCATAACTATACCCGATGAAGATACATTTCACAGCCTTGTTCTCCAACTTTGTTCGCTTCTCCTTTGGCACATGTGCATATGCCTCGCAACCAAAAACTCTAAGATGTCTCAATGAAGGCTTGTGACCTGACCATGCTTCCATAGGCGTTTTATCAACAAGAGCTGATGTAGGAGACCTGTTAATCAGGTAGCAAGCAGTGGCAACAGCTTCAGCCCAAAACTTTTGTTCGAGACCAACACCACTCAACATACTCCTAGCCTTCTCCATCAGTGTCCTGTTCATTCTTTTTGCAACTCCATTCTGCTGTGGAGAATACAGAGTTGTCTTATGCCTGTTAATTCCACAGTCTTTACAGAATCTATCAAAATCATTAGAGCAAAACTCACCGCCATTATCAGTTCTCAAACATTTTATTTTTTTTCCAGTCTGCAACTCAACCATTGCTTTAAATTCTTTAAAATGACTAAAAACTTCAGATTTACTCTTTAGAAAATATACCCATGTCCTTCTACTAAAATCATCAATAAATGAAACATAATATGTGGATTTTCCAATCGAAGAGACATCTACTGGACCAAACACATCAGAATGAATAAGATCCAAAACACCACAAGTTTTATGAGAACTCGAGTAAAACTGAACGTGGTTTTGTTTTCCATAAATGCAATGCTCACAGAAATCAAAGTCAAGATTACAATCATTCAAACCTTCAACAAGATTTTTATTTTTCAAGGTCCTTCAACCCTTTTCTCCAATGTGGCCAAGTCTCTGGTGCCATAACATAGTCTTCTCTACAGGTAACTTTGCTTCACACGAAAGAGCACCCTTAGGTACCCAAAAACCATTTCCATCTGCTAAAGGTGAAACCTTGAAATCTTCCAATGAAGTATCCGTAGATTTACTTTTTACAGAAGTGCTATTACACTCAACAGTGTATGCTTCAAGCTTATACAAAGTGCCAAACCTGACACCTCTAGCAACTACCATAGCACCCTTAATCATCTTACATCTTGTTTCAGAAAAGACTACCTGCACACCCGCATCTATCAGTTTGCTCACAGATAACAGGTTTCGTTTTAATCCAGGGATATGCAACACACCATTAATCCCTTTTATTCTACCATTAGAAAACCTGATTCTAACTTTACCTCGACTAACAATGTCTAGAGGTGAATCATCACCCAAGTACACCTTACCTCCATTAAATCCTTCATATTCAGAAAACCAATTTCTATTGGAAGTCATATGAAAAGATGCACTTGAGTCAATTAGCCAGGCATCATTACCTGCATAAGTCGCCAAAGCCGCAATAAATGCATCGCCATCTTCCTTGTCGGACTCAGAATCAGAATCGAACCTTTTCTTTTTCTTCTTCTTCTTTTCTTCTTTGCAGTCCTTACGGATGTGACCCGGTTTACCACAATTCCAGCAAATGACTTTGGACTTTCCAGCAGATTTCGATCTCCCTTTGGATTTGGACTTGTCGCGCTTCTCATTCTTCTTGCCTTTCTCCCTAGGTCTTCCATGAACGGTTAGGGCTTCCTTTGAACTGATGGATACCTTCCTTCGCATCTCTTCACCAAGTAGGGCACCCACCACGTCTTCAGATTTCAAAACAACAGAAGTACTACCGATAGCCATAACAAGAGAATCCCACGAATCAGGCAAAGAGAAAAGCAAGATCTGACATTTCTCCTCCTCGTCCATCTTAACACCGATGGATACTAATTGAGCCACCAACATATTGAATGCTTCCAGGTGGTCTGCAATTCGTCCGCCCTCTTCCATCTTCAAGGAATACAATTTCTTTCTTAAGAAAATTTGATTTAATAAAGATTTCGCTTGATACATCTCACCAAGCTTAGTCCATAGCTTCTTTGCAGAGTTTTCTTCATGGACATTGATTAGAACAGAGTCTGCCAGGCACAGTCTAATTAGACCCTTGACTTTTCGGTCCATAACATCATATTGAGCTGCCGCAGTAGGATCTGAGGGCCTTTGGACATTCGCATCAACAACATCCCAAAGATCTCAATCTATTAGCAGATCTTCCATCTTCAGCTTCCACATCTCAAAATTACTTCCGTTAAATTTCTCCACCTCTATTCTCCCTGACGAACTCGCCATCTGAATATTCCTGCAACAAGATCAAAAAGTGTCTTCTGCACAAACTCCCACTCAAATCTGGATTAGTTCAAAAAACCCAACTGTCCACAATTGAAACCAAAGGTGATCAGGCTCTGATACCACTTGTAAGGAAGTTAAGTAGCGGAAACAAATTCCTACACTAACCTTGAGAGGAGGGTAATGCAAAACTTTTTCAGATCGTTACAACAGTTACAGAAAATAGAAATAGATATAATAGCATTCATACCACAACACAGTGATTTACGTGGGGAAAACCCTTTCAGGAGAAAAACCCCACCCTCCAAAAGCAGCTCAATATTTTATTTAGCAATCAAAAACAGATTACAACATACTTGCAGAGAAAGCTCTTCGCAGGAGTACCATCAATCAGAGATTCAGAGGCAACTCAATAGCCATAAGACTCTTACACACAACCTCTATCTCACACACCTCATAAATAGGAGATACAATACAAGAAACCGTCAAACGGTATTACAAAACCATGGGCTAAAACCACCCAATAAGGTGTAGCCGACCTTATCTCCCTTCTAGATGCCCTATGACATGTTAAAGCACACATCAACATGTGTCGCTCCCTTTTTACAACTCATTTATGTATCCGATACAAATTATTTTTCCTATTTCAGGAGTACAAACTTCCGGAGGCCATAACTTGAGAACCGGGTGTCCGATTGACGAACCGTTTGAAGCGCCGGAAAGCTCGCGAAGTGCTCTATCACCTCATAACCTGCTTTGCCAGTTACGACCACTTTTCAGGGCATTTTGGAGCCTCTAAAGTCCCCAAAATTAAGTTTAAATATTTAATTGCACCCCTCCAAGATGAAAACTTTAATATCTTCAAAACTAGCTGTGACCTTGCGACGCAACTTTACCGGAATGCTTATCTAGCCAACCAGAAGCTTCAGGGAGAGTTTCGCACCATTTCGTGCTCAAATGAAAACTTACTATAAATAGTAACCTCACATAAATGCAAGGTTGAGACACCATTTTTCCCAACAAATCTCCCACTTGTCGAACACGTTGCATGAGCGGAAGGGAATGTCAACACAATGAATCAATTGCTAGGGGCCATAAGGCCCATAGACTCTGAACACCATCTGAACTTCTCTGTGCTCACAACCTTAGTTAAAGCATCTGCAACATTCATCAAAGTTTCCACCTTAACCAGCTTCACCCTACCATCTTCGACCATATCTCTAACAAAATGATACTGAACATCAATATGTTTGGTCCGGGCATGAAATGTCGGGTTCTTAGCTAGGCTAATTGCACTCTGACTGTCACAGTAAACTGTCACTGTACCTTGTTTTATTCCAATATCCGAAAATAGTCTCTTAAGCCAAATGGCCTCTTTACAAGCATGAGTAGCTGCCATATACTCTGCTTCAGTAGTGGATAAAGCAACCACAGCCTGTCGCTTACTCATCCAACTAATTGCACCACCAAACAAAGTAAACACATAAGCACTGGTGGATCTTCTGCTATCAATATCACCTGCCCAATCTGAATCCACATAACCATGGATATCAAGGGAAGTCATGTCTCCAACTGAATTACCATGATAACACAAAGAATACTCTGAAGTACCCTTCAAATATCTGAAGACTCTTTTGACTGCATCCCAATGAACTCTACCAGGATTAGACATATATCTAGAAAGTACTCCCACTGCTTGGGCAATGTCTGGTCTAGTACAAACCATAGCATACATCAAGCTTCCAACCGCACTCTGGTAAGGCACTCTGCTCATGTCTTCCATCTCCAATGGGGATGTAGGACAATCTAAAATAGATAGTTTCGTTCCAACTGTAAAAGGAACACTCAATGGTCTACAATTCTGCATGTTGAACCTCTGTAACACTGAATTCACATACTTACTCTGGCCTAGCTATAGCTTTCTATTCACCCTATCTCTTCTAATTTCCATCCCAAGAATGTGCTTTGCTGCACCAAGATCTTTCATTTCAAATTTAGCAGTGAGCTGAGACTTCAGTTCTGAAATCATACCTTTCCCTTTACCAATGAATAACATATCATCAACATACAATGCAATGAATAAGAAATGATCACCATCAGATTTATAATAAACACAGTGATCTGATTTAGAACGTTCAAATCCCAAACTCAACACATATGTATCAAATTTCTGGTACCACATCCTAGGACTTTGTTTGAGGCCATACAAAGATTTCTTCAATTTACAGACCAAATTACTTTTGCCTTTCACCACATAGTGCTCCGGCTGTGTCATATAAATATCTTCCTCCAAATCACCATGAAGGAAAGCAGTTTTCACATCCATTTGCTCAACCTCTAAATCATAAGCAGTAGCAATAGAAAGCAAAAATCTAATGGACGTCATTTTTGCAACAGGAGAAAATATCTCACCGTAATCAACACCCTCAACCTGAGAGTAGCCTTTTGCAACCAACCTTGCTTTATACTTCTCAATGCTTCCATCTGAACCAATCTTTTTCTTGAACACCCATTTACAACCAACAGGTTTTCGTCCTTCAAGCAATGGTACAAGATCCCATGTATCATTCTTTTTCAAAGCTGCCATTTCTTTCTCCATAGCAATCTTCCAGGATTCTGCATCATTCATACCTAATGCCTCTTCTACAGATTTCGGTTCATTCACACTAGTATTCAGAGCAAAAATACATCTCCAATCATTAGGTGAATACCTTTCAGGTGGTTGTCTATGTCTTGTAGACCTTCGAACAAGCTGAGTTGGAGGTTCTTCCTCCTCTTCTGAAGATTCAGAGCTAGACGAGCTCTCCTCAAATTCTTGCCTATCTAGGGGTCTCGATTCAACTCTTTCAGGTGTAGAAGGAAGTTGAATCACATCTTCCTTTTTAGTCTGTTCTGGCTGCAATGTAACATAAGGAGACTTAATTTCTCTAAAAATAACACTTCTACTATGAATTACCTTTTTTGCAACAGGGTCCCAAAGCTTGTATCCTTTCACACCATAACTATACCCGATGAAGATACATTTCACAGCCTTGTTCTCCAACTTTGTTCGCTTCTCCTTTGGCACATGTGCATATGCCTCGCAACCAAAAACTCTAAGATGTCTCAATGAAGGCTTGTGACCTGACCATGCTTCCATAGGCGTTTTATCAACAAGAGCTGATGTAGGAGACCTGTTAATCAGGTAGCAAGCAGTGGCAACAGCTTCAGCCCAAAACTTTTGTTCGAGACCAGCACCACTCAACATACTCCTAGCCTTCTCCATCAGTGTCCTGTTCATTCTTTTTGCAACTCCATTCTGCTGTGGAGAATACGGAGTTGTCTTATGCCTGTTAATTCCAGAGTCTTTACAGAATCTATCAAAATCATTAGAGCAAAACTCACCGCCATTATCAGTTCTCAAACATTTTATTTTTTTTCCAGTCTGCAACTCAACCATTGCTTTAAATTCTTTAAAATGACTAAAAACTTCAGATTTACTCTTTAGAAAATATACCCATGTCCTTCTACTAAAATCATCAATAAATGAAACATAATATGTGGATTTTCCAATCGAAGAGACATCTACTGGACCAAACACATCAGAATGAATAAGATCCAAAACACCACAAGTTTTATGAGAACTCGAGTAAAACTGAACGTGGTTTTGTTTTCCATAAATGCAATGCTCACAGAAATCAAAGTCAAGATTACAATCATTCAAACCTTCAACAAGATTTTTATTTTTCAAGGTCCTTCAACCCTTTTCTCCAATGTGGCCAAGTCTCTGGTGCCATAACATAGTCTTCTCTACAGGTAACTTTGCTTCACACGAAAGAGCACCCTTAGGTACCCAAAAACCATTTCCATCTGCTAAAGGTGAAACCTTGAAATCTTCCAATGAAGTATCCGTAGATTTACTTTTTACAGAAGTGCTATTACACTCAACAGTGTATGCTTCAAGCTTATACAAAGTGCCAAACCTGACACCTCTAGCAACTACCATAGCACCCTTAATCATCTTACATCTTGTTTCAGAAAAGACTACCTGCACACCCGCATCTATCAGTTTGCTCACAGATAACAGGTTTCGTTTTAATCCAGGGATATGCAACACACCATTAATCCCTTTTATTCTACCATTAGAAAACCTGATTCTAACTTTACCTCGACCAACAATGTCTAGAGGTGAATCATCACCCAAGTACACCTTACCTCCATTAAATCCTTCATATTCAGAAAACCAATTTCTATTGGAAGTCATATGAAAAGATGCACCTGAGTCAATTAGCCAGGCATCATTACCTGCATAAGTCGCCAAAGCTGCAATAAATGCATCGCCATCTTCCTTGTCGGACTCAGAATCAGAATCGAACCTTTTCTTTTTCTTCTTCTTCTTTTCTTCTTTGCAGTCCTTACGGATGTGACCCGGTTTACCGCAATTCCAGCAAATGACTTTGGACTTTCCAGGAGATTTCGATCTCCCTTTGGATTTGGACTTGTCGCGCTTCTCATTCTTCTTGCCTTTCTCCCTAGGTCTTCCACGAACGGTTAGGGCTTCCTTTAAACTGATGGATACCTTCCTTCGCATCTCTTCACCAAGTAGGGCACCCACCACGTCTTCAAATTTCAAAACAACAGAAGTACTACCGATAGCCATAACAAGAGAATCCCACAAATCAGGCAAAGAGCAAAGCAAGATCTGACATTTCTCCTCCTCGTCCATCTTAACACCGACGGATACTAATTGAGCCACCAACATATTGAATGCTTCCAGGTGGTCTGCAATTCATCTGCCCTCTTCCATCTTCAAGGAATACAATTTCTTTCTTAAGAAAATTTGATTTAATAAAGATTTCACTTGATACATCTCACCAAGCTTAGTCCATAGCTTCTTTGCAGAGTTTTCTTCATGGACATTGATTAGAACAGAGTCTGCCAGGCACAGTCTAATTAGACCCTTGACTTTTCGGTCCATAACATCATATTGAGCTGCCGCAGTAGGATATGAGGGCCTTTGGACATTCGCATCAACAGCATCCCAAAGATCTCGATCTATTAGCAGATCTTCCATCTTCAGCTTCCACATCTCAAAATTACTTCCGTTAAATTTCTCCACCTCTATTCTCCCTGACGAACTCGCCATCTAAATATTCCTGCAACAAGATCAAAAAGTGTCTTCTGCACAAGCTCTCACTCAAATCTGGATTAGTTCAAAAAACCCAACTGCCCACAATTGAAACCAAAGGTGATCAGGCTCTGATACCACTTGTAAGGAAGTTAAGTAGCAGAAACAACTTCCTACACTAACCTTGAGAGGAGGGTAATGCAAAACTTTTTCAGATCGTTACAACAGTTACAGAACATAGAAATAGATATGATAGCATTCATACCACAACACAGTGATTTACGTGGGGAAAACTCTTTCGGGAGAAAAACCCTACCCTCCAAAAGCAGCTCAATATTTTATTCAGCAATCAAAAATAGATTACAACATACTTGCAGAGCAAGCTCTTCGTAGGAGTACCATTAATCAGAGATTCAGAGGCAACTCAATAGCCATAAGACTCTTACACACAACCTCTATCTCACACACCTCATAAATAGGAGATACAATACAAGAAACCGTCAAACGGTATTACAAAACCATGGGCTAAAACCACCCAATAAGGTGTAGCCGACCTTATCTCCCTTCTAGATGCCCTATGACATGTTAAAGCACACATCAACACATGTCGCTCCCTTTTTACAGCTCATTTATGTATCCGATACAAATTATTTTTCCTATTTCAGGAGTACAAACTTTCGGAGGCCATAACTTGAGAACCGGGTGTCCGATTGACGAACCGTTTGAAGCGCCGAAAAGCTCGCGAAGTGCTCTATCACCTCGTAACCAGCTTTGCCGGTTATGACCACTTTTCAGGGCATTTCAGAGCCTCTAAAGTCTCCAAAATTAAGTTTAAATATTTTATTGCACCCCTCCAAGATGAAAACTTTAATATCTTCAAAACTAGCTGTGACCTTGCGACGCAACTTTATCGGAATGCTTATCTAGCCAACCAGAAGCTTCAAGGAGAGTTTCGCACCATTTCGTGCTCAAATGAAAACTTACTATAAATAGTAACCTCACATAAATGCAAGGTTGAGACACCATTTTTCCCAACAGTGTATTGGGTAGATGGTCTCAGACACAACCTTTTGAGTGTTGCCCAGCTGAATGATAGTGGACTCACTCTGGAATTAAAAATGGAGTGTGCAAAATCAAAGGAAAGAATGGTGAATTGATGGCCACTGGTATGCAGACCAAAGGTAACCTATTTCAGCTGAATGCAAATGTCAGCACATGTCTTATGGCCAAGTTTGATGATAGCTGGATATGGCATAGGAGACTCTGCCATGTCAAATTTGATAACATTGTGAAGGCCAGTAAGATCAAGGTAGTTAGAGGATTTTCGATACTGAGAAAACTGGAAAATCCTTTGTGTAGAGAGTGTCAACTGGGGAAAATGTCTTCATCAACTTTCAAAGGTAAATCTTTCATTGCAGACAATTTACTTGATCTTGTGCATACTGATTTGTGTGGTCCTATGAAAACTAGGAGTGTGCAGGGAGATAGGTATTTTATGATTCTTATAGATGATTGCTCAAGAATGATGTGGGTCACATTCTTGAAGGACAAGTCTGAAGCTTTTGGAAAGTTCAAAGCTTTCAGAGCATTGGTAGAAAAGGAAAGTGGTAGGAGAATCAAATGCCTTAGAACTAATCAAGGAGGGGAATTCACTTCTGGTGAATTCAACAAATATTGTGAAGACAATGGCATCAAGAGGCAACTATCTGCCCCCTGGACTCCATAGCAGAATGGCTTAGCAGAGAGGAACAACCAGAATGTGGTTGAAGCGGCTAGAACTATGTTGATCCAAGGAAAGGTTGCTCACACCTTTTGGAGAGAAGCAGTGAGCACTGCTGTCTACACAATGAACCAGGTACTCATCAAGAAAGGAAAGGATAAGACTCCTTATGAGTACTGGACTGGTAAGACACTAGTGGTAAGCTACTTTAGAGTATTTGGTAGCAAATGTTATATCAAGAGGAGTGAACATTAGAGCAAGTTCGATGCAAAATGTGATGAGGGAATATTCTTAAGATATTCCACCAAAAGCAAAGCTCTCAAATGTTTCAATAATAGGACTCAGAGAATCATTGAAAGCATCAATGTTAGTGTTGATGAAAACTTTGAGAAACCAGAGGAAACCAATAGTGAGCAAGTAGGAGATGAACCAGTAGTAACCTTCTGGGAACCGGTTGCAAATCAACCCAGTATCAGTAACTGTGCTCCTACACTGGTTGATGATGATGCTGATGAAGATGAGGATGAAGAAGAAAAGCAAGAGGAAGCTGTTAAGAACATACCTAGGTATGTCAAACTCAATCATGATCCAAAGCAGATCATAGGAGATAAAGATGTAGGAATTCTTACAAGAAGCAAGGTCAGAGAAAACTCATGTATGATCTCTGAATTTGAGCCTAAATCATTCAAAGAGGCACATAAAGATGAAGACTGGATAAAGACAATGGAAGAGGAACTTGATCAGATAGAAAATAATGGTACATGGTCTTTGGTACCTAGGTTGGAGCATAAAAATGTCGTTGGAACCAAATGGGTTTTCAGAAATAAGCTAAATGAGGATGGCACAATGGTAAGGAACAAAGCCAAACTAGTATGTAAAGGATATGCCCAAGAAGAAGGAGAAGGCTATGGAGAAACCTTTGCCTCAGTAGCAAGATTGGAAGGAGTTCGTATGCTTCTTGCATATGCAACTTTTAAAAGATTCAAGGTATACCAAATGGATGTAAAATTTGCATTTCTAAATGTAATACTTGAAGAGCGGGTGTATATAGAGCAATGAGATGGGTTTTCCCTATCAGAAGACAGTGACATGGTGTGTAGGCTACATAAAGCCTTGTATGGACTGAAGCAGGCACCTAGAGCATGGTATGAGTGCTTGCACTCCCATCTTGTGAAGATTGGATTTGAAAGAACAAGTGAAGATAGCAATATCTACTTGAAATCAGAAGGAGATCAGATTCTGATCTGTGAAGTATTTGTTGATGACATAATCTTTGGTGGAGATGACAAGATGAGTCATGACTTTGTAGATGAGATGAAGAAGGAATTTGAGATGTCACTCATAGGGGAGATTAAGTTCTTCATTGGACTATAGATTCAACAAATAAGAGATGGAATCTTTATTACTCTGTCCAAGTATGTCAAAGAGGTGTTGAAGACCTTTGGCATGGAAGATAGCAAACCAGTTGGTACACCAATGGTTACCGGTTGTAAACTATCAAAGGAGGATGACTCAGTATTGGTTAATGAGAAGGAATACCGATCAATGATTGGTAAGTTGCATTATGTAGTGCATAGCAGACCGGACATTACATAGGCAGTGGGTATTACCGCTCGATTTTAGAAAAGCCCAAGAGAATCTCACCTAGTAGCAGTCAAGCGGATTCTTAGATATCTGAAGGGAACCATTGACTATGGATTGTGGTATCCATACAATGATGATTTCAACCTAAAAGTATTCACAGATGCTAATTGGGCTGGTAATGTGGATGACCAAAAGAGCATAACCGGTGGTGCATTCTTTCTCAGTGGTAGACTGGTCTCATGGATGAGTAAAAAGCAGAGTTGTATCTCTCAGTCTACAGCAGAAGCAGAGTATGTTGTAGCATTTATGAACTGCACTCAGACTATTTGGATGAAGCATGTATTGAATGGCTTCAAAGTCCTTGTATCTGAATCGGTAAGTATATTTTGTGACAATACAAGTGCAATTAACATCTCCAAGAATCCGGTTTTACATGCTAGAACCAAGCACTTTGAACTCAAGTATCATTTCTTGAGGGAAAAGGTTCAGAACAAAGAGGTGGTATTAGAACATGTTTCTAGTAAGGAGCAGTTAGCAGACATATTCACCAAGCCTCTACCGAAGGCTACATTTACCTATTTGAGAGGTGAATTAGGGGTGCTACCCCTTCAAGAGGTAAATTAAAGGTATGTGCTCCACATCAGTCAGGTCTTACATTGCTATATCTTTTCAAGATTGATGTGTTGAAGGATGCTACTCCCCAAGGGGAGTAGTATAGTGGAACAAGGCAGCTTGTGCCTCCACTTTGGCATTATTGTCAAAGGGGGAGAAGATGTGATGGAGAACAGATATATGCAACTTAGGGGGAGAAGATTTGAAGCAGAGAGATATCCTTGTATATTGCCATCAATACCAAAGGGGGTGATTGTTGGCATATGTGCAGAGTATGTTGACATGATGATATCGTGTTGTCATTGATGTCAATATGCTGAAGAGACAACCGGTAATATGTTGAAGAGAACTGGTTTATTGAAGTTAAGCAACTGGAAAAGTGAATCGGTATAATGTTGTGAACTGGTATATGTGCAAAGGGTGAAGTAGTATGTTTGTTCAAGAGAACCGGTATGTTGAAATGTGAATCGGCATATGGAATGTTTTCTATCAAGGTTTAATAAGGTATGACTATCGGTTGGTAGTCTCAGCCTCAAAGTTTTTGGTTGAAGTGTTTTGAGCCTGTGTGATTCAACCGATGACATTGTGTGATGAGTTAGCATTGTAATAGAGATCAGATTATGTTGCCACGTCAGCCTCATGCACATGAAGGATCTTGCATGAAGGAGATTGATCCTATCTACCTTAGGAATGTGCATAGTCTCTGTAAATAGTGGAGAACGTGTGATGGGTTATCGCCTCCATGAAGCGGTGAAGAATGAACGATGGAGAATGTCTTGAGATCTATTCAAGACCGTTGTATTCAAATGCAAAGTGTTCAATGGTCAGGATTGAACCGACTGAATTGCTCAACCTAAATGTTTAGGGTTTAGGGTTTATGCTACCGACCTATCTGTTTCCTATAAGGTCGATGTAGTGTTTCATGTTGAGGTTGTTGGCAAATGTTGTGTGTGTATCTAAGTGCGGAGATACGTGATTCTTGCCAGACCAGATAAGAGGATTGATACTTGCATAGTGTGTGTGCAGAAGGAAGGAACTAAAGTGGATCTGCATTGGCATTGAGTGCTATTACCAGATCATTGTAATACTTGTTGATCTCTAACCACTTCAACAGTTGGAAAATCCCTTAACAGGGTAGCTTTAACCAGCTTGCTATAAATCCTTTAACAGGATGACTCAAAGCCATTGAGTTCATAAAATCCTCTAACAAGGTAACCTTTAATAGGGTTTAACCCTTAATCAGGTGTTCTAGCCATTCCTTAACCGGGTGATCCCTAATAGGATCAGTTCCTAACAGAATCTATTCTAATAGTATTTAACCAGACTAGGCTCCTAACAGAATGGAGTTCTAAAGAGTTCAAGAACAACTTGTGGGTATTCATCCCCACCGTGGTTTTTCCTAGTTGGGTTTCCAAGTGAAAAATATGTGTGTCATGTGTGATGCCTCTTTCATGTGATGTTTTGTTATTTTCTATTTAGTGGTGAATCATGTTGATCTAGTAAATTATTTTATCTCTGATGATAGATTATCTATTTATGCATAAGGATAAAGTGGAAATGTAGGTGTAGGTTGTGTGGAAAGATAAGTGTTTTCCAATTTATATCTTTCTCAGTCTCATTATGCTTAATCGATAGTAATTCGGTTCAGACTGGTGTTAGTGATTATCAGTTGAGTTCACTATTTGCAGTCAAACTGGTTCAGGAAAAGTTTTTGTGTCTGTACTGATTCACACCCCCTCTTAGTACCGGTTTGGTACTCGCTGTTCATCATTGAGTTATCAGCCCTTCACTGCAACCTGTGCTAAGATTCCTTAGTGAGGCACAATCCCTCTATGCCGAGGCCAATTCCCTCATCAACAGTTCTATGCTTGTCATCGGTCCTAAACTCCTAGTGGCCTAGGATCTTATCCATTTGCGATACTCTGCTCAGGATGAAGAATTAAGGGAAAAGGGGATTGCGGATCGTCGGCAATTGATTAGAAGGATGAATTTTTTCATCAACTGACACAGGGTAATCATGCAGGCTTTGACAACTCTTGCACCCCTATAGTTTTTAGTTTCGAACATCAAGCAACGTATAGACAGGTTTGTTTCATTGGGTCTGCCTTCTTCTTTTCCCGCAGATGGTACTGTGTTAGGAATTGAGCAAATATTAAGCCAAGTTGAGCATTTACAACAAGATAGAACTTTCTTGCAGTGCCTAGGCAATCCTATTTCGGCGGACGAGGTCGAACATCTTTTACACCCTGTGGCCCAATTCTTTGCTCTCCTAAAACTAGTTCAGGACGAACCTGCACCCTTACCTTTTGACAAAGTGATTTGTCTGGATCAACATTTTCAGAATTTAGAGGTGTAAGTTTTACCCCCCAAGGATGAATGGTTGCCATTATAGCAGGCCTTCAATCTGCTCCATCCTATTTTGACACGAGGCCTGGTCTGCCAAACCAGAGATTTTGGGTTCTAGCTTTCTGCAGGCAAAATTCCCCTTTTAGTCGCCAAGAAATATTAACATTATTTTGGAGTTGTCTGCGGGCGGCATTTTCTATCTTTTGGTGGTCCCACCTTTTTTGTTTTTCTAGCTTTCCCTCTCGCATGCATCAAGCGAGGCAGATGTCAGCTCAGCGGGGGTTCTAATCACTTGCCTTTCCTTTTTCACTTTTGCAATAGCACTGAGCTACCATGTGGCGTGGGTTCTCATAACACGACATCCCTCTTGGTCCCACCACCCACCATTTTTTTATCGTGATTCTTTTGTCGTGCATTTGCAGAGGTTAGCAGAGCATCATGAGACTAAAAACTTTAGGGGCAATTTGTTTGGTATGGCCTGTAGGCATGCCGTGACATGTGTAATGAAAAGGCGGTGGAATCCGCAAGTTTGTTAGCGAGCTTGAAGCTCTATTTATGTTAGTTTTTTCGTTGTTGAAGGGGTTCAGAACTTTTAAGAAAAAAAATTAAGTTTTCTTAGTAGGAATTTTTGGCCTTTTGAGTTGTTACTATTTTCTAAAAGAGATTAATCAGATTGTGCCTTTGGCCTTTGTGATCTGTCTTTTAGGTATACTCTAATGGTTTTTTCTGTGCTTTCTATTAGGATTTCAATAACTTTGGAAATATATATCTAAGATTCTGCCGATTAAACTATGTTTTGCACTTGTTATCTGGTAGATGCGTGATGGATATTTCTTTATGTTGTAAGGAAATTTGATTGTATCTTAGTTGTGTTTCTGATTTAGCCATATAAATGTTGAATGGGCTCAAAGACCATATGTATTTGGGTTTTTGTATACTCCTGTCTTCTTAGAAAATACTCTGGTGCATCACCTCAGTAGTTTAGTTTTATTGTTTTGAGTGTTTCCTTCTTTTCCCTTTTCTCAAAACCACAAGGAAGAGGAGGCTTCTCAATCCCGGAGGTTATTTAGTGAAACCTACACAACTGGTCCCCCATCACTGAATTTCCCATAAGGTTGTTTGTTTTCCAAGGTAAAATTTAGAGTCAACAATTACCATTAATAACTTCTCCAAGCATGTTTTTGCAACTCGAGTGTAATATTGAGCTATTAATTAAATCATTTACTAAGGTTGCTTATGTTAAGCACATAGATATAGTGAGAGAGGGGAGTGAATTAATATATGCCAATTTCAACTTGATTGGTATTAACTACCATTAATAACTTCTCCAAGCATCACAACCAATCTGAAACCCATATCATCATTAGTATAATTTACCAATCTTTCCTTAATTATGAACCAACTAAACAAAGAACATACATCCACACAAATAAACACCGGATTTATGTGAAAAGATATAAGAGAAAAGACATTATGAGAATAGCTAATTGGATCTACTATCCAAATCTAGCCTCACAAAGAAATAATATAGAACCTACACCATGTACTAGGCACCAACTTATCGAAGACACCGATCCCTAATTATATTTGTAGGTACCAACCTACAAAAGACACCAATCCCCTAATCCAACATCTAAGCACCAACTCAACATGTGAGTCACCGATCTCATATAGAATATAAGAGATATATGTAATGCAGACGTTCAAGATTGAATACTCAACTTCTTGATCAAATCAACTTTAGAACATCCTCACACTCTAGCCAACTTTTGAACATCCTCGGTCTGTGCATATGATGTATAGATGAAACCATAATCATACTACTCATTTAGAATCAGCCACATATTCATACATCAACTATAACAAGACACATAAGGAATAAACCTAGATCAATAAGATATACATTACAATGATAGTAACATTCACAAGTCGGCCTGTAACATTATTACACCATTCATATGTTAGCCTCAAATAGATTCCTTAACCAAACATGTAATAGATCAAGTCCTAAAGGCCACACTTACTCCATGAGAGAGGATACACTATGTGTTACCTAAAATGAACTCTACTAGCACCAAATAACCTTTACACACTTCCTATAGCTAGCACATAGTATCCTTCTCTAGCACATCAATCTAGAAGACTAGCATAGTTGACCAAATAGCACAATGTTCACACTTTGTTACCTCTAAATTTCTATCTATTATAGCTTAGCTTCTGAAACTCTAGAATATGATACTTCATATGTAGCTTTCCTTTACTTGCAAACCGCAAGCCATAACACTCAACTACGATAAAATGTAGAGACAAACATTATGATAGTGCAATTGAGTGCACACACTATTTTTTACCAACAAACCTCATAAACATACTGCTAGATAGAAGCACATGTGATAGATAATTGGGAAGAACCAATATCAAAGTATAATGATAACATTAAGAAAGGTATTAATCATAACTTCTTATTGTCCTTCTGGAACTCAAATTCTCAGATATAGTCATGAAAGTAATTGAACCCTTCTTGATGCCTTGACATCATTGACAACACTAACTGTACCTTTGACATCAAGGACAACAAGTTATGTTCTTCTTGAGAATAAAACTCCTCATAAACAAGTTCTATCTATCAAGTATTTTGGCTTTCTCTCTCCCCCTTTGTCATCAATGGCAAAGGGACATCTAGAACTTTCTTTTGAGACATTATCTCCCCCCGTCAAGAAAGAATCTTGCACTAATACATCTTGTATTTCACCACAAGACCACAAAGCCTTCTTGTGGTAGGAAGTCAACGCTCCCCCTTAACTTATGATATTTTTCAAGCATAAAAAAGGAAAGATCTCTCTCTCTCTCTCTCATATTATGCTTGAAGAACTCAAATGTATTGTCATTCTCTTACCTTTTATACCAAGGCTAGATTTTATATCTTTTACCAAACAAACATTCTATTTCTTTGGTCTCATTCAGATCCTCAACTTCAGTGCTCCAACCATCCACTATAGTATTGCCATAAATTTCTTCCATGGCTTCAAATTCTTCAACACTGAGTGCATCACAGTAACCTTTATCTCTGGATTTATCACCTTAATTTGGGCATGAAATATTGTATGAGGGATTATTTATTTTTATATAGTTTTGTTCCTCTTATATTCTTTTCCACACCTTCTTAGATTCCTTTCTTTGAACCACAAAGTTGCTTATATTTAGTTTAGAAGTCTTCACAAAATTACTTCAACAATGTATTGCAATGTGTACAAAGTTGTTGTAATTTGTGTGTGTAGAATTGTGAGAAAACTAAATTGATTGAAAAGAAAATAACAATTTGATGCAATGAAAACAAGGATTAGTGAAAAACCAATATGAGATCATTTAAATAACATCCTCAACCATAAACATAATAAACTCAAACCCTTTCAAAAGATATCATGAAAGATTAGTAAACAAGAAGCTAGCTAGGAAATGAACAAAACCAAATGAACTTCCCCATGATGCTCCTTATGCCATGGATCCTCCTTGTCCTCCTCCTCTCCAAGATCCTATTATTATTTGACGTATGCCCTCAGTTTGAGCACTTAGCACAAAAGGGATGTCAAATGGAGGATTGGAGATGGTTGATTGTGTCAAGTGTTGAATGAGGATGCAAATGAAGTATTATAGGTTAAATAGCAATTCCAACAAGTGGAAGAGATAGAACCTAATATAATGGCTTCCTAAAAAAACACTCAAATTCTAAGTAACAATGATAATGAACCTATAGTAACAATGCTTCCTCATTTGCTTGAGGATGATGGATCCTTTTATAGGAAAAATAGAGGATTGGATGGTCAAGATTAATCTGGTTTAGCAAAGGCTAGGATTGCATGAGAGGAGCATGATCCTCAATCCATGCTTGTAACTTGCACCAATTTCATGGTGACAAGTGGCAACATGAGAGGGCTTGAGAGGAGAGGGTTACTCTCCATGGTTGGGATTAATGGATAAAGCTTTTATCCAAGGGTAAGGTTATTATACAATGGATAAAATCTTGTGCAAAGTTTACCCATGGTTAAGCCTTGACTAAATGGTCAAGACCCATGTGGGTTAGTGTGTTGAAGGAGGGAAACATTAATGACTTTGTAAGAGTCCTTCATGTGTGGGAATGTGCATGGGTTAAAAGTGGGTTATTTTGGCATTTACACTAATTTGGAAGGGGTTAGAAAGTTCTAGAAGAATAGTTAGTTGGTGAGGGTAAATAGGATTTATTTAAATAAAAAGTTATTTAAATGCGCAACTTGCATTTGTAGGAAAATGCAAGTGAGTGGGGGGATTTATTTAAATATGAAAGAGGGTATTTAATTAAAAAAATATTATTTGTTTATTAAATCAAAAGTCAGAATATGGTTTAAGTTAATTAAATCAAATAAATTGAATAATTTATTTAATTAATAGGAGAAGAGGGTTAGGGTGAATTTAATTAATTGTTGACTGATAGTTAAATAATCAAATAAATGTCAATTATTGATTTAATTAAGTGGATAGATTTGGGTGTCTACACAATCTAACCTACACAATTAATCAAGCCCACACACATGTTTAGGATGCTTTTAAAAAGGAAATTTAGATGAACAAATAGCAAACAAATTAAAACACACTCTGAATATCCTGATGATCCTTTGGTTTGATGTGAGCTCTATTTCACATTTCCAAGGATGTTCAAAAGTGATCTATGATGATTGATGCAAGATGCAAACTAAACTAAATGAAGTTGCAAAATGGATGCCTAACTATGGATGCAAAATGGAATTATGGTGATATACTTCAAAAAGAGTGGATAATTTGTGAAGAAAAATAGAAGGATTAAATAGGCATGGATGAAGAGAGAAGATGCTTTGGAGACGTGCCACTTGTCCCACTTGAGAGAAAGTCACAATGCAAGAGATGACACATGTCCTCTCAAATACCAAGTGTAACTCATGATGACAAGTGGAATCAGAGCCATGTGTCCATTTGGGAGAGAAACACCCAAATAATTTGATTCTTTTCCAAATATTTGAAAAATCACAAATGTGTACACATGGGATAAAGTTGGTTATAAGGATAGGTTTGGTAAAAAGATCAAGTTAGTTAGTGGGTTAGGATTAGGAGATGGGTTAGAAGGGGGTTTGAGTTAAAATCCATATGCTGTTGTTGGGTGAAACACTCAAGATAATATCTCTCAGAAGGCAAGATACACTCCCTCCTAATTATAAGGGAAGGCTCCCCCTTTCTACTGCAATTATTCTACCTTCTTCTACCTGCTAACTTTACACTAATCAAAGGTACAACAACAACTTAGCTCTATTTTTTTTAGAACCAGTTCCATTTAATTATCTTTTAAGAATAGACATTTCCCTTAATTTAAATAACTTGAATACTTGCAATAATACTTTGTGTAGGGGGAAAAGTGAGACTAAGTATGGAAACCCTAATCCCACTCTCATACACACTCATGGAATTCGAAAGAGCCTAGGGAGGTAATGCACTTGGAATACTTCTTATGAGGAAGAGAGAGCTATGGATTACCTCTTAGGTTTTCTATTCCTTTGCTATAAATGAGAGAGATGAATGATGCAAAAATGCAATCTAACCTAGAATGCAAGTAAGCAAGCAAACCCTAATATGAGAATGCAGATCAAAGGACAACTGATATATTGTTGAAAAGTACAGATTAGAAGACAATCAGATGTGCACCTATGTTTGAAATCTAAGCAGAAATGTCTAGGACCAAGGTGCCACACCACTATCCTGATTCTGCACTTCTGGAGCTGCAACTAACAAGATGAATTCTGGAGCTTGCAAAGTACTATTCTGCCAAATCTTGCTGATAGAGGGCAAGACCATGACACCACACCATTGTCTTGGGTAGGAATAGGGTGCCATGCCCCTATCCTTGGGGTTTTTTCTAAGATGTGCAACCCAAAACTGTCCTTGTGTGCTCTTCTAGTTCTAAAACTTCCATCGACTCTCAGATCTGAACCTGTACCTGAAGTTGAAAAAAGGGTTCAAGGTGGCTATATGGGATTTGCCTTACTCAAACCCCTATGTTGGTGATTTCCACCTCCATAAATAGCTGATAATTTACTGAAAAATGTGTGTGCAAGAACCTTGTGTGTGTGTAAGATCCTAAGATGAAAGCAAGCACTCTAGAGCAACCCTAAAGAGTAAACCCTAATTGCTTATAATTGACAAAGTAAATTCTCTAAATCTACAATGGAAAGTGATCTAAAGCATGAATGAATCAAAATGAAGCTTATGCAAAGACATGAAAACAACATGAAACCGTAGCCAACCCCAAGGGAGAGGTACGAGCCAATCGTCAGTCGGTGATCTCCTATTGTTCTTCTACATCTTCAAAATCCCCCAATTGATAAAATGATACTTGATGAATGTTTGATGGATGAATGTTGAATGTTGTTGAAGACTTCAAAGATCTACTCTTTTGCTGCAAAGAAGGCTCTAATACTCCAAAAACTTGCTCTTAGATTCTTAGAAGAAGACCCCTTCAAATGAAGAAAGAGAGCTCTTAAGTATTAAACCCTAGATCTTAATTTTAGGCTGACCTAGGATTTGAATTTCCCATTGATATTTTGGGGCTAAGCATTATTATATCATAGGATTGTGCTCCTGAAATATCGAGGAAAAAGTCATGGACCATGTGCATTCCCGCCACTGTTTGACCAACTTTTCACCAAATTTTCAAGGCCGTTAGATGTGATGATATTAGAGCACACCCCAAAGTTACAACTGATTTTGAGATGTTTTGATATGCAAAATCAGGCCTAAACTATCAAAATAAGACATAATTAGGGTTTATGATTAAATGATACATTGGAGGAATAAGATGAAAAGGGGCACACTTAGGGTAAAGGGCCCAACTTTGTAATATGTAAAGTGATAAAACATGACCTTATGTTTAATTAAATTAATTGATTAAATGCTTAAAGGGGAATTAGAAATGCAATATGCAAGACACACTAAGGTGGGTACTAACCCAAGTGTGAAATTGTACCACCCTAGCAAGGGTGTACAATTTACGATACTATATTTAACCCCCACTTTTGCAGTCATATGACACTACTTGCATATGCAAGATAAAGTACAGAAAAATAAACATCTTTTGATAAAAGGATATAGCCATAAGTTGTTGGATGAAGCCCCTGACGGTATCTGCAGTACATAGTTAGGAACCACACCCTACAAAACCACATGTTAGATCACAAAATCATCTAATGCTTACTAAGTAAGGTGATGAAATTCACAGGTAGCTCTATGCCCCCCTATTTTGACTTGCTTATTAGTGAGGTGAGATAGGGTATCATGTTTTCCATAGCGAATTATGATAAAGATTTTGTTGAAGCAAGTTCACACCAAGACTTGATTATTCATCCAAGCACATTATGGAACTAATGCAGAGTGAGAGAGAACTCATGATTCCAATGCCACTGATGGTGCGATAATTGGAGCTTCCTAGCTCAAGATATGATAGATTGAAGAAAAAGTGCAGAAATTAGGGTTTTAACTTAAAAACATAAAATCAAAAAGTGTATAGCACATAAATATGAAAGTGACACCTTCATTTGTCACTTTCTAACTTTTTGGCACTATTCATTGCAGAGGATCCCACATATTAGCCATCATTCCTCGACACTGACCTAAGTGACCTACATGGATGGAGATCCTATGCCAGTCTGTACTCACTACCTGACCACTCGACAAGGTGAGTTGACATTCCGTCGAATCCCTTTGACTTTTTCATGCTTTCATAGTTTTTTAAGAATGATGATGTCATCACCAAGTCTAGGTCTGGCCACCCTCTTTGGATACCTAGGGGTCCTACGGTGCCTTGGTCCTCCTAGGGCACCATGGTCCCAAGGGGGCACCCTGGTCCCATCTGGGTGCCTTGGTCCCAATAGGGCACCCTGGTCCACCTAGGGCATCCTGGTCCCTATTTGGGGCGACCAGTGGTGACACAGGATCAGGCGATGACTGTTAGAATTGATAGAATGATTGCATTAATTTAGATGATAATGATGATTGATTATTGATGATAGAATGCTTTTATTTTTGTAGATATTGCCATACATCTGTGAGCATACCGTTGGTCTCACCTTCCAAAGCCTTCAGGAGTAGATCCCAAGGCTGACAGCGGGGGAGAGGGAGTTTCTACATGCAGTTTGCTTTTGGGATGCGATGACTATGTCAATCATTAGATTCCATTTTGCAATGTTGATGGTGCTAATGGAGAGGTGGGATGCAGACACCTTGACATTCTCACTACATGTGGGAGAGATGACGGTCACCCTTGAGGATGTATACCACATTTTGCACCTTCCCATTAGGGGAGAGAGCATGAGATATTGGTTTGACCAGACAAAGGAGGATTACAGGAGAGAGCAGGTATATGTTGTGGGGAGAGTGATACTTAGACAAGGGGTCATATCATGGTCAGCTGGCTCCTACACCCTACCGGTGAGGTTCCATTAGTGAGGTGACTCATGATTGTGACCCTTGCACTAGCTGTGTGCCCTAATGGGTGCGATACACATATGCATGACTCATCTACACTATCTAAGCAATGGAGATACAGAGGAGGGTATACTCTTAGGGTCGGAGCATGCTTGCACATCTCTATCATGACCTTGGGGAGTATGTGTTTGCACATGGATGTAGCTTGATGACATGCACACTACTACAAGTGTGGATGTTCGAGCATATTACTTGCATGAGGCCTATTGGAGCTCCCATAGAGCTAGTCCCAGAATAGCCTAGGGTATTTGCTTATCTTCTTACCCACGAGTGGCGATTCGATGATCTCTTACATTGGAGATTGAGCTTAGATAGATTGACAATAGGCGAAGTCATATGGAGACCCTACCTCAAGATGTACATGTGGGCAGGGATAAATAGGCAGATGTTCAACATGTAGAGGAACCATCTACTAGAGGGGCGGTACAACCACATAGTCATTCCCTTCTACTTTGATTGAGTTCAACAACAGTTCGAGTTTGAGCAGTGTGTTCCTACTAATGTGCCTCTGTACATCCGACACTCACACGTGATGTCGAGGCTAGAAGCCATTCCTAGGCATACCAGTGATGAGATTGATATCACAGATTCAGACGGGTCGGATCAAGACATTATGGTAGACTATAAAGATGATTCAGGCGCACACCAATGAAACATCACATGGTGGGGGAGGACATACTCTGGAGCCATCTTCCTAGCAAATTTTGTTGGAGGGAACCCTGGTCCATGGAGATAGTCAGGCGATGGAGAGGGATCCAATACATTTAAGGAGGGCTCAGATGACCAGGTTGACGATAGTGGAGAGCAGGAGGCAGGCAGAGACGAAGATGACGAGGATGAGGAGGACAAGGATGAGGATGAGGATGAGGAGGAGGAGGAGGATGAGGAGGAGGAGGACTATTGGCATTTTTAGTTTGTTGGCATTTTGCATATAGATTTCATTAATGATATGTTGTCATTGATGTCAATTGAATCGGTAATGGTATTTATGTTATTGCTGATATTGTTGTTTTTGAGATTGGCTAGTAACTGGTAGGAAGAGCTTTGTGGAAGATGTTGTAAACCAGTATGTTAAGCTTGTGAGTTGAACCGGTAAACCGGTGTAAAGGTTTAAACCTTTCTATGGAATGTAAACGGTAAACCCTACCTATTGTTTTTGTTAAACCCTAACCGATCAAGTTTGTTGGTTTATTATCTGATGAGCGGTAATGAAGGAGACACGTATGATCATTGTATGAGGATAAGTTCAGATTTTTTTGGCATGTTTGTTTGATGTCTTGGGAAGGAGCAAAGTGGATTGCATCTAATGCATAGCACGTGATGAGTTACAAAGTTTGATGAAGCGGTGATCATGGAGCGGTTGGAATTTTCTTGAAGAATGTGAAGAGATTGTTATGATTTCTAACAATCAAGATTGTATGAACTTGTTTGTAATCTCGATGATGAGAATTAGGTTTTTGTTGTGTTACTGACCTAATTGATTTATATTTAAGGTCGATGAAGTTGTTTGTAAAAGTTGTTAGCAAGATTGGCAAAAACCTGTTGAGTGTGTAGTTGCCTAGCCGGTGAATGGATTTGCACTTTGAGTAAAGGCATATTGAAGCTTAAAAGGATCTGATCAGGTAGATGTAGTGCTATTAAGACAAACAAAGAAAACCTGTTGTTTTCTAACAATTATAGTATAAGTGAAATCACTTAACCAGGTAAGCTCTAAAAAGCTTGGTTACTTATTAAATCCTCTAACAAGGTGGTCCATTAGCTTGGATTCTTAAATCCTCCAGCGAGGTTACTCCTAAAAGGGTATTGTGCTTTTCATCAAGGCGTATTTGTAAATCCATTTGTGAGATTTTGCCAAGATCAAGAGCTCAATGAAATGTACAAAATAGAGACACAATATAGGACAAGAATAAACTGTATTCTCATCAATAGAAAATGATCAATAATATCAATTACATACAATGTAGATGAGCTTGCTTATATAGGCAAGGCTAGGGATATGTGAGCACACAAACATGACATGTGGCTCAATAAGAAACAAGGGTAGGTAGGAAATAGGTGTGGGTAGGTAGGAGAAATAATATAATAGTCCACATGAGGTGGATCACCCACTGAATGTGGAGTGTAACAACAAGATCAACACCATAAAAGGTGGAATTTCTCCTACACACACTATCCCAATGTGGCACAAACACCCAAGTGTCTCATATCTAAACTACTACAAAATGCATTTCCTAAGTAAACTTAAGTAAGTGTAATAATATCCAAGATGAATAATTATTTACACCAACACCCCCCCTTAAGTGCAACTTAGGGGAATGCACTTAAGTCTACAATGCAACTAAGCAATGCAAGATGGGTCCCGGCTATGCAGGCCTGTTAGGTACCCATGTACAAATGCAAATGCATGAAAACCAATGCAATGAAATTTCTCACAAAGTGGGGAAAGAGAGAAAAACCCAATGGGAAAAAACCCTCCCCCAAAAGAGAGATGAAAACATACAAGAGAACTCTCATAGAAGAATGTGAAGGACAAAACCCCATGTGAGGAAAAGGTCCCCCCCATATGAGAGAAGAAGAGAAGCTAGGAAGCCCCCCCTCAATGTGGAATCGACACCAATGATAGAAGCTCGATGTATGAAGAAACTGCTCCACGAACGTCAAACAACATTCCTCCCCTTAGGAAGAAACAAAACCAAAGGTGTATCCATGAAGTCTCCCCAATCATGAAGGGAAGCTGTATGAAGAAAACTCATGATGAAAGGAATCTCTAAAAACTGCTCAAGTGTCCCCATTTCGATGTTGAAAGATACCCCCTCCAAAGGTGGTAAACTGTGCCACACTGCTGAAAAAGGCACTCCAAGATCTAGTGGAGATGGATGTAGAACATGTCCCAAAGATTCACATGTCTCCTCAAAAAATAAAGAGACCTCCTCCAACTGCTGTACATAAGTATCCGCAATCATGTCAACCTCGAAAGAATGATCATGTAGAGAATGAACAAGAGGGTCAGAGTGTTCTCTCACAACAATCGAAGAAGGATCATCTTCATCAAAGAGAAGATGAATGTCATCAATGATGTCTCCCAACTCTGCAATGTAGGATTCCACAAACAAACCTGCAATGTCTGTCAAGTAATCATCCCATGAATCTGAAGCTGGAAGACAACGAATATCCTGCTGCACTGAATCACATGAAGGTAAAATTGTCGCACTATCCGCATCATCAGGTGCAATAGGTGATGTGATATCAATATGAGGAGATGAAATACAAGACTCAAGAATGGGTTCACATGTGAGAATCCCCATGTTCAAGTGCCCAAAGTTCTCCTCAAAATCTGAACCATCACAAGAAGTGTGATCATCATGTATAGAATCATCAAATGTGAAATCATCATCATCAACAAAATCTAAAAAGGAGTATAACTGAGATGCATGATCAACCACCCCAGTCGCAATGATAGCTCTAGTCTCCAAGTCTCTAATGAAAACTGGCTTAGGTGTGAACTCCACAACCCTCTTAGTTGTGCCATGTGTGATTTGATAGATAGAAAGGAGATTGTTTGTCAAGTGGGGTACACACAACACATCATTGAAGGAGTTATCCCCAATGTCAATAGATCCTTTCCCAATCACATCCATGTATGTATGATTGCCCATCAAAATCTGTGGCATGGTGCAAGGCTCAAATGTAGAGAACATAGATTGTGAAGATGCCATATGATGAGAAGCCCCTAAATCTAGAAGCCATCTCTCTGAATCATGACTGATAGTAGCACATAGAGCTTTTCCTTTTCTTGTTCCAAAAGAGTGAGTCTTCTCACTTGTAGAAGCCATGAATGCTTGCCCTTTTCCTTTTGAATGTGAGGAAGTGGAATTTGATGAATCATCCTTCTTGTAGACTTTAGGCAAATCAATGTTATGCTTTTTGATGATATGTGTGAGCTCATCAATCTTCTTAGAATGGCAATGATGCTCCTCATGACCAATCTTTTTACAATAAGCACAAGTAGGTCTCTCCCTCTTTGGTGAATTATCTCTCTTGGAAGAGGATGAATCTCCTTGTTGTGGAGAAGATGGTGCTTTTTCCTTAGGCTTTGATTGCCATTTCTTCTTGTTTGAGTTGTCCTTTCCTTGATTTCCTTCGTTCCCTTGATTTGCCACTAATGCTTGAGACTTAGAAGCCTTAAGAATGCCCATGCTTATCAACTTAGTTTGTTCCATCATCAACATTTCATTGAAAGCATCAAATGTAGGTATTTTGTAGCTTGAACCCATTGTCATCCTATGGGTTTGGAAACTAGAAACAAATGCTGCATATTCTTGTGGAAGTTTGCCTATCAAGTTGAATATCAATTGAGTATCCTTCTTATCAATGCCACAATCTTTGAGTTGTGCCCTCAGCTCATTTGCCTTAGTGACATAATCTTGTATAGTATCAAAGTTCTTGGAATCTAACATGGTGAGATCACTATCAATTTGATATCCCCTAATCTCATCAACTTGACCATACAAGTCTTGAAACTTTTGCCAAACATCCTTGATTAGAGTACACTTCTCAATATGAAAAATGAGATCCTTTGATACATACTTTCTTAAGGTACCAATTGCCATGATATTTTTAGTGAGCCAATCCAAGTGACCAACTGGATCAACCTTAGGATCAACGGGAGCAACAATAGTTCCATCAATGTAATGAGTGAGTCCTTTTTCCATAAGTTTACTCCATGCATCAATTTTCCAAGTAGCATAATTATGAGGAGTTAAGAGAGGAAACTTAGAAGAACCCATAGCAACAAAAAGGAAGGAGCACAATAGCACAAAAGCACAAGAGACACCCCCTCAAATTCAATCAATCAAAGTACCCCCCCCCAAAGTGATGATTTTGGCACTTTATACTTAGTGCGATTACAGTGAGCCACTTGCAAAACAAGGCAAAGTGGACTTATGATGCAGATTTTACAACTTCTCAAATGAGATACAAGAGACTTCAATCAATAGTGCAATGAATCTAACTGAGATTCAAACAAATATACAAGTACCAAGAGAGCCAAAAATGGCCAAAATCTAAAAGTACAATTTCTACTTAAAATGGCATCAATTTGATAGCATCATGTGAAAGTAGATGAAAAAATATGCACTTTCAAAAAAAATGGCACCTGAAAAGGAGGTCGTATGACCCTAAACGAAGCCTCTGAAGTTGCAAAAACTAGGATTACTCAGGTATAGTCACCAAAAACTGCATTTTCTGAAAAATCCATGCATCAAAATCAAAAAATTTCTTCACCACTACGGAGAGCATGAAATTATAGCCCATTTAAAAAAAAATTGCTCGAAAAAAGGAGCAAAAATGAGCAAGATATCATCGTCTGAAGTTGAACTGCAAAATCAGAAATGCAAATGAGAGGGGGGTCAAAATTTTTTCAAACCCTACTGACGTGTGCTGATATCAGAAAATCACTTGATTAAATTTGACGACCATCTGACCATCACAAAAACTTTGCCTCCCTGCTGACTGGGCATCTGTACTGTACGGACTGCTAACTATGCAGATGACTGTGCAGTACGGATGATGTCGTGGCACTGTACAGACGGGCTGCGTGGCGTAGTGACTATGTGTATAGAGGTGTCGTGTCACTGTGTATGGATTTTCCCACGGGCCAATGGCTGCCTACCATGTGGCGGATGCGGGGCCATCTGTCTTGGTTGTCACCGGCAGAGGGAGCTGCTGGAGCCGAGGGGCTGGCGGGGAGAGTGAGGCTGCCGATGGCGGCGTCGGAGCTAGGAGGATAGGAGCGACCGGGGTTGAGGATGCCAGAGGTGGCGGTGGCCACGAGCAGAGACTGAGGGGGGCGGCATGGGCAGCGGCGGTGAAGACCGGCAGCGGCACGGGGAACTCTGCGGCGGGTGACGTGACTCGGCGGGGACAGAAGGCGGAGACCGGCGGCAGGGAGCTCGGCGGTGTGAGGGAACTGAGGCAGCCGACGGGTACACGACGCGGTGGCATGGCGATCTGCAGGTACATGGTGTGGCGGCATGGATAGGTACGCTCCAACAACAGGTACCTGCGATACTTGCAACACACGTACAATAGAAGGGGGGGGGTCTGCAGACCCCCAAAAAACTCTTTTTGCTTTTTTTTGTTTTTTTTTTTATTTTTGATTTTTGATCCTTTTTTTTTAAAATTTTTTTCAGAAAATAAATTTTTTTTCTGAAAAATTAATAAAAAATTTTGAAATTCGTACAATAATAGCAAAATTGGCGAAATTTTTTTTTCTCACCAAAATAGGCCAACTTTATAACCAATAACCAAAATTCATGGAAATGACCTTCTGGACGTAATGGTGGGGTTGGATCTGGTCTAGGATGCCTCCAAAAGATGCTGCTCCTCAGATTTACCTCTTGACGTCACAATAATGCCTCTTCAAGACGAATCAATGAAGCCCCAATGGCTCTGATACCATGTGAGATTTTGCCAAGATCAAGAGCTCAATGAAATGTACAAAATAGAGACACAATATAGGACAAGAATAAACTGTATTCTCATCAATAGAAAATGATCAATAATATCAATTACATACAATGTAGATGAGCTTGCTTATATAGGCAAGGCTAGGGATATGTGAGCACACAAACATGACATGTGGCTCAATAAGAAACAAGGGTAGGTAGGAAATAGGTGTGGGTAGGTAGGAGAAATAATATAATAGTCCACATGAGGTGGATCACCCACTGAATGTGGAGTGTAACAATAAGATCAACACCATAAAAGGTGGAATTTCTCCTACACACACTATCCCAATGTGGCACAAACACCCAAGTGTCTCATATCCAAACTACTACGAAATGCATTTCCTAAGTAAACTTAAGTGTAATAATATCCAAGATGAATAATTATTTACACCAACATTAACTGGGTGATTCCTAACCGGAATTAGTTCTTAACAGGATTTATTGTAAAGCTTTAATAGGCTTGGCTCCTAATAGGGCAAACTTCAGAAGAGTTCAGATAGCTATCCTTGTGAGTTTCATCTCATTGTGGTTTTTACCTATTTGGGTTTTCCATGTATAAACATTTGTGTCAAGCGGTGAATGTTTTTGTTGTTATGATCTTATTTGTGATTTGATTAACTTTTGATAAGGCATGATAACTAGAAGCATTGAGAGATGAATATGTTGAGATATGATTAAGCATTGTTGATGTTTACAAAGATTGAAGTTGTTTACTGTTAAGTTGTCATAACAGTCAAACTGGTTGATGTCAAGTATTCTTATGAATATTGATCTTGACTATGATAAGTTTACTTTGTGTGGTTGAATTTGAGTTTGGGAACTTTGTATCAGTTTTTCAGTACACTGACTCACCCCCCCTCTTAGTATTCTATCGAATACTTATTCTTTCATCATACCATCAAGGACAAGGAGGAGGAGGAGGACGAGGATGAGGACGAAGATGAGGATGAGGAGGATGAGGAGGAGGAGGAGGAGATTGAGGAGGAGGAAGAGTCATACCATAGCCCTAGATCCACTGAGTTTCCCACTGCAGGCGAAGAAGGACCCTATAAGGGGTCCTAATCCTAGTCCCCATCAGCCCACACCTACTATACAAAGACAATATGAGCGTGAAGATCCTAGTGGGTCCCAGTCTTAGGCGGTCTCTTTCCACGATCCCTACTGGTGAGAGGGAGATCTAGGTAAGGTGTCCAATTATTGATTAACTTATGTATCTTACTTGTTTAGATTTGATGATATAGAATGTTACTGATAAAAAAATTTCTCTCTTTCTTGCAGCTACCATCCAGGAGTGGTGTTCTCTTATTCAAAATGTAGTGATAGACCTCATCGTGACTGCGAACATTCTTAGTTCCTCACAGATATCGCACAGATCCCAAAGGAATGTAGGACGACATGAGGCCCTTTTCTCCCCTATTCAGATGAAGAAGGAGGTCCCACGAGAGAGATTACAACAGATAGAGCGTGACCTAGCTGCGTCATAGACAGAGGTAGCCACATACTGTGGGATTATGATGGAGAGGGATCGCAAGAGCTCCTAGCGGTCCATATCATGATACACCCCCATGGGACCACCCTCACGACCAGATCAGGAGGGGGCATCTAGCCACCATCCTCTAGCTACTAGTCTAAGGGATGGGAGATGATCTTGATGTATTGATGTATATATTATGATACTCATGGATATGTTATTTTAATGCTTAAACAATATATACATTGCTTAGATTAGAAGTAACATATTGAGTGATGAACATGTATGTCTAATTTTAATTCCCATGTGATTGAATTATCAATGCTTCATGATTAAATTGATACATGTGTGATTTAATTAAATAACTAAGTGTAGTCACATAAATCTATCCATTTTAATTAAATAAATATTTTCTATTTATTTGATTAAAAATCCACTAGCCATCAGTTAATTAAATTAATATTTAATTAATCCTTCTTCAGAATATTCTCCTATTAATTAAATAAATTATTCAATTTATTTTAATTAATTCATTAAACCAAATTCACAATCAATTAAATGAATAAATCCTATTTATATAATTTAAACCCCCTTTCCTCTTTTAAATAAATTAAATAAAAAATTTATTTAAATCATTAAAATCCCCCCAACTTGCATTCTCCTAAAAATGCAACTTGCACCTATTTATTGAAATAAATAAATTTTATTTTAATAAAAATCCTATTTTCTCTCACCCACCAAACCCACTTGCAATCCTAACCCCTTCTAGATTCTTCTAACCCCTTCCTAATTATCCTAATCCATCCCCTAATTATTGTCACATTCCTAAGCAACTTGAAGTCACTTCTCAAAGACTCCAAAGTCTTTGAAAACCATTAAATGCTTTGTGTGTTCAACAATCTAACCTCTAAAGTCTTCCAAACCACTAATGGCTCTTACATGACCATTTATGGTTAAATCCACTTGCACCCATGGTTAGGGACTTTGACCCCCAACTCAACCCTCATGTAACCCATGTGTCTCCTCAAACATTTATTGATTTGACCATGGTTATCCTCACTAACTCTTGCACAAGAGTATATCCATTGGATAAAAGCATTATTCTTTGAGTAATGAATTTATTCACTCAACCCAACCTTAACCTCACCTCCCAAGTTAACCCTCAGGTCATGTCAAGCATTTAATGCTTCTTCCTTCTCCTCTCAACCCATCTCATCTTGACACTTGTCATCTTGAGATTGGGTTGAAAGTCATCACATGGATTGAATACCATTCAATCCTGACCCTTGTTGAGATTACTCAATCTCAACCATCCATTGCTCCATTTTACCTATAAATATAGCTCACATTCCTCATTTTCAAATCCTCAAGCATTTAGCATTCTTAGCCATAATTCTAAAAACTTGTATGCATTTACATTATAGTCTTTTTAGAGAGAACATTTAGCATAAATCACATATATTGTCATTTTGGACTAAAATAAATCTTAGTTCATTTCATAGCATGTCTAATTAGTTTGTTTTACACTTGCATAGCATAGATAAAACATTTCAATCTTGAACCTCCATAAGGCATCCATAGTGCAAAAAGCTACTGAGAGCTACACTAATTTGGAACTTGGAGAGGAGAGGAACAAGGGAGGAGGAGCTACAAGCATGGTGGAAGGCATTTGGAGATGTCTTTTTGCATTTATTTTCATAGTTAAATACTTTATAGTGTTTTTAGTGTCTCTCTTGGTATGCCTGCTTAGAATAGTCTTTGGTTGATTAACACTAACTCTCTTTGTTTCTTGTGCTTCTTATGTGTTATACGACCATATGTTTTTGTCTAACATAACCCCATTTTGTAGAGCATCATTTGGTGAACCCGATGTGAATCGAAGAACAAATTTTTGAGAAACTAACTTTTTGACTGTTTTACTTGACACACAGGTCTCACTTCAGCGCTTTTGTTCGTGCTTTAGCACTATCAAAATTTGGTCTTTTAGCGCTATTGTTTCCACAATAGTGCTATTGTCCCAAACTTAGCACTGTTGTCTCTAGTATAGTGCTATTGAATCTTAAGTAGCACTTTTGTTCCCTTTTTAGTGCTTTTGGCTTTTTGTATAAAAATTTAGTTTAGCACTTTTGTCATTACTGTCGCACTTTTGTGTTAAGTAGCGCTTCTGTTCTCACATAGAGTAGCACTATTGTAACAGAGCATTGTAAAAAATGCGTTGTAATCGAAAAATTAATTTTTCTTAGGCTTGTAGAGGCCCACCATGTGTTCAGATTTTACGTACTTTTCGTTTCTTGTGCAGGTTTGAACTAACCCATTTTGTTGCTTAAAATTTTGAGAAATTCCCTTTTCTTGATTTTATTGCAAGTTAAAATTAACTTAAAAAACCACTTCATTTGGTGCTTAAAAATCAAAATTTTCATTTGGTGCTTTAAAACTCACAACAAACTTTGTTTTTCATGCAAGATAAGCAACTTGAACACTTCATTTTGGTGCATATAACTCAACAAAACAAATTTTGATTTCCTTGCATCAACTCAAGTTAAAAATTACAATCCACACTTTGTTTTTGGGCAAATAAAAAGAACAATCAACTTGTTTTGTTTTTCAAGGCGATTTACTTCAAGCAAACATGGTTTTCATTAATTTGATTAGGATTTCATTTTTCTTAATTTACTCAAACATATTGCCTTTGAAGGATAAAAAGAACACCATGATTATTGGAGCAACATCTCCAAATAGTTAGATCACCATTACAATGATGAGTTAAAAAGAACAAGTGTCTTTTGTGTTTGGCATGCTTGTGCAAAAAGTTTGTCGAGTGGTCCTACTTCTAACACACACTATCCTCTCCCTTAGCTTTCGTGGTCCTAGGTGCAAGAGAAAAGTGTTAGTAACACTCAAAGTTTATCTTTTTAAAAGAGGCCTACTAAGAGACACATCACTCTTGGGAACAACCTCACGCGGTAAATCCTTCAAGCTGCTATAGAAATTAGGTGTGAGCGAAAGTTATAGCCTTGGGTATAGCTGTTCCTATAGTGTAACTTGTCAAAAGGACAGATGGACCCCACCATGAGTTACAAGGCTCTTAAGTGAGTCACTGCAGAATGAGCTTATGTCCAAAGACATAAAAAATTACTAAACACCTTTATGTAGTAGCCCACCTGTTCTATTGATTGAGCATATTTGTAAGAAGTTCAGTGCAAGAACATAGAAGGTTTTGCTCCCAAGATACTCACCATATATATTTCCTTGAGTAGAAACATATCTTTTTGAAAGGTTACTTGTAACCTGATAAAAGTGGTGACTCCCCCATCATAGGGATCATCTATTTGTTATGCTCATGCAAGACTTAGTATATCACATCCTTACCTACCATGGTGGGATTCATAAGGTATGTAGTACCAAAGTTGAAGAAATATCAAGATGTGGGCTGAAATTATCGCAACTGGCCATTTGACCTTAGGGATAAAGTGTGTTTGAAGTGTCTTCATTTTGTGTCAAGACCAGTGATAAATTGAGCTGACTTCAGGCTTTTTGGAAAAACATACTAAAAAAAATTTGGAAAGAAAGGGTCATAAAAAGTCCAAAGATTGGGTTGATTTAGATCCACATTTATTTGTGCCTTTTGAGGCAACATTCTTGTGTTTGTGTGCTTGCTTTGTTTTCTTGTCAAAGAAAAATAAAAAATCAGTTCCAAAAACAAGTATTCATCCAACAAAAACATTTTCAAATACCAACCAAAATAAAAAACAATTGCAATAGCAAAAGTATCAAACTATATGACCATTCTTCATATCTTGAGAAAGAAGAATCTTCATCAACATATCAACTTGAAGAAAAGACCATTGAGCTCAAAGGCTTTTATGAAAAGGAGGAAATTATTCTATCTTAATAGACAAATATTTGTCTCTCATAGAATCTTCTTACATCATATGCATCTATATCTTCAAGGGAAATCAAATGAGTTTGATCAAGAGTCATTAAATTGCAAAGCTTTTACTCAATATAGAGCTTTGAGTTATCACAAGAACAAGAGAGGCAAAATCAATCCTGCCTTCTTTCCAGACATTTGTATCACATATAACTTAGCTAGGGAAGAACCACCAACCCCTGAACAAGAAGAGGAAGAGTTTGTTCCTTTTGTAACACAAAGTTTCTATTGAAGTTAACATTTCATCCATTCTCACATTCACACATCATCAATCCATTCCAACTCTCAAAATATCAAGAGGTTTTTGTCCTAAGTTCTCTTTCGATATTGCTTGAATCAAACACAATATATCACTTTTTAGAGTGTCTCTACATATAGGATAAACTCATCCTAAGAGGCATTTCTATGCAGGTTAAAAACTAGTCTTTCAGTGAATCCTCTCATTACTAGGTAGTTGAGTCTATAACACATCTCATATCTCTCTAAACCTTATCACATCAAACATTGTCAATCAAACACAACAAGCAATTCAAGAAAGGACTTTGGTCACATCTACCTTTAGTTCTAGAGATTCATATGCAAAACACTCCACCAAACATAAATCTCTCATTTCATCAACAACTCATCATCATTTTCACCAGACTTCAACAACAACTTGTATACAAAATGGCTCAAACCAGATCTAGAACTAGACAAATGGAAATTGAGGAAGAAGAGGAAGAAAATATCAATGAATTCCGAGAAGCTCTTAGAGGAAATCCAAATGATGAAAATCCAAGTACTCCTACTCCTGCGGCAATAGAAAGGGCACAACACAACCCTCTCTTTAATCAACTTTTTGATGAAATACTCAGGAGCAATGCTGATGCTCACTTTTTAAGACTTGGTCAGGAGGGAGCCAAACTACCCTCTGACTTTGATTTTGCACAACTAAGGCAAGCATCAGAATGCCAAAGTCGTAATGAGGATGAAAGAGGTCAAGATCACATCAGATACAACCTTCATCAAGGTAATCCCCCACCTCCTCCTCCTCCAAATGACATTGACATATTGCGGCAACAAGTCGAGAATCTCACCCAATAGCTTCATAGTCGTGCGAAAACTAACCAGTTTTCACTTAATGATATTTGTCCCTATCCCTTTGATAGGAATCTACATATGCCACCTTTTCCACAAGGGTTTGAAACACCTAAGTTCAAAAAGTATCGAGGAAAATGAGACCCTCGTGATCATGTTAGAGAATTCCATTCAGCTTGCCTAGAACTGGCATACGAGGACACATACCTAATGTGACTTTTTCCCCAAAGTTTGAGAGGAACAACCACATCATGGTTTTCTTGACTACCAGGGGACATTAGGACATTTGAAGAACTAGTCTAGAAGTTCCTAGCACATTACTCACACAACATTGAACGTGATATCAGCATGGCTGATCTATGTAACACTAAGCAAAAACCAGGAGAGCTATTTTTCAGTTTTTCTGCAATGATGGCATCAAATGTCTAGTAGACATTCTCTTTAGTTACCTGAATAAGAGCTAGTGGAAATATTTATTTCCAACTTAAACGATGAGATGGAATTTCACCTAGACGTGAAAGACATAGACTCCTTCAATGACATGATCACCAAGGGTTTAAAATGTGAGCAAGATCTCATCAAAAAAGGGCTTATCAAGATATACAATGAGCCAAAGGATGGCCCTGACCCGCACTTCAATAGTGATAAGCCTAACTTCTGGAACAAAAATAAAAATTTTGTCAATGATGGGGTTGTGGATGCTAGGACTATCCAAAGTGCACAACCTGTGGTTTGATTTGTGGGATAAAACCCCCCACCCAAGAATAACACGGTTGCTCCACCAAATCAAGGACGCAATGTACCTCCAGAGGAACCCAGACGACGCCAACAAAATTTTAAACCAAAACGAACATACACTCCCTTAGGGGAACCTATTGAAACGGTGTTATGTCAGTTGGTTTCTCAAAATCTGGTGACCTTACCAAAAACATCAAATTATGAACCTCAGGTCAAACCTTCATGGTGGAGGGATACTGAACATTGCGATTTTCACCAAGGGAAAGGGCATAAGACAAGCAATTGTCACAGATTGAAAGATTTTATTCACAATCTTATTGACCGAGGTGAGATTGAAATAGAAGGCCATGACCCAAAAACAACAAACAATGATCATCTCATGTTTAAGAATCCACTTCCATCACAAGATCAAAGGGGTCCTTCCACTTCAAGGAGAAACACAGATACCACTAATTATACGCGTGCCGCCTATAATTACACTGTGAATCACCTATATGATGCCAATGAACAAATTACAACTATTACCATAAAAAATCCCAGCTCAACCTGCAATGTTGTTACACGTCATGACAAGATCACCATAAAAGAAGCTCCACAAGGAACCACATCTATCCCAAAGCAGTATAACCTTGTGGAACAGTTAGATAAAACACCCGCATTGATATCTATCTTAGAGCTATTATGCCTATCCCCATCACATAAAACAATCTTGGATCAAGCTCTCCAAGAGGCATCAATACCTGCAAATCTGAATACAGATCAATTCCAAGCTATGGTTGGCAATCTAAGATCATCACCTTGTCTCACTTTCTCTGAAAGTGACAATACATCCTTCTAGCAACCTCATAATGGCTCACTCCACTTTGAAGGGTTTATCAACCAACATAGGATCAAGCGAGTCTTGATCGACAATGGAGCAGGCCTAAATATCTATACACTACAATTGGTCACATCATGGGGATATGCAATTAAATCAGTGGATCCCCGTAAAAAGATAACAATCAAAGCTTATGATGATGCAAAGCGTTCATCCAAAGGAGCAGTTGTGCTACCAATCCGAGTGGGCCTAGTGGTGAAGCATATCATATGCCAAGTTCTGAACCTTCCTTTGTCGTATAATTTGTTGTTAGGAAGACCTTGGATACATGCCATACAAGTCGTTCCATCCAACTACCATCAGTGTATCAAGTTCCCTCATAATGGTGTAGAAATTACAATCCTGGGAGATGCAAATCCCTTTGCATATTGTCACAGTATAAATCATCAACCAGAGATTACTGTTCCCAACAATAGAGAACCCATCTCATCCACATCATATGTAAGTCTAGCCTCTCTTTCCAGTTCAAGCACCACTATACCCAAGCAAGAGAAGCTCAAGATGAAAATGGCAGAGGAAGGTCCTAGTGAGTACAATCTAAGCCAACTCTTTTGTGTTGGACAAATGCCTACTTCTCCTAGAACTCATGGTAAACCTCAAAAGGTCATACACCACTGGTCAAGCCAACATGCACTTTGACACCTTTCATCCTTGGAAAGAGTCAAGAAGAAGAAACTAGAGATGAGGACTTAGCAGAATGGATCTATAAAGATCCTATCACCACGAACATCCCACAAGCTAAGCTTCCCACACATCAATATGGAAAAGGCCTTCTCATTATGCAAAGAATGGGTTATGATGGTCAAAGTGCCTTGGGACCTTGCAAGTAAGGATGATATGAGCCGCTGCAGCCAAAATTAAAGCCCAAAGATAACACGGGACTAGGCTTTCAAAAGGAGATGCTGCCTAAGCTTAGATTCAAAGGGAAACTCAACAAACCTCTATATCGGCCTACTATAAAGAGGTCACCTTTGATTATATCAGTAGCACCACACACCATAGCAACTGCCCCATTGAGGCTAAAAATCCCAACAATACCATACACAGCACCAGGCATCCCACCAATAAAACTAGCAACCCCATCAACAACAACAATAACATCAATAGCACCATTAGTAGCAACAACTATATTAGAATTCCCAGCAGTATCAACACTAACAGTTCTAGTAGAAGCAGCAAAGTCAACAACACCGATGCTCCCCGTATCGACTTTACTGATCCCCATAATCCTTCCAATCATTCCGTCTATCCAGGTACATCATCAGATCACACCTGCAATGTTTAAATCAAAGGATATCCCAGTATGGTATAGCAACCGGATACTAGAAAGTGACTCAGAGACCGACACACATGAGGGGGAATTTGATTCAGTACATCTAAATACTTTAGATGAGGAAGACACATCACCCCCTCCACCTCACAAAGAAATCCCTATTTATGGAGAAGCGTAGATTAAAACCTCTTGGGTTCCTAAATTGGAAACATCTTCCACAGCCCTACGTCACATCCTAAGCTCGATTCTGACAGGGAGAGTACCATCAACGAACTTCACCACAACGTCTTGAACCTCACTGACACATCTAACGAACTTAACCTAATCAATGAGGTAATGCCCATTATCCATCCTAAACTCATCGAATGGAACCAACCTAATCCCCCATGCCTTGACCACTTCCAAAAAAATGAGGCGATCATTGAATTTTTGGAACTACCAGATAACATACCAAGCAGTGATCACACTGTTTGATCCCACAAATTTAAAAAGAAAGAGCGTATCCAACGGTGAAAACCTCTCTGAGGCGCTTGAGGATGAAAGGTTTGACATTCTCCCCTCTAGTACATAGTAGGAATGATTAGCAATCCTTATTGAAGAGACAAAAGAATACAATGTGGGGACTCCTGAAACTCCTCACCGCATACATCTGGCATCTCTTTTAACTCCAGAGGAACAACCTAAGTTTTTCAAATTCTTCCAGAAATACTAGATCAACTTTGTATGGTCATATGTAGACATGCCTAGTCTTGATCCTAATTTAGTCATGCATCATCTCACCATAGTAGAAGGAGCCAAGCCTGTCAAGCAGAAACTTTGCAAGATGCATCCCCAGATTGCAGTATTAGTCAAAGAAGAACTTATGAAACTCTTGGATGTTGGTTTTATTAGACTGATTGATTATGCAGATTGGATATCCAACATTGTGCCTATTGACAAACCAAATGGGGGCATTCGTATCTATACTAACTTCAGATATTTGAACAAAGCATGCCCTAAAGATGACTTCCCCCTACCCAACATCGATATCATAGTGGACTTAACAGCAGGACATGCCATGCTTTCTCTCATGGATGGTTTTTCAGGGTACAACCAAATAAAGATCACACCAAAGGATCAACATAAGATGACCTTCACATGTCCATGAGGAACATACTGCTAGAATGTAATGCCTTTTGGTCTAAAGAACGCCAGAGCAACCTATCAATGAGCAATGACCACCATCTTTCATGATATGATGCATACCATAATGGAAGATTATGTTGATGACTTATTGGCAAAACCATTCATAAGAGAAGGTCATCTGGACATATTAGAGCAAATCTTTGATAGACTAGAACAATATGGTGTTCGACTCAACCCAAAGAAATGTGTCTTTGTAGTAACCTCAGGGAAAATTCTAGGATACATTGTCTCAAGCAAAGGTATTGAGGTCGATCTAGCAAAGGTCAAAGCAATCATGGACATGCCACCTCCAAAGAATATCAGTTAGCTAAGGACATTACAAGGGCAGATACAATCCATCTGAAGATTCACTGCACAACTGGCAGATAAGTGTCACCCCTTTACACACCTGCTACACAAGAACATCTGCTTTCAATGGGATGCTAGATGACAACAAGCATTCTAGATGCTTAAAGACTATCTCATGAATACAACATTGCTGATCCCACCAGATCTGAGTAAACGTCTATTACTCTATATCTCAGCAACAAATACAACATTGGGAGTGTTACTGGCTCAACACAATGCAGAGGGGAAAGAGTGTGCTGTTTACTACATCTCTCGCACACCAGTCGGCTATGAACTCAATTACACACCTATTGAGTGACCTTGCCTAGCAGTAATCTTGGCAGCAACTAAACCGAGGCACTATCTGTTAACACATAGAGTACAAGTCATTGTGAAGATTAATCCACTAAAGTACTTACTCAACAAAGTAGCATTGACTGGTCGCTTGGCCAAATGGGTGATGATTCTAAGCGAATTTGACATTGAGTATGTGGACCGTAAGGCTATCAAGGGTCAAGTTATTGCAGATCAGTTGGCTGATGCACCCCTCATAGGTGATCATCCTCTCATTTCCAACTTTCTAGATGAAGAGATATTCATGATCACAAAAGCACAACCATGGAGACTATACTTTGATGGTTCATACAATCGGCATGGCTCGGGGGCAGACATTCTATTTATCACACCTCAAGGTGATAGCATCCTAAAGTCTTACAGGCTCACATTTCCATGCACAAAAAACATAGCATAGTATGAGGCCTTGATTACAAGACTCAGACTGGCCATACAATGGAAACTAAAAGAGCTACAAGTATATGGAGACTCCCAACTAGTCATCCAACAAGTAACAGATGAATATCAGACCAAGGATGACAAACTCATGCCATACAAGCAAATGGTGGACAATTTAAAGGCATCATTTACTACTATCACCTTTGAGAAGATACCCAGAGATCAGAATTGAGCTGTGGATGCTATGGCTACCATTGCATCTCTCCTAGATCTTCCATAGAATTCAAGACGCTATGAGTTCTTGGTCGAACAACTTTGGATTCCTGCTTATGATATCCCTGAATCTGAAATGATATGTCGCCTTATTGGTTCTGAATCCCCATGGTACAGTGAGTTCTACACCTACCTCCGCAATCACACACTTCCTCTTAACCAATCAAAAAACCAACGTAAAACTTTCATTCGCCAAACCGCTTGATATACCATCATCGCTGAAACCCTATACCAATGCAGTCTTGATGGTACTCTCCTTCGATGTCTAGAATAGGATGAGATAACAAAGGCCTTGGAAGAGGTACATGAAGGAATTTGTGGAACTCATGCAAGCGGTCCTTCACTAACCAAGAAGATCATACGAGCTGGATACTATTGGCCATCCATGGAAAAAGACTCTTACTACTTTGTCAGAAAATGCAAGAAATGCCAAGTTCATGGAGACCTGACATATGCACCAGCACAAGAACCACAGCCAATCACAACACCATGGCCTTTTTGTCAATGGGGACTTGACCTTGCAGGTAAAATCCATCCATCTTCATCCAACGGTTACAAATTCATTATTACCGCCACCGAATACTTTACAAAGTGGATCGAAGCTGTTCCACTCACCCAAGTCACCAGCAAGCAGATCACCTCATTCATCCTCAATTACATCATCTATCAGTATGGTGTACCCATGTCCATCATTATAGATAATGATCTTCCTTTCAAAAACCAGGATGTCCGTGAGCTATGTGAGAAGTTTCAGATCCAACACTGCTTTTCCACTCCCTATTACCCACAAGGAAATGGTTAGGCCAAAGCATAAAATAAAAACATATTGAGAATCCTTAAGAAGATAGTTAATGATGTTGGCCATGATTGGCATGTTCAATTAAATCCAACACTATGGGCATATCAAACTAGCATTCGAACCCCTATAGGCACAACTCCCTACTCACTGGTCTATGGAGTAGAAGCCATCCTTCCTATCGAGGTTGAGATACCATCTCTACAGGTTTCCTTGCATAATCTCATAGATGATGAAGCATACAGAGTATCACGTCTCCAAGACTTGGAACTACTTGATGAGAAATGATAAGCTACATACAATCACCTCAAAGCCTATCAGCAGCGCATGCGCATAAGCTATAATCACCAAGTTAGACCTCGTACATTTGAGGTAGGTGATCTTGTTCTTTGAGAGAATCCTCGTAACCAACCAAATAGAGAACATCAGGGAAAATTTGAATCAAACTGGTTGGGACCATATGTTATCACTACTGTATTTGGGTCTGGGGCATATCAGTTGGCTACTTCAGAAGGAGAACCACTAGCAAATCCAATCAACAACATGCACCTCAAACAATTTTATACATAAGCTATATAGAGCATCAGGCTCCCATACATACCAGAAAAACACCAAAAACATTTAGACAAATGTCCTAAAGAAAATAGAAAAAAAATAAATAAAAAAAATCAAAATAGTAAAGAAAAATCATGCATCCAAACGGTGAACAACCACTCCGGTGGAACCTTGGGTAAGTGCGATGGTGAAAACTTGGCAAACAGGTGCCACTCGTAAAGGCTATGGCTCCACTGTCTTTCAGACTTGTTGCGATCACATTCATTACATCCACTCATCCCTCAGTCCAAAACCATGGCTTGTTATTGATCTGCAATCAAGGACAATACTTCATGCGTCTTTCATCTCGCTTTTTCATAGTCATGTCTAAATTGGGGGCATTGCCCTTAATCTATTTGATGGAAGTGGATTCTACATTACTTGCGATTCATTGAGTTCTTCATTCGAAAACTATCTCACAAAATACCAAAAAAACATTTAGAAAAATATCTCCCAATAATACCAAAAACATTCCAAAACAAACATTGTAAAATACTCAAACAATGATCACTTATCACATCAACCAAACAATCAACATCGATACTCAAACTGTCCTCAACAAGGATGCATCCTTCCTTACCAAAACAAAGACAAGATGACATTTTCTTTGACAAGAAAATTCTATTTAAAGCTATCAGATACTTGTTTGATTTGTGGATTATTCATTCATTTATATATATATTAGGTTCCTACGCTACTCTGGGATATCCACAAGTGATTAGAGTGGCTGGGATGGTTCTTAAGCATTGTTTGTATGTCTTCTGTGAATTATTCCGATGAAGTTCTGGGGCATGTACTAATGGTGTTTACGTGGGAAGTTCACTAAGCTACGTGATCTTATGCGAAATACAATCATAGATCACTATGGATTGCTGACTACAACGTATACCTCGACCATATGAGCATGAACCATTATCGAGGGTCCATATTCTTTATTATTTATTTATGCTATTTGTGTGCAGGTACAATGCTCCATCCTTGGTTCCTACTACCTCATCCAAGATCGATATTACCATGCTCAATGATGAAAATAAAGCACTATGGACTATCATTCCATCTCATCTGTTTATATTGCATTCCATTGCATATCACCCATCCATTTAATCATTCATTGTTCATATGCATGGTTTTGTATGCAAGTGTGAACAAAGTTAATATGAGAAGTTACTTGACAAATGAGTTGGTCTTGGATACAATCATGAGAGAGTTCTTTGATACATCATCGTTGCATCATGCAAAGTCTAAAACAACCTTGCATTCATCTATCATAATGACATCATCATTTCATTACATTTAGTTGCATTTCATAAACCTAGTTCATTATCATCTACTTGCATATAGGTTTTATTGAAATTTTTAGCCATTTCATTCAAAAGCATTTCAAAAGCATTTAGTTGCATTTAAATACATACAGTTCATTATCATTTACTTACATTAGTATCATTATATCATTTCATCATTGCACAATCATGACATTTAGATTCATTTATATGATAAAATTGTCATCATTTGCATTTACTACCGTGATTAGCCATTACTGTGCATTCATTTAGTGTCATTTACCAATCATCATTTACCATCATTTAAACTTGTTTACCATACATTTGTTTAGATTTCTATCCTTGCATACATTCATTTATCTATCCATTAGTTAGGTGCATTCATTTATCCATCTAGTATATTCTTATACTCATTCATTTCATTTCATTTAGGATTCATTAGAAAGCATTTATTATCCTTTTAATTGAATTAAGGTGCAGTTATTCATTACCCATGAGTTGCATTTTCATTACATTATCATTACACTTAGTCATATTTTATCAACATTTAGATCATAACAAACAAAAACCATTTGTCTTCAACATTGGTTTATACATTTTCAATATGCATTCATTTAGAAATCATCATATAAACATTTGTATTTTACATTTGTTTATCCATATTACATTCATCTAAAAACCATCTAGATGCATTTACATAAATCATTCATTCATTACATTTTAATATAATCAATATCATTATCTCATCATTGCATCGACATAAAGCACAAAAGTACTGTCTATATCATCAGAAGCATCATTTCACTATGCATACATCATCATCATGGCATTACATACATAAAGCATTACATCAACAAATCATGCATATCAACTTGCATCCACATGTTAGCATCACATTCAAAAACATGCATATAAACATCATGTAGGAATAAATCATCATAAAACATGCATATAGGAATCATCTCATAAAACACACACACACACACACACACACAAACACACACACACATAGCAAGTAAAACTATCCATCTCAGCATAAATCATAAAATCATCATCCTGCATAAAATCCATACATATCATCAACATGCATATCATCACAAAATATGGGATCTCCTCATATATCATACCATATCGCCAAAAACATACATGTATTCGAGTACAATGAAGTCCAAAATATCAGCTACCAAGAGCCATCGAAGACACCGTCCAAAATGACAAATGTAATCACATACATAAATGCTCTCTCAGATGCCACTTTGACTAGATGCTGCACCACCATCACCACCTGTACCACCATCCCCACCTGCTCCCCCACTACTCCCCGCACCACCTGATCTATCTTGCCGTGGATGACCCATCACACCACCATTGCTCTGCATCCTCTGAGACCACTCTAATCTTGCCCGCTACATCTGGGAATAGCTCAGTGCTCGCTAACTAGCTAGCACCACCTGCTCATATAACTCCCGCCAATACTCTATATTAGCCTGTGCTCGCCGAATCTCCCTCATCACCTCCCCGGTAGGACCCTATGCTCCTAGTCCAATCTGGACTCTCTCTTGCAGCTCTGCTAATCTCTCCACTACATCATCCCTCTCCCATAACACTATAGTCAGCTCTGACTCTCGTGCAAACAGCTACACATCTCTAGTGGCCACCTCTGCCTCCATATCCTCTAGTCAAGTTTGCAACACTAGTATCATATGATCTCACAGATCTCCACCACCTGTCGCTCCCTCCCCTGTATCCATAGGTTCCTCTCCAGTGGCTCCCTCCCCTGTATCCATAGGTACTTGTCCCTCACCTGCATCCCTGCCACCTAATCTCATGCCTCCCTACATCAAAGGTCCCTGTGATAGCCACAATGGCTGCCCACCTCTCCCTCTCTGCTGTAATCGTCCACCACCCCCACCTCCACCTCCGAATCCACCACCCCCTCCCAATCCCCTACCCCCTCCTCCTCCTCCATCACCACCTCCTCCATCCCCACCACCACCATCCCCTCTCCCTCATCCACCTACTACTCTGTGACCTCCTCCGTCTCTGTCTCCCCTCATCCTTGAAGGATGGAATAGGTTCTACTGGATCGGATATCCGAGGAATCAGATGTATGATGATATACTGTGTATACTCCTCCGTCACCCCTGCAACTACCACCCCTGACCTCATTTGCCATGGTCTCGCCTATAACATGTGGAACTCTGCCAGTGCTTGATCATACGGTAACACTGGTCCCCATTGGAACCTCTCAGACCACCCGTGCATACTCTCCAGAACCACTAGGCAATCCCTACCTTCGCGCAAACTGTCTCAATACTCTCCCAAGAAGCTGTCTCTCCACATTCTAGGCTATCCTACCAATCAGGTATTGTGTCATGAACACATATGACAAGGCCTCTGCATCATCCTCCCAGGGCTTGCACTCAATGTACGGCCTCTAGATCACTACATCTAAATCATCCAGTGCCTGCCGCCACCACTCTAACTTCCCCAGGTGGGGCTGACTCATCATATTGCCATACATATATGGCTGGTCCACTTCTTTGAATCTCAGACTAACCGGTCGGGTAACAGGTAAGTGCTCCCACGCCCAAATATGAAGCAGAGTGATCCCCACTCCCAATGAACTCACCTCTTGGTATACTACCTCATGTAGCTCTTGATATAAGTGCGATAGCACACATGATCCCCATGCAAACCGGGTCCCCTCTGTCATCATCTACTCGATCACCTGACCCAAACCAATGACCAGTCCATGTGATCGTCGATCTGGGCATAGCAATCCCCCAACAATCCTTGATAACACAAATGGTAATGGCTCGTACAACGTAGCTATATCCTCCCATGCTACAAAACCATCATCAATGAAGACATCCTCATCAAAGAATCTCTGCACTGCTACTGTCCCCCAAGCTCGGTCATACATCACCAGCTCTCCTCGAATGGGGATGTGTAGGATGTGCCATTCATCCTCTAGTGTCACCGTCATCTCCCCCCTATGCTAAGTGAAACGTGAATGTCTCACTATGCCATTGCTCTGCCAATGCTGTGATCAACCCGTGATTCATCTGCATCACAGGCATATACATAACATCGTACAGGTCAGTCACTGCAATACAATCCACCTCGGCCTCTGTCAAATGATCACACAACACCTGTGTGGCGGGATGCCTCTTGCGCATCTGTAAGATGTGAAGATCCTCCTACACATGTGCATCAACCATCATCATTAGTTGTTTTGTTTCAAACTTTCTTAAGTTTAAACCTAGACTATCAGCAAATACTTTGATCAAGTATCTTCGGGTCTCAACAGGTAAGCAATCATGGCACACCTAGACTACAGCAGACATTTATCCTAATGACCTAAGTCTCAACAGAGCTGCTATGGTTCAAAACAACTCTCAACTCGCATCTCCATCCATCATTGGCATTCGAAGATTATTTTTCAAAACACTAGGGCATCTACCTTCCTAACAAAAGTGCTATTCTGCACACAATAGCACTAATATGCTGACAACCGCGCTAAATCAACTACTCAATAGTGCTATATCAACTATACAATAGTGCCAGATCACAATAATAGTGCTACAAGCCATGCTCAATAGCGCTAAAAACCCAATAGCTATGTAATAGTGCTAGACTTGACCAATGTGCTAAAATGACTATACAAAAGCGCCATAGCTGTACAAAAGTGCTAATTTAGTTGACAACAGCTCCAAAACACAGTTTTAGCGCTGTTGTTTTGACTCAACTTGGACCAAGCAAAAAACCTATCAAAAATTGATGAAATTCAAAAATTCAAATTCACATATTGCTGGTTTGTAGTCATCTAGCCACTGGAATCGACGAATTCGCTCTAGCCGATGATCTGCTATCGGTACCGCATCCTGACTGCTGCTTGCTCTTTCAAAAAGTCACTATCAAAGCTCTGAAAACACTATGGAGTTGAATGCAAATGAGCCTACATTCACCCCTTCCCCCCCATATATACTCTTTGTCGTAACCCTAATTTTACCCCGCTCACCGCCGTGGTCCCCATGAACTTCTAGAGCCTCCCATTTCTCCATTTTATCTCCGATTTCTTCTATTTTTTCACCAGTATTGCTAAATTCTTCTCTTCTACCACCCTGCCAATTTTCATTCTTTTTTGAGAGATCGCCCGATTTTTTGAAATTTTCGGCCTATCTCTTGAGGGGGCATACCACCCATTAAATTAACATTTATGGGGCATATTCCTTCACACCTATTTTTCTTTCTTTGAAACGACGCGATAAACCGCACCATCTCAAAGAGGGGCAATTGTAGTCACATAAATCTGTCCATTTTAATTAAATGAATATTTGCTATTTATTTGATTAAAAATCCACTAGCCGTCAGTTAATTAAATTAATCCTTCAAAATATTCTCCTATTAAATAAATAAATTATTTAATTTATTTTAATTAATTCATTAAACCAAATTCACAATCAATTAAATGAATAAATCCTATTTATTCAATTTAAACCCCCTTTCCTCTTTTAAATAAATTAAATAAAACATTTATTTAAATCATTAAAATCCCTCCCACTTGCATTCTCCTAAAAATGCAACTTGCATCTATTTATTGAAATAAATAAAATTTATTTTAATAAAAATCCTATTTTCTCTCACCCACCAAACCCACTTGCAATCCTAACCCCTTCTAGATTCTTCTAACCCCTTCCTAATTATCCTAATCCATCCCCTAATTATTGTCACATTCCTAAGCAACTTGAAGTCACTTCTCAAAGACTCCAAAGTCTTTGAAAACCATTAAAAGCTTTGTGTGTTCAACAATCTAACCTCTAAAGTCTTCCAAACCACTAATGGCTCTTACATGACCATTTATAGTTAAATCCACTTGCACCCATGGTTAGGGACTTTGACCCCTAACTCAACCCTCATGTAACCCATGTGTCTCCTCAAGCATTTATGGCTTTGACCATGGTTATCCTCACTAACTCTTCCACAAGAGTATATCCATTGGATAAAAGCATTATTCTTTGAATAATGAATTTATTCACTCAACCCAACCTTAACCTCACCTCCCAAGTTAACCCTCAGGTCATGTCAAGCATTTAATGCTTCTTCCTTCTCCTCTCAACCCATCTCATGTTGACACTTGTCATCCTAGGATTGAGTTGAAAGTCCTGACATGGATTGAATACCATTCAATCCTGACCCTTGTTGAGATTAGTCAATCTCAACCATCCATTGCTCCATTTTTCCTATAAATAGAGCCCATTTCTTCATAATCCAGATCCTGAAAACTTGTATGCATTTACATTATACTGAATTTTAGAGAAGAGCATTTAACATAAATCACTAAATACATTGTTATTTTGGTCTAAAATAAATCATTCTCATTTCATAGCATCTAATTAGTTTGATTACACTTGCATATCATTTTTAGATTAATCATCTTTCATCTTGAATCTCCATAAGGCATCCATACTGCAAAAAGCTGTTGAAAGCTACACTAATTTGGAACTTGGAGAGGAGAGGAACAAGGGAGGAGGAGCTACAAGCATGGTAAAAGACATTTGGAGATGTCTTCTTGCATTTATTTTCATAGTTAAATTCTTTGCTATGTTTTTAGTGTCTCTCTTGGTATGCCTGCTTAGACTAGTTTTTGGTTAATTAACACTAACATTTATCTTTGTTTCTTGTGCTTCTTATGTGTTATACGACCATAGGTTTTTGTCTAACATAACCCCATTTTGTAGAGCATCACTAAGTATTTAATTAAATGATACTTTAATGATGTAAAAGAAGAATGTATTAAGCCTGAGAAATATATGACTAAGGTGATTTAATCAACTCTAATTAAACACAAGACGATATAATTCTACTTAACACAAAAGAAATTGTATAATATGCTAGCACATATGAAATGTAAATCAATTACAATTTACAAAAAAGAATCCAAGACAAACAATAAAGTAATGAAACATGCTTGTCAAGATGAAGTAATGTAGACCAAACAATATAACATCATTTAATCTTACATACGTTAATGAAGACATGCTAACATATTACCCAATTTTGAAGAAAAAGATATAGAGAGAGAATAGAAAGTAGACTAGAAAGAGGGAGAGAAAAAGAGAATGGTGTAGGAGCACCTACCTCTGAAGGCATGAACCAAGAACAAGATGATTTTCTATTATCCTAGAAGGAATGTAATAAGACCTTATGGGTACTTTTTTGTAACTGAATGTCCTAGGAGTGTGACAAGTTTGTTCATGTTTGGGTCAAATTGTCATCTAGGGTCTGGTAGAGCAAATTGAGTCAATAAGGATCACAATGGTCTAAATTGAGGGATCAAGTGACCACTAGTCTATTTGAGTCATTTTTTATGTTTTAGAATAAAATGTAATCATTTTGGGGGACTGTGATAGTCTAGAGTCTAAGTTATGCAAAAGTTGTCATATTGTCAATTTGTTGTCATGACAATTTTGCACTTTTTGTAAGTCATGATTCTCCAATGGTCAGTCAATTTGAAAAAAAGTTGAAGGAGGTTGTGGTCATTTGGGAGATATCTTTAAAGGCCCCAAATGCCGAAGGATGTATGTTGGTTGATTTGGAAAGGAAGTCAAAGCATCAAGAACTGTTGGAAACTCGATAAACCATCTAATTTATGTTGATTGCATACTGAAGGTGGATTGGCAAGAATGCTCATGGCATAGTTCCTATAACTAGATCATTTACTTTTGTTTTTCTTTTAGTGTGAAGTCTTGAAGCGATCGCTGCCCCATTCTACAAGCAAATATCTACTGGGTAGTCTAAAACCCTTAAACCCCTAGGGTTTGACTGCAATAATGGGTTTTGGCCTACCAATCCTTAATTGACCACTTTGTCATTATAGGAGATGATAGGCCACTATAGCATATGTTAGTTCCAAAATCCACTAAGAAGATACAATAGGGTGAAGATGATGGAGAACTAATCATAGGTTTGGCATCTTTATGTGATAGACCGATTTGATGAGTGCAGTGCATGAGAATTGAGTGGTAGAGCACTAGAAAAGGGTTTGAATATGGTAGAAGATTATTTCGGTGGTTTACATAAAATTTCATGGTCAGTGAGTGTCACCCATTAGGAGAACCAAACCAGTTTGTGAAAGGTGTTCAGTCAAATAGGCTTAAAAGCCCTATTAGGTTTGTTAGTGCAACATTGGTTGAAATATCTGTAAGTTGGACCAGTACCAAAAACTGAGATATTGTTGAGAACTCCCAAAAGGGTATCTGAAAATATAATTTGTCTTCTTAGATCCTTAGGGTGTCAAAATTTATGACCCGATTCCTTCAAATGGAGGCCTAGTAGCAACCAGTTCAACTTGTGAGCGAGTGAGTCAAACTTGATGTTCTGGTGGGTTTAAACATTGAAATCCAATTTAATTTGTGTTGAGGTGTTGTGAGAACACCCCTCCAAGGATCGTTGTATTGAATTGGTCAAGTGGACCATTCAAATCCTAAAGCCTAGTAGTAGCCCACTCATGTATGCAAGGGTGTGGGTAGTCACACAAGAACTTGAGAAGTGTTAGTTGTTTGTAAGTGAACATAGTGGAGCCTTTGGGTCTTCCAAGGTATTGTTTGGTGCCATTGAACTATTTCTTGACTTGGTTTTGTGTAAGGATGTTTGGAATTAGGGATTACCGATTGAGTTTGTGAGTCTTAGAGGTTGGTTGGTTCAAGGTTACCTCCTTCCGGTCTATTGCCTCCTCATTAGAGAACTAGGAATAGTATCTACGAAGTTGAATATCATTTATGGGTTCCTTGAGAGGCATACCTTCCACATCTTCTATCTTGTAAGAACCTGATCTATAGACCTCTACAACAATGTATGGTCCAAGCCAATTAGGGCTGATTTTTCATTTATCCTCAAGTAAGGCATTCACGTTGCATTAATTCTTGTAAAGGACTAAATCACCTACCGAGAAGGAACATTGAATAACCTTATCATTGTAGCTTCATTGCAAATTTTTATGATATGCTTGAATATGCTCGAGGGTATTTATACGTCATTCATCGATCATCTCCAGTTGTTGAAGTCTTTGCTCTCTATACGAATCATCATCTACTATACCCATAAGAGAAACTCTCAAAGAAGGAATTTCTAACTCCAAAGGCATAATGAAATCAACACCATAAACAAGATTATAAGGAGTACAACCCATAGCAACACGTACACTTGGGCGATAAGCCCACAAAGCATAGGATAATTGGGTATGCCAATCCTTACCATGCTTGTTTACAGTCTTTCAAAAAATTTGTTCAATTATCCTATTAGAAGACTTAGCTTGACAATTTGAATGAGGATTATAAGGTGTAGAAAATATATGTTGAATATGATATTTCTCAAGAAACTTCTTCACATCCTTATTTTTTAATGACGTTCCATTATCTGAAACTAAGGTGAAAGGTATCTCAAATTGGGAAATAATGTTTTGCAAAATGAATTGACAAATTACTTCAGCGGTAGTGGATTGAAGAGGAACAACTTCCACCCACTTCGTAAAGTAATCAATGGCAATTATGATGAATGTATGTCCTTAAGATGAAGGTATGTCCTTAAGATGAAGGAGGATATATTTTACCAATGAGATCCAAACCCCCTGTAGAAAAAGGCCAAGATGCCACTTGAGATCAAAGTTCTTGGGTAGGGGCATGGATCAAATTGCTATGTTGCTGACACTGATGACATCTTTTAACAAACGCAAAGGAATCCTTTTCCATGGCTTACCAATAATATCCCATTTAGAGCAATCTCTGAACTAACTATCTACCCCAAAAATACCCCCCACAAGCACCTGAATGTTCTTCCTCAAGAGAAATAGGTATTTCAGCCTTGTTTAAGCATCGAAGGAAAAGACCATTATAAACCCTCCTATAAAGAACATTAGAAAGGATAATGTATCTAGTAGCCGATTTGCAAATCCTAGCCCTAGTATTCTTATTCGTAGAGTCAAGAAAGGTAACATCACTCAAATATCTCATGATATGTGAGTAGCATTCATCAGAATCTGTAATGCAACAATATGCCACATCACTAGGAATATCAACAATATCTGAGGTAATTTAAGATCTACCAAGGGTTCCTCTAGAGACATAAGAGAGGCAGCACATGCCATTGTATCAACCTATCAATTACCTTTTTGAGGAACATGCTCCATGGTATAAGAATCAAATTTTTGCAACAAGGATATAGCTAGATCTCTATATTGTGATAATTTGTCTTGCTTAGCTTGATAAACTCATGTCACTTGTCTTATGATTAGTTGAGAAACTCCATAAATATGTAGATGTTTCACATTCAATGCCAAGGCTTCTTTAATTCCAGCTATAAGAGCCTCATACTCAACAATGTTGTTGGTACAAAAGAAATTGAGACGATATGATAAAGGAATAGGCTTCTTTTTAGGAGAGATTAAGACCACCCCTTCCCCCGATCCTATACGACACTTAGAGCCATCAAAGTACAATTCCCAAGTCTCATCAACCTCAGTGAAAAAAATGTATTCATTAGGAAAAGACTCTAGATTAGGTAGGGAGAAGGGTGAAAGAACATCAACTAAGTGTTCACTCAATGCTTGACCCTTTATTGCCTTTTATGAGACAAACTTAAGGTCAAACTTGGTCAACATCATAACCCACTTAGCTAAGCATCTGGAAAGGTCAGTTTTGGAGAAAAGATGTTTAAGAGGATCAAATTTAATGATAACATGGATCTCAACATTCAAGAGATAACACCTCAACTTTTGGGTTGCAAAGACTAAAGCGAGGCATTGTGTTTCTATTGAAGAATATAAGACTTCCTAATCGAGTAGAGTGCAACTTATGTAATAAATCAAGAATTCTCTACCATCCTTATCACATTGTGCCAATAGGGCTGCACGATCTTTAGGGGAAGCAATGGTGTACAGAAGAAAAGGCTTAGTAGGATCGGAAGGTTGAAGAATAGGAGGCTTGGCCAATTAGGTCTTTAGGTCTTCAAATGCTTGACGAAAATCCTCATTCCATTGGAAAGTGATATTCTTTTTAAGCAATTGTGTGAAGGGAAAGGTACGATCTGCAAGTTGAGAGACGAACCTACGAATATCATGGATCTTTCCTTGCAAACTTTTTAGTTGGGAGACATTCTTAGGAGGTGGCATGTTAACAATAGCATCTATATTCTTTGTATCCACCTCAACACCATGATGTGAACCTATGAATCCTAATATTTTTCCACTATCCACACCAAACCCACATTTTCAGGGATTCAAATGCATGTTATACTTATGAATTATCTCAAAAATTTGATGAAGGATCTTTACATGATCTGTATGAAGAACAGATTTGGATAAGATGTCATCAACGTAATGTTCTAAGGTTTTATGTATATAGTCATGAAAGATGAGATTCATAGCATGCTAATAGGTTGCGCTTTTGTTTTTCAATCCAAAAGGCATCACAATCCAACAGAATGTACCCCAAGGGGTGGTAAAAACAGTTTTATATTGATCTTCGTGATTAATGAAGATTTGATTATATCCTGAGAAACCATCCATAAAGGATAATAAAACATGCCTTGGTACCTAATCCACTATCATATCGATATTCAAAATACAGAAGTCATCTTTTAAAGAGGCTTTGTTCAAATCACGAAAATTCATACAAATCCTAATCTTGTTTTCAGCTTTAGCTACTGCTACAATGTTTGAAATCCATAGGGAATAATTGATAGGATGAATGAATCCAACATCCAAAATTTTTTCAATTTCATCTTTAACAAGTAATTCCACTTTAGGTGAATCTTTCAAATCTTTTGCTTCATAGGTTTAGCATCAAGGACTAGGACAATGTTATGAGTGACAATCTCAGGATCTACGCTAGGCATGTCAGAATATATCCAAGCAAAGATCTCAGGGAATTCATGTAACAACTCGACATCTTGCTTTTGCTCTTCTTCATCTAGAAATTTCCCTATCTTGATGATTCTATATTCAACACAAGGATCCATCTTGATATCAATGGTTTCATTTATTAGGAGATTGCTTTGTTGAGGAGAATCTTTTAATTGAGGAAATTATTTAACTATTTCATCGTTATTTCTTTCATTCCCAAAGTAAGCTTCCACATTCAGACAATAGGGAAAACTACGATAATGGTGATAATGAGGAAGGCTATCATAAGCTCCCAAGAATTCAACTAAGGAATCATCGGTAGAAAAAAATCCAAAGCAAAGACACAAGAAGGGTCATAGGCAATATATTCTAGATATTTTACCGAGAGGGAAGCAAAAATGACATGAACACTAATAGATGGTCTCTTAGAGGCTTTAGTACACTTGAAAGGATCATAACCAAGTGCAAATGTCATATCATGAAAGTTGTTTCCGAAGGGAACCTTAATCCCTTGTTCTTGAGGACCACATCCATTTCCATTATATACACACCTAGATAGCATGTGAAAACCAAGACCATAAAGGTTAGTCAATTCTGAAGAAGGAGGAGATTCAAAAAGTGAAGAATCAAAATCCTCTAGACCAAAAACTAAGGGAGATGAAGTCTGAAAAGCCACCACAAAGTTATTACTCAATGGCCCAGATAAAGTAGATTTCTTTTTAGGTTCTTCTTCTTATTTCTTCTTTTCGACCATAGGTTCTCTAGGGGGAATTCTGTATTCCCCCATGAAAGTAGGATTGAAATCAAGGGAGCCCCAATCATCTTTTGCAAGAATATTTTTAGGAGAGAAAGTGTTCTCAATCGTAGAGTTGGGCTGAGAAGACTCTTCCTCAAGAACCTTAGGTCCACTTGAGGAAGTATTGGGAATCGATTCAGATATAGGAGACAAGTTTGATGAACTGGTCACACTAACTGGAGTAGAATCTTTAGAGGAACTATCTAAGATAGTTGAAGAAGAATTGATTGAAGAGGATTTAGAACTCGATGTTTGTAAACAAGCCTGGAATCTTGTGTCACCTAACAAGGTATATGTTGTATTGTTATAAATAAAATTGATTTTCCTATGCAATGTAGAGGGAACAAACTGCATGCTATGAATCTGAGGTCTCCCTAGCAACAAGTTGTATGTCAAATCTCTAGACATGACATGGATAGGTGTGGGTATAGTAACAAGACCTACCTTAACAGGTAAGGTGATGATACCTAGTGAAGATTTAGCTACATTATCAAAGCCACATATGGTGAGAGAATCAAGCTTAATAAGAGATGTATCAACATTGATCCTATGCCACAAGTTAATGCTACAAACATTAAGGCCAAAACCAGTGTCTGCTAGTGTTCATCTTATCGAACTATAATTTATAATAACCACAATCATTAAGGGATCATATTGTTGTTGAATTTCACTAGAGGGTAGCTCATCTTGTGGGAACACAATCTGAGCCTTAGGTGTTGTAATAGAGTTAATCAAGGAAGCCATATTATTGGATGTCACTATGGATGGGACATTCAATGTTTTTAAGGCATCTTGTAGCATTCCATGATGAGTCAAGGAATTTTGAAGCAAATACCAAAGGGATATCTTGGCAGGAGTAGCTTTAAGTTGTTCAACAATATCATATTCCTTACCAAGGGTTTGTGAAATACGAGGTGCTTGAGGAAGAATGAGTTGAGGCTCAGGTAGAGGAGATAAAAAAACTAGAGGATGGTTAGGTTGCCTATTGTTTCTCATGTTATAAGTATGTGAAATTTCATTATAACTCTGCTTAGTTAGTTGTCTAGCATAGCTATAAGGACTCTTAGTGGGATTCTTTCCTTGAACTGTAATGATAGGTTTGTTTGGAGTGCTAAAGGAATCCCGACTATATCCACCTTCAACCGTGAAAAGAGGTTGATTAGGAAGAGGTGAAGTTGGGGAAGGAAAAACACCTTGGAAAATAAAAAGTGGTTTTATATGTTCATTCACATTGATCATATTGATTAACCTTTTAGATGCATTATTCTTGTTTGAAAGTTTAGGCAAAGACATAAAGTCATCAAGGGCATCATCCAATAAAGCATGATCATAGTGATTGAAAGGCTTATCTTTGGACTCAAAAGGAGACATAACACCATAGAGGGAATCATGAGAGTAAACCATGTTGTTAGATCTAGTGGAGGAATTGATAGGAATGTACCCATGATAGGAATCATTCAACTTATCTTTCTCATCACCACGAAATGACATAGTAACAAGGTTGATTAATTTTTGACAAAATGAGGGTTTAGGAGGCTTAGGGTTCAAAAAATCATCTAGAGCTTAATCTAATTCATCCTTACTAAACTCATAATCGACAAAATTGCATACATAATAAAAAACATGAACATCTTGCAAATAGAAATATGACATTTTGAAATGAAAATTCCATGAAACTTAAACACACAATGCAAGGAAAATGAAAGAAATCTATCTTTTTTTTTCCTTTTTTTGTATGTTTTGAAATAAAATGAAATAAACTAGATCTAGATCTAACAATACAATGCAATGCAAATGAAATTGGCTTCACCAAATATGTGTAGGGGAAAAAGTGAGACTAAGTATGGAAACCCTAATCCCACTCTCATATACACTCATGGAATACGAAAGAGCCTAGGGAGGTAACACACTTTGGCTACTTCCTATGAGGAAGAGAGAGTTGTGGATTACCTCTTAGGTTTTCTATTCCTTTGTTGTAAATGAGAGAGAGGAATGATGCAAAAATGCAATCTAACCTAGAATGCAAGCAAGCAAGCAAACCCTAATCTGAAAATGCATATCAAAGGACAATTGATATGCTGCTGAAAAATATAGATCAGAAGGAAAAATTGGAGGTGCACCTATATTTAGAATCTAAGTAGAAATGTCTGGGAACAGGGTACCAATGCCACTATCCTGATTTTGCACTTTTGGAGTCGCAACTGGCAAGATGGATTCTGGAGCTTGCAAAGTACCGTTCTGCCAAATCCTGCTGATAGAGGGTAGGACCATGGCACCATGCCACTATCTTGGGTAGGACTAGGGTGCCACACCTCTATCCTTGGGTTTTTTGTTGAGATCCGCAAACTAGAATTGTCCCTGTGTTCTCTTCCGGTCCTGAATTTTCCAACGATGCTCGGATCCAAACCTGTACCTGAAGCTGAAAAAGAGGGTTTGGGGTGGCTATATAGGGTTTTTCCTTAGTCAAACCCCTATGTTTGTGATTTCCACCTCCATAAATAGCTGATAATGTACTAAAAATGTGCGTGCAAGAACCTTGTGCGTGTGCAAGATCCTAAGATGAAAGCAAGCAATCTAGAGCAACCCTAAAGAGTAAACCCTAATTTCTTATAATTGACAAAGCAAATGCTCTAAATCAATAATGAAAAGTTATCTAAAGCATGAATATGAACCAAAATGAATCTTATACAAAGACATGAAACCATACCCAACCCCAAGGGAGAGATACAAGCCAATCGATAGTCGGTGATCTCCTATTGTTCTTCTACATCTTCAAAAGCCCCCAATTGATAAAATGAAGCTTGATGAAAATTTGATGGATGAATGTTGAATTTTGTTGAAGACTTCAAAGATCTACTCTTTCGCTAAAAAGAAGGCTCTAATACTCCAAAAAACTACTCTTAGATTCTCAGAAGAAGGCCCCTCCAAATGAAGAAAGAGAGTTCTTAAGTATGAAACCCTAGATCTTAATTTTAGGTCAACCTAGGAATTGAATTCCTCACTGATATTTTGGGGTTAAGCATTATTATATCATAGGATTATGCTCCTGAAATTTTGGGGAAAAAGTCACGGACCATGTGCATTCTCGCCACAGTTCAGCCAACTTTTCACCAAATTTTTGAGGCCATTAGATATGATGATATTAGAGCGCATCTCAAAGTTACAACTGATTTTGAGATGTTTTGATATGCGAAATCAGGCCTAAACGGTCAAAATAAGACATAATTAGGGTTTATGATTAAATGATCCATTGGAGGAATAAGATGAAAAGGGGCACGCTTAGGGTAAAGGGCCCAACTTTATAATATGTAAAGTGATGAAACATGACCTTAGATTTAATTAAATTAATTAATTAAATGATTAAATGGGAATTAGAAATGCAAGATGCAAGACACACTAAGGCAGGTGCTAAACTAAGTATGAAATTGTACCACCCTAGCAAGGGTGTACAATTTACGACACTAGATACTTAAACTAATTATTTTGGAAAGTAAAGTGTCCATGAAAGAACAAAGTCTCTTGTTACTTTTCTTTTTTGAAAATGACCTAGGGATGAGAACTCACACACTTAAAAACTCAAAGATTCTCTTTATGTGTTATAACTCCTATCAACTACTATAACCCAAATATATCGATAGCTCAAAGATTGACAGATATATTGAAAGATATTCTACTCTAACTAGATAGTTTGTGCAAAACAAGGACTTCACTTCCCATCTTTTCAAATTTAACTCGAGGGATAATTTGCAAAAGCACAAAGACTTGAAACAATATTATCTTAACCAGATTCCAATTATTGAATCTTCAAAGTAACTCAAAGATTACTTGTAAAAATCCAAATTCTTCAATATATATATATATCACCAATAACTTTCACCAACTTTAATCAATTGAAAGAATACAATACTAAATGACATAAGAACATCAATATCATACAAAGATTGAATTCAAACAAAGTTTGAATTCCAAGCTTCAATCCTTCTTGATTAAATTTTAAATTCACAAAAAGAACACAAAGTCTCAATTTTTTCTTCACTTGGGAAAAGTTTTGTTGCATAAAACAAAGATGGAAAGATCCTTATTACAATAAAAACCATCATATATATAGAAGAGGGGTTTTGTATGAAAACAGGAAAATATAACTAATTCTATGAATAAGTCAAAAGAAGAGTTTGATCTGACTTAGGACTGGCAGACTCAATAGGTGTACAAGAGCAATTACAAAAGGACAGTTGAAGTGTTGTTGAATTAAAAAAAGCCACTGAAGAATGATGAAAATGACCAAGTGTCACTTTCCTTAGGTAGAATTCTTCTTCTGAAATTCCTCAAACTTCTGGAAAGCATGCTTCAACTGAACTCCATCAGGTCCCTAGGTATTACTGGTGATGATCTTGACTCTAGTAATGGAATCCTCTATAACAATACAATATTTCTTATGCATCCTCAGAATAGTATCTAAGAAATCTAGGACAAATTGAAGGTCAACCAATTTATCAATCGAGGATAAAGAGAAATCCTCTCTATCAACTTCAATAGTTACAAGTAAACTTAATTCTATAATGATCTAATCTATTGGTAGCACTTTCCCATCCTGATCAGGGAACACACGTGGGATTTCTGAAATTTTTGTAAAAATCTCTTCCTTCTTGTCAACACATTCCTTTAAAGCCTTTCTCATATCTTTGACTAGATGCTCAAGAATGTTCATTTTGTGTTCTAAGGCTTCTCGTTGCTCCACATACATGCATCATGAAGGAATAACATTATAATGTATGATTTCATCAAGATCATAATGTTCAAATTTCAACCAAGCCTCAAAGTCTCTTTCTTGCGTTTCAAGCTCCTGGGAGAAGACCTCTATAGTGCTATTTATTTTTGTCTTGATGGTATTAAGGTTATTGACGATGGTACTAGTTGAACCTATGAGTCATGTGCCTTGAATCAAAATATGATCCATCCATTCTGCCACAACTCTACTATGAGATATTGCTTGCTTAGCTCTTTTAACAACCTGCTCATCCAAGGAAGAAATTATTGGTTCAACAGTCTCAGAAGATTTATTTACCTTGATCAAGATCAAAGTGAGTTGCTTGATCCTTTCTTTGATTTGATCTTTCTTAACCATGTATTCATCATATTTGGAAACAAGACCTTCCAAAGCTGCTATTGCATCTCCCGAAGAAGAATCATGAGTCTATTTTCCCAACTCAACCCTTTGAATAGTATAATCAATATCCTATACTTGACCAATAATTTCACCTTGGAGAGGAATAACAATCTCAACATATTTGTTGTTATCCTTATCGACCTTAACTCTTGATAGTCTTAGCCTTCTTGGTAGTTTTGGATTTGACAGGAATAAGTTGACTGGAATCAAAATCTTCAGGGGACTCCTAATAGGGTCTGCTCCTCACTGGGCATAATTGTAATCTCCTAACCAGGCTAGGCTCCTAACAAGGAACATTCCAAAAGAGTGCAAAAATATTGTGGGTACCAATTCCCACCGTGGTTTTCCCATTTGGGTTTCCACGTGAAAATCCTAGTGTTTATGTGTTGATTGATTTCTTATGTGTTGAGTTTATATCTTTCTATTACATGCATGTTGATGAACACTTAGAAGAACACTTTGATATATTTGATCAGCAATATGATTTTAGTTATTACTAGTATTGTTTATGAGTTGTTTTGAAAGAAGTTTTTGCCGATTGTTAAAGTTTTAAAGTTTATTGTTATTACTGATTCACCCCCCCTCTTAGTAATAACCGGATCCTCACAAATAACACTTAGAAATTACCTAATGCTTGGGATTAGTTTGTAACTCACATAATCAACCTGGATGACTAGGGAACTTTGTTGTTTACTTTGAGTCTTAATGTTTGATATATACAAATAAGTATGATTAAGGCATATAGAAATAACTTAGGAGAAATTCCTAGATTGAGAGGGTTAAGTTTTCCTTAGTCAACCCCCTTGTTTGGACCAACTTTAGCCTTGGAAAAATATTCCAAGACAACATCCTGAGGTATACATGCATGTCTTATTTGCAAATATTGATGTGATATGTTCCTTTTATTTATCCAAATTGAAATATTCGTAGATTGATTTCTCCTTGGTAAACAATATGATTTTATTATACATTATATATCTTTAAATACCAAGATATAACAAAAAGTCAAGTAAATATATACTAAGTCAAATCATAATGGCTTTGGAAAAGGTTGGTAGTTGGCAAAATTTTAACTTCAAATATTTGAATTTGAGGGTTCATCTTGGGGAGCTCAAGATCGATTGTTGATATAGAGCATACCAAGAATATGAGTAATCTTGCATCAACTAGAAATATTTCTTTCGAGTATGTTTATGTTTCTAGTGTTGCTTTTGATAATTCATTCCTTTTCCATGTTACATGTTTCCCTATTCTCCATATGGTCCATTTTTTGTAGTCATCTTGAGATTTATTTTATCGAACCTCATTAAAAGGCTAAAATCAATTTATGCTTAACATACTATATACATGCCTTTGATATGCCACAACCTTACATCTAGTGTCCATGATTCATGATTAATATATTAGGTCCGAATTCATGTGAAGCCCACATCATATGATCATCTCATGTAAAGTTCTTGTAGACCTAACTCAAGCTTTGCAATTTAATCTTAGACCTAAGTTGTTGATATCAAGCTTCTTATTTTTCTCACATCTAGATTTTACCAATTTAGCATATATGTTCCTCCTAGACCCTAGCATACTTACTAACTCTCATTGGATGAAACTCTTAAATCCACAACCTATATTTCCTATTGAGTTTGTTATTATGAATTTTTAAAATCAAATACCAGACTTACTATATGCATGGTCCCCTATGTTTTCTTACATCTAATTTTATAAATTTTTCCTTTCCATTTTCTGCCTAAGATAAGTAAAATAAAAAACATATATTGTATATCTTTCATCATGACTTATTGATTCTTATGTCCATACCCTTGTCAAAATCCAAAATCATTCTTCAAATACATAAGCAATTATTTGAATTTTAAAATAAATACTTTTCCATGCCCACATGATTATCAACTTGTATTTGTGGCCCTAAAGTGGTTATAAGTTATAATTTTAGGAATGGATTGCATCCCTATTATGTATCCCACATCCAAATTTTTGTGCACCTAAATGAAGTATAAGGAAAACATAGAGGAGGGATTGCATTCAAATTTTAAAAAAATTCCAATTTTTATGGGAAACCGCCATTGCTCTACAAATTCATTCAAAGAGTCACTTGGGCTCATAGTGTTCCAATTTTGAAAGCCCCTTTATTTTTCTATGCTATGTTTCTTATATGTGTGAGGATTTGTTATTTGTCCATGGAAGACTAGGGACAACAAGTGTAGCACAAAGGAAGTTATAAGTAGAGAGATTTTGAAATGTTACATATACAATCATGACATGTATAAGAACAAGCCAATAAAGTAATAAATGTGCAAGCCATTTATAGAATTACTAGGTGAGGGATTAGTTATTGGATTTCTCCATTGAAATTATTTTACAAAATGATAAAGAAATTTTAAAGTATTAACCCTTGTATTTTAAACTTATTTTATTTTGTCATGCTTTGTAAGTTAGGAGATGAACTTATATGAAAAAAAAACTATATTATTAATGTAATTTCAATTATATTAATTTTTTTTAGGGAATAACAATTTTCTATGTATCTATGAGATTAAACTTGTTAATGTAGTTCTTAATAATTGGTTGATCATTAAAGAGAGTCATAAAATTTTGTCAAAATGTAATTTCATAAATTATTTCAATACAACATTTGGGTATATCTTGTTTGGTTGTGGATCCTTGAAGTATACTCTTTCATGAATATGCATCGTTCACATATGGCTATGCAATTATTAGTCATATAGTCAACTTATGGTTTTAAATTTGTACGTAATTCGCATATGTTAGCCTTGCTATTGTACATGAGTGTTGAGGTTTATGATTGACTTAGTTACCCATGTAATCAAAGAACCAGTTTTTAATTGCTTCTCGTGTTACTATACAATTTAAAAAAGTAAAATATATTTCATATTTTCAATTTCAATTTGTTTCTTTGTCCTCTCTCTTTCATGATGCAATAGTTTCACTAGTGTCAAATATTGTTTGAGCTTGTGGTCAATAAATTATTTAGAGGATTAAATTACAGATTTATTGATCACAAGTTCAAGTTAAGTTTTGATTAATTAAACAAGCAGGTTTTCAGGACCCAAAACCTTTACAAAGGAGATAAAGATAAGGCACCAGGAAGTTTAGTGCTTAATAACCGCATACAAAAAGACTGGCCAAAAGGCCAACGAACCAAAAGGACAACATAACAACAAAAAACAACAGAGAAATAGAGAAGGCCTTACATAGTAATTTTCTTCAACATGTCCTCCACCTTTATCACTAGCTCATCGTAGGTGGCCCCGACAGCTTTAAGGTCTTTTAGATCCTTGTTTGGTTTCTTTTCCTTATTTTTGCCTCTAGTACGGGTTCTGGGACCTTGAACTTCCCATGTTCCTTTAGCTTCCGGGTCAATGTCCTAGATTTCCTTTTCATCATCCAGTTTGCTGATGAGGGTGTGGGTGTTGTTAGTTGAGATCTTCAGGATGCTAAGACTCTATTAAGCAATGTTCTTCAGACACTCCTCAATTTTACCAATTTTGCTAATAGTATCTGAGAGAGTTTTGTCGTTAGTGTTAGCAAGACTTTTCCTTTCTAGCAGATCCTTCTCAATTTTTTCAAACCTGGGGTTGAAAGAATCTCTTATGTTTTCTGCTTTGGCAATGGTGTTTTTCAGGTCCTCTATGTAGTTGGCCATAGTCTTCCCTTCCCCAGTATTGATGGTTTCTAGAATCAAGACTCTATTGCAGAGTTTTTTGTTTTTGTCCACAACTTTCTTGTAACCATCAATAAGCCACTCCATAGTTTCCATGAAACCTTGCAAACCCTCGGGGGGAGGGCTAGAGGGGGGGTCAACTTTTCTAGGGGTTACCTATTCCTCTTTAGGGGTGTGCTTAGTGGAAATTGTGTCTACAACCATAAGAGTCTCTTCCATGGTCTCCTTTTCCAGATTCCGATCAACTTCCAGGGCCCTTACCAGTCTCCTCTTTCTTCTTGTGCATTTTCCTGGTCTGGGTATGAGCTTTTATTTTCTTCTTCAATAGCCCTTGAGGGTTCTCCTCCTCATAATCATCAGAGTCCTCCTCTTTCAAAGAGATGTTGATCAGGGGTCTGCCTTTAGGCTTTTTGCCTTTAGAGGATGAGGGTCTAGTTTTGATGTATTTCCTCTTCTTCCCACTTTCATACTTTGAGACATCCATGCTGTCCTCAGTGTTAGTTAAAGGGTCGCTATCAGACTCCTCTTCCTCTGAGAAGGCAGAATTAGACCCCTCATCCTCAGAATCCACAGAGGGCTACATCTAAGCAATTTGGTTGGCCTTGAGATGGTCATAAATTAGGACCATTAGGCCTTGATGCATAGCAGTATCACCCAGAGGGTTCTCTTTGTAGGTCTTAAGGGATGCATTCATCGAACAAAGCAGGAAATAAGGGAAATTAACCTTATCATTGTGCCTAAAGTGATTCAATAGAACAAAGTGATAACCATAAACTTTCATGAACCTACCATCTAGAGTGATATAATGCATTAAAACAAAGAGGACCTCCCACCAGGGTTTGGCAAAAGCCCTAAGTGGGTAGTAGGTTTTGCTCAACTTTACCAGTCATTTTTTCTCTTTCTCAGTGTCTGGGTACCTTTCAATAGCTTCCCTACTGACCTTCCTATCTCTGTAGAAGTTGCACCCTTCTCTTGTGAGGCCCATGGCTTGAGCAATTAAATCTTCATCAATTTCGACCATTTGGTCTCCCATTTTCAGCATGCCCTTCTTCCAGTTTTTGCAGAAAAAACTGGTAACGATACCATCTCGACTGTGGAGTCTCTCCATGAAATTCAAGAAACCACCCTTCTATAGGATACCCCAAACCTCTTCCTTCTATTTCCATTCTTTACAGCTACTTGGTTCATATCGCCTCCTGTTACCACCCATGTTGTTGTTGTTCAAGGCCAAATTTTGAAACTTGTAGAGCAAATTAATCGGAGAGCTTTTTGGAACTATAAAAGTTACCTAGAAAGCATGGGATTTAATGGCATTGATATTATAATGAATGAGTTTCTCATTATTATAATAACTCAAAGTACTCACATTAGTTCTTTTCATAATTATCCTGTCCATCAAGAATCTTTGGAGTACTTCTATATCGCTCATTACAAATAATTTGCCTGACATCTTTGGGGAGTCCTTGTTCTCCAGTCCACGTGGTCATTTCATCTCTTTTAACCACCGCATTGGTAGCCTAGTCAGCAGAGCCATTGGCCTCCTGGTAAATGTGGGAAATGTGGCATTTTTTAAAGGTGCTAATAAGGTCAATTGCAGAGATGATTGTGTTGTGGATCGACCCTGAAGGTTTTGAAATCCCCTTAAGATAATTTATAATATTATTTGAGTCCCCTTCAATCCATAGGTAGGGGAAATTCCTTTTTTTGGCTAGGAGGATACCTTGAAGAGCTACCATTGCTTCAGCTTTATGGTTAGTTTGGGTTCCAATAGGGACACCAACCATTTCCTTGCAAATTCCTCTGTCATCTCTTAGAACAACTCCACAACCTAAAGGACCTGGGTTACCTTTGGCAGCATCATCAAAATTAACTTTGAACCAACCATTTGGGGGGGTTTGCCAATTAGCTTCAAGCCTTTTATTGTGGTTGAGGTTAGGACCGTCAGTGATCTTCATATTCCATACCCTTAAGATATTTGATTCCAGAGAGTTGTTCGAATAACAAGGACCCTCAATGATCCCTATATTTTCCTAAATCACCCATTGAATTTTCTGGAACACAATATCCTGATTGAGGGAGACATCCCTAAAGATTCGATTATTTCTTTCTTTCCATCGTCCCCACAGGATGTGAGGAAGAGAAAGCTACCACAAAGATCTCAAAAAAGAGTTAGTCCATTTAATATTCCAGGAGGAGAACAAATCACTGATGCTATTAGGAAACACCTAGGCAATACTAAAACTCTTAAGAAATCTTTCCCAGACTGAGGCTGAGAAGGAACAGTGGATGGCAAGGTGGTCCACAAACTCTTCCTATTGAAGGCACACCACACATCTATTAGGGAAGGCAAAGCCTCTGCCTTTTACGCTGTCTAGGGTCAAGATCTTATTTTGGAGGATGGTCCAGAAGAAAAAATTGATTTTGGGGGTAAGACCCTTAATCCAGGCTTTAGAACAGTAAGGATTATTAGATGGGGAGGGGGATAGGACACAATACATAGAGGACACAGATAAAGTACCTTTGGGTTCATGTTTCCAAATCAAGGAGTCTTCTTCTTTATTCAACCAGACTGCAGACAGATGGTTCTTGAGCTTAGAAAGGCTAGGGTGGATGCTTTCAATATTCTACCATTCTTTACCATCCCAGCACTTAGCAACTAAGGAGCCAAAAGTTCTAATACATGAGGGAGCATGGGGGGCCCATTCATTGATGTCAATCAAAGGTTTATCAAAAAGCCAGGGATCCTCCCAGAATTTAACTTTCCTACCATTACCTACTTTCCAGATCACTCCTTTGGCTATACCTTCTTTGCATTTAGAGGCATGATTCCATATGTGGGATCCATTAATACTAAGATCCGAATTGATAAAAGAAGAAAGAGAGGAGGACATAAGAGAGTACTTACTTCGCCAGATTTTACACCATTCAGTGTCTGAATGAAACATGTTTCAGACTTGTTTGGATAGGAGAGCTTCATTTAAGGTTCGAATTCTCCTCAGGCCCAGACCTCCTTTGCTTTTCAGTCTACAAACCTGGTCCCAAGCCACCAAAGACATTCTTTTCTTATCCTCAACCCCAGACCATAGGAATCTTCTTTGAATTTTCTCGATTGCATCAACATACTTAACTGGAATTCTGAAAAGACTTAGAGCATAAATTAGAATACTTTGAAGAGTAGCCTTAAGGAGTTGGAGCTTTCCAGCTTGACTTAATAGGGCTCCTTTCCAACCAGCTAATTTATGATGAGATTTGTTCACTAGAGAACTCCAAAAAGGATCAGGAGGTGCAATGCCCATGGGGAGACCAAGGTAGGTATCAGGAAGATCAGCAATCCTACACTCCAGGATTCTGCCAATCCTTTGTTGTCTTCTCTCAGGAGTATTAATGAAAAAAACTTCTCTTTTAGCCTAATTAATAAGCTGACCAGAAGTAGAGGCAAACTTACAAAGGGTACTCTTCAAGATTTTAGCTTCAGATATACTTGATTCCCCCATAAGAATAGTATCATCGACAAACTACTGGTGGGAGCAAATAAGGTCAGCAGAGGAAGGTTGGAGACCCTTAAAGGAGCCTTGCAAAACCATATTTTCCATAGTCCTTCCAAAACATTCTGCCATAATTAGCAAGTTCTTTTTTAGTGATATTTTTTGTTTATTTCATATTATTGAATGTGTAAATCTATTTTCATATATTGAATATGAGGTTCTATTAGAAGTTTGGAATGACAAATATTAATTCATAATATTTTATATCATTAATGATCAACATAACAAACAATCTTATATTGATGTTTTTGACATTTAAAGCAGCAAAACAAGGGTTTTGCCCCCATACAAACTCAAGTCAAATAGGCCAAAATAAACCTTCAACAACACATTTGCAGTATAGATAGGAACCCAGCTCAAGATGGGAAGAGATTTCACCTAGAAGTTGAGGAAGAGTTTGGGGGAGGGAGGGAATAATTACCTTTTTGCCTATGACAAACAACAATCTAGGTGATACTATTGTTAGGAACATCATTACAAGTGGGATCAAGGGGGGAAATCCCCTTAGAGTGTTTTTCGGCACCTGGAGCGGACTATTGACCAACCATCAAAGGATAAATCCTATATTGATGTTTTCAATATGTTGGAAGACACATTCAAATTGATGTTGACATGCTTGCTACTTCATGCAATTAAGACCCATAGAAAAATTTCTTTTGAAAAGTTTTGAGAATATTTTTTTCATATAAAAATACTTGGAATAGGTATTATGACTAAGCGTTCCTTAACTAATTAATCTAATTGTCTTAAAGGTGGCTCCATGTGTATTCTTTATATTTTCTTAAAACATGAATCTTTATTGAGAAGTAATATAGCATAAATATTAAATATTTTTTGAATATTTTTTTTGAATATTTTCTAAACATTTAGAAACACATGAAAGATGGAGATATCTTACACCACAAAGAGACTTAAAATTATAAAAAACTTCAATCTTTTTTTTTGGTTGGTAATAATATTTATTTTATTATAAAAAACTTTCATACATCATCAAAATTTCAGGCTTTCATATGTCCAGTTAGCATGATATTTAACATATAAACCTGTAAGAGCCTCACACTTTGGGCATTTACAACCATAACACCACCAAAATAACAAAAACCACCCATCAAGTCATCTCCCTCGAAACCCATAGGATGATCTACAATCCTATTATAGATATCTAAATCTACTAAACAGACCCTTAACGGGTTTGCATCGAAAATGTTGCTCTTGAAATCCCTGTTTGAGCTAGACAAACAACATTCATTACTTAACAAAAAATTACTCCCACCAAGCCCTTCGCCATCAACAATCTCCTGTTAGGAAACTACTGAAATTCATCTGCTACAGTCCCTTGCCTTGGAATGTCCTTCTCTTCCTCAAAACTCTGTGCTTTCCTTTAGGGGGAGCCTTTGGCCATGCTCTGACCAAGTCATTTTCTTCCACCTCATGCTGCTGAATCAACTTCTTCAGGTTCTCCCATGCTCTCGCCCTTTCTAGCACATAGCCTTCCTTATTTGCCTTCGCTATCCAACGAACAAAGGGAACCAGTCCAAACTCTTCAGCATCTTTAGCTTCTGCAAATCCTTCAGAGTAATCAAAACCTACCCCGGGCACTGCCCATTCCAGGATGGAATCGAGCCCTTCCAGCATAGCATCATCAAAGATTGATGTTGCAGCCAATTTCACTATGTCAATGTCTTCTCCAAGTTCTAATCCCCATGTGATTACCATTGAAATGATATCTAAGTTTACCTTCCAATGCACCACATTCTGCATAAAAAATGGGCCGACCACCTTCAACACAGTGTTTATCATTTCCTCTTCTTTAAAACAGAGGAGCCTAGCCATTCTATCCCTGCTCATTGCCCCTTTAAATCCTTTTTGCTATTTTTTAGTAGTGACTGTAAACGTCGCTTCCATGGTGGCAGCTCCTCCTAACCCTTTTTCCTCCACAACTCCCTCTACTCTAGCAATCTGACCCTAAATTATATCTCCACAGTCGCTGCAAACATTACATCTCTTGAATTAAACCCCATAGTTACCCTATTTATGGGCTTGCCGTGTTAACCATCTGATAGTGCATTCGCACAAATCTTCAAAAGCCCTGTCATAAATGTTTAAACTCCATTTACACAATCTGGACACTGATATTATTTTATGCGTGTTGATGGGTCGCTCATCATTATAAATGCAATTTTCACGATTTGCTGCCGTTATAAGCTTTCCTTTATTTATTTTCATTGAGATCGCAGGGCTTCCCTCGTGTGAACTTTCTCTTCAGCCGGTCCATTCACAGAGTCCCATATGAATATGATGTCATCCAGCTTGATATCACTCCTTCCACTCCCTCTCTCCAATCATTAACTATTCATCTCTCCAAAAAGTGATAATTCCTGAAAGCTGTCCAATTTCAAAATACCTTTAGCATCAAAAGACAAGGCCCATTTGGATAGACTATCCGCAGTTTAATTACCCTTTCTTCTAATATGACTAATGTATATGGTGAAAATGGATAACAATAATAACGATATTGAAAGGCTAAATGAATTCAACCACAAAACCCTAGCCTAACAACAACAGAGATCCACCATAACATATGAAGATTACCTAAGACAATGCAAATCAAACGAAATCACAAAGATTATACCATCACATGTCCAATAGGGTTTGGATCTCCATTCTTCCTATCTCCATTGATCTTGCTTGATATATTTGCTCTTAGATTTTATGTGCACAAGAGCTCAACAAAGAACGAAATGTGGTTGCAAGTAGGATCGCGTATGCCAAGTAGTCAATTGATCAAGTAGTTAGTTCATTAGGGTTTGATAATGAAGCAAGCATCTCCTTATATAGAAGACACAATATGAAATGGAGGGATAAGATTGAGAGGTGTAAAAGGAGGTCGGCTATGATTAGAGGGTAGGTAAAAGAAATAATAAAATAATGAAAGGGGTAGGTAGTGTATGAATTAAGAGATGAATGACATGTGTCATGGGTAGAAAAGGTTAATGAATTAATTAAATAAATAAAGATTTATTTAATTAATAGAAGAAGTGGGATCAATTAAATAAATAAAATATTTATTTAATTTAGGAAAAAGATAATTTAAATAAATAAATGTATTTATTTAAATGAGAAATAAGGCTAGAAGAGGATAAATGAATTAATTAAATAAATAAAGATTTATTTAATTAATAGAAGAAGTGGGATCAATTAAATAAATAAAATATTTATTTAATTTAGGAAAAAGATAATTTAAATAAATAAATGTATTTATTTAAATGAGAAATAAGGCTAGAAGAGGATAAATGAATTAATTAAATAAATAAAGATTTATTTAATTAATAGAAGAATTAAGCTTAGATAATTAAATAAATAAAATATTTATTTAATTAGACTGGACAATTTTGGGTGTCTACATTTTGCCCCTCTTTGAGACAATGCGGCTTGTTGCGTTGTTTCAAAGAAGATAATATGAACTGATACAGAGTTGCCTCAAGATGGGAATGATATGCCCCCTCGAGAGATTGGATGAAAAATGTCTAGAAAGATCACAAACAATCTCTTGATAAGAAAGAAAGGCTAGAATGAATTGACCGGATAGAGTGACAGAGTCACGGGATAATGAAGACTGACTTGGAAGACAAGGGCTAGGGTAGTCTATAAGATAGACCACGAGGGAAAATACATCCTCATTGTCATCCATACATCCAAGAGATCATAGTGCAGAGCGAGAATAGAGCAACAACAGTTAGCAGCGATGGCATTTGTTCATAGATTCGACCGCGTTCACCGATTCCAGAGGCCAGTAGAGGCAGGAGAGCCGGTAAGTACCACAAAACCTCCTCGTACTTTGTTGCATTTATTGTTGTCATTAATGCATGCTAGGTAATGTAATAAATGCGCTTAGAATAGGGTCCAAAAAAATGTCCAGGCGTGTCTATGTTGGTGCCAGGCGCGTCTATGCTCGCTAGGCACATTTGTGTTTGTGCTAGGCGCGTTTGTGATGGAAAACGCGTCTGTGCCGAATGCGGCCACGTCTGTGCTATGTAGGCACGTCTATGCCAAAAAGGCACGTCTGTGTCACCCAGGCGTGTCTGTGCAGAGCATAGGCATGTATGTGTGTTTCAGGCACGTCTGTGTAAAACAGGTGTGTTTATGCAGTCTTCAAGCGCGTTTATGTCAGGAAAGCGCGTTTGTGTCCAAAAAAATGTGAATTTGTGTCTTCTAGGTCAAATCGGCAGTTCTGTGATGAATATACGCTGTCAATTGGATAAGCTACTGAGAGGATACACTCAAGAAGGTCCTCTAGGGAAGACTAGGATTGCAAATAGGGCTAGGATTGACAATTCTGTGATAGAACATACGTTGCCAATTAGGAAACTACTCAAGAGGATTCACTCAAGTAGAGGCCCTAGAATAAGATAGATCAAGGCACTTTGTGATGAACAGTGAGTACCAAGATATAGTACTTTGTGATGAATAGGGAGCACTAAAATATGAGTAGCACTTTGTGATGAATAATGAGTGCAAATGTGAGCAGCACTTTGTGATGAACATGGAGTGCATAACATGTAGTACTTTGTGATGAACAGGGAGTACCACTAGGATAAATAGAAAGACTTTATGATGAACAGTGAGTGTCACTAGGATAGATAGCAACACTTTGTGATGAACAGGGAGTGTCACTAGGATAGAATGCCATATGCACTTAGATAAAAAGTAGCATTTTGTGATGAACATTGAATGCCACGATGACTGACATGATTGATTTGCTTGACTGCAGGAGTATTTGCCTATGTTGGAGTCACGGGAGAGATTCTCGTCGACGTAGAGATTGCGACTTGAGCTAACCTTCGAGGACTGAGTGACTATTGAGGCTATGGGTCTGAGACATATTCTATATGTGCCTAAGTTTCGGGTGAACATGGGACTGTTGACTGCACTGGCAGAGAGGTGGCACTCCGAGACTTGCACCTTTCATTTACCGATGGGGGAGATGACAGTCACCCTTGAGGATGTGTACAGGATTCTGCAGATACTGATTGATGGGGAGATGATTCCTTACAATCGAGATGGAGACAGGGAGGCCCTGAGATGAGTGTTCCAGGACCCAGGATTGGAGATGAGGGCAAGACATGTGGCTTGGGACACCATGACAACTACAAGATTAGTGCTGCCAGCAGTGATAGGAGAAGCGATCAGTGGATTCTTGTGTCCTGATAGAGCGACATGAGGGTTGGCTACAGAGGACACAAGGGCCAGGAGAGATGATCTTGGGGTGGGTCCTTCTAGGGCTCAGACTCCATCGAGGCTAGCCGACTCTGAGGGAGGGAGTTCATCATAGCCGTAGAGGGCTCCCTATGTATCAGTATTGTACCATTTTTGTATGATGATGTAGACACCTGCGGGTGATTGTAGCCATATGATTTAGACATCATTGTATCATGACACTTTATATATATATATATATATATATGAGATGATTCATCTTTGCGACAGCTATATGCATGTGTACCTATGTGATGAGATGTTCTTATGTGATTCTTATGATATGGATGCAAATATGTATATGATGCAATGCAATATTTTTTATTTTTTTTTGTTCTTTTATGTTTTATATGTGTATGCATGATGCAAATATGAATGTATGTAATGCAGATGAATATGATAATGCAAATGTAAATTGTGCTAACATGTGTTGTGTGCAGGATGTGATGCAGTTGTGATATATATATGTATGTATGGAATGCTAGCATGTGATAATGTAGGTGAAACTACATGAAATGCAAATGTTTTTGGTGTGTCATTATACTCAGTCATGTGATAGCAGGCTACACGGACTCAAGAGGGATGATGGAAGTCAATCAAGAATGAGGGATGGAAGATAGAAGATATGAAAGTGAAAGAGCTTCTTGTGCGTTATCATCATTGAGCTTTATTATGGCAAGTAGGTTATGACAATCGAGGCATATGTTTGACCCAGAAAGTCATTATACCTGTTTGCATGGAGATAAGATAGTCATAAACAAGGAATGCCCCAGTTCATACTAGACTCACAGTGTCCTCATATCCTTGGACAAGTCATAGCATTACTAAGAGACAATCCACAGACAACAAATACAAATAGGTGACGATAACCCATCCTTGCCTTTCTAGTCAAAGACATCCTGGAGATAGAATCTCTAGTCAGAGACATCCCAGAAAAGCTAAAAGACATGTCACCAAAAAAGATGAAATCAAAAGAAAACCAAGACTCGACACCAACATCCACTGTAGCCCTCAAGTTTAGTGTCTCTTGTCACTTGTATAAGTCTTATTTGATTGTGGTCACAATGTTTACTTTCACAAAATGAATAGATAGCACTGAACCATAATGTTGTCTGAGTCTGTTGAAAGATTTGATTTGTTGAAGCCCATTGTTGCTGCTGTCTCATCTGAAATTGACTGAATCCATGAAACTGATACTTTATTGTGGAGAAGATGAAACTTTATTCTAGACTGGTGATGTAGATGTTGCTTTTATTGTGGATTGTGAGCGAATAGACTGAAGAAAGCTGGAAGAAACTGTACTCCTCGAAACATGCGATGCTCTCAGTTCCACACCCATCACTAGACATAGGATTTGCCTTAGCCATAGATAGGACCTGATTTATTTTGGATGGAAAGGGAGGTTTATTATGAATGGCTAACCAATCTTGGGTAGATCAATAACAAGCCATGATGAGAATGGGTAAGTTTATTATGAACGAATAGGTTGTGAGTGTGTGCAAATTGAAAGGATGAAAGTGAATCCTAAAGGAGGGAGGAGCAATGCCTCTATGCATGGCACTGGTGACCCATTTTTCACCATGGTACTTGCCTAGGGTGCCACCAAAGTGGTTTTCACCATTGGACGAAATGTTTTTCTTTACTTTTTTCAATTTTTCAATGTTTTTTGTGTCACAAGGTGCCTATTTGCCAGGTTTTCACCAAGTAATGATTTTTTTATGTTTTATAATTTTTTTTGTATTTTTGAAATTTTTGAATTTTTTTGTATTTTTTGAATTAGGATACTCTGAAGAGCTATGTGTAAAACCTGTCAAGGTGCATGCTGTTGATAGGATCCTCCAAAGGTTCACCTTCTATAGTTGAGAGTTGATATGCCCTAGATCCTTATGCTACTGTAATGATGTAAGGACCAAGCCAATTTGATTCGAACTTGCCCTTCTCTCTGTCTTGCTGATTTTTTGGGTTTTCTCTGAGAACCAAGTCACCTACCTCAAATGTACAAGGCTTGACTTTATAATTGTAACTACATTATTTCTTGACTGAATGATGTGTAGCTCGAGTGACTGTCTTCCTTGATAAAGGAATTGAGATAGAATTACTAGTGTGTGGACTACGTAGGCCCGTATGCGTGTCACCTGAAGAAGTTTGGGCATCCCTGATAATAAAGTCCTTCGAGGAAGATCCATTAAAGGTCCATGATGTATCGCCAGAAGGGAAAGGATGTGTGGAACAAGTGGATGAGTTATGAAGGCTTATGATTGTGAAAAGAAGTGAAAGTAGGATAGCATGATGGAGACTTAGGATCAACAAGTATGATTTTTGACTTGAAATTTTAGAACTTTTGCCCCTAGTTATTTTGATATTAGGGGAGATCATCTGTTGCTCTTTTTTCTTCATAGGATTTTTATCCTTGACTTTTATTTTTTCAAAGTCCAATAGCTTTTGATTTTGATTTGGACTGAAGGACTTTTCTTTAGTTTTCACTTTTGGTTTTTTCTATTCATAGCTTGATTTTTCATCCCCAATTAGTAAGGGCTTTTGTAATTCTTGTTGATCCAAGTTTGGGAAAGGAGTGGGAATGGAATGAGTGGATGATATGGTAAATCTATGTGGGTTCTCAAGAGGACTGGCGATGCACTCAATAGATTCTTCGCTGGAACCACTCTTAGGACTATTGATATCAAGAGATGCTTGCACCACTAGAGGAGATTTGCATTCAGACTTAGTAGCCACAACACTAGGTGGTTCACACCCAATTCCTTTCAAATTGTTTATAGATTGTTCATGTCGACTGAATACCTTAGGAGATAGTGGGAGTTGATCAACATGAAAGATATACTCACCACATCCTAGGTCTTTAAACTTGAATTTTTCTTTGAGCTCTGTTTGTTTTGATGTAGAAGCTTTCAATGATTCTGGATCCACATATGCTGAAGATGGGACAACTTCTCAATTGACTGGTATTGTTATTTCTGATCTAGGTCATAGATTGTTGCAATATATGAATGGATTTGGGTCAGCTTTCACGGTCACTTCAACTCCATTGTGTGGAAACTTGATACATCGATGATATGTAGATGGTACTGCACTCATCTCATGAATCCATGGACATCCTAGCAATATATTATATGTGAGATCCAGGTCTAGGACTTGACAAACCACATCCTTTGTAACTGGCCCAACTCTGAGAGGTAAGGTGATTGTGCCTTTGGATGAACGCTCTTCATCATCATATGCCTTGATGGTGATTTTGTTTGTAGTTATCAGAATATCCCAATTGTTTAATTGTGCTCAATGTACAAATGTTTAGACCTACTCCTCCATCTATCAAGACTCATTTGATTCTATGTTTGTGTATGAAGGCTTCAATGTGTAATGGTGCATTATGTGGCTGACTTATGGAGGCATCATCGGCTTCTGTGAATGTAAGGGAGTGTGGAATGGAAAGGTATCCCACCATGGCTTGAAATTGGTCCACGTTCAGATCAGTAGGAATGATAGTGTCTCTCAAGATTTTGTCAAGAATGGCTTTATGTGTGGGGGATATGCGTAAGAGCTCAAGGATGGAGATGAGCATGGGTGTCTTCCCTAACTGTTCTACAAGGTCGTACTCAGGCTTAGTTGATGAAGAAGCGATGTTCTTGGCTAGATCACCTTGCAAGGTGATTTTACCTCGACGGGTTGTAACATGACATTCAAAGGTAGGTTCAGAAGAAGATCCAACACCTTTTAGGACAATCTTGGGTCTCCGGGTATAATTCTCAGGGTTTTTGTCCTTGATGATAATGGTAGAGATGTAATTGTCCATTGAAATGTGATTGATAGTTGAATCATAGTTATAGGTTGCTCTGGTATAGTTGGTTTGGTCATCTGTGGCTTTAGCTTTTCCCTTGTCATGCTTTGGGAATGGTTCCTTAAACATCTCATGTTCTTGATTGGATGAGAGCCCTTCAATCTCAATGTCACCCCTATCAATGAGATCTTGTATGATGTTCTTCAGTTGATGACAATTTCCTGTCTTATGACCTTTGCTCTTATGAAATTCACAATATTCATCATCATTCCACCAATTTGGTTTAACCTTTGGTTCATATGGAGGAAAATCTGGAATAGTGATTACCTTGTTTGCCACTAGCTTTTTGAAAATTGACTCAAGTGGTTCTCCCAATGGAGTGTACTTCCTTCATGATTTAGAAGTTGTTTGAGTATTCACCTGATTTGATCTAGAAAAAATGAATTTGGGTTGCACTGTATTGGCATCAACAACACCATCATTGACTGTGTTCTTGTTTTTATTCCAAAATCTTGGCTTGTCTTTTCCTTTAAAGTCATCTTTGTTTTCCTTGAATATCTTTATGACTCCTTGTTCTATTAGGACCTTTTCTATCGCTAAGCCTTTTTCAATGACGTCCTTAAAGGTGGACAAACAAGCTTTTCTTAAATCATAACCAATGTCTTTGTTAACATTCTGGGTGAACATCTCTACCATTTGTTTTTGTGGAATTTCACAAGAGCATCTGCTAGCTAGATTCCTCCATCTTTGTAAAAATGATGCAAAAGACTCTCCCTCTTTTTGCTTGGTGTTGCACAAAGTAGTGACTGATATGTCTGTCTCTATATTGTAGGAGAAATGTTGAATAAATGCCTCTGTTAAGTCACCCCATGACTTAATACCAGGTGGAAGTTGGGAGAACCATTCCATAGCTTGATCAACTAGGCTTTGTGGGAATAATCTCATCAAATATGTCTCTTCTGAAGCCACTTCAATGGAAGCTGTGAAAAACTATCTTATATGTGCCTTAGGATCCCCTTTTCCTTTGTACTTATCAAACTTAGGTGTCACAAAGTGTGTAGGAAATGGAGGCATTGGAATGCTCTTGTCAAATGGATAAGGACATATGTCTCTCATTGTGTATGTTGGCTTTGGTGTATTTATGTCCTCCATTTTCTTTTGTAAGTCCCTGATTTGTTGCTCCAAATTGCTCTTAGGTGGAGATCGACTTCTTGGACCATACCCCATGCTTGAGGCACCAATTGGAGGAGAAGCATGTTGCATATATGGATGATATTGATCATACACATGTTCATATGGAGAAGGTCTATAGTGATGTTGCATATATGGACCATTTGGTATAGATTCATGTTGAGGAACGCCATATCTATTTTGTCCCTGTATACCATACTCTACAGGCATGTCATGTTCTAATGTGTTGCCCCCAAATTTGACACGGGGTTTCCTTGTGTCCAAATTTTGAGCATGCCTTTGAATATCCAATTGCTTTGGTGATTGATCCTTAGCATTGGTATGTGATTGAGCATATCTTTCTGCATAAGACTTCCATAATGGTCTGCGAAGGTGAGTATCATATGCTTGACCATGTGTATGTGGGACCTCTAGTTTTTGAAACAAAGATGATGGTGATTCAGGTACCATATGTGGTCCTCTATTGCCTCCACTATTAGGTCTCCTTTGATCCATGTTGGAGTGAGGTTGTTGCAAAGGTCGATTTTCTATTATTTGAGACATGTCAAAATCATGAGGTATCTTGGCTCCACTTTGTGCCATCATTTGTAAGAAGTATTGTCTATCTCTCCTCATTATTTCCTCAATCAGTCGATTGAAGCGGGGGTCCATAATGGATTCTTCCACATCTGTTGAATGTACTGAAAAGTTGTCCATATTGTCATTGTGTGTATCATTGTTGTTTGTAGTGTCCATGTTCTCAACATTTGGAATGTTTCTATAGGAATCCATGTCAGGTAATGTGTTATGATCAGTATTGAAAAAGACATCATTGTCATACTCATAGACACTCATGTTTGCGGACTCTTGAGCCTCTTTAGTTTCTCTCCTAGATTTTTGAAGACGGGTTTCAACCATGAACTAGGTATTGACCAAGATGTGTTAGACTAGATGAAAATGAAAAAAATATGGAAGACAAAGAGTTGGATGGGATGTAAATGAATCTGAAGTGTACTTGCAATGTCCAAAGTGTAAGACCAAGTATGTATGTAGTAGAGTAGGTGTGACTTCCAAAGAGAGGATAGTTTCTCTTGATGAGGTAAGTTGACCTTGACTCTAAGTAAGACCAAATGAGACCCAAAGGTGATAGACCTTGATGAGGGACCACTTAGCAAAGTGTTGTTGTATGTAGTGTGTTGACAAAGTATGATGAGGAAAAGCAAGTGACCTTTTGACTCAAGTTTAGACAGATGTGAATGTAATGTGAGGTGTGAAGCAATGATGGACTATGTGAGACCCAAAGACAGGTTGAATTCTAAATGAAACCTGGAGAAATAACCTAGGAAGCTCAAGAATTCTGAAACTGACTGTGTTTGTTTGCTGGACTGTAACAGTTTTTTTTTTTTCAATTCTAATCATAGATGCACCTATATACTTCACAGACGCGATTTCCTAACACAGACATGGTTCTGTTCAACACAGACGTGTTTCTGAGATTTTTGTGCAAATTTCAATGTTGATTCTGGAAACACAGACGCGTTTCTGCCCTTCACAGATGTGGTTATACAACATAGACACTATTATGTCAGACACAAACGCATTTCTACAAAATTTGTGCAATTTTTTCCAATCTATGAAGTCATTTTGTTGTGACCAAATCTGACTGTTTGACTGTTTTTCATGACAAGAGGACATAGTGTTGATGAAGACCCAATGTTTGTAAGTGTCTAAACTCCAAAATGACTCAAAAAAGATTGTGTTGTTTGATGTAAAAAAAAATGTTTTGCATACACTTGAAGACACAAAAGACACAATGTTTTGCTGTTTGGTCTTGAATGTTCTGAATGTTTAAAATAAGTCAAGCACAATTCTTATGGCTGGCCAAGACAATAGTTGTTGATCCCACATAGGGTTTTACCCCCGAGGCTACGCTATTCAGAGCAGATACTTAGATGTTTGACCTCACTGGCTCCACCCTCGGCACTCACTTCTCGGGTCAGCCAAGTATCAGTCCCCATGAAAACTCCCCATGGTAAACTTTGTATCTCTACTAAGAACTGTATGTGTGTGGGCCACTACCAGAGGTCCGACCTCCTGCCTCAACAACTAGAAGGATTTGGGCTTCTAAAACAAAAAAGGTGCTAGTAAGGGCATCCGCTCGTGTGACCATACATGCGACACTTTCAGCTCTATAAATACAGAAGGCTCCCAGCCAGTAGGGGTTACGCCCTACAACTGATCAAATAAATTTGATAAAATGGGTCATGGGGAGACATAGTGTCGGTATGAACTAATCAGCACACGTTATTCATAGTTTTCACCATGAATACAGTTATTTATAGTGGTTTGGAAGAAGATGGCTTTTCTTTTGCTACCACTTGGGTCATTCTCTTCTCACTAGTAGTCCTAATGACCACACAGGAAGACAGGCCCTCTAAATATTAAACAAAAAGAGCCTATTGCTCAAGACACAAAAGACAATGATTCAATTTTAGTGCACCAATTGAAGTGTTTGCTAGTCTATGAAAATAAGGCACACAATAAAAATCCAAAAACCGTTGCCAAGGGCCTGCAACAAAGAGTTGTTAGTAGTTTGGATTGTTTCAAATAATCACCCCTTCCTGCAAGCACACAAGTTAGGTAAATTTTAAATCCAAAAGACTTTGTGAAAATAGGGGTCTTCAACAAAATGATTTTGCTTTCAAGACAAGCTGCACCAATTTCATTAGCTAGATCTGAAAATGTTAGCTCAAAATAAACCGGATCTGAAACTTTAAATGCAAAACCCAAAACCAAATCAATAAACCCCAAAAAAATTGAAACTGATGCACACAGACGTGGTTACGTTCGACACAGACGCAACTTCATGATGCAGACACGGTTCTGTGAGACACAGACGTGGCTCTAGAACCCAGACGCGACTTCTAGACATAGACGCATCTAAAAACACCGCAGACACGACTGAGGAACACAAACGCGGTTTCCAGAATCTGCAAAATAAAATACTGTCGATAACATAGACGTGGTTCCAGACGTCACAGATGCGCCAGAAAATCGAAAACACTATCCAAAAGTATGTAGACGCGAAAATATCAAAATGCTGTCGAAAATATCAGACCTGCAACTTCAAAACACAAAATCTGCAACAAGGATGTTAAATGCAAAAAGGGACAAGAGTCCCACTGGGCGTGCCAAAATGTATATGGTGAAAATGGATAACAATAATAATGATATTGAAAGGCTAAATGAATTCAACCACAAAACCCTAGCCTAACAACAACAAAGATCCACCATAACATATGAAGATTACCTAAGACAATGCAAATCAAACGAAATCACAAAGATTATACCATTACATGTCCAATAGGGTTTGGATCTCCATTCTTCCTATCTCCATTGATCTTGCTTGATATATTTGCTCTCAGATTTTATGTGCACAAGAGCTCAACAAAGAACGAAATGTGGTTGCAAGTAGGATCGCGTATGCCAAGTAGTCAATTGATCAAGTAGTTAGTTCATTAGGGTTTGATAATGAAGCAAGCATCTCCTTATATAGAAGACACAATATGAAATGGAGAGATAAGATTGAGAGGTGTAAAAGGAGGTTGGCTATGATTAGAGGGTAGGTAAAAGAAATAATAAAATAATGAAAGGGGTAGGTAGTGTATGAATTAAGAGATGAATGACATGTGTCATGGGTAGAAAAGGTTAATGAATTAATTAAATAAATAAAGATTTATTTAATTAATAGAAGAAGTGGGATCAATTAAATAAATAAATATTTATTTAATTTAGGAAAAAGATAATTTAAATAAATAAATGTATTTATTTAAATGAGAAATAAGGCTAGAAGAGGATAAATGAATTAATTAAATAAATAAAGATTTATTTAATTAATAGAAGAATTAAGCTTAGATAATTAAATAAATAAAATTTATTTATTTAGATTGGACAATTTTGGGTGTCTACAACTAATTTTGAATTCTTCAAAAAAGTTAATTTTGTCTAAAATTATTGCTAAGAGGCCTTGGAGATGCCAAACACTTATTTCCCCATTCATAATAGCTTGAATTATGATTAAGGAATCTCCTTCTAAATGCAGTTTTCTAACCCCTTCTTTTTATGCTAATTCTATACCCAGTATGGCCGCTTGGGCTTCTGCCTCATTGTTGGTGCTCCTCCAAAGTCTTTTAGCTCCATATTTTAAGAGATATCCATTGTCATCCCATAATGCAAATCCGGCCCCTGCTAGCTGCCCTGATTGTTGTGCTGCTCCATCAAAATTTACTTTTACCCATCCCTTCTTTGGTGGTTTCCATTGGACCTTTTCTAAACGTCCCTTACTTCTCTTATTATTTGATGTTGCACCATGTCTAATTTTGATTCCTAGCCATGCTTTTTGAATAATTCTATCCATTGAAGAAAAGGAGTTGGATAATGAGGAGGATTTTGAAGCTGTTGATCCCACCACCTCTTCAATAGCTCTATTTATCCTTGATAACAATCTTCTCTCATCTTCTATCTTGTCTTGAAATATTCGATGGTTTCTTTCCTTCCAAATCTCCCAAATAACTATAGATGGGATTACTTTCCAAACACATGAGAGGGTTGACTTCCTTGTTTGTTTTGGCCAGCTCTTAAAGACCTCTTTTAATGAGCACTGGAGTGGCCCCTGCCAATGTAACTTCCTTTGAAGTTTGGACCAGCATTTCTGAGCAACTTCACAAGTTAGGAGCAAATGATCCACTGATTCTTCTACTTGACTACACATAACACACTTAGAAGGTCCCTCCAAGCCAAGCCTCTTCCTTCTTTCCCCTGTTAGGATTCTGCCTTTTGTCGCCAACTATGCAAAAGCACCTGCTTTTGGGAGGCATTCTTTGCTCTAGAAAAGGGTCCATGATTTTGAAGGAGCCTCCTCCCTCCCTTCTATCAGTTGGTATCCTAGCTTGACTGAATACTTACCATCCTTAGCCCCACACCAGATCACCTTATCTTCCTTACCTGTGAGAAAAACCTTCCTCTGATTCAACACATTCTTTAGTCTTTGTTGCTCCTGAGCTGAAAAGCCGGTCAAGGATAAATCTTTCCAATGCCATTCTTGTCCTAGGTCACCCTCATAACACTGCATGTAGTCCTTTACTTTGTCTCCCCATACCTGCAATAACACTTCCTTTGCCACTGAGAAATCTTCTAGCTCTCTCAGAGCTGATTGGCTTGCCTAAGAATCCTCCCAAAATTTGGCCATAGCTCCATTCCCAACCTGCCATGTAAGATGATCTGTTACAACCTTGCGACTCTCCAAGATGAAGTTCCAAATTTCTAACTCTTTGGGAGGGTTTCGAATCGTGAAGATTCTGTGGTCCTCTGCTGAATCAAGATACTTTTCTCTCAACACTTTAACCCACATCTGATTTGAGTTTGAGTAAATATTCCAGACCAGTTTGGCTCCTAGAGCATTGTTCATTTTTTGCCAGTCCCTCAGACCAGCCCCACCTCTTTCCTTGGCTTTACAAATTTTATCCCACACCGAAAGTGGGATTTTATCTTGATCATTTGCCCCATTCCAAAAAAAATTCCTCATCTTTTGTTGAATTGAGCTAATGACCTTTTTCAGAATTTTAAGGCACATCATGGAGTAAATAGGGATGGCCAACACAATTGTTTTTAGCATTAAAATTCTGCCTGCTGAAGTTAGCCATCTGCTTTTCCACCCTTCCATTTTATTAATGCAACTATCTATAAGTTTCTTCCACAACTTTGACCTATTTGCTCCACCAAAGAAGGGTATACCTAAATATCTGCCTAGTAAGGATCCCACTCTCATTCCCAAGAGTCTGCATATTTCCCTTTGCTTGCTAGGTTTGCAGTTAAAGAAAAAAATCTTTGATTTGTGCCAATTGACTTTTTGACCTGAGGTTGATTCATATAGATCTAAGGTTTCTTTCATGACCCTTCCTTCCCTAGCCGATGCATCTCTTGCTAGAAAGGTGTCATCTGCAAATTGTAGATGTGTTAAGGGGTTTACCTCTGTTGCTATTCAGACCCCCTTCCACACACCTAATTCCCATTTTTTCGTGATAAGACGTCCGAGCACTTCTGCCATTATTATGAATAAGAATGGTGAGAGAGGATCACCTTGCCTTAAACCTTTTTTCGATTCAAAAAAGCCTTGTGGGCTGCCATTAACAAGGACTGAGAATCTCGAGGAGCTAATGCAACTTTTGACCCAAGAGACCCAAGCTTCACTGAAACCAAAACTCTAGAGGAATTTTATAAGAAAGTCCCGATTGACCTCATCATAGGCTTTCTTGATGTCAACCTTTACCATCATCTTCTCTGACTTAGCTGTCCTAATGGAGTGGATAGCTTCATGGGCCAGAATAATACCTTCAAAAATAGACCTGCCTAGTGCAAATCCACTCTAATCATTCGAGATCACTAGGTCTAAAATTGGTTTTAACCTATTGGAAATCACTTTTGTAATGATTTTATAAATGGAATTACATAGAGAAATTGGTCGAAAGTCATCAAAGGAGTTGATTTCCACCTTCTCTGGGATCAAAGAAATGAAGGTGTTATTGAAATCTTTTAGCATAAAACCTCCCCTTCTTGATTCCTCAACAACACCATGAATATCAACTGCCAAAATGTCCCAAAACTTTTGAAAGAACAGAGTTGGAAAACCATCCAACCCAAGAGATTTGTCTGCTCCTAAACTAAAGACAACCATTTTAACCTCTTCCATTGAAACCTTTTCCATTAACCTTTTTTTGTGATCCTCCATTATACATGGGAGAATGACCTCTAGAATGTGAGGCATGTGTTCCACCTAGTTGTCAACCCCGTTGAAAATCTCAAAGAAATGCTCTATTGCTGCCTGATTAATTTGTTTTTGATCTATCAGAATGTTTCCACCTTGATTTTTAATTGAGAAGATCTTGTTGTGAGCCCTTTTTACTTTAACTAAGGTATGGAAGAATTTTGTGTTTCTATCACCATCTTTCAACCATGTTTCTCTTGATTTTTGTCTCCAATAAATCTCCTCCCTAGCTAAAACTTCCTCATATTGGTTATTGAGAGATTTTTCCCATTTATACAGGTCTTCATCCATTCCATTGTTAATGATCTGCTCATGCAAGTTTTTTAGATCTTTCTCTAAAATAAACTTGTCTTTGAATATATTTCTGAAAGTTTCTCTATTCCACTGCTTAAGTTGATCCTTTACGAATTGAAGTTTTTTGAAAAAGGTGAAAGCTTTGTTACCTTGGTTTTTCAGTTTGTGTTACCACCATTGGTCTATGAGACTTTTGATGTTGCCATCCCGAAGCCACATTGCCTCAAATTTAAAGCGGCACTGCTCTAGAGCACTATCATCCTGCAACCTTAGACTTATAGGATAATGGTCTGATCCTGTGAAAGGTAAGATCTTCGCCTCACTAGTCCAATGACACTCCGACCAGTCTCCTGCTATGAAGAACTTGTCTAACTTTTTGGCTATATTTAGGAATCCACTCCTCTTGTTGGTCCATGTGAATTCTCCCAATTTGAAAGGAATTTCAATTAGCCCTGCACTTGTCACAAAGGAGTTGAAGTCTCTTTGACTCTGTCTGTTCCAGCCCATACGCCCTTTCTTGTCTGAAGGTCTGATTAGTGCATTGAAATCACCTCCTAGAATGAAAACATTTGCCTTGTCATTAGATAGAATTTCATATAACTCACTCCACACTTGCTTTTTCAAATTTGTGTTGATCAACCCATAGATGTTGAAGAGGAAGAAACTAGTCTGCAGTTGCATTGATTTAATTTTCGGCCATTGCCACTAGTGAGTGGCCCTAAAAATAGTCACATCCACAACTGAACCCTTCCAGAGCATGGCTAGACCTCCGAAAGCACCTTGAGCTCCTACCAGACTACAATTCCATGAATGAAATTTCCTAGAAAACAAACTAAAATCCTCCTCTTTGATCTTTATTTCTTGTAAGAGAAGAATATCCGGTCTCACTTGATCAAGGCATCACTTGATCAAGCGGATCTTGTCAGGGGAATTGCAACCCCTGATATTCCATGATAGGGTCTTCATTTCCCTCGAGAAAAGGCATAGCCTTTTCTCAATCTCAATTTGCTTTGGCCTGCTGCATTGCCTACCAATTCCAGTTTGAATTTTTGAGACTTTCGACCTCTTTTCTTTTTCTCCCCAACTTGACCTTTGGTTTGGAGGGATAGAGTGGTTTCCAAGGATCGATTCTCTAGCACTCCTACTTCTGCTGTTAGACCCAGCTCATCCACTTCATCCTGAAAACCTGAGGATTCATAGTCATACTCTGATCCAGAAAAATTTCCACCACTATCCTCTATCCCTTCAAAAGCACTGTTTAGATTTCTGATTGGGGATATTTGGATATCCTTGAATATTGGTTCCTCCCTTGTAGGGTCTACACCTCTTCCCATCTTTTCTGAGATGCCCATAGATTGCATTTGTTCTGAATATGCTTTAAATTCCTGGTTGGGTTGAACTATCCTATCCTCCATTAAGATCGTTGCACTGGGTGAGAGATTGGTTAAAGTTGTCCTCTGATTTATAATCTGATCATTTATTATGCACCTAAGGGAGTCTGATGAGTTCTCCTCTTGTAGTGGAGCCTTGTTTTCCCGAGGGTGATGTTTGCTGCCCTCCTCTCTTGAGGTCATCTCCCCCCACCCGCCTTCCTGAGAGTCCATCTTTATCAAACTTCCTTCCCTCCTAGAGTTTAGGAGGAAGCATTCCTCCCTGCCTTTCTCTGAGACCTTTTTCTTGTTAATAGGAACGACGGATTGAGCCTCTACCATAAAAGTCTCATCAATGATAGATTTTTGATATTCTATGCTATCCATCTGAGCCCCTCTTCCATCAAATCCATAATATTTTCCAGATGAGTTTATCTCCCAATCTTTTTCTATCCACTAACTTTCACCATGAAAACCTTCTGTCAATCTAATAATCTCCTTTTCCAGATGTTGTTGCATGTTCTCTTTTCCTTTTGTGTCTGGATTACAAAAACCTGGGGGGTCCAATCTGTTAAGGCATTTCACACAAGATTCCATTTCTTCCTCTAGCTCTAACTTTTGTTTCCATATTCTCATCCCTGTTTTAATCTCAAGTGTGTCTGGCAGGTTATGAACTGTCTGCCAATTTACACATAATCTGGAAATCATGCTGAAATCTGAAGGGTCTACAAGCTCTTTCGATTTTATGAATTCCCCCAGATGGTTGCCTATTTGTTTCAGGGTTTCCACATCCTTATACTCTTGTGGTAGCCCCGGAAGCTTAATCCAAATGAGGGTTTTCTCTATTGTGGCTTCAAAGGGATTAAAGTTTGGGGACCAGAGTGAGATGTTTAAACCTTTTCCTTCAATGAGAAAGGGGCCATTGTCTAAAATCCAGTCTCTGTCCTGAGCTGATGGGCAGACTACTAAATAATATCCATTGCCCAATGTTCTTAAGTCCATGCCTTCCCCCCAGTTCTGATCACACTAGTTCCTAAATTTGGAAAAAGCCAGCCATTTCCCAGCCCATTTAACAAAAAGGCCTTTATTTTTAAGGAAATCTAGAGATTCTTTCCAGGCCTCATTTGACAGTTCAAATGTCATAACTCTATTTATTTTGGCTTTAGGGTTTGCCTTTAGGGTCTTTGCCACTTTTGTGGAAATCTTTGACCGCCAAAACTTCTCCTGCACTAATCTAAAATCCATCTTTGGTCCAGTTCCGAGATCACGATATCCGCAGAAGGAACTTGCCTTTTGTCTCCATGGTGAATTGGGGTCCATTTGTTGCCTTCGGTTCCAGGGCACGACATTCCCTGGAGCCTTCCATGCCCAGGAGCCTGGTCGTTGGGATTGTCTGCCAGATGCTTTCCATCTGTGGCCATGGCTTCTCTTAAAAGGCCATCTCTTCTCTGCATCTCTTCTCTAAGTAAAACCCTCATGCCACTGAAAGCCCGTGAACCTGGTCCGCTCCGCCATTTCAAATTTACCTTATCAAAAACTTCAATCTTAAGAGGTGTACAATATGCAATTTTAATTACACTTTGTTGAAATATTTTATTTAATTATCAATAATGCAATACCAATTATTTCATTAGGAACAAGTCTATCAAACTAAATCCAAAATGAAGGGGAAAAGTGTAGGTAGAGGTTTTCACATTACACTAGAGAAGAGGAACTAGTAATTGAACACCCTAATTACATGTAGATCTCAAAATCCTAGTTGATGATTTCAAATCACTCCCATTTTTTTTTTATAGTGACTTACTTGGGAAGGCATCTATTTATAATTAAGGTTTGAAGTCCACATCATCAAATATAATGCTATATATCAATGCTTTTTGTTGATGTGTCCAAAAAGACTAAAAAAAGGTGTAGATTGACAATTGTGTACCAAGTCATGTTTTATTAATTTAATAATATGGCATCACATGAATTGTTACATTTTAGATCTAAGAAACACATCCCATTCAATTATGAATAATAATGATCAATATTAATGATTTTAAAATCATTTTACTAATATTAAACTATTAAAAACATTAGAGGTTAAAACAATAAATGCTATTACAATTATTACTACACACTCAGCTAATACACCCTGACTTATTTAATAATGACCAAAGAGTAACTAAGAAAGGAAAAAATATCCATTCCCATGGGGGCTTCATCCACTAGGGCAATATGGTATCACGCGTGTTCATATTGGGGGCTTTTATATCCCAAAAATCCAAAGCAATATACTATTGATATATTAAGGACGTCGGGGTTTTATAAATTGCTATCCCGAATACAAATATTTAAAGGTATTTTTTATTCATCAAATATTAGAAGTAGGGGTTGGACATAGGACTTCCATATGTGTCATAATCGGTGGATCAAGGGAGTAAAAAATCCGAAAGCACTAGCTATAACAAGATTTTGCTGATGGTCATCCACTTTGCTAGCAAGATGAGATTTGAACTTTGTCGGAACTTAGAATTTCACTCCAAAAAGTGAGAACAATTTGAACATAGGCACAAATTGGCACCGCAAAGGACAAGTTGGATGCATTAAATGCATTTTTGAATTTAAAATATATTCATTTTGAGTCAAACACACATCAAAAAGTGTTCATTTAGAATGCAGGAAGTGTTGAAATGTGGTGACTAATCAGCAAAGTACTGTACACTCATGAAAACCGACATTATAATAAAACCCTAAAAAGGCCGACTTTGTTTGTTGCCCTAAAAATGCATGTTATAAGCGGCTGGGATGCTTAAGGCATTGTAAGGTTGATGTACTATTTTTTCTAGATAATAAGAAAGATTGGATGGCTGTGTATGGTGGATGTAACCCATTTTGGGTGAACCACGTTAAATCCCTGTGTTATCTATGTCCTATTTTACTCCTTTATCTTTTGTATTTAAATCTGCATATAATTGTTAGTTCATATTTGCTTCGGATCTGCTTGAAACCCTAACAATTGGTATCAGAGCGAGGTTTTCTATAAATTGGTAGTACTCTCAAATTTGAGTGGGAGCAATGGAGGATTCCAGATTCAAGGTCGAAAAGTTTAACAGTGTAGCGTCATAAATTGTACGCACTTGCTAGGGTGGTACAATTTCACACCTAGTTTAGCACCCGCCTTGGCGCATTTTGCATTTTGCATTGCATTTCCCCTTTAGCACTTAATTAATTAAATTAATTAGGTCTAAGGTTCTATTTCATCATCTCCTATATCATAAATTTGGGCCCTTTCATTAAAGTGTGCCCTTTTCATTTTATTCCTCCAATACATCATTTAATCAAAAACCCTAATTAGGTCCTATTTCGAACTTGGGGGCTTGATTTTGAGGGTCAAAACATCTCGAAATCACCTATAACTTCGGGATTCTCTCTAAAATCATCATATCCGACGGCCCTGAAAATTTGGTGAAAAGTTGTCGGGACCATGGCGCCCTGAGTGCACATGGTCTCGGACATTTTTCCCAAAATTTTAGGAGCGCGATCCAATCATAAAATAAAGCTTAACCCCAAGAAATTGGCGGGAGATTCAATCTCTAGGTCGGCCAAAAGTTGAAATTAAGACCTAGGGTTTCATATATAAGAGCTCTCTTTCTTCATTTGAAAGGATGGGAATTTTGGCTTTCAAGGACCTTCTATGCAGTGAAAGAGCAGATCTTTGAAGACTTCAACAACATTCAACATCCATCCATCACACATTCATCAATTTCATTCATCCATTTAGGGCTTTGAAGACATTGAAGAGCAATAGGAGATCACCGACTGAAGATTGGCTTGTACCCCTCCCTTGGGATTGGGTATGATTTCATGTTGTTTTCATGTCTTTGCATAAGCCTCATTATATCATTTGTATCCATACTTTAGATCACTTTGCATCTTGATTTGGAGCATTTACTTTGTCAATTACAAGCAATTAGGGTTTACTTTCTAGGTTGCTCTAGCTTGCTTACTTGCATTTTAGGATCTTGCACACACACAAGGTCTACACACACAATACTTTTTACAATACAACTTGGCTATTCGTGGAGGTGGAAATCACCGAAGTGGGGGTTTGACTAAGGCAAAACCCTATATAGCCGCCCAAAACACCTTTTCAGATATTAGTGCAGGTTTCAAGATTTGGACGACACTGCAAGTTGCAGATCCGACGGAAGCAGACTGGGACAGACTCTCACACCAAATCTTAGAGCAAAAGACCAGGACAGGGGCATGGGGCGCCCTGGTCCTGCCAGGACAGGGGCACTGGGTGCCTTGGTCCCTGGGATAGGGGTGCTGGGCACCCTGGTCCTTCTGACAGACATCATTTCTGACAGTTTTCCAGAGTGCAAAACAGCAGTTTCCGGAGCAGTTTCAGGGGTAGAATCAGGACAGTGGCGCCCGCACCCCCGTCCCGAACATTTTCACTTAGATTTTGACTCCGGGTACACATTTGCATTCTTGCCTTATCCTTGTGTTTACAGCTTTCCATTGTTTAAGTTCAATTCTGCAATCTTGTTATTAGTTCATACTTGCACTTTGGGGTTAGGAATTGAACTTGCATCATTCTATCTATCATTTGCAACAAAGGAATAGAAATCCTAATAGGTAGCCCGTGGCTCTCTCTTCCACAAGAAGAAGTAGCCAATTGTGTGATACCTCTAGGCTCTTTCGTATTCCACAAGTGTGTGATTGAAAGTGAGATTAAGGCATATTAGCTTAGTGTCACTTTTTCCCCTACACAAACAACCAGAACTATCAGTTATGGAAAATGTAGATGGAGGATTACCTGTATCAAAAGGATTTGTGGTGGCCATTAGAAGGAAAGGCAAAGAAAGTGACCACAATGTTAGATGAAGAATGGGACATTTTAGATAGAAAGGCACTGGGATCCATTCGATTGTGCCTTGCACCGTCTGTAGCTTTCAATATAACAGAAGCAAAAATGGTTGTAGATTTGATGGCGACATTGGCTAAGCTGTATGAGAAACCGTCGGCTTCGAATAAGGTATTTCTTATGAAGCATTTGTTTAATTTGAAAATGAGTGAGGGAGGATCTGTAGCGGAGCACTTAAATGAATTTAATACAATTACCAGTCAATTGTCTTTGGTAAAAATTAATTTTGCAGAAGAGGTTAGGGCTCTCTTGATTTTATGTTCTTTGCCAGAAAGATGGAATAGCTTGGTTATGGCTATAAATAACTCTGTCTCTGGTAAAAATAATTTGGTATTTGATGATATTGTTGGTGTTATCCTAAGTGAGGAAATGTGAAGGAAAAGCACAGGTGAGACTCCAACATCATTGGGTAGTGTTTTGAATATGGAGAATAGAGGAAGATCAAAGGAAAGAGGAAAAGACCCTTGGAATGAGAAGTCATGAGGGAAGTCAAAGAAAGGATGCTCTCAATCTCGAGGAAAGAAAGATTGCTGGTACTGTGGAAAGCCTGGTCATCTAAAGAAAGACTGTTGGTTTCGAAAAAATAAAGAAGGAGACAAAAACGAAAATGACAGTAAGGAAGCTAATATTGCAAGTAATACTTTACAAGATGCTTTAATCTTATGTTTGGATAAAGATAATGATTCCTGGGTAATAGATTCTGGGGCTTCATTTCATGCTACACTCCATAGAAAATATTTTCTAGATTATGTTCAAGGTTATTTTGAACAGGTATATTTGGGTGATGATGAGCCCTGCCAAATTGTTGGAAAAGGAAAGATAAAGATCAAGTTGCAGAATGGAAATGACTAGTTTCTGCAGGAGGTAAGACATGTTCCTAATTTAAGAAGAAATTTAATTTCTGCTGGGCAACTAGGTAGTGAAGGTTGCATAGTTACCCTCTCAGACAGTATGTGGAATGTCAGTAAAGGATCATTAGTAATAGCTAAAGGTGTGAAGGTAGGCACATTATATCTGTGTACATGTAACACTTACTCTACCCTAGCTACTACAGATAAAGTTACTAGAGGGACAACAACAATAGATGTTGCAAGAACATATTCGATAATGTGGCACCATAAGCTTGGGTACATGAGTGAGAAAGGGATGAAAACCCTTCAATCCAAAAATCTATTGCCAAGACTAAAGAAGATTGATTTAGAGTTCTATGAAAATTGTGTTTATGGCAAATAGAAAAGAGTCAGATTTCTCAAGGTTGGGAAAGAGAAGAAGAGCAAGAAGTTAGAGCTTGTGCATTTAGATGTATGGGGACCGGCTCAGGTATCATCTCTTGGTGGCTCTTGTTATTATGTTGTTTTTATTGATGAATTAACCAGAAAAACATGGGTATATTTCCTAAAACAAAAATTAGATGTTTTTGAAACTTTTAAGAAATGGAAAGCTTTGGTTGAGAATGAGACAGGAAAAAAGTTGAAGTGTCTCATATCGGATAATGGAGGTGAGTATTGTAGAAAAGAATTTGAATATTATTGTTCCTTAAATGGGTTTCGAAAGCAGAAGATAGTTCCAGGAACTCCATAGGAAAATGGTGTGTCAGAGAGAATGAATAGGACTATCATGGAATGCGCGAGGAGCATGAGATTGCATGTTGGATTGCCCTTACATTTTTGGGCAGATGCTATACATACTGCTGTCTATTTGATTAATAGAGGACCTTCAACCCCTTTGGATGGTGGTATTCTAGAGGAGGCATGGACTGGTAAAAAGGTAAATTATTCTTTTCTGAAAACCTTTGGTTGTGAAGCTTTTGTCCATGTTGATAAAGAACCAAGCTTGATGCTAAATCTCAGAAATGTACCTTCATTGGATATGGGATAGATGAATATGGCTATTAGTTATGGGTTTTTGAAAATAAGAAAATAACTAGAAGTAGTATTCAATGAGAAGGTTATGTATAAAGAACAGATGCAGGAAAAGAAGCATGAACAGGACAAGCAAGAATATGTGGTGTTGGATGAGATTCTTGAAAATGAAATGCCATAGGTACCTGATGCTCAGCAACAACAGAATGTCTCACAAACTCCTGCAAGTGTTAGAAGTTCTACTAGGTCAAGTAGACCCCTTGAAAGATTTTCTCCTTCTTTGTATTCTATATTATTAACTGATTCTGGTGAACTAGAAGAATATGAAGAAGCAATGCAGGTGGATGCCAAACAACAATGGGAGCTTGGCATGAAAGAGGAGATAGACTCCTTGATGAAAAATAAAACTTGGGACTTAGTCCCTTTACCTGCAGAAAAAAGAGCCTTGCCTAACAAATGGGTTTATCGGCTGAAGGAGGAGGAAGGAGGTCAGAAAAGATATAAGGCCAGACTTGTGGTAAAAGGTTTTGCATAGAAAAAGGGTATAGATTATGATGAAATATTTTCTCCAGTTGTAAAAATGACTTCAATTAGAACTATACTTAGTCTTGTGGCTGCAGATGATTTACATCTTGAATAATTAGATGTGAAAACAACTTTTCTCCATGGAGATTTGGAGGAGGAAATTTACATGTTGCAACCACAGGGATATGAGGTCAAAGGTAAGGAGAACTTGGTGTGCAGGTTGAAGAAAAGTTTGTATGGCCTAAAGCAAGCATCCCAACAATGGTATTTAAAATTTGATAGTTTCATGGCTGAGCACGATTATCTTAGATGCCATTCTGATCATTGTGTATATTTTAAGATATTTGATAATGGCAGTTATATTATCCTATTGCTTTATGTTGATGACATGCTTGTTGCTGGGTCTAACATGCAACATATAAATGATCTTAAACAAAAATTAGCCAGGTCATTTGCTATGAAGGATTTGGGTGCAGCTAAGCAAATTCTTGATATGAGGATTACATGGGACAGGAAAAATAGAACCTTGAATTTGTCCCAAAGTGAGTATATAAAGAAGGTGTTGAAAAGATTTAACATGTAGGATCCACAAGCAATTAGTACGCCTTTGGCTAGTCATTTCAAATTGACTAAGGAGATGTGCCCAAAGGCAAAGGAAGAGGTTAATAAAATGTCTAACATTCTATATTCATTAGTTGTTGGCAATTTGATGTATGCAATGGTATGCACAAGGCCTGATATTGCACATACAGTGGGAGTTGTGAGCAGGTTTATGAGTAATCTGGGTATGGAACATTAGAATGATGTGAAATGGATTTTTTGGTATTTGAAAGGAACTACTATGAAGGCATTATGTTTCAAAGGATCTAATGCTGCTTTGAGTAGATTTTTTGAATCTGATCTGACAGGTGATATTGATTCACGGAGGAGTACTACAGGCTATGTTTTTACTATAGGGGGAACTACAGTTAGTTGGATTTCTAGGCTGCAAAAGGTTGTTGCACTTTCAACCATTGAAGCTGAGTATGTTGCTACTACAAAAGCCAACAAGGAGATGATTTGGTTACAATATTTTTTGGAGGAATTGGGTTAGACACAGGAGGATAGCCCATTGTATACTAATAGCCAAAGTGCCATTCATCTTGTGAAGAACTCTGCTTTTCATTCAAGGACAAAGCACATTCAGCTTAGGTACCACTTCATCCAGATTGTTTTGGAGGAGGGTCAGTTACGACTTGAGAAAATTCACACAAGTGAGAATCCTGCCAATATGTTCACAAAGGTAGTTCCACAGGAGAAGCTAATTTCTTCATCAGTTTCTGTTGGTCTTCTTGATTGATAATTGTGGAATGTATACCAGTCAAGTCCTAGTGTTTTTTTCCAGTGGATGTTGCATGTATAGTGGTGTCGTGTAGTTTCAGTCTTCAAGTGGGAGATTGTTTTGGTGTGGAGCCTGATCAGTATCCAAGTGGGAGATTGTTGAAATGTGGCGACTGATCAGTAAATTACTATACACTCAGCACGTATCCTCATCAAGGTCTGAGGTCGAGCGGGGCCTCGGGTGGGGGTTTGGGGGTGGTAGCCCCCGAGAAATTTTTTTTTGCTATTTTTTGTTGATGAAAACCGACATTGTAATAAAACCCTAAAAAGATCGACTTTGTTTGTTGCCCTAAAAACGCATGTTATAAGCGGCTGGGATGCTTAAGGCATTGTAAGGTTGATGTACTATTTTTGCTGGATAATAAGAAAGATTGGACGACTGTGTATGGTGGATGTAACCCATTCTGGGTGAACCATGTTAAATCTCTGTGTTATCTATGTCCTATTTTACTCCTTTATCTTTTGTATTTAAATTTACATATAATTGTTAGTTCATATTTGCTTCGAATCTGCTTGAAACCCTAATAGGAAGTAAACCTATGAAAACTTGCAACTTCAATCCCTTTTCAAGATTCACAGTGAAAGAGGATCGAGGAACCACCAAGGAACAATACTTAATCAGGTATTTAGAAAAAATCTTGTCCCCTCCATTTAACTATTATTCTCATTCGTATGTTTTAACTTAGTAATGTCGACCATGGAAAGCACTATTACATCTATGAAAAAATTAATAAACTAGGGTGAAGAATACATGAAGAACCATCATTTGATCTATAAGTAAAAGCTAGTGAATACTAATTACAATTTACATTATCTAACAATACCTTGATGAAGTGTTTTTAATTAAGACCTACCTAGGGGGCAGTACGCTATATATTTATAGCATCAAACATTACATAAACGAGTACACAACAACATATGAGAGATCTCCTCTCAATTATACAAATATTTGTTCCCTTCCCTAATTTGTACCACCCGCTCAACTATCTCCTCAGACATGACTCCTTTGTTATCCTGCACGAATGCTTCAAACTTCTCCATGCTATACTCTTTCACAATCCCTGCCTTGAGCAAGCTCTTGGCTTTCTACATCTTTTTCTTCTTACCCTTTGCATTGAGGTAAAAGAAGCCCAACATGCATCCAAAGGCCTAGATTGCTTCAATAGTATCTAGAGCTTCAAATACTGCCTGGGTCAGATCCACCCGAACCATCCTCCTTACTATGCCATTTAGAGATATGACATGTCCTAGTACCTAAACAATAGGTTTGAACAGGCTCTCCATGACCAAACCATCATGGACGTTCCCCTCAATCCAAAATTTTGTCCCCAACATCTCCACCAATGTATCTTTTTCCTTATCATTTTCTTTATTGAATAGATGCGCCACCTACTCCTCGGGTGACTCAGCCAGATCTTCTTGCTCTAGACACCGATACAATGCCAAAATACTCAACCATCTTTTCTAAACACTAGCATTTCTTTGTGAATTTGAACTGACTTCTGCTACGTTTATTGTGCCTTTTCTCTATGGAATGCTCAAAGACAATCGAATCAATTCACTATCCTAAGGAGATAATCTCTCCAAGTTTAGGAGGAAACATTTCCAAAAAGAATCAAATGATCCCATATCTTACGAACGTCATCAAAATGGTCTCCTTGATGTTGTAATATGATTAGATAATTACTTTTTAGTTCTGGAAGAAAATCAACTCATCGAGTTCCAATGTAATCTTTTTTTAATCCTTTTTATGGCCTCACAGATGGTAGACTCTACTGCCAAAATGGAGATTCACAATCTTATGGAATGCAATTGTTGTTCCATGTGAAGCCATGTCATTCTGTCCAAGTAATAAATATTGATTTACAGTTATCTAAAACTAAAAGATCTCATAAATCATGGCTCTGTAAGCCCAATTGGAATAGCAAGGAAAAGAAATAGTTCCTTGGGGCAACTGCTAAGGAAAACAAACACCTTCATTGAATCTTAATTTTTCCATTTCCAAATTAACCCCTTCACGTGTAAACTTTCTTTTTTCATTTAGTTATGGATGCACCAGGATGCGAATACACATCATTTCATAGCAATATTATAACCAAACTTCTGAATTTTTGTATTATAATTTTATCTATTACTTAACCAACTGATAGGTACATGTGGAAAATAATGTAGATGGATCCAATTGTAGAAATGGAATATGTAACTGTTACCGGTGAAGAAAATTTTGTTGTTGGCACAATCATTTGTCGAAAAGGTTGTACATTTACTGACATCCATCATGAAATTGTGGATGATGAACTCATTGAATATCCTTTCGATTTTATCAGTGGGATTGGGCATCCTTTAAATATAAAGAAAGAACAAAAAGGAAAGCTACAACAACACTGATAGGCATTAAGAGGAAACATGACATAGTGTATGTTGGTATAGTTGAGTCAAATATAGTGGAAAGTATACCAAACCCTCAACACAATAGAGAGACTGGGGAGGTAGGTATACATAAACAACCAAAAGTTGGAGACGGGTCCAAGTCAGTGGAACTAACCATAGTTGTTGATCTTGATGTATTGGCATCTTGGAATCAAAAACTAAATAGTTTAATGGAAGAATTTATCAATGAGAAACTCACTCTCAAAGTATATTTAGAAAAAGGAGAACCTAAATTAAAGATCCGTTGTGAAAGTTGTGGCATTGATTATGGAACAGGGGAAGTATCCATGGTAGCACGGATAATTCGTAACTTCAGAAATAATCATATGAAAACAATGTCCCTTCAACATCACATTTTAATGGAGGGGAATGGTAAAAATCATTCAAGTAGCATAGAAAAGCAGACAACCACGGTTAGAGATCGATTTGAGATTGATCAAGAAATTAAACTTCTAGATGATTTCAACAAGGAACAAGAGCCTAATTTGTTCAAGGTGGTGGAAGCAACACTTGCAGGCTATGAGGATAAGAAAAAAGTAATGGTGGGATGTACACGATGCAATAAATGGTTTTGTTTGGAGCTAGCAAGTGGTAATAGTTTTAGTTCTCTAAATGAACACATGAAATCAAAGAAGCACATCACTGCTACTAATGAAGATTCACATGATAAAATTGTTTTAAGGTGTAGCACAGCCGGGAGACCCAAGAAGCCTATCGATGAAAAGTCCCAACAAAGTTTGACTAGGTTCTTGGCCCCATCATCACCATCTGTATTACATAGGGGTTCTACAAGTGTAGACACTTCTACTTTAGGTATGTTAATTACCCAGGTTCAAATTTATTTTGAATATGATATGTTGTAATTTGCTCATTTTTTGTTTTATCATCTTATTAAAGGTCATTCATCCCCATTGATGATGCAATGTTGGGGGTATTGGTAGTCCTATATTAGTAGAAATAGAGAGAGACTAGACACAAACATCCTGATGGATGATCAAAGGGGTGGAAAATTATGGGCCATAGAGAAGCATACTAAGATGATGCTACATTATGAGGGTAATGGATATTGTATTGATGGCACATATATGCATATTCATTGCAAGAGGGCTTCTGAGACAGGGATCCTATTTGAATCATTGACATGCAACTTTTGTAAGATGATTCCAGAATGTGATGATTTTAGGACGCGTTTATATCACACTTAATCAATATGTTCCAATAAAAGACATGGGAGGGATATAGGGAGAGGGAGAAGAATAGACTATTTGACTCAAAATGAACTTAGAAAAGTTGTCAGGGTTTCAAATACTAGCCAAAGATCAACAATGCGAGCTCTTTGGTGGGAAAAGACAAAGGTTGCTATACTCTCTGTTAGAATGAGATCTGAACTAGAGGAGAAGTTGTTTGAATTGACTGAAAGGAAGGATGTCTTTAGGTTATGCAAGGATGTGTGTAAGGAACATAAACAAGGAAAATTACAAGGTAAAGATGCAATTTGGGATTTTGTCAAGGATATCTTTCACAACCTGATGCATCCAAAGGCAGGGAGAAGGTATAGTACATCCACTAAATCACTTTATGAGATGATCAGGTTATGGGGAGGTCCTAGATTACATAGCTTTTTTAGCTTGAATCTGGATGGTCCTTCAATTTCTACAACTTAGAGGCAAGTTAGAAAGTCATTGGCATACATCCCGGGGGAGCACAACTACATTTTTGAGGCAGTAGGAAAATTTTATGCTTCTTATAAAATCAAACATGGTATAGATGGTCCAATTCCTATCTACCTTGCTGAAGATGAAATTGTTTTGAGAAAGTATGTTAGGTGGGTAGCAAAAAGTGATACATTGGTGGGTTTTGTGGTAATAAAGAAGAGAATGAATGGCGCCAATCACATTTCTTGGTGACAGTTGGTGAGGGAGTTGTGGGATTTGATATCATAATAGATTCTTTTAAGAAGAATGTTATTGGGAACTATGCATGTGTTATTATTGCAAACTCTTTACATGAAAAGATTCCTCATTTGGTTGTGGTTGCCCATCCAACATACAATAGGTTCAATGCAAATTTTGTTCATCAACAATTTGAAAGAATATAAATTTTGTGGAAGAGACATGTGGAAAATAATTTGGGACCTATTGTTGGTCATTCCTCAGATGGGGATAGTAGAAGAAGACAACTTATGTTGATGGACTATTGTTCAATAGAAGGTATTCGATATAAAATTCCTTGGGAAGGGTGGAGACTAAGCGGTTTGTCCAATGGTTGCAATGTAATAGGATTGCATGACAAGGACTACATCCACAACGACAAAAAGATAGTGAATCCTTTATTTAGTAGTCGATGAGATTTGATTTTAGGAGAAGAGATGATAATTTTTAATCATGTTAGGATGGTTTATAACACTTTTAAAGTGGATTATCACAAGCTTAAAAGTGAAGATATAGAGAGGATAGATCGACAGAATTGGGGTTTGACACAACAAATTGCTTCGAGGTATGTTTAGAGCTATTTGAAAGAGATGAAAAGCACATCCACTGGAAGAGTAGAGATGACACTAGGTACAGAGACATATCTAATGATTATTGCCGACTACATTGATATTTTTATGTCTTAGAGTTTGACTCTTTGGGAAAGAGTGTGAAACGCTTCATAAGTTCATCATTTCCTCATGTTATGGTTATGTTGGCTACGAAAAGAATCTAATAATAATGTCAACATAAATTTCATTAGCAGAGAGGCATATCAAGACATGAAAATTTCTTGCCACTTTGTAGTTTTTTTGTTGATATTGTTTCAAGATCAACACTCTCACTTGCCATGTGTTTTGCACCTGAATGGGTCAGATGTATGTGAGAACTTATTTATCAAAGTTGGTGAGATGGTTGGAGTAGAAAGGGCCTATGATTTCACCAACTTGCTTCACACCATTGGTACCATAAATAGAGTTGCAGAAGAAGAATCAAATCCCCAAGGGCTTCATTTTAATAAATCTCATAAGAAGCAAGAAAGTATCTAGAATATATTTCATCAAGAAAGGATACTAAACATTAACATATCATCAGAGTATGATTCAATATCTACAAATGATAAAATTATGGAAGCCCTCAAGATAGGATTGAAGGATACACGAGATATTTTATCATCTCTTGGCATGTGACCAAAGAATCCCACATAATCTTCTTGGTGGATTAAACCATGGATAGAGGACCAAAATTATCCAACATTCCAAGTTGTGGAGGAAGTATCTGATGACTTTGCACCAACTCATTCCAAGTCTATATTCCAATCTATGTCTTCAGTGGCACACAATCATGGTGAATTGTAAATAATGGAAAGTGAGTGGAGGCATGTGTTAGATGAAATTTTAGGTTCCATTGATGAAAATATAAAAAAAACTATAAAACTAGTGGTAGAGATTGATGGTAATGATATATTCAAATCTTGTTTGGTTAGTCAGTTGAATGGAAATTCAACATTATCGAAAGATAGGTTGACTAAAGTAAGGAACGAGGTCTACTTTAGGCAAGATGAGAGGGCCTCAGTAAAGGGTGTTTCAATTATCTTTGGAATTGGATCAGATTGTGGGGTGTTGTTTGAGAGCAATTCAATACCTCCTAATGAATGTGCTACAAAAAAAGGTGTTTCTCGAAGTACAAGACAATGAGTTTCTTGTGGAACCTGTTACATTGGAAGGGTTCAAAGAATACGAAGGAAGGATGGTAATAGGGTGTTTGATTACCATAATGACATTGACCTTTTCGATGGGCCAAAAGGCCTCAGACATCAATTATGTTGGTACAATAAAATAAAGGGGCAATGCATGTAGAATTATGATTTGATAGATCACAAATTAGAAGAAAGAGATCACAATTTGTTTTTCAGATTTTGTTAAAAATATGAACAAGGTGTATTTTCAAAACATTCTACTTTCATCTTCACTATGTAATCCCATATGTAGATTATTTTATTTTTTTTCAAATCTAATATTGGTTTTATACTTTTTGTCTTTAGGTGCAATGAATATTCTTGATGGTGAATGTTTGGGATATGTTAACCAATTTGCTGCTACCTACTTCTTGGTGTAAGTTTCTTTCACCAACCATTCATATTTTGTAGTGAAATGAAATTGGAGAAAAGATAAATATGTTCTAAATGATTTTTCAATGCAAATTTGGGTCTCACATGGTGATCCAAATGTACACGTACATGGGTTGACGAAAATTCACATGTCATTCATGATGTCAATGGGGTTATCAAATCAAATTTAAAGGTGTTAGAAGGTCATCAATCAAACAACTTGGCATGGTGCATGCTCTATTCAACTCCTATAGATATTATATTTATATCATTTAAAATCAGGGCAATGCCCTTTATGAACTTGAATGAGACCAGTTAGGTTGTCCCATTACATGAAAATCTTGTTGGTGTTAATTGTTGAAGGTAGACACTAGTTTTTCTAGCCCTCTATTGCACCATTAATTTGTATCCTATTTCAACTTTGAATAATAATAAATAAATTGATAAATTGTAGATGCTTCCTCACATATTTATTGTCTTTACTTAAGAATCACTATAAGTTGTGTCTACCTTACTGCAATATAATTACATAATTTTTTTTTCGTTGAAATAAACCTACAATTTGTTGGTGTTTCCAATTGATTGCTCCAACAAATCTCTATGAGAGGTCAATCTCAATCTTTAAGACCCTGGATCAGTGGACCAACTAACAGAGTGTGGACTAGTGATAAGGACCTAATCACACTCTAGACACTTTAGGCTCTATAGGACCAAGGTGGGTATCCCTTATGGTAGCATTTTTTATCTTCTTAGATAGACATGATGCTAAAAAGACATGTTCTCACACTATTATGAGAATGAATGATATTTAAACTATATTGGATGTGGCCTTCATTCCCATGTAATTCTAATCACAATGAGACAGCGCTTTCCTAACACTTAAAAAATAACTCTATGAAATGAAATGATAATTTGAAATATTTTGGTAAAATCTTTCCTCTGAGCACAATTAACAACACAATAGTGTGACCTATGCCTACTTGATTGGGCTATGCACTAGATGAACCATTATTATAATAAAAAGATATGTATCCTCTGTAGTTCCTTGGGCTTTGTGTGGTTAATAGCTAGTATTAGTCACAACAAAATATGATTTTCTCAATTGTAACTCAATACTTGTTGTCTACATAGAATCCTTTTGAGTAGAAATTAGCAAATTTTAATCTCCTATTTTAGAAGAAGCCAAATTCTATCCAAAACTAATTCAACATAGTGCAGAGATATGAATTCAAAACCCATATAAGACTTTGAATCACAAGTAAAGAGAAACAACTTTAAAATCATTGAATTGGATTTCAATGTGTTTATATATATATGCAAAATTCATACATATGATCCTTTGCAAATATTTTTGCAAGTAGGAAACATATGGTCACAGTATTGCTCTATAAAAGACTACTAAAATATATGGCATACTATTCACCCTTAGTGAAAAAACAAAGGATACAAGCTTCTCAAAAACTAGTCTTCTATATTTCTCAATTTTTCAAGAAGAAAGAAACAAGGCCTTGAATATCCTTTTAAGAAACAAGGATGCAATAAGCTTCGAGCCTTTTACAACTTCAAGAAAGAAGAAACTAAAGTTACAAAAAAGGTGAGAAACTATGAATTCAAAATTTCAAATTTAGAAAAAGGAAGAGAGAAAGGAAAGAGGGATTAGAATTCTCCAAATCCATGTTGCTTAAGGTCCTGAAGAGCCTTGATGTGCTACTAGTACTCCTTGTCTGCAATCTCTTACTTGACAACCTCCATCCTTGTCATACAACTGTCAAATCTTGAAAGGGAATCCATGTATGACCCTAGCTTCTTGCTAACCTATGCATCATCTGAAATAACATTAGTAAATATATGTCTCTAAAGTGTTATGATGTCAGCTATCCAATCTGTTTTAGCCCTTAAAACTTTCCTTCCTTCTGTCCTACTTCTTTCCCTGTCAAACAAGGTAGGCATATGGCTAGTGACCAAGCAATGAAAACTTATGAATTCACTGTTAATTCTCTAGGTGTACATCCTATGAATGGTGAAGAGTCTCCTTATATTTCAAATTTGGCCTTAACACTCTCCATCATAGTATCTAGATAACTTGGGAGAGGTCTAACCAATGAAATCTCCAACACTGCAATCACTTTTCTCATATGAGATAATGAGCAAGCTACAAAACATTGCCAATCCAAATGTTCCTGAAAAAAGCTTAACAATTATCTATGCTTATCCCATGTTGTATCTACATGCTCTAAAATTTCATTGATTTTTGATAGCAATAATAGCTCTGGCATACTTGTCTTTACCTTCTTTTCTGTCTACAAGGCATCCACCTTCAGGCCATCCCTTTCATTTATGAGATCAACAATCTTCAATCTAGCCTGAGCCAAATTATCTCTTAATCCAATACTTTCATTGGATACATACTCAATTCTCCATGGGGGTGTATGTGTAGGTACCATCCTTAATATTTCTTCCAGAGGTACCATCCTTAATATTTCTTCCAGAGTAGCCACCTTTTCTCTCAAGAGTGTGAGTTCCTCTTCTGTCTTCAAAGAAACCTTGTGAGTAAACTTTTCCACATTAAAATTGAGGTCCGTTACCTCTATGATAGAGGTATTAGCCACTCTTTTGACCAACAAACCACCAAATAATTGATCCATCTCATGGCTCATGCTAGGTCTCCTTGTAACCTTATGAAGGCACCAAATAATAATTTGATCAAGGTGTTCATCAAATAGAGCTTTAGACAATACCTTATTTCTTTGTGTTGGGTCCATTGAATCCAAATATATGTCATGTCTCTTTCTTACCTAGTAAAAAACAATAACAGAGGAGATGTCCCATCCTTCCTAAAGGAGTATTCCACTTTTCTTCACAATCTCTCTCCCTATTTCCAGAGTCATAGTAGCAAATTATTGATTTGCAATCATCAAGACTTCATGCTTTAATTTTGCCCTTTCATCATGTCCTAATTTATCAAAATCAATGCCTTGGGTTCTCTCTATATGGTCTGTCAAATGTCTGATAACAAATTGTTTAAACTCCAGTGTGTGGATGAAATTATCATCACTCATGAATTCTTCACAAGCAACTAACCTTACATCTTTACTCACATCACCTCCAAGATTGAATGAATCCGGATCCCACTTCTTAGGAGGCTCTTGGACAATAAATCTTGTTGTTGTATCAAATCTATGAGGAGGTAGTGGTTCATCCAATTGGAATTCAAAACCCCGGTATGATTGATAAGGGACATCCCTTCTTGGTGACAATATGTGCAAAGGAGTAATTTCCCTAGGGATCTCAAGAACTTGGTAAAGTGGACAACTTGGAGCTAAGCCAATCATAGGCTTCTTCATAGCTACTTCAGCAAGCAACCTCTCAGAAGGGTAAGGGTCTGATGGTTTAGGGTCTATAACAACCATAGGGGGAGGCATTTGAGGGCTTGGTGGATAAGAAGCAGGTCCAATGGGTGAACCAATTGACTGAGGGTATTGTGGCTCTTCCACCTCCATTCTTTTAACTGGGGGTACAACATCAAAACATGGTCGTTCGTGTGGAAGAGGTGGCAGAGGCATCCTATCAACATCTATGTAAGCATAAAAAAATGCCCTCATCCTTGCCTCTTGGATCTGTAGTGGCTCCCAAGAAGGAGAGTATGAACTATCCTGCTTCTTCTTTCTATCTTCCTCATATTAGATCTTACGCAATCTTTCTTCCTCATAATTAGTTGCATTCCTTATGAGGTCTTCATCATTCTTTGTATGCCATTGGTGATCCTATGGATTGTCCTTACCCAGACTCAAAACAAACCATTGTGAATCATAGTATCTATACTCAGTCCAAAGAAGCCTATACTTATTCAACATAGAGTGAAGAATATCTTATACCTTCCTATTCAGAAAATTATACCTCCTAATCACAACTTGTGATGGGATCATTGATCCTTTCTTATGTGACCCACCCATCAAAGACTTATTTACTTTTGCCAACTGATGCTTGATTTCAAGGAAAACTACCTTATCCTTAATAGTAATGGGTAAGCACCTAGGAGTGACCAGACTACCAAAAACCCTTATGATAGTGTGGTCCTTGAAATAGAACCATGACCCCCAATTATGAGTAATTTTCAATTCAGGCTTAAGGTCCTTAGGCCTTAAAAATTCTTTGGCCTCCTAGGATAGTCCCCACCTAACCTTCTTCTACAAGATACTAAGGAGTTTTCTCAAAAAAAGATTTTCAAACATCAAATAATCAGACTTATTACTATGGGAATCCCAAACATACATCCATTCTTGAACTAGGAGAGACTCTCCTATAACCTTGGTAATAATCCCCAAATCAGGGTGCCACACTTTGAGACCCTTATACAAAAATATATGCATCAAAAGGGAATAATACCTGAAAATATTTGACTTTCCCAATTTGAAATCAGAGAGGGCATTATGCAAATCTTCAGCCACCACAGAAGCATAACCAAAGGGTTTATTGATATCTCTCCTCTGAACATCCACACACACCATCATCATCCAGGTTAGTATCATGTCCTTGGCATATGTAGCACACACTTGATAGAGGGCATGATATGTATCCACAAATTAATTTTCAAACAGGTCCACACTATAAGGGGATTTCTGTTTTGAAGTCAACAATCTATCCTCCCCTTAGAGTTTTGCGTGCAAGAATTTTACCAACTTCCTCTTATACATGTGCTCATTCTTCTCATATTCAATCTTCAATTCATCCAAATTTATGGGCCAATCAGTATTGGGATTGAGCATAAAAACTTCATTTATCACATCTTTGTTAATTTTTGTCAATCTTCCACCCCCACTTGCTACAATTTCCCTAGTAGCAGGATTATAGTTTTCTACAATTGCAGAAATCAATTCTGTGTCCACATATACATTTGGTACCACAAGCTTCCCCAAATTGGAAGTCCAGATATTTGAAACTAGGACCCCCTCTTTCTTCTTGTTATAACCCCTCCTCCAAAGACCAAATCATGTTGGGGGATTAATGCATCTCGAATACCTGATGTGTGGTCAATGATGAAATCATCTGGCCTTGAACTAGACTTCAACATTTTCTGAGTCTCAGTTGACCTAAGAAGCTGAGCTATAATCTCCTCAGACCATTTCCTCTTCCCTTGGCTGGAGGACTCTCCCATTGTTAGGGCTAGCGTTTTATGAGCGAATTGGATGAAGAGCTTAAAACCTTAGCACAAAATGAATCTCAGGTGCTCACACGACTGTGAACAATTAAGAATTTTGCATGAAAGGTAGAAGGCTAAGGAGAATGCAACTCAAGATGCAATTGACAATTATTTTCAAAAACCCTAATTATGAGAATGAAAGCACGAATGAAAATTGACGAAAACCAAGAGCATATACAAAACACTATAAATATGAATCAAAACAATCTCGATGCTAAATAAGAAAACAACTAGATCATAACAGTCAGGATGACAAAATTAAATACAGGCACATATACTAGTGTCATGGTAGCAGAGAGCCATTGCATTTCATATTTGAACGTTGGGGCCCCAACCGCAATCAAAACTCAACACATTAATATTTATATCATATTTTATTTTGCCGCTGACCTTGGTCATAAAAAATCTTTCTCGTTGCATAATCATCGTTGGTATGTGGGTGACTTGGCCACGTATCTATGTTTTTTATTGGTTAAACAATCATCCTTGTCACCCATGGGTCCCAACTGCCATATCTGCAGCGGTGTTGCAAAATTAACTTGTGGGCGCACCTTGAAATAATTGCACAATTGCATAGTCACCATAGCCGTGTATTCGATAAAAAATGACCATATATTATCTCTATCTATTCCCTTTGATAAGTGATTCACCTCCATGGGGCCCTTAAGCCACATCACCGATGGAGCTGCAGAGTTAGGTTTTGCTTGCATCTTTATCTAGTTGCGTAGTTGCACGCTCATCCCGCATCGTTGATCTTAATCAATGTAATCATTACTTACTTCCTTTTACAACACAGGGGAAGGTTGGGACCACGTCGCTACTTGATGGCCTATGATCTACATGGCAACCATTGACAAGTCCACTCGGGCAATGACTCATTCAAGCGGGGCTTGTCCTCATTCACCTGCACTTGGCTACTTAGATCGAGGCCCATGATTACATGGAATCCAATTCGAGCCAATCAGTAACGTCCAACTCCTCATGTGTCACAACCCTGTCATCCCTTGACTAGTCAGCGGTGACATTGCAGAGTTATCTCTGTCATGTATGTTGAATCAATCGCACAATCGCGCATCTCTTGCAATCGTTGATCTCAACCAAGATGCGGATGGTATATGGAGCTTGGGGAAAAAAATTCAATCGGATGGGTAACAAGGAGGGGTTGGTCATCCATATGACTTAAAAGGCTTGAGGGGAAACTTAAATGATCAGATATGGGCGATCAACACTCACCGTTAAACATCAAAACAAAAAGGGAAACCAACACAAGGTTTAGGATTTTAGGCCTTGAAGCCTTTCAAACATTCTCCTCAAAATTCGTGTTTTCACACACGCTGATGGACAAATGATGTACTGCACAACTAAGAATATTTTATCATAGATATGTTTTTAGATTTCTAGGACCTCTACTCATATCAAATTTCTTTCGCATTTAGGATCTCTCTCTCCATTATTTAGTTTTCTATATATTTAGGTATTCAAGGTTTTGAATACGTCTTCTATTTTTTATATTTTTAAATTAATTTATATAAAAAAAATCTTAGATTTATTTTGACATATGAAACATTAAAATAATAAATTATTAGTTATTGTTAGAGTTATCATGTTGTGGCTAATAATTATTTATTTAAGTATTAGTCTATTATATTCTATGCTTAAGCTAAACTTAGGCATCTTATAATTCTTTAGGGTTTTCTCCTTTAAGGTTTCTAGTATCCTTTTATAAGGATTCTCCCTTTGTAATTATTCATTCAGTCATTAGATAGTCAATATGATTTATCTTTCTGGATGAACAATCTTTTGGCCTCCATAGATATTTTCTTCTCTCTTGTTTCCTGACAGGGGTTTGATTGCAGGTGATCTTCGGAGCTGTGGGGTTGAGCAATCAACTCTAATACAGTATCAGAGCGGATCTGCAATTTCCTGTCCAATTTTTAGGCCAACTTCAATGTGCAATTTTTTTTATAGCATGGTGATATTTGCTACTTCTTCAGTGATTGGAGGTCATGTTTTTTTTGCATGTATCAACTGGTTCATGGGCGGCTTCACTCTTGTGACTTGGTTCACTAATTTTTTGTCAATGGCATGGACGATTTGGCCTTTATCTTCTTGTGGGTTTGCAAGTTTGCATGTCTGTGCATGGTGGCTGGCTCTTTATTCCCTGGTGGCTATTGATTTGTAAGATTGATTCTTTTTTTCGGGCAGTAGTTTATCCCTTCTACCTTGGCGTCGATTTTTATTTTTTTTGACAAATTTTTGGTTCGATAGTTTGTGCTGAGATAACCTTTTTTCTTGCTGCATCCACCTTCTTACACTGCTGGCATGGGCGACTCCTCTATAACATTGCAATTTCCTTTTGATGAAGTTTGGTGACTTTGTTGTTAAATACAGTCTTTGTTGGTATTTTTTGTCTTCTCCATTGGCATCTGATTTACGTTGCAGAGATTTCACCTTCAGTTAACATAGTTTTTTTTGGCTTGCTGCAAGCGTGGATTCTGATCAAGGAGCCCATGTTGTTGGGAACCACTCTCTGCTCATGCTGAGGCATATTTTTTATGTGTAGACCTCTAGTTTTCGAGGTACTAAAGAACAGAATGGATTCTTTGCTTAGCGGTTGGCTACTTTAATTGGATCGACCTTTTTTTTTAATCGATGGCCATTGGCACTTGCAATTGTTGTTTGGTGGCCGATTGGCAAATTCCACGGGCATGCAGAGACTCGTTCTTTTTTGGTCCTCCTTGGGTGTGCATGTAACTAGCAACTGGATTGAGCTTTGTTCCACTATGCGGGCCTTTCTTAACTTGCAGCGATGACTTCAGTTTGAATTGCGTCCTTTGTTGGGAGGCAATTTTTTATAAATTTGCATGCGCTTTTACATGCAAATTGGCGTCTGTATCTTTTTCTGTGCGGCTCCATTCTCCAACTTCTCATTGTGTGGAAAGATGGATGACCTCTTTCTTAGATCAACAACCCTTCTTTGGCCATTTTTGGTCTCACCTATAATTGGTGACTTTTTTTGGTTGACCATTCTTAGCGGCCAGTTTTTCATTCGTTGTCTCATCCTCTCATGAGTTTTTTTCCATGCGGGAGGTTATTCATGCTCACTCGATGGAGGCGACCTTTTGAGGAAGATATGTGATTGGTGTGTTTACAAATTTTTTTATGGCTTCTACTTCAATTGGGTGGTGTTCCTCTCTTCACTGATAGAGGTTCGATGTGGGCATGAAGAGTTATTTACATGTAGAGGCTTTCCTTATTACTTGTGGTGGTGTATTGTGATATTTTTTAGCTCATTGCATGCTTCTTGAGTGGGATCATGTTAGATCAAGCAATGACATCTCACTTCTTGGAGAGTCTCACAGTTGCATGAGTGACATGCAGAGTTATTTGGGTCATTTTTTTGTTTGCACCAGCGACTTCTCTGTATTTTGCTTGGGTTCTCTGTCATTGTTGGATTTTTTTTTGCATGGGCATGGTTTAGTATTTGCATGCCAGTCTTTCATGATTTGTAGACTTTTTTTGGTGGGCCCTTTTCATCTTCACATGGTAGATTTGCTTCATGCATGAAGTTTTGTAAATGTACTTGTTGGTAAATAAATTTGTCCTTTTCCTGAAATCTTAATAATTATCTTCCTTAAGCAAAGATATAACTCTGTTTCGCCCTTTATAAAAGGAAACAAATTACCACCAGTTGGATCAATTGATTAAAATTCAACCCCTGCATTAGATGGCAGCTCCCCGTATGATATGCAATGAATTTATTATATAAATGAAATGCTAATAATTTTTACTAGAAAGCATTGAAAGGCTTCAACATTCATCCATCAACACAAACGAATGCTCCAAATTAAGAGAAAAGAAAATTTTCTAAAAGAATTTAATGAGAGTTCACAGACTCTGATTCACAAAAACGTTCACTGTATAAATTCAAAGCATAGTTGAAGCTCAACAATACTGAAGGCCAATCGATACTCTCTCGTGCCTCACAGGGCAAGGGGGATCAAGCAAATCAATACGTAAGAGTCTTCTAACTACTAATGATAACCATGAATTGAGGAAAACACAAAAATAACCAATCATAAAATGATATAATGCCCATAGCAATTTTCTCAAGAAAGATTACTAATCTTCAAACACATAGATTCAAAGACTGCATATCATAGAATTTTATTGATAATCAGCTATTCCATTTTCAAACAATTCATAGGAAAACCAAAATACTATCTGCTGTTCCAAAAATCACTATTTTTTGGACCCTCACAAAGACAAGCTTTCCAGCTTAAGTAGCCTCCAGGCTCATAGTCTTTACATAATAAAATTAAACTTTACCTTAACCAAAGTTAAAGAAACCGTTTACTATAACATGAAATAAAACTAAATCAATAGCCACTGTGAGGTTGACACCTCATTTTTGGATTAACTATGCGTCCACTATGGCAAAAGAGGTTATGGACCTGTCTTGCTTTGCCGCAGAACCACGCAATTCCGGATGTGCCGCCGAGAAGTTCAAGATGACCTGAAAATAAGGAAGACCAATGTGCTGAATCCTTTGCTTCCACACCTCCTTATCCATGTTCACCTGTGCCACTTTTGCCTTGTGTACCTCCAAATGATCAGAACAAACTATGAGCATCGATTCGATCCTGGCCACCTTTGAGAAGTCGTTCGTGGTCAAAGATTTCATCATCTAAATGAATTGAATTCTTTCCTGAAAGATCTTGGTCATATCCATAGCTATCTCAATTGTCTTGGCACCATCTTTCATGAGCTCGATGTCAATGCACTTGAGATCCTTCTGCATTGTATCGATCAAGTCTATCAATCCTTTGAGTAATTTGGTGGACTCTTCGTGACCTTGTTTGATGATCGAGTTGTGCCACTCCACATTCTTCCTTGATACATACAATACATTATCATCCAGATTTTCTATTATTTTTTCAGCCAAGAACTTCATCACCCCATATTTCTGTATATCATTCATTTGCACAAGGACCGCCACCCATTTGATCCTTTCTTTCTCCCAAGCCACTATTTCCAGCTCTAATTCCTTGTTCACAGTTTCAGCATCTTTATAAACTTTCACCAAATTAACGATATAATCTGATCCCTATTGCATTATAAGATCCAACCATTTATTGAACATTTCTATAACTACTCTATTCCTTTGAACCTGGTCCAATATCTTCTGATTGGTCAGAGATTTGAGATCAAATGATACTGGTATCTGTGATAAAGGTTGGGGGTTTGGATTATAGATGACATTGATATATTTAGCCATCTGAGTAACAACTTGCTTCAATTCCCTTTTGTCTTTTTCATCCTTCCATGTTCTTGAAATTATCCTTTTTGTGGATGATTCCAAATGCTTAACATCCACAGCACGCAAAGGGACTCCCAAATCTATCTTTTCAATTGTAAAATCTTCCTCAGTAGCTTTGTCTGCATCTTTCCTTGGAATTGGTTTGGCTATCTCGGCCGTCCAGTGACCTGTTGCTTCATCTACTTCCAGCATTGTCTGCGTCTTAAGTTTCTTCGGCTTCGACGCTTTCCAAACATCTGTTGACCATGTCTTCCATAGGGATTGTAATCGGCACTACACTCCTTTTCTTTCCAACAACAACTTCCAACCATCGTGGTGTGTTTGTAGGCTCTTTAAGCGGAGGAGTTGTTTGTATATCGGGTGAGGTGAAAATGACCAAGGTGCTCATGGGGTCTTGTCATATTTCCTCTTCCTTGCTCGTGTCCATTTCCTGCATCTCAGGTTCAACCAGATTCTGTGGATCCATTGTTTCCTCTATCTATTCACTAGGGTCTAGGTCTACAACAACCTATTTCAAAATGGACTCCCTACTCTTTTTCTTACTCCTGGACCGAGTTACTCGAGCAATTGTGAGACCTGATGGTGACTTATTTGATCTCCTAGGTTGGATTTTCTCACCAATAGTCCTTGAAACACCAACAACATTAACAATTTCATTAGTGGAAGAACTGTGAGATTGAGTCACAATGTGTGAATCAATTCTTAGTTCATGCGAGAACATGTGAGATCCCTCCATAAACTTTTGGTTTCTCAACCATCTTTCTGTTCTTCTCACAACATTGAAGGTTCTAGTTTGAACTGTCATCCTCCTTTTTATTCCAATCAATTTCTAGAATTGGTTTACCTTGAACCTCTGTGTCGAACTCAGGATCTAGGACATCTTCCCCTATATCTTCTGATACTCTAGATATATTAATTGGAAGCTTCATGGTAATTATTTGTTGTAAAGTGAACCTTGACCACAGTCTTTTCCTTACCTCATATTCATCACTGCAATTCTCCCAGTAATCCTCCAACTGAGGCTCATGACAAAAATGGTTATCTACATTTAGGTTTTCAATGGCATAACATCTATTGTCAAACTTTCGCCTTGCCACATATGGCTTCAGGTTCATCCTCTCAAATTCTAATTCCAGGTTGAGGGCATCAGATACAGATTTACAGCTATAGTATCTGAGTTCAACAGGGAATACAACTCTAGACTCTCCCTTTGTTCACAATCTTTTATCAATGTAAGCCAGTTGCCTGCTCACCTTTATAAGTACATAGCTGTCGAAGGCATACCTAGGAAACTTGAATGGTTGGCCCTCAAAACCACCTACCCGTAGGTAAGTAAACCTGAGAAATTGAATAAAGAAGCTACCATATATGCTTATAAACTCCATTGGTTCAATGAACATTCTCCTATTTGCATCCCCCTGAAGCTCAAAAGCAAGTTTTCCCGTGAAGACCCCATTCCATCTATCAATTTGCTTGACATGTCTCTGCTGCAGTAATAAGGGATAATAATTATACACCCTCATCCCATCTTCCCAAGGTTCATTAGGAAAACCAAGCCAATCCCTTGTACAAGCTAGTATGTAGAAAAGATAAGAAGACATATAAAACCTGACATTCCCACAAAATTACTCAACCCTTCATGAAGTCTTTCTACAATTACCTGAGACCAATCAAGATACCTGTCACCAGATAACACCACCTGGATGAAAAAGTACATCCAATCCTCCCAGTAGAAAGAATGTGATTTTCCTTCACCCTGTTTAGAAGTATCACAATATCCTGCACTTCTATGATGAAATCCTCTCTAGTCAGGGGTTTTGGCAGCCATGACCCTCCTTTCTAAAATTTTAGGAGCCAATTCCTAGCAATCACACTCTTGTACTTACTCTTCTTTCTGAGAAATAGGCATACGAGTTCCCAATGGTCTAGTCCTCATATTCATCCTTGTGCGGAATTCCCATTGCTGCCATTACTGTTTCTCTGTTAATACTAACTAGCAGCTCCCCATTGCTAGTTATGGTGCATCTGTTCTCTGTATCATACCTGTTCATGCAAGCCATCACCAAATCTGGACATGGTGCGACAAGCGGAAATGCAACAGCCTCAACAAGACCGCTTTTCACTATTTTCTCCATCATTGAACCGATTTGAGGGTTCTTGGCTCTCTCTAAGAAATCTCCTAAATCAGCATGAACCAAGGAAGTGTCTTCTAGCTCTAGTAATATTCTCACTAGAGATGAGGTCCGACCAAGCTTTGACAATATTGGCCTCATACTACCTATCTATACTTCTAACCAAGAAATTCTAAAACAAGGCAAAATTTTACTCAAGCAATTTAGAGATTTTCTTCCTATACTAATAAATCTTCAGAACTTAAATAAACACAGCTTAGATGGAGTCGTCCGAACTTACCTGTTACCACCATGAAAACTAAAAACTTCCTCAAGAAATGAGAGCTAGTTTTACCTTCGATGCCTCCAATTTGCTCAAGTATGGCTGCTACAACCCTTACAAATTATGGAAATAAATTCATACTTTCCTTTTGATCAGACGAGAAAATATCTATAAGGCCACACACGCTTCATAATGATTTACTCAAGCATGCGAAGTAATAGTAAAATGACTATAATCTGACACCACCTTAATTATCCATCACTTCTCCACAAGTAGTTGATGCACTCATGATTACTTTCCATATTTAGAATTTTAAAACTGCTGAATGCGGGAATATTCCTTCATGCCGCGCCACTTTCATTATCATCAAAAAGCCTTAGAGTTAGTTTTGAAGTGAACTCATGAACCTTGAACCATTTAACAAAAAGTTCAACGGTTCAAGTCCATTTAGGAAGTACAACAATGAATAAGGAGCACAACAATATCGGGAACGAGCAACAACGATGGTTATTAAGAAAAAGCCTTGAACCATTTGAACCGCTTGAGATTTTGTTCAAGGTCAGAAGCTAACTTAAAACATATGGACACCCGCTCGTTATACAACAATACATTGCCGCGACTCACAAAAGACATTTTGAACCTTGAACGATTTGACAAAAAGTTCATGGGTTCAGAATTCAAGGCGTGAAACAAAAGCGCACTTGCTCTCACGAAGACAAAGACCACTAATGACTTTTTTCTAAAATACGCTTTGAACTTTGAACCTATTGAAATTTTTAGAAAGAGTTCAACGGTTCAAGTACGAAGGAGAACAAAAGACCCGACGAAAATAAAGGCACAATAAGGCAACCCGCAAGTATGAACATTCAAAAGGGAAAATTGCATGGGGGACTAACATCGACTCTGATTTGGGACTAGAACTGTGAAGGAACTAGAAATGAACTCCAAAATCTCTAGTTTCGCAAGAAGACTTTGTTTAATGACTCAAACAGAAACAAAAATAGAAAAGACACACAACTGCCAATCAACCAAAACACTATATACAAAACCATGAGGGACTCTTATTTACAATTGGTATAATTTTAAATCCTGACAATTATAGGTCAGAGGAAGAGCAGTACCATCCTGATATGCAAGTTTGAATGAATTTGGTCCGTTTACCTCATGAATCAAGAATGGTCCTTTCCAGAGCGATTCCAACTTTGCATGTGCCCCTTTGGGTTCCCTTCTTCTGTCCTAGAGTAGTACCTAATCGCCCAACATAAATTTTTGTGGCTTGGCCCGCTTGTCAAATATCTTCTTCACCCTTATCTGGTGCTTTGTTATCTGGTCCACTAATTTATCCATTTCTTCGTCAATTCTCATCAAATGCATAATTCACTTTTCCAGAGAATTATGAAAATAAGCGTCTTCAATGACAGTTTGTAACCTAGTAGCTACCAGTTCCAAAGTAAGTGCTACCTGAGCACCTACACCATAGACCAGTTCAAATGGTGAAATCCTGATAGTCCTCTTTGGCGATGTACGATTAGCCCAAAGGGCTTCATACAGTTTTTTATGCCAATCCTTAAAGTTTTCACTCATTAATTTTTTCATGATATTTATGAGGTTTTTACTACTGGATTCAACTTGACTGTTTCCCTGAGGATAATAATCAGAAGAGTGAGCAAGGGAGATTCCATGATCATAGCAAAATAAAGAAATTTTGGCAGAAGAGAAATTAGTAGCGTTGTCAGCCACAATTTTTAGCGGGACCCCAAATCAAACTAGGATGTTCTCTTTCAGAAAGTTACAAACAACCTCCGAGGATGTCTTCCGCACCGAAATGGCCTCAACCCATTTAGTAAAATAGTTTGTAGCTGTCAATATATGTGTATGTCCTACACTAGAAGTAGGTGTCAGAGGGCCAATAAAATCCAAACCCCATTGCTTGAAGGGTTCATCTACAAACATGGGTCAAAGTGGTAATGCTACAAGCTGTGGCTTACCTGTGAACAACTTACATTTTTCACACTTGGCCACCCATGCATACGCGTCCCTGAACATCCCTGGCCAATAATAACAATTCCTTAAAATCTTGTAGGCAGTCACTGTTGAAGAGAAATGGCCACCATAGGCTTTGTCATGAAATATTTTCAATAGAGACTCTTGGAGAGATTTATCAACACAATGCAAGAAGGTCCCATCTAATCCCCTCTTATATAATACATCATTAAAAATGACATACTTAGCAGCTTTTAATCTCAAGTTCCTCTTCTCTTTTGAAGAAAGATGTTTTGGGCAGCCTCCATATGCCAAGTAGTAAGCGACATCTCCAAACTAGGAGTCCTGAAGGCCAACAAACAAGACTAAGGGCAATTCCTTTGTCACTTCCTCTTTACTCTCAGCAATTAGCTTGCACAAACCCTGCCCTCTTACCAATTTTGTGGGCCTAATATCTAAATTGAACTCTTGAATTTTTGACACCCAGAAGGCTCTATTATTCATTCCTATGTCTTGTTGTGTCAATATGCTCTTGACTGCTGAATGAGTCACATAAACAATTGCATGGGAATGGATAATATAATACATGAATTGCTTTACGACCTTCACAACCGCATATGCTTGCTTTTCCATTATTGAATACTTCAATTCATGCTTTTTTAGTGGTACACTCATGAATGATATCGGGACTTCATCATTATCCTCATTCTTCTATAATAAAATTCCTGACATAGTGTGCTCTAAGGCATAACAGTAGATAACAAAATCCTTACTAAAATCAGGATTAACTAGAACAGGTGCATGACCAACAACATTCTTTATTGATTTGAACACTTTCTTCTCTTCCTCATTCCATTTAAAAGCTTGTTTTTCACTTATCAAATTCATGATATACCTGGTAGTCTTCGCAAAATTTGGGATGAACCTCCTTAAAGAATTTACCTTTCCAAAGAAGGATCTAACGACATTCCTACTTGATGGTAGAGTTAGTTGTTGAATTTCTCTTACCCTTTCAAGATCTATTTTCACCCCTTCATTAGAAACATGACCTAGCAGCTTACCCTCTATGACTCCAAACACTGATTTCTTCGGGTTTAAGGATACCCCATGCTCACGACACCTCTGTAACACTTGTCTCAGGTCCCACAGGTGATGCTTTCTTCTTTTTGAGAATACTTTTAAGTCATCTAGATATACAACAATGATCTATATCCTTTAAGTGACCAAAGGACAAATCCATAGCACGCTGAAATGTTGCTCCTGCATTAATCAAACTGAAAGGCATTCGGTTATAAGAAAATGTACCCCAGGGAGTAATAAAGGCAGTTTTATTTTGATCATCTTCTTGAACACTGATTTGATTATATCCCAAAAATCCATCTAGCATGGACATCATCTCTGATCCTGAAACTGTTTGTAGAATGTGGTCCATGGCTGGTAATGGATAGTTATCTTTTAGGCTGGCCTAATTTAGATTTCTAAAATCCACATAGATTCTTATTTCTCTGTTTTTCTTTCTAACAGGTACAATACTAGCTATCCATGTAGAATGATGGATGGGGTATATAATCATAGATTTTAATATCTTATCTACTTCTTGAAATATAGCATCAACTACTTTTGGATTGAAGTGTCTAAGCTTTTTTCGGAAAGGGCTTACTCCAAGTTTCAAGGGAATCTGATGCTGGAATTTTCCCTCTCTAAAATTTTTAAGATCGTCATAGCACCAAGCAAACACGTCCTTGAACTCCAACATGAGACTAATGAACCTCTCCTTTTCTGTAGTCATACAACACTTTTCCACATTGATATATTTAGGTTCATCCTCAGTACCGATGTTGATCTTTTCCTAACCTCCAATATCCTGAACTTCTAGGGATTTGTCACCTTTGTTCTTCTTGTAGGTGTCATGATGATCAAAAAAATGCTCCAATGAAACCAACCCTTTAGGGATCCTGTTTTCTTTCAACTGCATGATTCCATTAGGCAACCCCTTGGCTCGTTCTGGTGAAAATTCTTTGCACTATGCATTTGAACCTTCAAAATATATAGCAGAAAACATGTCTACACTTTGCATAAAGTTATTGATTTATTTGTCACTTTCAAATACCTGCCAAAACTCAGAGTTGTCTGGGATGCTAGGCAAAAATGTATCAACTCTACCCTATAAATATCATCAACAAATTCAGGATGTGGGACAAGTAAGGAAGCTGAGACTGCTAATGAATTTGCTTTTGAATTCAGTTCCTTGGGTATTGCTTCAATGAAAAATGCATCGAAATCTTCGATTTCATCCCAAACTCTATTCCGATAGTGTTCAATCTTTCATTTTTAACATTAAACAACCCTTTAACCTGTTTTACAATTAGTTCAACATCTCCTTTAACCCACAGGAGTTTCACTCCCAATCTCTTAGCTTCAGCTAAACCTAACAACAAAGCCTCATACTCAGCCGTATTGTTGGTATTTTTGAATTCTAATTTAAAAGAGAAAGGAATATGGTTGCCAAAAGGTGGGATTAACACTACCCCTGCACCTGAACCTGACGTTGGACAACTACCATCAAACTCCATTAATCACAGGCTTTCTTCTCCCTCGGGTTGTGATGAATCTTCCACTACCTCATTATGAGCCAAAATCATGTAGTTTTCAAATTAACAATCATGATACAAAATTTGAGCACCTAGGCCATCAGAAGGGAAAATAGTGAATTTAGACTTTAGTTCAGGTGATAGATGACTCATTGTTTTCCAACAGGGATTGTGGCTTGAGACCAATCCATTTTAATTTCACCACCTAAATCCCTACAGAAAGTATGACTTAGCAGCATGCCATAGCTAGAAGGGATGTCAGCTATCGGAATAGTCAAATTGATTCTTTTATCTGGGTGGGAAGCAAGAACTACTTGAGCATCCTTAATTTGACCTAGCAGAGGAATTTGTTTTGATTCCATAGAATAACATTTGCCAAAGGTTTTTGTCAAGGACAACCCTAATGCTTTAGCTACTGTAGAAGGCATTATATTGTCAGATGCACCTGAATCTATAATACAATTATTCAACTTGTGACCATTTATGAATAATGATATGTAAAAGGGTTCTGGTTTTGACTCAAGGGCATGTATGCAATCATCTGTTTGAAGAGAAGTTATTTCAGGCATCTTTTCATAAGGTGTAGGGTGAACTATTTCATTACTATGTGAGGACAATATGGCATTTACTAATTGTTGTGTTCCATTAGCCCGTTGTACATTATTCCCTTTTACAAATTGTACGAGCCTATCTAGTTCTTTAGGATTTAGCTTAAAGTACTTAGCAGGTGTAATTTGAATTTGAGAAGATTTGCAAAATTCTATAATATAAAATGAACTTTCTTTTTCAACAGACCTTAAAAATGAGGGTTCTTGCAGTTTTTGATCATTGTTATGAAGTTTTGGGTCAATCCCCTTACCTTTAAAAGCTACAACAGACGATGAAGAAGCACCCTGAGGTTTTATATTTTGTTGATTTCTTGTGAGCACAACACATGAATGATCTTCTAAAGTAACCAAAATATCACCTCCTCTTTCCGAATCTGACTCATACTCAAGGAAATGGATTTCAGAGTTGCCAGGTTGCTTTAAAGATTCTTCTTTGCCCCAGTCATTTAAGGTATCTTTAGAATTCATCAATTGTGCATAATGCACCATCTCAGGACAAGAACTACCATCATGTTCATTGGTGAGATGAAAAACACACATACTCCCTTTAGGTGGCTATGCCTCAATTGATAATCTTTGCTGAGCAGGAGGTAATTGTAGAGTCTTGTTCCCATAGCCTGAAGACTGGTTTGTATTCCTCCTAGGTACATCTTGATAGGGAGATGGGTATGAGGTACTGGCTTTAGTTAATTGTCTTTTAAGAGTAATCACATCATTCATTAGTCATTGAATTATAGGGTCAGAAGAAGTAGAAGGTTGGGCAATGGGTGTCTGTACTTCTCTTTTCCACTTACCTGCTATGATTAGATCATCTTCCAACTCAATTGCAAGTGTTTTGGCAACACTTAAATCTACAACTCTTTGCCTACAAATCAGGAAACCTATTTATGAAGGAATAGAATTAATAAAGAAACACTTAAGATTATCATCTGAGGGCTTTTGATTAACTAGAATTTTATGCACAATCTTATCAAATTTTGCTACAAAGTCCCTCATAGACTCCGGAATTTCTTTCTTTAATTGGGCCAATTGAGCTAGGAGAGAGTGTTCATCTTTAGCCACTTTGAATCTTGCCTCAAACCTTGTTTTCAGATCTTGCCAAGTTATAATCACACTATTTGGTAAGTGATAGAACCAATCTGCTGCTACTCCAGTTAGTGTCTGGACAAACAAGCTTACAACAACATCTTCGTGTTGAACCACTATTATCCCACAAGCCACATTGAATGCATTCAGGTGATCATCAATGGTGATTTTTCCATCCCCACTAAATTTTGGCAAGTGATCTCTAGCACCTTTGGGTAAGGGATTGAGATTTAAACCTAAGTTCAATGGACCTACAACAGCCCCCCAAGGATTATTTATTGCCATTGGAAGTATGATATTGAGTGAATTCAGGTTGATTATATTTGGTAAAGCAATACCATGCAAGGTCACAACTTGACAAACTGAGGACACAGGAGATGTTGGTGATGGGGAAGGAGGCCTACTTCTTGCTCTTCTTTGAGGTGAAAAAGTGGGTGGAAAATTTAGGTTCTGTAACTCCTAAAAGACAAAATCAACTACCCCCTCCCTTCTTTGGGACCTAGTATATCTCTTTGACTCTAGTCTTGCAACTAGGTGACTAGTCTTATGATTCGACTCCCCAACAGAGTCGCCAAAACTCTGTTGGTAAATAGATTTGTCCCTTTCCTAAAATCTTAATAATTATCTTCCTTAAGCAAAGATATAACTCTGTTTTGCCCTTTATAAAAGGAAACAAACTACCAACAGTTGGATGAATTGATTAAAATTCAACCTCTGCATTAGAGGGCAGCTCCTCGTATGATATGCAATGAATTTATTATATAAATGAAATGCTAATTATTTTTACCAGAAAGAATTGAAAGGCTTCAACATTCATCCATCAACACAAACGAATGCCTCCAAATTAAGAGCAGAGAAAATTTTCTAAAAGAATTTAATGAGAGTTCACAGACTCTGATTCACAAAACATGTTCACTGTATAAATTCAAAGCATAGTAGAAGCTAAAAAATAATGAAGGCTGATCAATACTCTCTCCTGCCTCACAAGGCAAGGGGGATCAAGCAAATAAATGCACAAGAGTCTTCTAACAACTAATGATAACCATGAATTGAGGAAAACATAGAAATAACCGATCATAAAATGATATAATGCCCATAGCAATTTTCTCAAGAAAGATTACTAATCTTCAAATACACAGATTCAAAGACTGTGTATCATAGCATTTTATTGATAATCAGCTATTCCATTTTCAAATAATTCATAGGAAAACCAAAATACTATCTGCTGTTACAAAAATCACAGTTTTTTGGATCCTCACAAAGACAAGCTTTCCAGCTTAAGTAGCCTCCAGGCTCATAGTTTTTACATAACAAAATTACACTTTACTTTAACCAAAGTTAAAGAAACCATTTACTATAATAGGAAATAAAACTAAATCAACAGCCACTATGAGGCTGACACCTCATTTTTGTATTAAATATGCTTCCACTGTGGCAGAAGAGGTTATGGATTTGTCCTGCTTTGCCGCAGAGCCATGCCATTCCAAATGTGCCGCTGAGAAGTTCAAGATGACCTAAAAATAAGGAAGACCAATGTGCTGAATCCTTTGCTTCCACACCTCCTTATCCATGTTTGCTTGTGCCACTTTTACCTTGTGTACCTCCAAATGATCAGAATAGACTATGAGCATCGATTCGATCATGGCCACCTTTGAGAAGTCATCCGTGGTCAAAGATTTCATCATCTGAATGAATTGAATTCTTTCCTGAAAGATCTTGGTCATATCCATAGCTGCCTCAATTATCTTGGCACCATCTTTTATGAGAAAGATGTCAATGCACTTGAGATCCTTCTGCATTGTATTGATCAAGTCTGTCAATCTTGTGAGCAATTTGGTGGACTCTTCATGACCTTGTTTGATGATCGAGTTGTGCCACTCCACATTATTCCTTGATACATATAATAAATTATCATCCAGATTTTCTACTAGTTTTTTAGCCAAGAACTTCATCACCCCATATTTTTGTATATCATTCATTTGGGCAAGGACCCCCACCCATTTGATATTTTCTTTCTCCCAAGCCACCGTTTCTAGCTCTAATTCCTTGCTCACAGTTTCGGCATCTTTATAAACTTTCACGAGATTGACGATATAATCTAATCCCTATTGCATTATAAGATCCAACCATTTGTTGAACATTTCTGTAACTACTCTGTTCCTTTGAACCTAGTCCAACATCTTCTGATTGGCCAGAGATTTGGGATCAAATGATACTGGTATCTGTGACAAAGGTTGGGGGTTTGGATTATGGATGGCATTGATATACTCAACCATCTGAGTAACAACTTGCTTCAATTCCCTTTTGTATTTTTCATCCTTCCATGTTCTTGAAATTATCCTTTTTGTGGATGATTCCAAATGCTTAACATCCACAACACGCGAAGCGACTCCAAAATCTATCTTTTCAACTATAAAATCTATTGGCATATGGACACTCCAATGAGACATTGAAGGTGATTGAAGGTTTTGTCATTGATGGCAACCTTGCAATCCTATGGTACCGGCAAGACATTATACCGACAAAGCATTAAATTGACAAAATAGTATACCAGCATCAGTAGATCACACTCTACACCGGCACCGACACAGAAGAAAGAAAGTATACCGGCACATAGGCCGACAGGATTTTTGTTATACAATATTTTGTTTATTATTGTAAGCCGACTTGGCAAATTGTAAAATGACTCTTATATATAAAGGAGATCATTGTAGACATTTGTAATAATGATGTAGGAGAATAAAAAGAAAATATTAGGCAGACCTAATGTGCGAAATATAGGTCAAAGGTATATGTAAAGAATAGAGAAGGAATCGGTATTGAATCTGGCATTGAAGGTGCTATTGTAAATCAATACAAGTTATTGGATTTATATAATCCTTATTGTAAGTCAGTGTGACTTCCCATTGAGCAGTGAGCTCTAGGCAGTTGGCCTTCCTGCATGTGCAGGCCCCTATTGTAAGTAATATTCTCTTATTGGCCAGTAAGATAATATTGTGGGTCACAAATCCCACCGAGGTTTTTCCCACACCAGGTTTCCTCATTAAACATCTTGTGTTATGGTGTACCTTTCATGTGGATATTCTTGATTCTGTTTATTGCATTATCTCTTGCATACTGGTACACTGTTATAATATGTTCTGCATGTTTTAACTTAAGAAATTTTTATTACCGGTTAGATACTGATTCACCCCCCTTAGTATCTGTGGGAATCCTAACAATTGGTATCAGAGCATGGTCCTCTATTTTCAGAAGCCTAACAGCTTGAGGAAGATCTTAACACCAGTAAAGATGGAAAACTTGATGAAACAACTTGAAGCAGCTCTCTCAGACTATGATACAAAAAAAATGAAAAATATCAAATTAGAAGATGATCTAAGGGAAGCTCAGAATATCATTCAGGCACTTCAAGAAAATCTCACCACTGCAAGAAACAAGAGAAGAGAACTTTGTGAAAAGATGCAATTTGAGAATGATGAAAAGGAAACTCTAAATGATATGATAGGAAAGTTGAAGCAAGAAAACATGGCAACAAAAAATGAAATGCAGGATATGACTATGAGGTTTTGCAAAGAAATTGAAGGTAGAAAGAAGAATGAAGAAGAATTGACCAGAAGACTAAGTGATGCAACAAATGAGAATACAAGACTTAGCTATGAAAATGACATATTGAAGACAGATCTGATGCATACTCAGAATGACTCAAATGAACTGATGAGACAAAAAGAAATCTTGGAAAGAGAACTGGATACTGCAAATCAACACAAAGAAAAATTCAAGAAAAGCTCAAAGGAACTTGGTGAGTTGTTGAAGAATCAAAAACCTAAGGGTGACACTTCTGGAATTGGCTTTGAAGTTGGTGAAAGCTCTGGTACTGCAAATACTCAGGATCACAACAAATTGGTAAGACAACCTAATGCTTATAAATTCAATGGTAAATGCTTTAACTGTAATAAGTATGGTCATAGAGAAAATAAATGTAGATCTAGGAATTATCAGAATATCAGTGCACCCACCGGTCAATGTTCAAAATGCAACAAAGTTGGTCACAACTTTGAAAATTGTAGAATGAATGTAAGATGTTATGTTTGTGGAAGATTTGGACATTTATCAAATCAATGCAGAACACAAACTGGCATAGGTTATAGCAAAGCTATTCAGAAAAACAATGTAACTTGTTATGCATGTAACAAGATTGGGCATATTGCAAAATTTTGTAGAAGTAAAGGAACACCGGTAGACAACAAAAGTGCTAGCTTGAAAGGTTAAAAAAAAGTTGAAGAGGTTAAGCAAGAATTCTCAAAATAATGGATTAGAAAAATAGATCTAAAAATTGGAAATACTCCTCCACTGGTAGAATCAATTAACACCCCACCGACAGAATAGAGCAATGCTCCACTGGTAGGAAGTTCTTCATCTAACTGAAGAAAATTTCCTTGAGGGTTTGGCAATCTAATGACATGTGCTAATTATTCCCTCGTTTAGAGATAAGAAGTTGAAAAATTACTTATTACTCACAGACAATGTTACGTGAATACTTAACCGACATGCAATTAATGTGGTAGATGGCAAAAAGACACTATAAAGTTAAGGTTTTGGCTCCATTTCATTTCACTGTGATTTCAAAATTTCAAAGAGCGCGAAGACTCCAAGCTAAGGCATTTCGAGCAAGAAGCAAGCACACTCCAAGCAATCATCCATCCAAGGCAATAAAAGGTATTTAATCATGGCATCCACCTCTGCAATTGAATACATAGCAAACCCTACTATTGTTGAGGTAATAGAAAGACCTAGGCCCGTATTTCAGTTAGTTCCCGAAATAGCAAAGAAGGATGATACCTTAGGTGCTTTTTCTCAAATACCCAAGGGAGTTGTTTATGCTGAAGACCCCAGAATGTACATCCACTATAACATTGAAGAGTTAGGAGATGATGAAATCAAAACCATGTATAAAACTATGATATGTGATAACACCGACAATATTAAAGATGAACACAAGATTATTGAAACCCTAGGATTTACAGAAATCTTTAACATTCCTGAATTTCCTAAGGATGTAATTGGGATAGTCTTAAGCAGAGTACATGGAGAATTTTTCTGGTTAGATACAATCCATAAGATCACCAAGGAAGCTGTGAAAGCTATCACAAGGTTACCGACCACCGGTAAGAGACCAGATAAAACCAAGAAGGTTCCAAATGACCTAGTTACAAAACTGACTGGTGCAACATTCGACAAGAGGTCTCTAAGGGTTAATGATGTAAAAGATATCAATGTGAGATTCATCAATATGATATTAGGTTATAAAGACACTCATGCTAATAGACTTAATTCAGTTTCAAGTTTATGCATTAAGAGTGCTTATGATATGGTAACAGACAATGCAAAAAATGACATATGTGAATGGTTAAAGGATGAACTAATTGACAACCTTGGAAAGATCAAAAGGACAAGAAAGGAACTTTTAGATTTGGAAATCTGTTAGTATGCCTAATGCTACACATAACAAAGCAGGTTCCCGGTACAGGTTATAAAGAACTTGGATATGACATACCGGTAGGAAAATAATTGACTGAACTATTCAATAACATGGGTGAGAACAAGGAAAGCAATATTAATGACTTCTTTCAAGCATTAAAGACCAAAATGAAGAAAAGAGTAAGGTTATCTTAGAAAATAGTAGACAAATACAAAGATGATATATGCTTTGTTGTTAAGAAAAATGAAATCTGGATGGAAGCAGTCATCCCTAGGACCGTTTGGGTAACAAAGATGGGCTATGAAATAGATGATTTGATCATAGAAACATATGCTAAAGCACTTCTAGAAGCCCCCAAAGAACCTAAGGAAGAAGTATTTGGTAATGCAGAAACTATAGAGAGCCAAATACAATCTAAGAAAATAGTGAAAAAGGTTGAGGCAGCAGTAAGAAGAGGTTCTAGACAGGCTAAGGCAATAAAGGAAGATGTACTTAAGAAAACCGGTATAACAGAGGATGAGTTGGCAGCTCTACAACCTGAAACTCATCTATCACCGATAGGTACTTCTTCGGAGAGTGACATGCCTGCAACTTTTAAAAGAGTTGTAAGGAAAAGAGATCCCTCACCGGCAACCACACCTTCACCTAGAAGGACAAGGCAAAAGCAACAAGAAGTGAGATCTCCGGTAAGAAAGGTCACACCAAAGAAGAAGCTGACACCTAAGAAGAAGAAAAGGACAAATAGAGACTTGGCCCCTCTTGATATACTACTAAATGAAATCACAGAGGAAGGAAAACTAAAAAACTTAGAGAAAATATATGACACTCTAACAGTTGATGAAAAGAGCAAGTTGAAAATAGTGTTATATTACATATGGACATTTATAAGAAATTTTTGATGGAAATAGTCAATGAGATTCCAGATGAACTGTTCAAAAGGATAGAAGCAAGAAGACTAGCAGTAGTAGATCTTGACAAGAAAATCAAGGTAGAGAAGCTACTTGTTGTACACTTAGTGAACTCCGCCAAGGAAATTGATGATTTAATTGCTGAAGCCAACCGATCAGTATTTTCTACTGCACACCGACACATTGCGCCAATGGTAGGAAGAGTCAAAGAGGTGACCGAGGATACAAAAGATGGATGGGACATATTCCTAGTAGAAAAAGAAAAACAAGAAGAGTACAGGAACCCTAAACCTATAAAGGTATATCAAAAAGATAGAGACAAGGGGAAAGGGAAAGTTGGTGGACCACCCAACATCAAAGTTAAAGACAGCTTACCCCCACCTTCTTTAAATACTCCACCGGTGAAAATCACAACTACTAAAGAACAACCGACAGCAGAGAGTGTGGACTTAGAGGATAATAATCTTAATTTTGAAGTCCTATATACTGTGAATGTTGATACTCAAAAGATTAACATAATAGTAGACAAAGATAAAACTAAGAAGTCAGATATGGCTAATGAGCCTCCGGTAGCAGGGGAAATAGAGAAACTGACAGAAGATACAAAGAAAAAGGTAGAAACTAAGTCATAGATAGAGACAACACAACATACAAAGAAACCAATAGAGCTAAAGGCTCTGGAACAACAACAACAAGAACAGGTACAAAAGGAAATAGTGCCACCGGTAACTAGTGAAGTAGCAAAACCAGTGCTTAAAGAAATGCAGACACAAACTGACCTACCAGAGGTCAATACAAACTTGGTTACTTCCACCAGTACTCAGATTGTTGGATCATCATCAGGAAACAAATCAACAAATGTGACTAGGGTATTACTTGATTCTATCAAGAAAATAATCGACTGCAGCTCACAGGCTTACAAAGCAATTGATGATTCTATACCAATTTTGAAGGTAATAGCTCCCAACTGTAATATAGATAACAAATATTCTTTAGGACAATTGGATACATTGTGTAAATATATCTTAGAAAATATTGAGAAAATAAAGGAAGAATTAGTGAAGGATAAGGTAGAAATTGAAAAACAGAAATTCTTTGATGAGGAAATAAAGAAGTGTAATAGAGTTTTTGACACACTTCTACTAGAACTATGTAATCTGTTGAAAGAATACAAAAATCTGTATAAAGACACATGTAAAACAAACTTTTTGACTGGAGATATTGACAAGAAAATAAACAAGGCATAGGATGAGATCAATAAGCTTGCAGATAGTTTTGTCAACTCACCTAATACACTATCAGTTTTTGAAGAGAAGATAGAAAATTTTGAGGAAGAACTACTCAAATTGGAAAAAGAGAAAGAAAGAATAATAAACAAGGCAAAACATTTGAGATCTAAACTAAGTCCAAGATTGGACTATTTAGCATCTTTGTGGAAGGAAATTTTTGAGGCATTATCATAGGGAAGCAAAACACCGACAGAGCATTCACAGCATCTCACCGGTATAGTGAAGAGAATTGAGACAACAATAAAAGATAGTAAGAAGTTTATGGATAGTATAAACTTGATTTTGAGACATCTTTATCAGATTATAACCACCCAGCTACAAGGTTGAGGTTATGGATAGATGAAACTACAAACTCTACTGACATCTTGACAATCTTTGTCATTGATGCCAAAGGGGGAGTAGTGGGATGAGAAAGTTCAAAACACAGGAATCATATGCTCAAGGGGAGCACACATTTTTGGTAACATTTTTGGACACACTTTTTGGAGATCACTTTTTGAAATTTCTCATGAGTGTTGCCATCAATGCCAAAGGGGGAGATTGTTGGCATATGGACACTCCAATGAGACATTGAAGGTGATTGAAGGTTTTGTCATTGATGGCAGCCTTGTAATCCTATGGCACTAGCAAGACATTATACCAGCAAAGCATTACACCGACAAAATAGTATACCAGCATCAGCAGATCACACTCTACACTGGCACCGACATAGAAGAAAGAAAGTATACCGACACAGAGGCCGACGAGATTTTTGTTATACAATATTTTTATTATTATGCTAAGCTGACTTGGCAAATTATAAAATGAATCTTATATATAAAGGAGATCATTGTAGACATTTGTAATAATGATGTAGGAAAATAAAAAGAAAATATTAGGCAGACCTAATGTGCAAAATATAGGTCAAAGGTATATGTAAATAACAGAGCAGGAACCGGTACTGAATCTGGCATTGAAGATGCTATTGTAAAGTAGTACAAGTTATTGGATTTATATAATCCTTATTGTAAGTCAGTGTGACTTCCCATTGAGTAGTGAGCTCTAGGTAGTTGGCCTTCCTGCACATGCAGGCCCCTATTGTAAGTAATATTCTCTTATTGGCCAGTAAGATAATATTGTGGGTCACAAATCCCACCGAGGTTTTTCCCACACTAGGTTTCCTCGTTAAACATCCTGTGTTATGGTGTACCTTCCATGTGGATATTCTTGATTCTATTTATTGCATTATCTCTTGCATACCGGTACACTATTATAATATGTTCTGCATGTTTTAACTTAAGAAATTCTTATTACCGGTTAGATACTGATTCACCCCCCCTCTCAGTATCTGTGGGAATCCTAACAAAATCCTCCTCAGCAGCTTTGTCTGCATCTTTCCCTGGAATTGGTTTGGCTATCTCGGTCGTCTAGTGACCTGTTGCTTCATCTACTTCTAGCATTATCTACATCTTAAGTTTCTTCGGCTTCGATGCCATTCCCAAACATCTGGTGATCATGTCTTCCATAGGGATTGTAATCGACACTACACTCTGTTTCTTTCCAACAACATCTTCCAACCATCGTGATGTGTTTGCAGGCTCTTTAAATGGAGGAGTTGTCTGTATATCGGGTGAGGTGACAATGACCAAGGTGTTCATGGGGTCTTATTAAATTTCCTCTTCCTTGCTCGTGTCCATTTTCTGCATCTTAGGGTCATCCAAATCTTGTGGATCCATTGTTTCCTCTATCTCTTCACTAGGGTCTAGGTCTACAACAACCCATTTCAAAATGGGCTCCCTACTCTTCTTCTTACTCCTGGACCGAGTTACTCGAGCAACTGTGAGACCTGATGGTGACTTCTTTGTTCTCCTAGGTTGGATTTTCTCAACAATACGCCTTGAAACACCTGCAACATTAACAATTTCATTAGTGGAAGAAATGGGAGATTGAGTCACAATGTGTGAATCAATTCTTAGTTCATGCGAGGACATGTGAGATCCCTCCTTAAACTTTTGGTTTCTCAACCATCTTTCTGTTCTTCTCACAACATTGAAGGTTCTAGTTTGAATACTGTCATCCTCCTTTTTATTCCAATCAATTTCTAGAATTGGTTTTCCTTGAACCTCTGTGTTGAACTCAGGATCTAGGACATCTTCCCCTGTATCTTTTGATACTCCAGATATATTAATTGGAAGCTTCATGGTAGTTATTTGTTGCAAAGTGAACCTTGACCACAATCTTTTCCTTATCTCATATTCATCACTACAATTCTCCCAGTAATCCTCCAATTGAGGCTCATGACAAAAATGGTTATCTACATTTAGGTTTTCAATGGCATAACCTCTATTGTCAAACTTTCGCCTTGCCACATATGGCTGCAGGTTCATCCTCTTGAATTGTAATTCTAGGTTCAGGGCGTCAGATATATATTTGCAACTATAGTATCCGAGTTCAACAGGGAATACGACTCCAGACTCGCCCTTTGTTCCCAATCTTTTATCAATGTGTTGGTTAACAGATTTGTCTGCTTCTTGAAATTGTAATTATTATCTTCTTAAGCAAAATGTGACTTTGTTTTACCCTTTAGAAAGAAACAAAAAATACCAATAGTTGGAAGAATTAATTGATAATTCAACCTCTACATTAGAGGGCAGCTCCTCATATGATTTACAATGAATTAACTACATACAATTGACTTTTCTTATAACACTTTTAACCAGAAATTATTGAAAAGGCTTCAACATATATCCATCGGCACAAATAAATGCCTAAATCTTTACTGAGAAATTGCTTAAAGTAGAGTTCACAGACTTTGATTAACATATGTTTATTGCATACATTTGAAACAAAAGGGAAACTCAACATGAGAAACTAGCAGCTTAATCGAGACTCTCTCATACCTCACAGGACAAGGGGGATCAAGCTGATTAACAACATGCGAGTCATCCAATATTCTATAATAAATATGAACCAAAAAGAAATGCAGAGATAACTGATTATCAGGTTAAATTATGCCCACATAACAACCTCAGAAGAATTATAAATCACAGAATGCACAGATTCAAAGATGTCTCAACATTCCATTAATAATCAGTCATTACTTCATTTCCACAATTCGTATCAAAAACTCTTCTATTGTTTCCAAAATCATAGTTTCAGAACCCATTCAAAAGCAAGCTTTTCAGCTTAAATAGCCACCAGGCCATAGTTTTTGCATAATTAACAAATAACATTTACTTTCACCTCAGTGAAAGAAGCCATTCAGATAAAACAAAAGAAAGCTAAACTAATAGCCGCTGAAAGGCTGACATTTCCTTGTAGCATAACTAAGCAACATCTTCTGCAACTGAGGAAGTTACGGGCTTGTCCTGTTTTGTCGTGGATCCTCGCCATTCAAGGTGTGCAGTTGAAAAGTTCAGGATAACTTGGAAATAGGGTAGGCCAATGTGTATGATCCTCTACTTCCACACTTCCTTGTCCATATTCACTTGCGTGACCTTTGCTTTGTGAACCTCCAAGTGATCCAAACAGACAATGAGCATTGATTCAATCCTTTGTACTTTCGAAAAGTCATCGATATTCAAAGATTTTATGGTCTGAATGGAATGAACTCTATCTTGGAAGACTTTAATCATGTTTGCAACTTCCTCAATCCCTTTAGCTTCCTCGTTTAGGAGTTGGATGTCAATACATTTAAGGTCCTTCTGTATAGTGTCAATCAAATCAGTCAGTTCCCTGAGTAGCTTAGTGGATTCTTCATGACCCTGCCCGATGATTGAGTTGCGCCATTCCACGTTTTTCTTTGACGCATATAGCACATTATCATTTAGGTTCTCCACCTGTTTCTCTGCTAAGAACTTCATCACTCCGTACTTCTAAACATCATTCATTTATGCAAGAACTACTACCCACTTGACCCTTTCCTTTTCCTAGGTGACTATCTCCTGCTCAAGTTCTTTACTCACAGTTTCTACATCTCTATAAAACTTGACCATATTAGTAATATATTCCGATCCTTGTTGAATTATTAGATCCAGCCATTTGTTGAACATCTCCGTCACTACCCTGTTCCTTTGAACTTGATCAAGCATCTTCTGGTTTGTCAGGGACTTAGGATCAAATGACACTGGTATCTGTGACAAAGGTTGAGGATTTGGATTATGAATAGCATTGATGTACTCTACCATTTGTGCGACCATTTGTTTCATTTCTCTCTTGTCTCTTTCATCTTTCCAAGTCCTAGAGATTATCCTCTTTGTAGAAGATTCCAAATGTTTTACATCCACGACCCTTGATGCAATGCCCAAATCTATTTTCTCCATAGTAAAATCCTCCTCCGTGGCCTTATCTGTATCTCTCCTAGGAATGGGCTTGGCCACTTCAGCTATCCAGTGTCCTGTTGTGTCATCCACATCGAGCATCGCTTGTATTTTGAGCTTTTTGGGCTTTAATGCTTTTCCTAAGCATTTACTGACCATGTCCTCCAATGGGATGGTGACTGGCACCACACTCCTTTTCTTTCCAATGGCGGCTTCTAGCCATCTTGGAGCATTGGTAGATCCTTTAGGTGGTAGGGTGACTTGTGTATCTGGGGAGGTAACGATCACCAAGGCATTCATGGGATCCTATTGAGTTCCTACCCCTTCATTTGTATCCATTTCTGGTATCCCAGGTTCACTTTGATCCTGTGAGTCCATTATTTATTCAGGCTCTTCACTGGGGTATAAATCCACCATGACCTATTGCAGAATAGGCTCTCTACTCTTCTTCTTTCTTCTTGACCGGGTTACTTGGGCAGCTGTAAGACTGGATGGTGAACTTCCTGACCTTCTTGGTGGTATTTTCTCTACAACGGGCTTTTAGACACCTGCAATATCAACAATTTTATTAGTGGCAAAAACAAGAGATTGAACCAGGACATGTGAATCGCTTCTTGATTCGTGTGGAGACATGGAAGGACCCTCCTTGAATTTCAGTTTCCTCAACCATCTCTTTGTTCTCTTGACAACATTGAAGGTCCTTGTTTGAATGCTATCATCTTCTTTTTTGTTCCAGTCAATTTCTAGAATCGGTTTCCCTTCAATCTCAGTACCAAACTCAGGGTCTAGGACATCTTCCTATGCATCTTCCAATACACTTGATGTATTAATTGGGAGCCTCAAGATAGCTATCTGCCACAAAGTGAATCTTGACCACAACCTCTTTCTCACTTCACAATCATCCTTGCAATTTTCCCAATAATCTTCTATTTGGGGTTCATGACAAAAATGACTGTCTATGTTAAGGTTCTCCCTTGCATTACCTTTGTTGTCAAATCTTTGCTTGGCTACATATGGCTGCAGAGTCATCCTTTTGAACTCCAATTCTAGATTCAAAGCATCCGATACCGATTTGCAGCTGTAATACCCAAGCTCAATGGGAAAAACCACCCCGGATTCTCCCTTTGCCCCTAGTCTTTTATCTATATGGGCTAGCTGCCTGCTCACCTCTGTAAGTACGAAGCTATCAAAGGCATACCTGGGCAATTTGAATAGTTGGCCTTCGAAACCACCTACCCGTATGTAAGTGAACCGTGGAAACTAGATAAAGAAGCTTCCATAAATACTCACTAGCTCCATAGCTTCTATAGACATCCTCTTGTTGGCATCACCTTGGAGTTCAAAGGTTAGTCTTTCCACAAAGACTCCATTCCATTTGTCAATTTGTTCAACATATCTCTATTGTTGCAACAGAGGGTAAAAATCATAAACTCTCATTCCATCAAGCCAAGGTTCATTAGGTAATCCAGGCTAATCCTTCGTGCAGGCTAAAATATAAAATAGGTAAGAAGACATGTAAAACCCAGTCATACCCACAAAGTTGCTGAGCCCTTCGTGAAGCCTCTCCGCAATTACCTAAGACCAATCTAGAAATTTGTCACCAGATAGAACCACTTGGACGAAAAAGTACATCCAATCTTCCCAATAGAAGGAATGTGAATTCCCTTTTACTCTGTTTAATAGTACAACAATGTCCTGCACCTCGGTGATGAGGTGTTCTCTGGTTAAGGGTTTGGGTAGTCGGGATCCTTCTTTCTGAACCCTCAAGAGCCAATTTCTTGCAATTACACTTCTGTACTTACCCTTCTTCTCTGAGAAATAGGCGTATGAATTTCCAATAGTCCAATCCTCATACTCCTCTTTATGCGGAATACCCATTGTTGTCATCACCGTTTCCCTATTAATATGGACTAACACTTCCCCATCACTAGTTTTGATACATCTGTTCTCAGAATCATATCTGTTCATGCAAGCCAACACTAAATCTGGACATGGCGTGGCTAATGGAAATGCAACAGCTTCCACAAGACCACTCTTATCTATCTTCTCCATTAGCGACCCAGCCTGAGGACTCTTAGTCCTTTCAAGGAAATTCCCCAAATTTGCATGAACTAAGGAGGTGTCTTGCATTTCTGGCAAGATACTCACTAAACATGAGGTTTGGTCAAGCTTTGGCAACACAGGCCTCATTTTAACTATCTATTACCTTAACCAAGAAATTCTAACAATAATACAATATGCTACCCCAACAACTTTCAGATCTTCCCTTTTTCTATACTGATAAAACTTCAGTGCGCAAAGAAACACAACATAGGAGAAGACAACTGAACTTACCTGATAATATCATGAAAAATGGAAATTCTTCTGCAGAACAAAGCTGGATTTACCTTTGGTGCCTCCAATTAATTGAAGTCAGGCAATTGTGACCTCCCTAAATATGGAAATAAACCCATACATCTTCCTTTAACTAGGCGGGCAAATATCAATAGGGCTGCACACGATTCATCATGATTTACTCAAATGTGCGAAGTCATGGTGAAATGACAAACCTGACACCTTCTTAATTACCCATCACTTTTGCACAAGAAATTTGATATTTTATGATTACTTTCCACATTTAGAATTTTAAAAAGCCGAATAAGGGAATATTCCTTCTTGTCGTGCTGCTTTTATTTCCACCAAAAAGCTTTGTGGATTAGTTTTGAAAAGAACTTATGAACCTTGAACCACTTGAACACGAGGTTCAATGGTTCAAGTTCATTTAAATAATAAAACAGTAACGGGCATCACATAAACAACACCGGGAATGAGCGACAAAGAAAAGGAATAATTAAAGTAAACCTTGAACCTCTTGAACCGCTTGAAATTTGGTTCAAAGTTCAAGACCGCATATCAACTTAACATAAAAAGAAAGTCTCACGCTCATCATATAACAATACATTGCCATGACCCACTAAAAATTCATTTTTGAACCTTGAACCCTTGAACCACTTGAACACTAGGTTCAATGGGTTCAAAACTTCAATGACCAAAAACCAAGGGAGCATGTTTGAAATTTGATGACAAAGACTGGAACAACTGACTTTTCCTTTTCTTTTAAATTGTGCTTTGAACCTTGAACCTTTTGAAATTTGGTTCAACGACTCAAGTACGAAGGGAACAAATGACGCGATGGGAACAAAAGGCACAAAAAGATAACCCACAGATTGGAATATATTTTTTTAAAAGGAAAACTTACGGGTGGACTAACTCAATGTAAGCTAGCTGCTTGCTCACCTCTATAAGTACATAGCTGTGGAAGGCATACCTAGGCAACTTGAATGGTTGGCCCTCAAAACCACCTACCCGTAGGTAAGTAAACCTAGGAAATTGAATAAAGAAGCTACCATATATTCTTATGAACTCCATTGGTTCAACGAACATTCTCCTATTCACATCCCCCTGAAGCTCAAAAGCAATTTTTCCCGCAAAGACCCCATTCCATCTATCAATTTGCTTGACATGTCTCTACTGCTGTAATAGGAGATAATAATTATACACCCTCATCCCATATTCCCAAGGTTCATTAGGCAAACCAGGCCAATCCCTTGTACAAGCTAATATGTAGAAAAGATAAGAAGACATATAAAAACCTGACATTCTCACAAAATTACTCAACCCTTCATGAAGTCTTTCTACAATTACCTGAGACCAATTGAGATACCTGTCACTACATAACACCACTTGGATGAAAAAGTACATCCAATCCTCCCAGTAGAAAGAATGTGAGTTTCCCTTCACCCTGTTCAGAAGAATCACAATATCCTGCACTTCTGTGATGAAATGCTCTCTAGTCAGAGGTTTTGGTAGCCGTGACCCTCCTTTCTGAACTTTTAGGAGCCAATTCCTAGCGATCACACTCCTGTACTTACTCTTCTTTCCGAGAAATAGGCATACAAGTTCCCAATGGTCCAATCCTCATATTCGTCCTTGTACGAAATTCCCATTGCCGCCATTATTGTTTCTCTATTGATATTGACTAGCAGCTCACCATTGCTAGTTCTGATGCATCTGTTCTCTATATCATACCTGTTCATGCAAGCCATCACCAAATCCGGACATGGTGTGACAAGCGGAAACACAATAGCTTCAACAAGACTGCTTTTCACCATTTTCTCCATCATTGAACCAGTTTGAGGGTTCTTGGCTCTCTCTAAGAAATCTCCTAAATCAACATGAGCCAAGTAAGTATCTTCTAGCTCTGGTAATATGCTCACTAGACATGAGGTCCAACCAAGCTTTGACAATATTGGCCTCATACTGCCTATCTATACTTCTAACCAAGAAATTCTAAAACAAGGCAAAATTTTACTCGAGCAATTTAGAGATTTTCTTCCTATACTGATAAATATTCAGAACTTAAAGAAACACAACTTAGGAGGAGTTGTCTGAACTTACCCGTTACCACCATGAAAACTGGAAACTTCCTCAAGAAATCAGAGCTGGTTTTACCTTCGACGCCTCCAATTTGCTCAAGTATGGCAGCTGCAACCCTTACAAATTATGGAAATAAATTCATACATTCCTTTTGATCAGATGAGAAAATATCTATAAGGCCACACACGCTTCATAATGATTTACTCAAGCATGTGAAGTAATAGTGAAATGACTAAAATCTGACACCTTCTTAATTATCCCACTTCCGCACAAGTAGTTGATGCACCCATGATTACTTTCCATATTTAGAATTTTAAAACTGCTGAATGCGAGAATATTCCTTCTTGTCGCACCACTTTCATTATCATCAAAAAGCATTAGAGTTAGTTTTGAAGTGAACTCATGAGCCTTGAGCCATTTGACAAAAAGTTCAACGGTTCAAGTTTATTTAGGAAGTACAACAACGAATAAGCGACACAACAATACCAAGAATGAGCAACAACTATGGTTATTAAGAAAAAGCCTTGAACCATTTGAACTGCTTGAGATTTGGTTCAAGGTCGGAAGCTAACTTAAAATATATGGACACCCGCTCGTTATACAACAATACATCATCGCGACTCACAAAAGACATTTTGAACCTTGAACCATTTCACAAAAAGTTCACGGGTTCAGAACTTAGGGCGTAAAACAAAAGCGCGCTTGCTCTCACAAAGACAAAGACCACTAATGACCTTTTTCTAAAACACACTTTGAACTTTGAACCTATTGAAATTTTTAGAGAGAGTTCAATGGTTCAAGTACGAAGGAGAACAAAAGACCCGACGGAAATAAAGGCACAATAAGGCAACCCACAAGTATGAACATTCAAAAGGGAAAATTGTAGGGGGGACTAACAGTACTGAGATCAAGTGCCTATGTATTGTATATATATTATGGGATCTTACACATCATTTTTGTGCCTTATTGTACTCACACTCCATTATAAAGTGCCATGGGGGGTTTAATGTTTGCCTTTGTTTTCCATCTACCTTTGTCACGTGAGTGTTCCATCTATGACATTAGCTTCATGATGTGTGTCAAGTGAGTGTTCCTTCCACGACACTAGCCTTTATATGTATTTTTACTTTCTGCTGCACTCTCGATATTCCTGGTTCTTCGTCATGTAGTTTTTCTTGGCATTCAGTTTCAGTGTACCTATCACCTTTCCCTTATCAGTATTATGGGGGGGTTTCTCCTATTGGTTGTTGGTTCTAATGCTTCCTTGGTTTGTTGGAGTGAGCTATGTATCAAGTATTTGTTCCTATGTACTAGGCAGATGCAGTGGCTGGTTACCTATGTATTTCGGTGAGATGGATCATTTACTATATGAACACTCTTTCATTCCCATTTTTGGAAGCAAAGAATCGATTGATAAACTCTTCAAACTTTGGTGTGTTTGCCATCTGTATCTTTGAGTTCAGTTGTTTGCCTTTGATTGCCATCTGACTCAAGTAGTGTTATTTGAGGGCACTCATGCAAATAATAGTCTTCTCTACCTGATCATTTTCTATTTCAGTGGAGGTTCTTCAGATCGACACCTTTTCTTCAACAATGTTTGCAGCTTCATGCTTTAGTGGTGTTCTTCATGTTCATCCTTTGTTCCCGTTTTCTAGAATATTCTCTAGTTTGGAGGCTTCTTCAGTTCTTCACTAGTCTTCATCTCTTTTTGGAGTAGAGTTTTTTCCCATGCAGTTTTCTCTATTTCTCCACTTTACAAAGACTCTTTTGTACTTGAGTACCTCATCAGGCCTGCTTTCTGGGACCCATTGTTACTTTCATGCATTTTGTTTTCATGCATTTTTATCCTTAGTTGTTTTTAGCTACTCCCTAAGTTCATCTTAAGGGGGGTGTTAGAGTTATCATGTTGTGGCTAATAATTATTTATTTAATTATTAGTCTATTATACTCTATGCTTAAGCTAAACTTAGGCATCTTATAATTCTTTAAGGTTTTCTCCTTTAGGGTTTCTAGTATCCTTTTATAAGATTCCCCCTTTAAAATTATTTATTCAATCATTAGATAATCAATATGATTTTTCTTTTTGGATTAACAATATTTTGGCCTCCATAGATATTTTTTTCACTCTTGTTTCGTGACAGGTGTTTGATTGCACATGATCTTCAGAGCTGTGGGGTTGAGCAATCAACTTTAATAGTTATATTATATTTATTTATTTTATTTATATTAAATTTATTATGATATAAACATTAATGTAATCTTTAATATGATATAATAAATTAAAAACAATAATTAGGGTTAAAAAAAGTGGATATATAATATTGTTTTTTAATTAATTAATTTATATAAAATAAAAAATAAATTACAATAAAATTATCATAAACTAAATGCAATATTTCAAATAGCCGTTGCTTAATTATTTTATAGAAATTAACAACAAATGCATATGAAAAATATTATTCTTAATTTGATCTAAAATACCAAATTTAAAAACTTAAATTAGAATAAAATATATGATAAACTAGACAAAATATATCATTAACCAAATGCATGTAATTTAATTATTTATAAACTAAAAAAATAATATCATTTTTTTGGTCAGTGATATAGGATTTTATTAATATATAAAAGCAAAAAAGAGTACATAGATCAGATTTCCAAGATTCAGTCTAAAAATTTCAAAACACGAGCATAAACTATAAGTTCATCAAAACATAAAAGGGAGCCTTTTTCGGCTTTACCAAACAAAATACACCATGTCAAAAAAGCTCTTAGAAAACAACCTACAACTAAACATCCTAAAAAAGGCTATAATTTAAACTGCTTATAATCTAGACCATTTTTGACACTGGCCAGAAATCTCACCGCCTTATCAGTCCTCGCCCTCAACTTCAATTCTCTACTGACCTCCGCCCTCACCACTTCATGCAGAGCTTCAAGAACTTCATCAGCTTGCATTAAATCTGCAAATATTTTAAAGGCCTCCCAACCCTTGCGTGCCAACTCTCTACAAGCCCATTTCAGGTCATCCTCCTACCACTGAATAAAAGGAAGGGTATCCGTAGGTTTCTCTAAGCCTTTTGAGATGTTGAAACCAACTCCTAGAATCGTCCTCTCAAAGATGGAGTCCATATTTTGCAGGTATTCTTCGTCAATTAGTTTACGCAGAACCCTCTTCACTTTGTTTTCATCCTCCTCAAATTCCAGACCCCAAGCATCAATTAGAGAATAAATCTCCATGTTTGTCCTATAATGGTGGCCAGTGTAAGTAATCTCCTTGCCTAGAAGTATCTTCACAACATCCACTAATCTTTGGTCCTTAAAATGAAAAAGACCATTAAGCCTTCTATCCATCACCTTGCCCACAAAGGGCACCAACGTTTTATCCGTATTGAAGGTAAAATTGGCTTCCATTCTTACCCCTCTCTAATAGCCAACTCTTCACTGCAACACCATCTTCTGTAAAACTAAAAGCAAATAAAGGAATGAGCAACTCAAAACAAAAATAATGAATAAAACATCTCACATTGCATCCAAAGCCATCGTCCTCTTACGCCACCAGAAGCTTGAATCATAAATGCATTGTAACAACTATTTTAACTAAGCTTTGTAGAGACATCTCGTCCACACGAATCTGTGTTCACTCCACCACCTTTCTTGCCTAAACAAAATATATCATTAACCAATACATATAATTTAGCTAATTTAAAATATTATAGATTTTGTTTTTCAATTAATTATTTTTTTAGTCGGTAATATATAGATTTTCATAATATATAAAGTCAAAATACATATTATCCAGTGTTTTAGCCAAGGCACAAATTTTTTTTTTTACAGCTTGTGGTAATCCTGGCGAAAATTGAACCGAAGTCAATTGAAAATTAAAATAAAAGCCTACCTAAGGTTATTTGAAAATTTTAACCCAAAATTTTTTATGCAACCCATCAATTAATATTGGTACCTTCTACAAAATCTAGGATTATGCTTAAAACCCAACCAAGTCTTTATCATAACATAAGATAGAAATATAGAGGGGCATGGAAAATGTTAAAGAACAAATTGATACATACAATATTTGGTGAAAATAAGGGGGGTTTTTAATTTGGGCTATGTATTGGGAGGGGTTGACAAGAAAGGAGTTAAGGGCAATATTTTTTGAAAATAGGGGGATTCTTTAGTATGCCATGAACGTACGTGCTATAACCCAGGTTCATTAAGTGAAGCCCTCGTGTCCATTCCAAACTACATGATATTACAAGAAGTGTACCAATAGTCGTTATAGCTAACTTTGTGCACCCACAGATTCTAAAAAGTACATTGGATTTTATTGATTTTTGTTGTTGTTGTCTCTGCATACAACTCAACTGCTTATAGTTGTTGTTTTGGATTTTGGGTAGTAATAATGCATATTTTAGGATCAGTTATGCATGCAAGGGTCAAAAAGTACATATTTCAAAGTGTCCCTTGATGTCCGCTTAAAGATGCTCCAATAACTGTGCACATAAATTACCAATAATTATGCACAAATGCCCCTGTAGTCGTGCAATATGGATACCAATAAAGGTGTACAAACGGGCCAATTATGATCCAAAATTGCTAAAAAATGAGTAGCTATTGGTACATGTGAAATTTATTAATGAACTTTTAGTTTTTTGTTTTTTTTAATTAAATTAGTAATTGGAGGGTTGGGTATGCAAGGAATGAATGGTTATTGGAACATGAAGGGTAAAAAATGCTCTTCCCCTAATCATCCCTAGGGGAAGTGTATCGGTAGCCATTATAGCTAACTTCGTGTGCCTACATATTCTAAATGGTACATCGGATTTTGATGATTTTTTTTTAGTTGTCTCTGCATGTGACTTAACTTCTTATAGCTATTGTTTTGGTTTTTGGGTAGTAATGATGCACATTTTGGGATCTATTGTGCATGCAAGTGTCAAAAAGTACACTTTTTAGAGTGTCACTGGATACCTGCTTAAAGATGCCCCAATAAACATGAACTTAAAATCACCAATACTTATGCACAAATGCCCTAGTAGTTGTGTGCTATGGGAACCAATAAAAGTGCACAAATGGGCCAATTATGATCCAAAAAAACTAAAAAATAAATGGCTAATGATATATGTAAAATTTATTAATGAACTTTTTGTTATTTATTTATTTATTTTTTAAATTAGAAATTTGAGAGTTGAGTGTACAAAGAGCGAATGGTTATTGGTAGTTGGTGCTCTTCCCTCATCAGCCTCATTGTCAACATGTGGTAAATAAATTTTGACAAGAACATAGTAAACGTGCGGTACACGCATTTGATAGCATAAAAACTTCTTTTGACACTGTCAATTGCACAATACCCGCGGTCCCCAGTTTTGGGAGAAGCTTCAGTGATGAAAATCTTAATTTCATATTCATTTGACCATGGCCAACCACAACAAAGTTGTCAGCCACTTTGATGGCGACATTTTGCTGTCATGTGGAGTGCTAAAACATTTAATATCACCAAAAGACATTGTTGAGTTAGGAAACAATGGAAGATCTTACACACCTTGCAGAACATCTTACTTCCGTGCTGATTGCTAAGATTTTCTAAGAGATATCTTTAGTTTGTAAATTGAGAGAAGATTTGGAGCTCATCTACGATAAGCTCCAGTCAATCAAATTCCTGCTCAAAGACACTAGTGGGCTTGGAAGGGCAAACTCCAGTTCAAGGAGGAACTGGCTACAAAAACATGAAGACTTCCTTTACGAAGCTCTTTCTGTGTTGGAGGACACATCTCAAGGTCCTCAATGTTCCACCTGTATTTCTCGCTACCTATTGGGTTGTAAGATTCAAGTGTACAAGGAGAAAATCAGCAACATCCATAAAATTTCGAAGTATCTCAAATATCTGAGTCATGGATGCGAGGCCCCTTCCATGTTACTCAGGGAACATTCGTTAGCGAATAGAGAAAAAGCAACTGCGTTAATTGTGGAAGCTACAATGGTGGGAATGGATAAAGATATTGATCTGATTATTCGATGGCTTCTCACAGATGGCTCTCGAATCATTGTTGTAGTAGGGATGGGAGGGCTAGGGAAAACTATTCTCCTTCAATACGTCTTCAATAACCAAAGGATCATAAAATAGTTTGATCATTTCATTTGGGTGGTAGTATCCCAAAGGTATATGGAGATCCAGATTCTCCTCCACATATCCAGGCAAATAATGTTTCTTGAAGAAGAAAAATAGAGTCAACTAACCGTGGAGGAGCTCGAACATAACATCTATAAGCACCTGCAAGGAAGTTAGTTTTTACTTGTTCTGGATGATGTGTGTGATAGGCATGCACTGGCTGAAATAATGAAGGGCTTTCTGTTGGAGGGTACGAGTAAAGTAATGCTTTCAATGCATGACGGGAAAGTTTTAGAATCTATGGGAGCTCACCTTATCCATCAGATGGATTATTTGGCTGAAGAAAATAGTTGGAGGTTGTTTTGAATTAATGTGTTCCCTGATGACCACAGTCACAATCCACCAAAGGAAATGGAGGAAGTGGCTCGTGCCATTGAAAGAAAATGCTCCAGATAATCTCTAGCCATGAAGATAATAACAACATCTACGGTAAGCATATAACGGATTCCCAATGTACAAGAATCCATGTTGAGCAGGTTGAATGAAGTCAACCGAGTATTCCCTATCGATCTTCAGACAACATGATCAAGGGTCCTCCATACCATTTAGTTACAACTCTCTGCCCACTTTTGGCCTGATGAGATCTAAAACCTTGCTTTCTTTTCTATTTTGTTTATCCCAAAGATGCTAGAATGAATTGTGACTACTTGGTACAAGTATGGATTGCTCAAGGATTTGTTAATATTGAAGAAGCATAGGACCCGTATGACCTAGGATTTTCTTATCTAAACTTACTCATCAATCGCCGTATGATTGAATTTGTTCCACATGATTGGCACGGTAATATCTTTAAATACTAGAAAATGCATGATCTTCTACATGAGTTGGCTCTTTCAAAATTTCAGAATCAAAGATGTTTGTTTCAGATTGGAACAAATTTAGAAAAGTTACCCATAGAGAATTGCCAAGGCCTATGAAGGATTTCATTGATAATAAACCAAATAGTTGCTCTTAACAAAGCAATCCACTCCCCTAGGCTCCTCACCTTACTTCTATAGAACAATCTTCCTCTCAAATCAATATGTGAGCAGTTTTTCAATAAAATGAAGTATTTATGTGTGTTAGATCTAAGCCTGACTTCCATCAAATCATTACCCAAGTCTATTGCCAAATTAACTCGTTTGAGACTCCTCAATTTATCAAAAACAGACATCGAGAAGCTGGCCAGATGCTTGAGTGGTCTCTTGAGGCTTCAAATGCTAAATCTTAATTGGTGACAAAAGTTGACAAGCCTGCATTCAAGGATAAGCAATCATCAAGCTTTTCTCTATCTGAATATGGCAGGTTGTAGCAACTTGGTACGGTTACCTGTACGAATATCCAAGCTTGTATCTTTATGAATATTAAGACAAGTTATATTTGATTTGAGGGCAAACACAAAAAAATCATTGTAGTTGACAGATCTTAAAAGCTTGACTCTGCTCCAACAACTCTCAGTTGCAATCAACTCCCCTATTGAGCATCCAAACAATATCTTTGGAGGGATGAAAGACATGCGAAAGTTCTTCTTTGAGAATCGTGATCAGAATTTACGATTTGAGCTTCCAAAGGACATGGTTGTCATGAGAAGGCTGAAAATTCTTCACCTTCACAACTATGTGTTTCCCACATAGATCTCTCACCTCTACAATATCACAATTCTTTGTTGAAAAGAGATCATTCTGCAAATTATCAATCCCTTCAAAGAATTCCCAACTTAAGGCAACTAATCTTAATGCAGAACAAACAATGCATCAATTTTGCTTCGGAGTCTAGGAATTTTGTCTCATTTCCTAAATTAGAGAAATTGATTATAGCAGAATTTTGCAAGCTAAAAAGATTTCCATGGAGCTAGGAGATAAAGCAATGCCAATGCTACAATATTTTCACCTAGTGAATTACAACTAGCTACAAGGAATACCTCAGGGCTTGGAGAGACTCAATAGCCTTCAGTGTTAGGGTTTAGGTAGATCTAGAGCAAATACAAATTAACAATTATATGTAGATACAAATGCACAAAGATGAAGAAAAAACACCACACAATAACACAAAGATTTAACATGGTTCACCCAAAATGGGCTACATCAACAGAACACAACCATCCAATCTTTTATTATTATCTAGTAAATCAATACAACACAACTACAATGCCTTATGTATTCCAACCACTTATAACATGCAATTTTAGGACAACATACAAAGTCGGTTAACAAAGAATAACCCTAACCCTAGAGGAGTATTCTTTTAATCTTTTCCTTGTACTTGTATTCTCATACTTGTACTCGTACTCGTATTCTCGTGTTCTCGTATTCTCATGTTCTTGTATTCTTGTGTTCTCGTATTCTCATGTATTCTCATACACGTAAAAGAATTTTGGGGGGAGTCTTCGACTCCCAAATACTCCGGACCTTCGGGCTGACACATCCTCCCAATGAGTGTACAATACTTGCATGATCAATCACCACATACCAACAATATCGCACTTGGAGACTGATCAGGCTCCACACCAAACATTTAGGACCTACAATTGATTGGCTATGGTGAAAGGTGTTTCAATGATCTTAAGGAAAATGGTTATTATTTGTAATTTTTCAAAAGTTGTAATGTTCAAAAAATATTTAGGCTATAGTGGGAACCATGGTATAGGTGCACCTGTATTCTTATCGATTGAATGTTTTTGTTTTCTCAATTGAGAAAAACAAAAACTTCAGATTATAAAACAACTGAAACATGCACAACTAAGAGGCATGTAGCTGCTGAAAAGAACAACTACTACAATTGTAGATAAAACATATGAAAGAACAGTTAGTAGAATTGTAGCTAAAACATATTATAGTAGCTGAAAACAATAGTTGGATACTATAATTAGAACATCTATAACAACTAGCTGTAGTTACAAGGAAACAACAAAGATAATAGAAAATAAAAGACAACAACAACTATTATGTTTGTCAATCTCCTTCCAACGGTGAATGTTACACAATTGGGTCTTCATTGCTCTCTATACTGGTTTGCAGCTGTTGAAGAAGATCATGAGCTTCACCATCCTATAAAATATTATGCCAACTTGTTTGTAGGATCTCAATTTGGAGTGACAAATTAGAACAAATCATTTGAAATTCTAATTGCAAAAGAAGGAATGTGTTAGAGAAGACAACATTACAACAAAATTTCTAAAGGAATTTTATAACCATATGTCTGTAGGTTTGCGATAGAATATTGAAAGATGAAGAAGCACCAAGGAGAGCTAATTTACAGGACCATACTTGAGGAAATAAGTGCTAAGAAAATGGTGTCTCAACCTTGTGTTTACATGAGGTTTCTATTTATAGTAAGTTTTCATTTGAGCATGAAATGGTGTGAAATTCTCCCCAAAGCTTTGGATTGGCTAGATAAGCATGTTAATAAATTTTTGTCGTAAGATCATAGCTAGTTTTGAAGATATTAAAGTTTTTGTTTTTGAAGGGTGCAATGAAAAGTTTAAATTTAATTTTGAGGAACTTTAGAACCTTTGAAATGCCTTAAAAATCTGACACAACTTGTGTATCTATTTACGAGGTGATAGAGCACTTCACAAGATTTTTGGCGCATCAAACAATTTATCAATCGGAGACCCAGTTCACTAGTTATGGCCTACAAAAGTTTGGACTCTTGAAATAGGAAATATAAATTGCATTGGACACATAAATGAGTTGTAAAAGGGAGGAACACATGATGATGTATGTTTTGACATGTCATAGGGCATCTATACTCTACTTTATTGGGTAGTTTTAGCTCATGGTTTTGTAATACCGTTTGATGGTTTCTTGTATTGTATCTCCTATATATGAGGTGCATGAAATAGAGAGTGGGTATAAGAGTCTTATGGATATTGAGTTACATTTGAATCTCTAATTAGTGGTACTCCTATGAAGAGATTTCTCTGCAAGTATATTGTAATTTGTTATTGATTGCTGAATAATATATTGAGTTGCTTTTGGAGTGTGGGGTTTTTCTCCCAAAAGGGCTTTCCTCATGTAAATCACTGCGTTGTTGTGTTGTGGTATACATGATATTATGTTTATTTCTATTAATTTTTTGTAACTATTGTAATGATCTATAAAAGTTTTACATTACCCTCCTCTCAAGGTTAGTGTAGGAATTTGTTCCACTACTTAACTTCCTTACAAGTGGTATTAGAGCTTGATCACCTTTGGTTTTAGTTGTGAGTTGTTGGGTTTTTTGAATTAATCCAGATTTGAGTGAGAGCTTGTGCAAAAGATATTTTTTTATCTTGTTACAAGAATTTTTTAGATGGCAAGTTCACCAGGGAGAATAGAGGTGGAGAAATTTAATGTAAGTAATTTTGAGATGTGGAAGCTGAAGATGGAAGATTTGCTAACAGATTGAGATCTGTGGGATGCCATTGATGTGAATGTCTCAAGACTTGTAGATCCTACTGTGACTTCTCAATATGATATTATGGACCAAAAATCCAAGGGTCTAATCAAACTATGCTTGATAGACTCTATTCTGATCAATGTCCATAGAGAGAACTCTGCAAAGAAGCTATGGACTAAGCTTGGTGAAATGTATCAAGCAAAATTTTTATTGAGTCAAATTTTCTTGAGGAAGAAATTGTATTATTTGAGAATGGAAGAGGGTGGATGGGTTATAGACCACCTGAAAGCATTTAATATGTTGGTGGCTCAATTGGAATCTGTTGGTGTTAAGATGGACAAATAGGAGAAATGCTAGATCTTGCTTTGTTCTTTGCCTGATTTGTGGGATTCTCTTGTTATGGTTATTGGTAGTACTTTTAATGTTTTGAAGTTTGAAGATGTGGTGGGTTCCCTACTTGGTGAAGAGATGCACAGGAAGGTATCCATTAGTTCAAAGGAAGCACTAAATGTTCATGGAAGACCTAAGGAAAAAGGTAAAAAGAACGAGAAGCACAATAAGGCCAAATCCGAAGAGAGATTGAAATCTCCTGGAAAGTCCAAAGTCATTTTCTGGAATTATGGTAAATTAGGTCACATCCGTAAGGACTACAAAGAAGAAAATAAGAAAAAAAATAAGAAGTTTGATTCTGATTTTGAGTCTGAAAAGGAAGATGGCGATGCATTCATTACAACTTTGGCTACTCATGCAAGTAATGATGCATGGTTAATTGGCTCAAGTGCATCTTTTCATATGACTTCCAATAGATATTGGTTTTCTGCATATGAAGAATTTAATGGAGGTAAGGTGCACTTGGGTGATGATTCACATTTAGATATTGTTGGTCATGGTAAAGTTAGGATCAGGTTCCCTGATTGTAGAATAAAAAGGATTAGCGATGTGTTGAATATCCCTTGATTAAAACTAAAAATTATTATATGTGAGAAAACTGATAGATGTAGTGCAGGTAGTCTTTTTTCATGAAAGATGTAAGATGATTAAGGGTGCTATGGTGATTTCTAGAGGCATACACTGTTGAGTGTAATAGTACTTCTGTAAAAAATAAATCTATGGATACTTCATCAAAAGATTTGAGGGTTTCACCTTCAATGGATGGACATGGCTTTTGGGTACCTAAGGGTGCACTTTCTTCTGAAGCAAAGTTACCTACAAAGAAGACATGTTGTGGCACCAAAGACTTGGCCACATTGGAGAAAAGGTCTAAGGACCTTGAAAAATAAAAACCTTGTTGAACGTTTAAATGATTGTAATCTTGACTTTGATTTCCATGAGCATTGCATTTATGGAAAACAAAATCACGTTTAGTTTTACTCGAGTTCTCAAAAATCTTGTGGTGTTTTGGATCTTATTCATTTTGATGTGTTTGGTCATATAGATGTTCCTTTTAGTGGAAAATCCACATATTATGTTTCATTTATTGATGATTTTAGTAGAAGGACATGGGTATAGTTTCTAAAGAGTAAATATGAAGTTTTCAGTCATTTTAAAGAATTTATAGCAATGGTTGAGTTGCAGACTAGAAAGAAAATTAAATGTTTGAGGATAATGGTGGTGAATTTTTCTTTAATGATCTTGATAGATTATGAAAAGACTGTGGCATTAATAGATAAAAGACAACTCCATATTCTCCACAACAGAATGGAGTTGCAGGTAGAATGAACATGACATTGATGGAAATGGCTAGGAGTATGTTAAGTGGTGCTAGTCTAGAAAAACAAATTGGGCTGAAGTTGTTGCCATTGCTTGCTACGTGATTAACAAGTCTTGTACATTAATTCTTGTTGATAAAATGCCTATGGAATCATGGTCAGGTCATAAGCCTTCATTGAGACATCTTAGAGGTTTTGGTTGTGAGGCATATGCACATGCAAAAGGAGAAGCGAACAAAGTTGGAGAACAAGGCTATGAAATTTATCTTCATTGGTTACAATTATGGTGTGAAATGATAGAAGCTTTGGGACCTTGTTGCACAAAAGTTAATTCATAGTAGAAGTGTTATTTATAGAGAAATTAAGTCTCCTGTTACATTGTAGCTAGAAAAGACTAAACAAGAAGATGTGATTCAATTCCCTTCCATGTCTGAAAGAGTTGAATTAAGATCATTTGATAGGCAAAAAGATGGGGAGAGCTCATCTAGCTCTGTATCTTCAAAAGAGGAGGAAGAACCTCCAATTCATCTTGTTCAAAGGTCTACAAGACATAGACAACCACTTGAAAGGTATTCACCTAATGATTGGAGATGTATTTTTTCTTTGAATACTAATATGGATGAACCTAAAACTGTAGAAGAGGCATTAGGTATGAATGATGCATAATCCTGGAAGATTTCTATGGAAGAAGAGATGACAAATTTGAAAAAGAATGATATGTAGGATCTTGTACTATTGTCGGAAACCTGTTGGTTGTAAATGGGTATTCAAGAAAAAGATTGTTTCAGATGGAGGCATTGGGAAGTATAAAGAAAGGTTGGTTTCAAAAGGCTACTCTCAGGTTGAGGGTGTTGATTATGGTGAGATATTTTCTCTAGTTTCAAAAATGACATCCATTAGATTTTTTTCTTTCTTTCGCTGCTACTTACAATTTAGAGGTGGAGCAAATGGATGTGAAAATTGTTTTCCTTCACAGTGATTTGGAGGAGGATATTTATATGACACAGCCAGAGAACTACATGGTAAAAGGTAAAAGTAATTTGGTCTGTAAATTGAAAAAATCCTTGTATGGCCTCAAATAGAGTCCTAAGATGTGGTACCAAAAATTTGATACACATGTGTTGAGTTTGGGATTTCAACGTTCTAAATCTAATCACTATGTTTATTATTAATCTGATCGGTGATTATTTCTTATACATTGCATTATATGTTGATATGTTATTCATTGGTAAAGGGAAAGGTATGATTTCAAAAATAAAGTCTTAGCTTGCTACTAAATTTAAAATGAAAGATGTTGGTGCAGTGAAACACATTCTTGGGATAGAAATTAGAAGAGATAGAGTAAACAGAAAGGTATGGCTAGGCCAGAGTAAGTATGTGAATTTAGTTTAATGGAGGTTCAACATGCATGATTGTAGACCATTTTGTGTTCCCTTCATAGTTGGAACGAAATTATCTATTTCATATTGTCCTACATCTCCATCAGAGATGGAAGACATGAGAAAAGTGCCTTACCATAATGCAGTTGGAAGTTTGATATATGCTATAGTCTGTACTAGACAGGACATTACCCAAGCAGTCGGAGTTCTTTCTAAATATATGTCTAATCCTAGTAGAGTTCATTGGGATGCAGTCAAAAGAGTCTTCAGATATTTGAAAGGTACCTTAGAGTATTCTTTGTGTTATCATGGTAATTTGGTTGGAGACGCGATTTCCCTTGATATTCATGGTTATGTCGATTTAGATTAGGCAGGTGATATTGATAGCAGAAGATCCACCAGTACTTATGTGTTTACTTTATTTGGTGGTGCAATTAGTTGGATGAGTAAGCAATAGGTTGTGGTTGTTTTATCAACTACAAAAGCAGAGTATATAGCAGCTACTCATGCTTGTAAAGAATCCATTTGGCTAAAGAGACTATGTTCAGATATTGGAATAAAACAAGGTACAACAAAAATTTATTGTGGTAGTCAGAGTACGATTTGCCTAGCTAAGAATACGACATTTCATGGCCAGACCAAACACGTTGATGTTTAGTATCATTTTGTTAGAGATATGGTCAAAGATGGTAGGGTGAAGCTAGTTAAGGTGGAGACTTTGATGAATGTTGCAAATTCTTTAATAAAGGTTATGAGCATAGAGAAGTTCATATGGTGTGTAGAGTCCCCTAGCAATTAATTTATTGTGTTGATACTCCCTTTTCTCTTGCAAGGTGTTCGACAAGTGGGAGAATGCTGGGAAAATGGTGTCTCAACCTTACATTTATATGATTTTACTATTTATAGTAATTTTTTATTTGATCGCAAAATGGTGTGAAATTCTTCCCAAAACTTTAGATTGGCTAGATAAGCATGCTAGTAAATTTTTGTTGCAAGATCACAACTAGTTTTGAAGATATTAAAGTTTATATTTTTGTAGGGTGTGATGAAAGGTTTAAAATTAATTTTAAGGACTTTAGACCTTCCTAAACACCCTAAAAATTTATAATAATCAGCGTAGTAGTTACGAAGTGATAGATCACTTCATGAGATTTCTAGCTCATCAAACAGTTTGTCAATCAGACACCCAGTTCACAAGTTATGGCCTCTAGAAGTTTGGACTCCTGAAATAGGATATAAAATGCATCAAACACAAAAATGAGTTGTTAAAGGGAGGAACACATGGTGATGTGTGTTTTGAAATGTCACAGTGCATCTAGAATGGAGATAAGGTCAGCTCTACTTTATTGAGTGGTTTTAGCCCATGGTTTTGTAATACAGTTTGATGGTTTCTTGTATTGTATCTCCTATATATGAGGTGCATGAGATAGAGGTTGTGTGTAAGGGTCTTATGGCTATTGAGTTACCTCTGAATCTCTGATTACTTTTACTCTTGTGAAGAGATTTCTCTACAAGTATATTGTAATTTTTTATTGATTGTTGAATAATATATTGAGCTTCTTTTGGAGTGTGGGGTTTTTCTCTTGAAAGGGTTTTCCCCACGTAAATCACTATGTTGTTGTATGCATGATACTATGTTTATTTTTGTTGAGGTTTTTGTAAGTTTTGTAATCATCTGTAAAAAAATTTCATTACCCTCCTCTCAAGGTTAGGGTAGGAAGTGGTTCCGCTACTTAACTTCCTTACAAAGCTTTCAACAAATCAATCTTTTGGTAGACTTTGGCAACGACAAGGATTTTTAGCATTATTTGTCCTTTATTAGGATAACAACATTGTGACCAGATCAAACATGTTAACATATTTGGAAAGAAACACAAATAACTTGAAGATTACAGTTTATGTTGGTGTCAAGTCTCTGGTTTTCTTTTGATTTTATCTTTTATGGTGACATGTCTTTTAGCTTTTCCGAGATGTCTTTGACTAGAGACTTTATCTCTAGGATGTCTTTGAATAGAAAAGTGACGATGGGATATGTTCACCTATTTTTTTGTTTGTGGATTGTCTCTTAGTAATACTATGGCTTGTCCAAGGATATGAGGACACTGTGAGTCTAGTGTGAATTGGGGCATTCCTTGTTTGTGACTATTTGATCTCCATGCAAAGGGTACAATGACTATCCAAGTTAAACATATATCTGGATGCTCATAACCTATTTTGCATAATAAAGCTCAATGATGATAAAGCACAAGAAGTTGATTTCACCTCCATATCTTCTACTTTTCATCCCCCTTTTCTCATTTGTCCTCCATCATCCTTCCCATGTTCCGTGTAGTTTGAAATCACATGACTAAATATAATGACATGTCAAAAATATCTGCATCTCATGTAGTGTTCATATGCATCACCACAAGTTAGTATATCTCATCACATGAACACAAAAATCATAATAGCATCACATCTTGCACACACCATTTGTTAGTACATCGTATAATCAATCTAGACCATACATATACATTTGTAATGCATCCATTTGCATCAAAACATGTACATTTGCATCATCATGCATAACATAAACATAAAAATATAATCCATTACATCATGTACAAAGATTGCATCTGTAAACCATCATAAGAATCATAAAATCATATGCATGCATCTATGGTATAAGTATTATATAGAATCAAAAAGTAAATGCATCACATAGGAACACATGTATATAACTGCCGCATGGATAGGTCATCACACACACACACATATGTATGTATATATATATTTGTATATATACATATATGTATATATGTATATATACTAGTGTAGGAGCACCCCATCAAACCCTTCAAACCCTTCATGATGATAAGTCAGACTCTAAGAAGGGAGGCTAAGGCATTAAATACATCTTTAGAATGTTTTGTATAGGTTTTCAATCATGCATTGTATGTTTGTAATAAGGAACCCCATCTTGTGAGCCAAACTCCTATTTTGGCATTTCTATAAGCCAATTAGGACTTTTGGACAATAGAGGATCAAATGTGTTGATTTTATATGTTTTAAGATGTTTTAGGAGGGGTTGAACTTGACCCAAGGATTTAGGAGGCAAAAGAAGACATTTTGACAACTTTTGCAAAAGTTTTCATGAGCAACTTTTATGCACTTTTTGCATTTTGTTATTTGAAACTCCCCCAACAGCTCTAACCTCTTGGTTTTCAGTTGAGAGAAGTTGTGGAGTAGTATTTACACCTTGTGGATACAATTCCCAAGGGGTAGTTGTACGGGGAAGAATTTGATGCCAACAAACTAATGAAATTATGAGTTTTTCCTGCAATTCTGGAGTTTTTTTCCGTGGTACGGTTCTGTATGGATTGGTACCCATTCGCAATGGTGTGAATTGGTTGGAGAGGAGAGTTAATTTTTTTTTTCTTTTATTTGAAGTCTTGATTGTGTGTGTTTCTCTTGATATTCAAGTTTTACTGTAGGTACCCAAAAAACCAGGGTTTACCTTGGCTTTTTCCTCCTCCATGGCCATATCTTGCACTTTACCAATTTGAGACTCATGGGATTTGGTGAAAGGAAAGTATGGTCAATTTATTCTATATTTAAAAGAGTTTTTTTTAGGAGGGGCAAGGGAGAAGTGTGTTTGGAGCGACTCTAGGTAGACATCTCAATGTGGCTACCTAGACCTTGAGCAACTAAATAGCCTTTGTGTGCAAATGGCAATGATTCTAGGCGTGCAACCCTGGAATCCCTCATGGTTTATGGTTCCCCAAATTCCCATGGGATTTTAATTGGCCAGTTCATTCATCTAAGCATAGTTGCTTCACAAAAGAGGCCTAATTAACCTTTTAGGATAGTCAACATCCTGTCAGCAAAGACCTTTGTTTTCTAGACTCCAATCCTTCCTTTTGGGGAGTTGCATAAATTCCAAAAGGGTATTTGAATCCATAATTTTTTTTCTAGGTTGTTTGGGAAAATTTGAACTTAAGGTCTCTTTACCCACTAAATAGGGCTACAAGCAACTAGGCCTAATTGGGTGAATTTCTTTAGGAAGGGGCATGAACCCTTACAACCGGTGCTTGATCTAACCTTGGGGAGTCTTGTATGACCCAAACCTAGTATGCAAATGATTTGTAACCCTTGGAGGTATCATGGAGTGTGTTGTAGCAAGATACCCTTGTTGAGTAGGCATGAGTCTTGAAGATGGTGAAAAGATTGAACTAATGTTGTAGAGCCTTGCCTTGATAGGATCCCATTCTTTCTTGAGGGGTCAATGTCATACATTTTGAGGTTTTTGGTAGGTTACAAGGAGGTCTCTGCATCAAGTGATATCAGAGCTAGTAACGGCTTTGGTAAGGAGACAAAGAATTGAGAGATGTCAGAAGGACAAGAAGAAGAGGTCCCAGAGGACCAATCACCAACATGGAATTGGCAAAGATTGTGAGAGAGGAGGCCACTACTTGCAAGGCAATGCAGAGAGAGCTTGAGAGGTTGAGGGGTAGAGTAGATGGGAAGGAAGATGGAGGCACCAATAGTGGTGATGAAGGGGATGAAGATGAGATCCCTATGTCGAAGGAAGAGGCGATTCCTCTTGACTAGAGGCACTACCTTAATTCCCTCAAATCCATGGATAGGAGAACCATGGAGCAAAATATTGATTTGCCAACTTTCACTGGCAAGATGGAACTAGATGTTGTGATGGATTGGATAGACTCCTTGTCTAGTTTCTTTGAATGTGAAGGCATCCCAGGACACCAAAAGGTGAAGATTGCTAAGTCCAAGTTGAAGGGAGCAGCCCTAACTTGGTGGAACTTTGTCCAAGAGGAAAAAGAGAAGGACAAAAAACCCAAGATTGTTTCTTGGAAGAGGATGGTTGCCTCAATCAAGGAGGCCTATGTACCCAAAGATTATGAAATACAACTCCATAAGAGGAGACAAAATCTCAAGTAGAAGGAGATGGATGTGAACTCATACATTGAGGAGTTCCAAAGACTATGCATGAAGTCTAAAAAAGAAGAGGAAGAGAGTGAGAAAGTTGCCCGGTACCTGAATGGATTAAGGTACAACATTCAAGAAGAATTGAACCTTCTTAGCCCAGATACTGTTGGTAGATGCCATCAACTTGCTATCAAGGTGGAAGAGAAGATCAAAAGGAAACAAGAATAGAATAATAAAGGAAGAGGAAGACAACAAAGGGGTGGAAGAAATTTTTTCAGAAGTAAAGGAAATGGTTTTGGAAATCAAAGTGAAACCAGTCAAGAAGGCACTAAAGGAGAGAATAGTTCCAATAACAATGGAGGATACAATAAGAGAGGTAACTTCAGGGGAAGAAGACCACCATTTAGAGGGAGATCTCAAGGTAGAGGTCCAATCTGATGTTATAACTGCAATCAAGAAGGACACATGGCCAATAGAATAAACCTACTAGTTCCAATGGAGAAAGGAGAAGTAACTTGATCTTAGAGGTTGTCTGCCAAAGTGTGGCAAGTGCGAACACATACCAAAGTGTCAATACCTCTGATAGCTATGGCTACCCTGAAAGAGGTGAAGCTTTGATGATCAAAAGAGCAGTAACCACTATGAAGATGTCTAATAGAGAACCCCCACAAAGGAAGTCTATATTCAAGACCACTTGCAAAGCGGGTGGAAAAGTATGCAAGGTCCTAATAACTCCGATTAAATAGAAAACTTTGTGTCTTTAGAGATGGTAGAGAAACTAAAGTTGAGAAGACTACCTCACCCTTGCCGCTACAAGGTCTCATGGCTCACACAAGGACAACAAGTTGTTGTGGAAGAGTAGGCTTCGGTAGATTTCCAGATTGGAACCTATAGAGATAGGTTGATGTTTGACATTGCAAAGATGGATGCTTGCCATCTCCTATTTGGGAGACCATGGCAGTTTGATTTGAAGGCACAACATGATGGTGCTAGGATACATATTCCATCACCAAAGATGGTAAGGTGATTGAGTTACTACCTTTAATGGAGGATGAGGAGGAGACCAAACAAAAGGAGGCCAAGGTGTTGGTGTTAGGAAGGAAGAAGTTCATAAAGAACATGGCAAATGAAGGCATGGTCTATTATGCCCTTATCCCTATTCCAACAGTAATAAAGGTGGAGAGGTCTGAAGACAAGAAAGAGGGTAGATTGAGGTTGATTGACCCTGCAGTGTAGTAGCTACTAGACAAATACAAGGGTATCATCTTTGATAGCATGCCAAGGTCACTACCTCCCATGAGGGACATAAACCATTGTATAGACCTTATACCTAGATCCACCTTCCCTAATAAACCAGCATACAAGCTCACACTGAATCAAAATATTGAGATGGCAAAGTAGGTTGAAGAATTGTTGAAGTTCGGATTGATTGGAAAAAGTTTGAGCCCTTGTGTAGTCCTTGTAGTCTTGGCACCCAAAAAGGAAGGCACTTGGAGGCTTTGCACTGACTCAAGAGCTATCAACAAGATTACTATCAGGTATAGGTTTCCAATGCCTAGGATTGAAGATTTGTTAGATTGTTTGGGGGGTGCTAGATATTTTACGAAGGTTGATTTAAAGAGTGGCTATCATCAGATTAGGATTAGGCTGAGAGATAAGTGAAAGACTGCTTTTAAAACAAATGAGGGGTTCTATGAGTGGAAATTCATGCCCTTTGGCTTATCCAATGCACCTAGTACCTTTATGAGGTTAATGAATGAAGTCTTGAGGGATTTCATAGGGAAATTTGTTATAGTCTACCTAGATGACATTCTAGTTTTCAGTCAAACCAAAGGAGAACATCTAAAACATGTAGACTTGGTCCTAAGAAGATTGTATGAAGAACAATTAATGATCAACTTGGAAAAGTGTTTCTTTATGTAGGAAGAAATCATTTACTTGGGGTTTGTAATCTCATATGGTGAATTGAAAATGGATCAAGAAAAGGTGAGTGCCATATTGTCTTGGCCTACACCTAGGACAATGAATGATGTCAGAAGTTTTCATGGCTTATCTACCTTCTATAGGAAGTTTATAAGAGGATTTAGTCATATTTGTGCTCCTATTCTTGATACCATAAAGGGAGGACAAAAGTGCAGGTTTAGGTGGACAGAAGAAGCAGATAACTCTTTTGAAACACTAAAGAGAAAAGTTGCAGAGCAGCCGATCCTTGCCCTACTTGATTTCAACAAGATCTTCCAAGTGGAGTGTGATGCTAGTCATATGGCTATTGGAGTAGTACTTAGTCAAGAGGGAAGACCCATTTCTTTCTTCAATGAGAAGTTGAATGAGGCAAAGAGGAGATATTCATCCTATGACCTAGAGATGTATGCCCTAGTCCAATCCTTAAAAAAGTGGAGACACTACTTGCTACCAAAAGAATTCATAGTTTCCATAGACAATCAGATCCTTAGCTTTATAAATAGCCAAGAAAAGTTGAATCACCGATACATGAAGTGGGTAGAGACCCTACAAGCTTTCACTTTCATCCTTAAGCACAAGAAAGGAGTCAAGAATAAGGTGGCAGATGCTTTGAGCAGAAGAGTCCTAACTACAAATCAAATTCAGTTGGAGAGTGTTGGAATAGACTCTTTGAAATCCATGTATTAGGGTGATGAAGATTTTGGAGGGGCCTATATGGTATGTGCTTCATTTGATGAATGGTTTCATGTTGAGTATTCTGAATTTTTGATTCAAAATGGATTTTTGTTTAAAGGTGCACAACTATGCATAACCAAATGCTCTATGACATTGAATATAATTAAGGAAAAACATTGTGGAGCAATGGTAGGCCATTTTGGTCTTGACAAGACACTAGATTTGATGAAGAGAGACTATTTTTGGCCCAAAATACAGGCAAATGTCAGGGGATTTGTGGAGACATGTGTGATTTGCCAAAATGCAAAAGGAAAGTCCACCAACATAGGCCTATACCAGCCTTTACCCATACCTTCAAGACCATGGGAGAGCATAAATATGGATTTTCTTTTAGGATTTCCTAGGACAAGGAAAGGATATGATAGTGTTTTTGTAGTGGTGGATAGGTTTAGTAAGATGACACATTTCTTTCCATGCAAAACCACTTGTGATGCTTCTTATGCAGAAGATTTGTTCTTTAAGGAAATTGTCCAGATACATGGTTTACCTTTGACTATAGTCTCTGATAGGGATGTGAAATTTTTTGGACACTTTTGGAGGACCCTTTGGAAGAAGCTTGGTACAAATTTATCCTTCTCCTCAGCCTATCATCCGCAAACAGATGGCCAAACTAAAGTTGTAAACAAGTCACTAGGAAATCTACTAAGGTGTTTGACTAGACAACATGGTTAGAAAGGTGGGATAGTATATTGTCTTAGGTAGAATTCTCCTAAAATGATATAGTGAATAGGAGTACTGGTAAGTCAACTTTCCAAATTGTATATGGCATCCACCCAAGGGGTGTAATGGAGTTGAGAGAGTTACCTCAAGGAGAAGCCATTAGTGCATATGGAGAAACCTTTGTTACTGCCATAAAAGAAATCCATGACCAAGTTAAGAATCATCTTCAATAATCTACAGAGAAATATAAAGCTCATGCTAACAAAAAGAAGAGAGATGTTTAGTTTGATGTAGGAGCCTTGGTGTGGGTTCACTTGAAGAAGGAAAGACTTCCAAAAGGCAGATATACAAAGCTGATGCAAAGAAAGATTGACCCTTGCCAAATCTTGAAGAAATGTGGTCCAAATGCCTATGAACTTCAACTAACATCTGATCTTGGTTTGTCACCTATCTTTAATGTTTGTGACTTAACTTTTTATAAATATAGTGTTGGTGCAGGAGAAGACACAATCCAGGTTGTTATTGATGATGACATTCCCAAACATGAACCACCAAAGTTGCATAAGGTTCTAGACAATAAGGTTACAAAGAAAACCAAGAACAAATCTAACATAGAGTATTTGGTGGCTTGGAAGGACAATCTGATTTGGAAGTAGTATGGATGATAGAACAACAGATTAAAGATCATGGTGCAGAGTTGCAGACTCTCATCTCAAGTGGACTTGAGATTTCTTCTTCCAGGGAGTATGGTGTAGGAGCACCCCATCAAACCCTTCAAACCCTTCATGATGATAATTCAGACTCTAAGAAGGAAGGCTAAGGCATTAAATACATCTTTAGAATGTTTTGTATAGGTTTTTAATCATGCATTGTATGTTTGTAATAAGGAACCCCATCTTGTGAGCCAAACTCCTATTTTGGCATTTCTATAAGCCAATTAGGAATTTTGGACAATAGGGGATCAAATGTGTTGATTTTATGTGTTTTAAGATGTTTTAGGAGGGGTTGAATTTGACCCAAGGATTTAGGAGGCAAAAGAAGACATCTTGACAACTTTTGCAAAAGTTGTCAAAAGTTGTCATGAGCAACTTTTATGCACTTTTTGCATTTTGTTATTTGAAACTCCCCCAATGGCTCTAACCTCTTGGTTTTTGGTTGAGAGAAGTTGTGGAGTAGTATTTAAACCTTCTAGATCCAATTCCCAAGGGGTAGTTGTATGGGGAAGAATTTGATGCCAACAAACTAATGAAATTCTGAGTTTTTCCTGCAATTCTGGAGTTTTTCCATGGTATGGTTCTGTATGGATTGGTACCCGTTCCCAATGGTGTGAATTGGTTGGAGAGGAGAGTTAAATTTTTTTTGGATTTGATTTTAAGTCTTTATTGTGTGTGTTGCTCGTGATATTCAAGTTTTACTGTAGGTACTTGGAAAACCAAGGTTTACCTTGGGTTTTTCCTCCTCCATGGCCATATCTCTCACTTTACCAATCCGAGACTCATGGGATTTGGTGAAAGGAAATTATGGTCAATGTATTCTATATTTATAAGAGTATTTTGTAGGAGGGGCAAGGGAGAAGTGTGTTTGGAGCGACTCTAGGTAGACATCTCAATGTGGCTACCTAGGCCTTGAGCAACTAAATAGCCTTTGTGTGCAAATGGCGATGATTCTAGGTGTGAAAACCTGAAATCCCTCATGGTTTATGGTTCCCCATGTGCCCATGGGATTTTAATTGGCCAGTTCATTCATCTGAGCATAGTTGCTTCACAAAAGAGGCCTAATCAGCCTTTTAGGACAGTCAACATCCTATCGACAAAGACCTTTGTTTTCCAGACTCTGATCCTTCCTTTTGGGGAGTTGCATAACTTCCAAAAGGGTATTTTAATCCATAATTTTTTTTCTAGGTTGTTTGTGAAAATTTGAACTTAAGGTCTCTTTACCCGCTAAATAGGGCTACAAGCAACTAGGCCTAATTGGGTGAATTTCTTAAGGAAGGGGCATGAATCCTTACAACTGATGCTTGATCTGACCTTGGGGAGCCTTGTATGACCCAAAACTGGTATGTAAATTATTTGTAACCATTGGAGGTATCATGGAGTGTGTTGTAGCAAGATACCCTTGTTGAGTAGGCATGAGTTTTGAAGATGGTGAAAAGATTGAACTAATGTTGTAGAGCCTTGCCTTGATAGGATCCCATTCTTGCTTGAGCAGTCAATGCCATACATTTTGAGGTTTTTGGTAGGTTACAAGGAGGTCTCTGCATCACACACACACATATACATATATATATATACATATATATATACATATATATATATACATATATATATACATATATATATATACACATATGTATATATACATATACATATACATATATAGTTACATATACATATACATATACATATACATATGTATATATATACATATCAAAATAATGTGTTAGGATACAATGATGTCAAAAATCATATGACTACAAAATCACCTGAAGGTGTCTATATCATCATACAAAACTGATACAAAAAAATGAACCCAAGAGAGATATGATGAACTCCCTCCCTCGGAGCCAATAGGGCTCGGCAAAATTTGAGCTCTCAAAGGCCCAACCCTTGGATCTATTGGAAAAAACAATGAAGGAAAAGTGAGAGGGGGGGGGGGGGAATCAATTTTCACCAAATTAACAAACTTAATCACAAAAGAAAATTTGATAAACTGCAGCAACAACAAAGATAAGAAAATTGATAGCATAGCACACAACACCAAGATTTTGACATGGAAAAATAGGTTAAGGGAAAAACCACAGTGGGAACCTACCCACAATTAGATGATACTTTGCAGTAGTATGTGAAAATAATTAAAAAGGGGAATGCACCTAAATTTAGGCTCACTGCTTAAGATATAATAACTCATAAGGCTACAACCCAAAGGGAAGTCTCATTAACTTACAACAAGATTTAGACTACAATCCGGAAGGAATAAACTGCAATAATAGCATTTGCTAATGCCTGTTGACAGTTCCAGTTAAGAACATTTGTTTGCTCTACACCAATCTCTTCTCAATACACCACACCAAAAGATGAATTCCTTTATTTGCACATACACCACTCTTTGATAATGTAGACACTACATCAACACTCAAATTACATGACTTTATCACCTATTTATACAATTCATCAACGTTGACTATAAGGTCGACCAAACCCTCAACTCACAATTACAAAATTACATCACACGATACAAAGATCGACCACCTAACCAATATTATGATATATATGATATAACATGGACCTAAATCAAATTCTCAAATATGCAACACCACTGGAAATAACACCAAGATCCACAGCGACACACTACACCACCAAGAATATCACATAACATGAAGACTATCACCAGTTCAACAAAATCACCAAAAACTTGCACAACGATCAATGCGGACCATCAAAACAAATAGGAAACAATTAGGAAACACCAAGAAGCACGTTAGAATCATCTGTAACTGTAGACACCCAAAATTGTCATGTCTAATTAAATAAATATTTTATTTATTCAATTATCTAAGCCTAATTCTTCTATTAATTAAATAAATCTTTATTTATTTAATTAATTCATTTATCCTCTTCTAGCCTTATTTCTCATTTAAATAAATACATTTATTTATTTAAATTATCCTTTTCCTAAATTAAATAAATATTTTATTTATTTAATTGATCCCACTTCTTCTATAAATTAAATAAATCTTTATTTATTTAATTAATTCATTATCTTTTTCTACACATGACACATGTCATTCATCTCTTAATTCCTACACTACCTACCCCTTTCATTATTTTATTATTTCCTCTACCTACCCTCTAATCCTAGCCGACCTCCTTTTTTACACCTCTCAATCTTATCCCTCCATTTCTTATGGTGTCTTCTATTTAAGGAGATGCTTTCTGCATTATCAAACCCTAATGATCTTTTATGCAATTGACTACACTACGATCCTACTTGCAACCACATTCTGTTCTTTGTTGAGCTCTTGTGCACATAAAATCTGAGAGCAAATATATCAAGCAAGATCAATGGAGATAGGAAGAATGGAGATCAAAACCCTATTGGACATGTGATGGTATAATCTTTGTGATTTTGTTTTATTTACATTGTCTTAGGTAATCTTCATATGTTATGGTGGATCTTTGTTGTTGTTAGGCTAGGGTTTGGTGGTTGAATTCATTTAGCCTTTCAATATTGTTATTATTGTTATCCATTTTCACCATAAACATTTTGGCACGCCCGGTGGGACCCTTGTCCCTTTGCATTTAACCTCCTTGTTGCAGATTTTTGCATTTTTGAAGTTACAGATCAGACATTTTCGACAACATTTTCAGTTTTTTCGCGTCTGCGCACTTTTAGATCGCGCTTTTGATTTTCTAGTGCGTCTGAGCAGCTGGATCCACATCTATGTTTTGGTCATATTTCATTTTCCAGGTTCCAGGGAGGCGCGTCTATGTTACTGAAACGCGTCTGTGTCGTTTTCACCCGCGTCTGCGTACAGAAAGCGCATCTGTGGTTTTTAATCGCGTCTGTGTCTCACAGAACCACATTTCTGTTGCGGAGTCGCGTCTGGGTAGGTGGTAATCACGTCTGTGTATTGCCTGTTTCAAAATTTTGGAAATTTTATTGATTCGGTTTTCAGATTTTGCATTTAAGGTTTCAGATCTGGTTTATTTTTGGATTAACATTTTCAGATCTAGCTAACACAATTGGTGCATCTTGCCTTGGAAGCTAAATCGTTTGGTTGAAGGCCCCTATTTTCACAAAGTCTTTTGGGTTTTAAAATTTACCTAACTTGTGTGTTTGCAGGAAGGGGTGATTATTTCAAACAACCCAAACTACTAACAACTCTTTGTTGCAGGTCCTTGGCAAGAGTTTTTGATTTTTATTGTGTGCCTTGTTTTCATAGACTAGAAAACACTTCAACTGGTGCACTAAAATTGAATCATTGTCTTTTGTGTCTTGAGCAATAGGCTCTTTTTGTTTAATCTTTAGAGGGCCTGTCTTCCCGTGTGATCATTAGGACTACTAGTGAGAAGAGAACGACCCAAGTGGTAGCGAGGAAAACCCACCTCTTCTGAACCACTATAATCAAATGTATTCATGGTGAAAACTATGAATAACGTGTGTTGATTAGTTCATACTGACACTATGTCTCCCCATAAACCTGTTTGATCAAATTTATTTGATCAGTTGTAGGGCGTAACCCCTACTGACTGGGAGCCTTCTGTATTTACAGAGCTGAAAGTGCCGCATGTATGGCCACACGAGTGGATGCCCTTACTAGCACCTTTTTGTTTTAGAAGCCCAAATCCTTCTAGTTGTTGGGGCAGGAGGTCGGACATCTGGTAGCGGCCCACACACATACGGTTCTTAGTAGAGATACAAAGTTCGCCATGAGGAGTTTTCATGGGGACTGATGCTTGGCTGACCCGAGAAGTGAGTGCCGAGGGTGGAGCCAGTGAGGTCAAGCATCTAAGTATCTACTCTGAATAGCGTAGCCTCGGGGGTAAAACACTATGTGGGATAAGAACTATTGTCTTGGCCAGCCATAAGAATTGTGCTTGACTTATTTTAAACATTCAAACATTCAAAAACCAAATAGCAAAACATTGTGTCTTTTGTGTCTTCAAGTATATGCAAAACAATTTTAACATCAAACAACACACTTTTATTGGAGTCATTGTCAATCTAAACACTTGCAAACATTGAGTCCTCATCAACATTGTGTCCTTTTGTCACGAAAAAAAAATAGTCAAACAGTCAGATTTGGTCACAACAAAATGACTTCACAGATTGGAAAAAAATTGCACAAAGTTTACAGAAGTGCGTATGTGTCTATTCTAATCGCGTCCGTGCCATTTAAACGCGTCTGTGAAGGGCAGAATTGCGTCTGTGTGTCTAGCAGTGTCTGTGTCAAACAGAGACATGTATGTGTCTAGGAATCGCATCTGTGAAGTATACAGGCGCATCTGTGTCCAGAATTGCAAAAAAATTTCACAGTCCAGCAAACAAAAGAAATCAGTTTCGAAATTCTTGAGCTTCCTAGGTTGTTTCTTCAGGTTTCATCTAGCATTCAACCTGTCTTTGGGTCTCACATAGTCCATCATTGCTTCACATCTCATTTTACATTCATACTTGTCTAAACTTGAGTCAAAAGGTCACTTGCTTGTCCTCATCATACTTTGTCAACACACTACATACAACAACACTTTGCTAAGTGGTCCCTCATCAAGGTTTCTTACCTTTGGGTCTCATTTGGTCTTACTTAGGGTCAAGGTCAACTTACCTCATCAAGAGAAACTATCCTCTCTTTGGAAGCCACACCTACTCTACTACATACATACTTGGTCTTACACTTTAGACATTTGCAAGTACACCTCAGATTCATTTACATTCCATCCAACTCTTGGTCTTCCATACTTTTTCCATTTTCATCTAGTCTTACACATCTTGGTCAATACCTAGTTCATGGTTGAAACCCACCTTCAAAAATCTAGGAGAGAAACTAAAGAGGCTCAAGAGTTCGCAAACATGAGTTCTTATGAGTATGACAACGATTTATTTTTCAATACTACATTGCCTGACATGGATGTCTATAGAAACATTCCAAATGTGGAAAACGCAGACACTATGAACAACAATGCTACACACAATGACAATTTGGACAACTTATCAATACATTCAGCAGATGTGGAAGAATCCATTATGAATCCCCATTTCAATCGGTTGGTTGAGGAAATAATGAGGAGAGATAGACAATACTTCTTCCACATGATGGCACAAAGTGGAGCCAAGATACCTCATGATTTTGACATGTCTCAAATAATGGAAAATCGACCTTTGCAACAAACTCACTCCAACATGGATCAAAGGAGACCTAATAGTGGAGGAAATAGAGGACCACATATGATACCTGAATCACCATCAGCTTTGCTTCAAAAACTAGAGGTCCCACATACACATGGTCAAACATATGATACTTACCTTCGTAGACCATTAGGGAAGTCTTATGCAGACAAATATGCTCAATCACATACTAATGCTAAGGATCAACCACCAAAACAATTGGATGTTCAAAGGCATGCTCAAAATTTGGACACAAGGAAACCTCATGTCAAATTTGGGGGCAACACAATGGAACATGACATGCCTGTAGAATATGGTATACATGCGCAAAATAGATATGGGGTTCCTCAACATGAATCTATACCAAGTGCTCCATATATGCCGCATCAATATAAACCTCCTCCATATGAACATGTGTATGATCAATATCATCCATATATGCAACAAGCTCCTCCTCAAATTGGTGCCTCAAACATGGGGTATGGTTCAAGAAGTCGATCTCCACCTAAGAGCAATTTGGAGCAACAAATCAGGGACTTACAAAAGAAAATGGAGGACATAAATACACCAAAGCCAACATACACAATGAGAGACATATGTCCTTATCCATTTTACAAGAGTATTCCAATGCCTCCATTTCCTACACACTTTGTGACGCCTAAATTTGATAAGTATAGAGGAAAAGGAGATCCTAAGGCACACATAAGACAGTTTTTCACAGCTTGCATTGAAGTAGCAACAGAAGAGACATATTTGATGAGATTATTCCCACAGAGCCTAGGCGATCAAGCTATGGAATGGTTCTCCCAACTCCCACCTGGTATTAAGTCATGGGGTGACTTAGCAGAGGCCTTTATTCAACATTTCTCCTACAACATAGAGACAGACATATCAGTCACTACTTTATGCAATACCAAGCAAAAAGAGGGAGAGTCTTTTGCATCATTTTTACAAAGATGGAGAAATCTAGCCAGCAGATGCTCTTGTGAAATTCCACAAAAACAAATGGTAGAAATGTTCACACAAAACGTTAACAAGGACATTGGCTATGATCTAAGGAAAGATTGTTTGTCCACCTTCAAGGATGTCATTGAAAAAGGCTTAGCAACAGAAAAGTCCTAATTGAGCAGGGAGTCATTAAGATATTCAAGGAAAACAAAGATGACTTTAAAGGAAAGGACAAGCCAAGATTTTGGAATAAAAACAAGAACACAGTCAATGATGGTGTTGTTGATGCCAATACAGTGTGACCAAAATTCATCTTTTCGGGATCAAGTTCTACAAACAATGAAGTGAATACTCAAACAACTTCTAGATCACGAAGGAAGTACACTCCATTGGGAGAACCACTTGAATCAGTCTTCAAAAAGCTTGTGGCAAACAAAGTGATCACAGTTCCAGATTTTCCTCCATATGAACCAAAGGTCAAACCAAATTGGTGGAATGATGATGAGTATTGTGAATTCCATAAGAGCAAGGGTCATAAGACAGGTAATTGTCATCGACTGAAGAATATTGTGCAAGATCTCATTGATAGAGGTGACATTGAGATTGAGGGGCACTCATCCAATCAAGAACATGAGATGTTTAAGGAACCATTCCCAAAGCACAACAAGGGAAAAGATAAAGTCATAGATGATCAAGCCAACTATACTAGAGCACCTTACAACTATGATTCAACTATCAATCATATCTCGATGGACAATTATATCTCTACTATTACCATCAAGAACAAAAACCCTGAGAATCCTCCTCAGTGACCCAAGATTGTCCTAAGAGGTGTTGGATCTTATTCTGAACCTACCTCTGAATGTCATGTTACAACTCGTCGAGGTAAAATTATGTTGCCAGGTGCCTCCACTAAAAATACCGCTTCTTCATCAACCAAACCTGAATATGACCTTGTAGAACAGTTAGGGAAGACACCCGTGCTCATCTCCATACTTGAGCTCTTACGCATATCCCCCGCACATAAAGCTATTCTGGACAAAATCTTGAGAGAAACTACTATTCCTACTGATCTTAACGTGGACCAGTTTCAAGCCATGGTGGGTTACCTTTCCATTCCACATTCCCTTACATTCACAGAAGCTGATGATACCTCCGTAAGTCAGCCACATAATGCACCACTACATGTTGAAGCCTTCATACACAAACATCGAATAAAGCGAGTCCTAATAGATGGAGGAGCTAGTCTAAACATTTGTACATTGAGCACCATTAAACAATTGGGATATTCCGATAAAGCTGTGAATTCAAAAAATCAAATCACCATCAAGGCATATGATGATGAAGAACGCTCATCCAAGGGCACAGTCACCTTACCTCTAAGAATTGGGCTAGTCACAAAGGATGTGGTTTGTCAGGTCCTAGATCTGGATCTCACTTATAATATATTGCTAGGACGTCCTTGGATTCATGAAATGAGGGCAGTCCCATCGACATATCACCAATGCATTAAGTTTCCTCACAACGGAGTCGAGGTAACAGTTAATGGTGATCCTAATCTGTTCATATATTGCAATAACTTGAGATCACATACTGAGACCATCATTCCCAGTAATCGTGAAATTGTTCCTTCTTCGGCATACATTGAACCTGAGTCATTGAAACCTTCGACATCAAAACAAGGTGAACTTAAAGGCAAATTTTAGGACAAAGGCATGGGAGAATACACTTTAAATCAGACCATGTATTTACGACAAGTCATGAGCTCTCCAAGAGAATATGGAAGGCCACATCCTAACAAGCAAATATCCATCATGGTATTCAAATGGGATCCTACTACCTGTCAAAGATGGGGTGAACTGGAAGAGGAAGGTTTATACAAAATACTCTACAAAGACATTGAAGATGACACACAAGATCAGATCAATATACCCTGTGAGAAATATGGCAAAGGCTTCAAGATTCTACAAAAATTTGGGTATGATGGAAACAACCCTCTTGGGTTACAAAAGGAAGGCGTTATGGAACCCTTACAACCTAAATTGACTGTAAAAAGGGAACGCTCGAAGGGACTTGGTTTCCTGACTTCCAAGATCCACACTAAAAGGACAGAAAAGGCACCACAAATCAAAGTTGCCAAAACTCAACAAGAGGATCGCTATTCCACGGACTCCAACAAATGGGAATGGGGTTCAGAAAAATCCTCTAGTGACTATGAGCTCACCGAGATATTCAGAGAGCCAGATGAACCCACAAAAGAAGAGGAATTTCATAAAAAGTTCAGAGTTGGCCAAGAAACAACCCATGAGGATTCCGCACAGTCTTCATCTCAAGGTTCTAGGTCGAAATCACATAGGATGAGAACACCTACCCTAGAATGCGCTACTAGTGATGACAATTTGGATTCGCTTGCGATCGAGACTAATGAGGAGAGTGCCATCGATGACCTCGATAATTACCTTGACATACCTGAATATAACCACATCTTCACTCTTAACCCTGCAAACTCTGAAGACATTAAAGGCCTTCCCCTTGTTCACCACCAACTCATTGACTGGGATCATGAAGGACCAACACAATTTGACACCTTCCAAAATGATGAAGCTATTATTGACTATCTTGGCATATGAGATGATCTTCCCCCTGGGGACCATAAAGTAGGATACACTATAGAACTCAACAACATGGCATATTTTGGTGAGGGTGTCGGACCTTCCAGTCGCAAAAATGTGAAAATAAGAACAAATCAAGGGTCTTATGGCAAAAACCACATTGTGGCACTATCTGATCCGAAAAAAGTAAAAAGAAAGGACGTATCTGAGGGAAAAAACCTCTCTAAGGCACCAGAAGATGGAAGGCTCGACATTCTCCCAGCCTCGTATGAGGAAAAGTCATCCATGTTGGTAGAGGAGACTATCAAAACAAACATTGGTACAAAAGAGGTTCCACACAACATATTCCTAGCTAAATCATTGACAGAGTCCGAAAGGTCACAGTTCATAAGTTTCTTCAAGGAATGACAAATCAACTTTGCATGGTCATACGTTGATATGCCTAGACTAGATCCAGATTTGGTAATGCATCATTTGACAGTCAAATCGGGGGCAAAGCCAGTGAAACAGAAATTAAGAAAAATGCATCCACAAGTGGCATTACTAGTCAAAGCATAGCTGGAGAAGTTATTGGATGTCAGATTCATACGCCCAATTGATTATCCTGAATGGATCTCCAATTTAGTACCTGTCAGTAAACCAGATCACAACATCGGAATATGTATAGATTTCAGAGACATCAACAAAGCTTGTCCAAAAGATGACTTCCCATTACCAAATATTGACTTGATCGTTGATCTCACAGCAGGTCACGAAATGTTATCATTAATGGATGGATTTTCTGGTTATAATCAAATAGGGATTGCACCCGAGGATCAACACAAAACATCATTCACTTGTCCTTGGGGAACTTTCTGTTGGAATGTCATGCCCTTTGGGCTAAAAAATGCAGGTGCTACATATCAAAGAGCCATGACTACTATCTTTCATGATCTCATGCATGTAACAGTGGAAGATTATGTTGATGACCTCTTGGGTAAATCAGTAGACAAAAATACACATTTGGACATACTTTCAGTCATCTTTGATCAGTTGGAAAAATACAAAGTAAGATTAAACCCCAAGAAATGTGTCTTTGGAGTAACCTCTGGGAAGCTCCTAGGATTCATTGTGTCCAAAAGAGGAATCGAAGCCGATCCAGCAAAAGTCAAGGCTATCTTGGACATGCCGCCACCCAGAAATATCAGTCAACTTCGATCCTTACAAGGGAGACTCCAGTCTATATGAAGATTCATAGCACAACTTGCAGATAAGTGTAATCCTTTTCAACACCTGCTACATAAAAATATCAAATTCAAATGGGATGATAACTGTCAACAAGCTTTTCAGACGCTCAAAGATTATCTTTTGAATCTGCCAGTTCTGATGCCACCAGTTCCAGATCAGCCTTTGCTACTATACATATCAGCTACTCCAATAGCACTGGGGGCACTCTTAGCGCAACAAATTGCTGGGGGCAAGGAAAAAGCTGTATACTATATCAGTCGCACATTGGTGGGATATGAGCTAAACTACACACCAATCGAGCGTGCATGTCTCGCCATGGTCTTTGCTTCACAAAAATTATGACATTACATGCTTACTCATAAGACTAAGTTAGTTGCAAGGATAGATCCATTGAAATACCTCCTCAATAAAGAAACACTTACTGGGTAGCTGGCCAAATGGGTAATGATCCTTAGTGAATTCGACATCGAGTATGTGGACAAAAAAGCAATAAAAGGACAAGCCATCACGGATCAATTAGCAGATGCCCCCATGATTGATGATGTTCCTCTAAATTCAGAATTTCTAGATGAATCCATTTTAACAATATCACAGGCAAAGCCATGGCAACTATACTTGGATGGCTCATACACACAGCATGGGGCAGGAGCTAGTATTCTCTTTATAACTCCTCAAGGAGATTCTATACCAAAATCATACCGCTTATCATTTCCTTGCACTAACAATATAGCGGAATATGAGGCATTAACAACTAGATTACGAATTGCAATTCAGTGGAAGATCCAGGAACTTCATGTTTTTGGGGATTCCCAACTTGTCATCTGTCAAGAAACTGATGATTACCAAACAAAAGATGAAAAATTACTGCCTTACAAGAAAATGGTGGATGATTTGAAACAACATTTCACAAAGATAGATTTTGAGTAGATACCAAGAGAGCAGAATCGTGCTGCAGATGCCATGGCTACAATTGCTTCATTGATTGATCTACCTCAAAATGAGACCTGCTATGAGTTCTTGGTGGACAACCTGTTGGTTCCTTCATATGAGATCACTCCTACTGAAATGATATGCGTTGTTGGTCCCGAATCCCAGTTATATGGTTCCATCTTCACATACCTTCGCGACAATACCCTACCTCCTGATCTATCAAATAACCAACGTCGAACCTTCATTTGCCAATCCTCTCGATATGTCATTTTAGCTGATATCCTATACCCGCAAGGTCTAGATGGCACTCTTCTTAGATATTTAGAAAGCGACGAAGCTCAGATTGTGTTACGTGAAGTGCATGAAGGGATATGTGGTCCACATGCTAGTGGTCCTACCTTGGCCAAGAAACTCATTAGGACTGGATATTACTGGCCCAATATGGAAAAAGACTCATATCAGTTTGTCAAGAAATGTAAGCAATGTCAAATTCATGGAGACCTCATACATGCACCAGCACAAGAACTACAACCACTTGCGTCTCCTTGGCCCTTTTGTCAGTGGGGACTTGATCTCATAGGCAAGATTCACCCTCTTTCCTCTAATGGTCATAAATTCATTATCACGGCCACAGAGTATTTCACAAAATGGATTGAAGCCATGCCTCTCACACAAGTCATTGGAAAACAGATTGCTACCTTCATCCTTAACTATATCATATGTCGATACGGTATTCCTATTTCCATTATCACTGATAATGGGCGTCCCTTCAAAAATCACGATGTTCATGAACTCTGTGACCGCTTCCATATTTCCCATCATTTCTCCACACCATATTACCCCCAAGGTAATGGCCAAGCTGAGGCGTCTAATAAAACAATCCTTAAAATCCTCAAGAAGACAATTGACGATGCTGGCCATAATTGGCATATCCAACTCAATCCTGCACTTTGGGCCTACCGCACAAGTGTTCGCACACCTACAGGAGCTACACCATATTCACTTGTTTATGACGCTGAAGCCATCTTACCTATTGAGGTCGAGTTACCCTCTTTACAGGTCTCTTTGCAAAACATCATCACTGATGAAGATTACAGGGTCTCTCGCTTACAAGAACTAGAACTGCTGGATGAATGGAGACACACTGCTTTTAATCATCTCAAGGCTTATCAACAACGAATGAGTCGCAGCTACAATCACAAAGTCAACCCTTGTACATTTGAGATAGGTGACTTGGTTCTCAAAGAAAATCCTAAAATCAACAAGACAGAGAGAAGAAGGGCAAGTTCGAACCAAATTGGCTTGGTCCTTACATCATTACAGCAGCATATGGATCTGGGGCATATCAACTCTCAACTACAAAAGGTGAACCTTTGGAGGATCCTATCAACAACAGGCACCTTCGCAGGTTCTACACATAGCTCTTCGGAATATCCTAATTCAAAAATACAAAAAAATCAAAAAATTCAAAAACACAAAAAAATTATAAAACAAAAAAAATCGTTACTTCGTGAGAACCTATCAAACAGGCGCCTTGTGACACAAATTTTTTTTTTTAAAATCAAAAAAATTAAAGAGAAATAATTTTGTCCAACGGTGAAAACCACTTCAGTGGCGCCTTGGACAAGTACCATGGTGAAAACTGGGTCACCAGCGCCATGCGTAGAGACATTGCTCCTCCTTCCTTCATGATTCTCTTTCATCATTTCACTTTGCACACACTCACAACCAATTCATCCATAATAAACTTACACATTTCCATCATGGCTTGTTATTGATCTACCCAAGATTGGTTAGCCATTCATAATAAACCTCCCTTTTCATCCCTTTCCATCCATAATAAATCAGATCCTATCTGTGGCTACAACAAATCCTATGTCTAGTGATGGGTGTGGAACTAAGAACATCACATGTTTCGAGGAGTACAGTTTCTTCCAGCTTCCTTTAGTCTATCCGCGCACAATCCGCAATAAAACAACATCTGCATCACCAGTCTGCAATAAAGTTTCATCTTCTCCACAATAAAGTATCAACTTCATGGATTCAGTCAGTTTCAGATGAGACAGCAGCAACAATGGGCTTCAACAAATCAAATCATTCAACAGACTCAGACAACATATGGTTCAGTGCTATCTATCTGTAGCGTCCTAAAATTGCAACACTTGCAATTTTGACTACATTTCGGTCTTTACGATGGCGACGCAACACGGAACTTGAATGGAGACCCCGAAACTTGTCCACGACACCAAAAACTGCATTTTTCCAGCACCCTGCCTAATCCCTCCTTGCACCCTACTGTCCCGGTAGGTGGGACTAGAGCGCCCAGTGCCCTGGTCCTTCAGGACCATGGCGCCCAGCGCCCTGGTCCCTGGCCCTATTTTGGGCCCGGTCTCCTATGGGACTTCGGGTCTTTTTGTTTGCAAATTGGAAAATAACATTTCCTAGTTGGCCTAAGGTCGGGAAAATCAGTCTATCAGCCCTAATTGACAAGTATATAAACTACTTTTCCTCTCTCATTTTGAAAGAAGAGAAAAAAAGGCGTGGAAACGATATTCAAGCATTCAAGCATTCAAGCATTCCTTCAAGCAATTGATCATTCCAAGTCTCCATTCAAGGCTAAGTGTTGCATTCAAGACAAGGATTCAACCATTGAAGAGGAGATCACATACTACCACATACAACATACAACATACAACAACATCTATACCTTCGCACATAAGGATACAAACATCCTTACAACAAGGTATTAGTACTTGTTTTATATTACAATCATTTACATTTACAACATTTCTCATTTCTTGGTTAATTCCAAAACTGGGGTTTGACCTAAGGGAAAACCCCTAATCCCTAACCCCCCAATCATCTTTGCTTTTCTGTGTGTAGGTTGCAGGTACGTGGCTGAAATTGAAGATCTGGAATCCTTGTGCAGAGACGAACAGATCCCCCTTCATTTCGCGGATTTTTCAGAGGACCGTGTGCACGCCAGGCGCCATCGTCCTGTCAACTTTTGCTCAAATTTGCAGGACAGTGCCATCTCGACATTTTACTGCTAATTCCAGGTCCGCAACTTCATCCTATATCCCTATCTTAGTTTATAAGCCAATCTTTCCTACTTTCTATGCATTCCTAGCTTAATCATTCTATGCACATTCTTTACAAAAGAGGGTAGCCTTGCTGTCTTAACCCTTGAAACTCATTTAGAATCCAATCTTGCATTGTGTGGAATTGGATCTTGTGGGTTTCAACCCCTCTTTTGAATGTAAAGTCTCCCCTAAGTGAAAACCGTCAACCCTAGTAACCTCCCTTCTCTCTCCTTGGAGTTGGAAGAGGGGAGAGCAACTAGGGTTTGATTATTTTCCGCTTTACACTATACTTTTTGTGAAAGTAAACATTGTGACCATAATCAAATAAGACTTATACAAGTGACAAGAGACACTAAACTTGAGGACTACAGTGGATGTTGGTGTCGAGTCTTGGTTTTCTTTTGATTTTATTTTTTGGTGACATGTCTTTTAGCTTTTCCAGGATGTCTCTGACTAGAGATTCTATCTCCAGGATGTCTTTGACTAGAAAGGCGAGGATGGGGTATTGTCACCTATTTGAATTTGCTATCTGTGGATTGTCTCTTAGTAATGCTATGACTTGTCCAAGGATATGAGGACACTATGAGTCTAGTGTGAACTGGGGCATTTCTTGTTTGTGACTATCTTATCTCCATGCAAATAGGTACAATGACTTTCTGGGTCGAACATATGCCTCGATTGTCATAACCTACTTGCCATAATAAGCTCAATGATGATAATGCACAAGAAGCTCTTTCACGTTCATATCTTCTATCTTTCATCCCCCTTTCTTGATTGATTTCCATTGTCCTTCTCGAGTCTGTGTAGCCTACTATCACATGACTGAGTATAATGACACACCAAAAAAAACATTTGCATTTCATGTAGTTGCACCTGCATTACCACGTATAAGCATTTCATACATGCATATCGATATCACAACTGCATCACATCTTGCACACAACATCTATTAGCACAATTTACATTTACATTATTATATTCATCTGCATTACATACATTCACATTTGCATCACGCATATAAAACATAAAAGAACAAAAATATTGCATTGCATCATATACATATTTGCATCCATATCATAAGCATCACATAAAACATACATCATAAAACATCTCATCACATAGGTACACATGCATATAGCTGCCGCAAAAATGAATCATCTCATATATATAATCAAAAGTGTCATGATACAATGATGTCAAAAAAATCATATGGTTGCAAAATCACCTGCAGGTGTCTACATCATCATACAAAAATGGTACAATACTGATACATAGGGAGCCCTCTAAGGCTATGATGAGCTCCCTCCCTCAGAGTCGCTTGGCCTCGACAGAATCTGAGCCCCCGAAGGACCTGCCCCAGGATCATCCCTCCTGTCCCTTCTATCTGGTGGTGGTGGAGGACCCATAACCCCACCACTCAATGCCTGTCTCCTCTGGCTCCCTCCCATAGTTGTCGCTGTCCGCGATGGTCTATGGAAGCTCCTCGTCCGTTGATCTGCTGGCACTGCACCATAATAGAGGTCCTACCAGCAGGCAATCTCCTCTTCTGCTCATAGGACATATGCATAGCCTGCCCCTGTGTCCTCCGCTGCCTGTCTCCCTGCCCTCAGCGCTGTCTCAGCCTCTGTGTAGCGCTGAATCGCCTGATCTCTCTCCCGCTCAGTATCCTTGAGCCTCATCCTGAGCCAATCTCTCTTCCTCTCCAAATCCTGTATCTCATCTGCCTGGCCCTGACAGATCTCCTTGAGCTCAATCAGCTCATCCTCCTCTGGGTCAGCCCCCTCTGCCTCTGCCTGTGGCTCCCCCTCTGCGGGTGCCTGCCCCTGTACTTGTACCTGTACTGGTGCCTGTATAGGTACCTGTCTCTATACATGCCTCTATGCTTATACCTATCTCTGTCCCTGCTCCTGTGCCTGTACTGGCACCTGTCCCTGTACCTGTCCCTCTCTGTACCTTCCTGGGACCCTGTGCTGCTGGTACCTGTAGGGGCAATCCACCGCGACCCCTCACCACCTGAGCCTGTCTCTCCTGTCCACCCTCCCTCTGAGGTGCAACCCTCCTCTCCCCAACTACTCCCCTCCACCTCCATCGGCCTCTGCCCCCATCACCTCCACCATCATCATCATCGTCCACACCTCCGTCTCCCTCCAGTAGCTCTCCTAGATCTGTCAATCAGGGGAATGGATGCTCTGCCCAATATGCTATATACTCAGCATCCATCCCAACATCCTTGATCTTGGGCCACATATCCCAGGGTAGGGGTACCATCTCTGCCAGCTGTGTGACTGCCTGATCATATGATAGTAGCGGCCCAAACTGTGCCTAATCCCTAACTGTGCGGGCATACATACCTGAGCCCCGTGGCATCCACTGGATCCTGCCATACTGCCTGCACACCCTGTCCACCAGCTGTCTCTCTAACACATAGGGCATTTGCCCAATTAGGTACCTGCTCCAGAAGGTGTAGGGCAGCTCCACTGCATCATCCTCCCAATCCTCACAGCCTAGATATGGTCTCCATATGACCACATCAATGTCATCGATCACCCGCCGCCAATGCTCCAACCTACCAATCCATGGCTGTGATGTGATCATGTCATACAAATGTACAAAGTTGCATCTGTGACCCCTACCCCTGAAGTGTATCGGTCGGGTAATCGGCAGATGCTCATAAGCCCACCTACAACAGTGTCACTCCACAGCCCAATCCCACTGATCCATGATAAACAAATTGGTGAAGCTCGTAATACAAATGGGCCAGCACACATGGTCCCTAGGCATATCTGGTGTGCTGTGTCACCAGTGTCTCCAGTGCTCCCCCCCAGCCCACAGCTAACCTCCGTGTCACCCTATTCGGACATAGGAATCCACTAATAGCTCCTCCGATCACTGTCGGCAATGCTAACCCTGTGGCTGTCATGGTGTCCCATGCCACATGTCCTACCCTCATCTCTAATCCGGGATCCTGAAACACCCGTCTCAATGCCTCCCGATCTCCATCACGATCATATGGAATCAAATCTCCATCAATCGGTATCCGTAGAATCCTGTAGACATCCTCCAGGGTGACAGTCATCTCACCCATCGGCAAATGGAAAGTGCACGTCTCAGAATGCCATCTCTCAGCAAGCGTAGTCAGCAAACCCATGTTTGCCCAAAACTCAGGCACATATAATACATGTCTCAGACCCATCTCCTCGATGGTAGCTCTGTCTCCAACCGATAGCTCAGGTCGCAACCTCTGCGTCGACGAGAATCTCTCCCATGACTCCAGCATCGGCAAGTACTCCTGCAGTCAAGCAAATCAATCATGTCAGTCATAGTGGCATTCACTGTTTATCACAAAATGCTACTTTTTGTCTAAATGCATATGGCTATCTATCTTAGTGACACTCACTGTTCATCACAAAGTGTTGCTTCTATCCTAGTAGTACTCCCTGTTCATCACAAAGTACTACATGTGTGACACTCACTGTTCATCATAAAGTGTTACTCACATTTGCACTCCCTGTTCATCACAAAGTACTCTATCTTGGTACTCACTGTTCATCACAAAGTGCCTTGATCTATCCTAGTCTTTCCTAGAGGACCTGCTTGAGTGTATCCTCTTAGCAGCTTATTCAATCGACAGCGTATGTTCATCACAGAACTGTCGATTTGACCTAGAAGACCAAAACTTGCATTTTTTCAATGCAAACGTGCTTGACTAGCACAAACGCGCCTACAGACTGCACAGACGTGCCTGTACAACACAGATGCGCCTGTATAACACAAACGTGCTTATGTCGTGCATAAACGCGACTTGGAGACGCAAACGCCCCTAAATGACATAAACGCGCTCGCATCCGACGCAAACGCGGTTCCAGACGCAGACGTGCCTGACACCTACACAGACACGCCTGGCACTGACACAGAAGCGTTTCAATGGTTTTTGACAATTTTTAACCCTACTTCTAAGCGCATTTATTGCTCTATTCGACATGCATTAATGAAAAAATTGAATGCGTCAAAGTACAAGGAGGTTTGGTGGTACTTACCGGCTCTCCTGCGTCTGCTGGCCTCTGAAATCAGCGAACACGGTCGAATCTATGCATGAAATCCATCGCTGCTGACTGCTCCTGCTCTTTTCTCGCTCTGCACTTTGATCTCGTAAAGGTGTAGATGACAATGAGGATGTATTTTCCCCCGTGGTCTATCTTATAGCCTACCCTAGCCCTCGCCCTCATTTCCCGAGTCAGTCTTCATTATCCTGTGACTTTGTCACTTTATCCAGTCAGTCCATTCTATCCTGTCTTTCTTATTGAGAGATTGTCTGCAATCTTTTCAGACATTTTCATCCAATCTCTCGAGGGGGCATATCATTCCCATCTTGGGGCAACTTTGTATCAGTTCATCTTATCTTCTTTGAAACAACGCGACAGGCCGCATTGTCTCAAAGAGGGGCAAAATGTAGACACCCAAAATTGTCATGTCTAATTAAATAAATATTTTATTTATTTAATTATCTAAACCTAATTCTTCTATTAATTAAATAAATCTTTATTTATTTAATTAATTCATTTATCCTCTTCTAGCCTTATTTCTCATTTAAATAAATACATTTATTTATTTAAATTATCCTTTTCCTAAATTAAATAAATATTTTATTTATTTAATTGATCCCACTTCTTCTATAAATTAAATAAATCTTTATTTATTTAATTAATTCATTATCTTTTTCTACACATGACACATGTCATTCATCTCTTAATTCCTACACTACCTACCCCTTTCATTATTTTATTATTTCCTCTACCTACCCTCTAATCCTAGCCGACCTCCTTTTTTACACCTCTCAATCTTATCCCTCCATTTCTTATGGTGTCTTCTATTTAAGGAGATGCTTTCTGCATTATCAAACCCTAATGATCTTTTATGCAATTGACTACACTACGATCCTACTTGCAACCACATTCCGTTCTTTGTTGAGCTCTTGTTCACATAAAATCTGAGAGCAAATATATCAAGCAAGATCAATGGAGATAGGAAGAATGGAGATCAAAACCCTATTGGACATGTGATGGTATAATCTTTGTGATTTTGTTTTATTTACATTGTCTTAGGTAATCTTCATATGTTATGGTGGATCTTTGTTGTTGTTAGGCTAGGGTTTGGTGGTTGAATTCATTTAGCCTTTCAATATTGTTATTATTGTTATCCATTTCCACCATAAACAGTAACAGCTGCACTAACACCACTTATCAAATCTTCATCGATCAACAATTGAAACTCAAGAACACTCAAACAATAGCAACTGCTACAAGGAAAGATAACTTGTGGAGCACCAAATCACAAACCATCTGAAATGAAGATACACAAGAACATTCCAAACAATCTCCCAAAAAATCAACTCAAGATCTGATCACACCAAAATATACTAGAGGAAATGCCGAACTCTACAAAGCATTGATAAGAAAAACCAAACGACAAATCAGATTATATGATATAATCAACTAAGCTTGTGGATCACTGAAACCAATACATAAATAAATTAATGATACTAGAAATAATCCATACACCAAACCATGATCTCAATAAACCAATTTGCATCCACCAGAGCAATAAATCACATGAATATGTTGACATCAATGACAACAACATATCCTAGCAGCAACAATGTCCAATAATCTCCCCCTTGGCATTGATGGCAACATATGGATGTGAAAAACAATCAATGCAAAGAAAGAAGACATCTCCAACAAACTCCCCCTAAGATCAAGTAGTTTTTCACAAGCTTCTCTCCCCCTTTGACATCAATGACAAAGGTTCTCAAAATAGAAAACCAAACTCACTCTCCCCCTTAGATAAACAAATTAGCTCAACTGAACCACAAATAGACTACTCCACCACAGGAGCAACATAAACTCATAAATCCAGACAAGAAGATAAGATTGTGAAGTCCACCGGATTGATGCAACTCAATACATCTAGTTCCCATCAGGAGGGGTGGATGCCCCTAACTTGTCTCTCAAATAGAAAAATGTATTTGCAGGCAAAGGCTTAGTGAAAATATTAGCAATTTGTTCATTTGTAGATACATACTCTGGCTTCACTTCCTCTTCACTAACTTTTTCTCTCAAAAATGATACTTGATTCATACATATTTAGTCTTTGAATGTTGCACTAGGTTCTTTGACATATTAATAGCACTAAAATTATCACAATATATGATAGTAGGCTCATCATAGATAACTATGATATCCTTCAACATTTGTTTCATCCAAACTACCCGAGTGCAGTTACTAGCAATGATAATGTATTCATCTTCAACAACAGATAAGGAAACTAAATCTTGTTTCTTACTTGCCCATGAAACCAATTTCTTACCCAAAAAGAATGCACCACTGTAGGTACTCTTCGGGTCATCAGCATCACCAACCCAATAACATCAGTGTAAGCACATAACATGAAATCATCATTCCTCGGATACCACAAACTATAATCCACAGTTCCTTTTAGGTATTTGAATATCCTCTTTACAATAGTGACATGACTCTCTTTTGGATCAGCTTGATATCTAGCAGCCATGCACACAACATGCATAATGTTAGGTCTAGTCCGAGTCAAGTATAGGAGTCCACCAACCATATATATGTACAAGGTCTGATTAGCTTTAAGAGATTCATCATTTTTAGATAATTTGTAGCTAGTCATGATAGGAGTTCCAACACGTTTGGAATCTTCTAACCAAAATTTCTTCAACAATTCCTTCACATATTTATCTTGAGATATAAAAATACCTTTTCTAGTCTTGAAATCTACAAACCTAAGAAAATTTTCATCTCTCCTATCATAGACATCTCAAATTCTTTCTACATATCATTGACAAACTTCATACTCAAGTTATAATCTCCTCCAAAGATAATGTCATCAACAAAAACTTCAACAATCAAGATTTTTTCATTCTCAATCTTGAAATATAGATTACTATCAGCAATACCTTTATTAAATCCTAATTTCAACAAATAATTATCCAATCTAGCATACTAGGCTCCAGGGGCTTGTTTCAATCCATAAAGAGATTTCTTCAATTTGCATACCATTTCTCTATTATCTAATGATGAAAATCAATCAGGTTTCTCAATGTAGACTTCTTCTTCAAGATCACCATTCAAAAAGGTTGACTTGACATCCATCTAATATACCTTGAAATCCTTGTAAGTAGCATATGCAAGCAATAGTCTAACTGCTTCAAGTCTTGCTACCAGAGCAAAAGTCTCCTCATAATCATCCCTTCCTTCCGTGAATATCCTTTGCATACTAATCTTGCTTTATTTCTGACAAGTTCACTGGATTCATTCCATTTGTTCCTGAATACCCATTTAGTACTAATCACATTCTTGTCTTTAGGTCTAGGCACAAGTTCCCATGTGTTATTCTTTTCAATTTGATTCAATTCTTCTTCCATAACCTTCAACCAATTTTCATCTTTTCAAGCCTCAACAACATCTTTAGGTTCAATTTTGGAAATCAAACATACCTCTTCAGTAACTAGCCTTCTTCTAGTCATCACGCCTTTATTTTTATCACCAATGATCTTATTTTCAGAATGGTTCAATCTTACATACCTCTAAGTCTTTTGATTATTCTGATTTATATGTTTGTGCACCTCTCCACTGATAGAAACAATATCCAATTTAACAGTCTCTACCGGATAATTTTGCTTCAATTCTTCAATTTGATTTAGTGTTAAAACAATATCCTGATCATCATCATATATGCATGCTCTTGTCTCTTTTCCATAATTCTCATCAACCTTCATATTTGCACTTTCCACTATCTTTCTCAATCTCTTACTGTAGCACCGGTAGGATTTTCTCTTTGTTGAATATCCCAAGGAAATTCCTTCATCACTTCTTGCATCAAACTTTCCTATATCCTCATCTCTCTTGATATAACACTTGCTTCCAATTTTTTAAAAATATCTCACAATAGGAACATGACCAAACCATAGCTCATAAGGAGTCTTACCAGTATCACCTTTTATATACACTCGGTTGAATGTGTAAACAACAGTGCTAAGAAATTCTCTCAAATAGATCTTCAAAACATTCCCTTCAATTAGCATAATCCTTGCAACATCCAAGATAGTTATATTCTTCCTTTCAACAACTTCATTTTGTTGTGGGGTTCTAGGAGCAGATAATTGTCTTCTAATTCCATGTTTCTCACAGAATGAATCAAACTCACTAGAACAAAATTCTCCTCCTCTATCGGGTCTCAAACATTTCACCTTCAATCTTGTCTCAGTCTCAACCTTTTCTTTGAATATCTTGAATTTGTCCAATGCTTATTATTTTTCCCTCAAAAAGGCAACCCACATCATCCTGGAATAATCATCAATCAGTAACATGAAATATTTGTCACCCTACACACTCCTTATACTTGTAGTTCCACATAGGTCAGCATGCACAGATCTAGTAATCCATTAGACGTTTACTACTTACTCTTAAAATAAATTCTTGTTTGCTTACCCATTTGACATTCCTTACATACTGAATTAGCATGCTTAGCAATTTTAGGCAAATCTCTAATAGCTTGAGTAGAACTAATCTTAATCACTGAAACAAAATTAACATGACATATTCTCTTATGCCACAACCAACTTTCATCAATATGAGAAATCAAACAAATTTTCTCACTAGCATTCAAATGAAAGATATTACCTTCATTCTTTGTTCCAGATGCAATCTCTATACCAGAGGCATTTAGGATCTTGTATTTTTCATTCTTGAATTGTAAATCATAACCTTTGTCAACCATCTATACAACACTTAAAATATTATGCTTCAAACCTTCAACAAACAAGACATCATCAGTGTTATGCTTACCATCAAAGGAAATAGAACCTCTACCACATATCACACAGGCTTTGTCATCTCCAAATATTACTATTCTACCATCATACCTCTCCATATTCACAAATTTTCTTTTGTCACTAGTCATATGATGTGAAAAACCATTGTCAATCACCCATTCATATTTCTCTTTGACTTTAGCAGCTAAAGCTTTCTCCACAATAATGCATCTTGTAGAATCAATAGGTACTGATCCATCTTCTTTGATAGCAATAAACACAATTTCATCTCCTTTTGATTCTTCATCTGTAACACCTTCATCAACAACATAATAACAGTTGTTCTGATGCTTATACTTCTGATTAGACTTATAAGGCTTATCATACTTCTCATGCTTATCATTTTTGTCAGGAACTTAGAAGCAAAATGTCCTATCTTATTACAAGAGAAACATTTCAGAGGCAATTTTCCATCATACTTACTAGCTCCCTAAAGGAATCTTTGAGCTATCAATGCTTAAAGCTCATCCAATTCTCTTTCTTGCTCTTCCATCTCTCTTCTTTCTCTTTCATATCTGGATACTCTGCATTCATCAAGATCATACTTCTGCTTTCTAGATACAGGTGCTCTAAATGCAGTCTCAAACTTTCTGTGTGATTCACCAAATTCTCTTAGTTCAAATGCAACAATCTTTCCAACCAACATATCTCTTGTGATAGTAGTCACACTCCAGATCTTGTCAATAGATGCTACCTTATGTTTGCAAGTAGGAGGCAATGATCTTGGCACCTTTGCAACAATTTCATCTTCTTCAAGGGTTCCAATGACACATCTGATACCTAGGACAAGTTCATTCACCTTAGCCATAAAGGATTTTATGTTCTCATCTTCTCCCATCTTCAACATCTCATACTTCCCTTTGAAACTCTGCAACTTAGCAACTTTGACTTGTTTATCTCCTTCAGACAGGGTCTCAAGCTTCTCCCAGATCTCATGTGTAGTTTGAAGTCCCATTACATTAGTCATCTCAGAATCAGTCAAGGTACTCAACAATGCTTCCTTAGCTTTAATGTTATTTTCAACATCCTTGATCTCAGTAGCAGTAACTGGTCCATTCTGAGGAATATAATAGGCATCCTTTGTAATCTTCCAGTAATCCTCTCCAAGACATCTCAAGTGCACCTCCATTCAGTTCTTCCATATAGAATAGTTACTTCCATCGAATCTCAGACTCTCCTTCTTAAAGATAACACCTCTAGTTGCCATCCCGAATCTCCTCAAGTGGTCAAGCTTCTTTCGAAGGATCTAGCTCTGATACCAATTATTGGCAACAACAATGAAGAAAAACTCAGAGGGAGGGGGGGTGAATTAGTTTTCACTAGATTAACAAACTTAATCAAAAAAGAAAATCTGATAAAATGCAACAACAACAAAGATAAGAAAATTGATAGCACAACACACAACACCAAGATTTTGATGTGAAAAGCCCAATTAAGGGAAAAACCATGGTGGGAACCTACCCACAATAAGATGATACTCTGTAGTAGTATGTGAAAATAATTAGAAAGGGGAATGCACCTACATTCAGGTTCACTACCTAGAGCTCAACGCTCAAGCTATAATAATCGGAAGGATACGACCCTCAGGTAAGTCTCACTAACTTACAACAAGATTCAGACTACAATCTGGAAGGAAATGAACTGCAATAATAGCATGTGCTAATGTCTGTTGACATTCTGATTAAGCATATTTATTTTCTCTACACCTATCTCTGCTCAATACACCACACTAAAAGGTGAATTAATTTGTTTGCACATACAACACTCTCTGATAATGCAAACACTACATCAACACTCAAATTACATGGCTTTATCACCTATTTATACAATTCATCAACCTTGACTACAAGGTCGACCAAACCCTTAACTCACAATTACAAAATTACATCACACGATACAAAGATCAACCACCAGACCAATATTATGATACACATGATATAACATGGACCCAAATCAAATGCTCAAACATGCAAAACCATAAAAAATTATGCCAATATCCACCACGACACCCTACACCATCAAGAATACCGCATAACACAAAGAATATCACCAAGTCAACAAAATCAACAAAATATTGCACATCGATCAATGCAGACCATCAAAAAAAATAGGACACAATTAGGAAACACCAACAAGCATGTTAGAATCAATTGTAAAAGCTGCACCAACACCACTTATCAAATCTTCATCGATCAATATCTGAAACTCAAGAACACTCAAATAGCAAAAATTGCCATGAGGAAAGATAACTTGTAGAGCACCAAATCACAAACCATCTAAAATGAAGATACATAAGAACATTCCAAATAATCTCCCAAAAAATAAGCTCAAGATCTAATCACATTGGAATGTACCAGAGGAAATACCAAACTCTACAAAGTATTGATAAAAAAACCAAACTGCAAACTGGATTATATGATATAATCAATTAAGCTTTCAAATCACTAAAACCAATACAAAAAGATATAATGATACTACAAATACTCCATACACTGAACCATGATCTCAATAAACCACTTTGCATCCACCGGAGCAATAAATTATAGGTTTATGTTGACATCAATGACAACAACATATCCTAGCAGCAATAATGTCCAACGTGATCATCTCATCGACCCCCGCTTGTGGACCCTGGTGGTGGTCCCATGACTCCCCCACTGGACACCCTTTGTGTGTCCCTTTGAGTAGTAGTCTTGGATGCTCATTTGTAGCTCCATTTCTGTAGGTGAGGTGGCACTTCTGCCTCATAGAATCTCCTTTAGTAGCTAATCTCCTCTCCTACCTTCTGCCTCATAGAATCTCCTCCAGTAGCTAATCTCCTCTCCTGCCTGGATGTAATATGCATATCCAAATCCTATATCACCTTGCAATGTATATCGAGTTGTCCTTAAAACCCCCTCAACATATATATACCACTTAATCGCTCGGTCTCTCTTCTTTTGCATCTCATGGAGTTGTTGCCTTAATCGAGTCACCTCTCTCTTGAGATCATTGATCTCATCAACTTATCCCTGTGTGATCTCCCTCAGCATGAGAAGCTCATCCTCCTTCTCATCCCCTCCCACTCCTCCCTCCTCTTGTCTAACATACTTTGGGGCATCTTGACCAACTTTTCCCTCCTATCTCTGTCCACCCTGAATAGCCTGTGCAACCTCCACCTGTAACTATGCTTCTCTAACCTATATAGGTTGTCCTCCTCTCCCTCCAGGTGGCCTTGGTGGTCTTCCCTACCTGTTCCCACCATTATCTCCCTCTCTCTATCCTTGCACCACTCTCCTCCTCACCCATCCTCCCACCCCCTCCATCCTCATCATCCTCATCTTGGTAGGACCTCCCTTGGCACTATCAACCACAAAATGCATGCACAATAAAATAGGCCTCATTATCTAGTAGCATCCCTACATTAGCCACATCTGGTAACATGTCCAATGGCATAGGGACCATCTCCTCAAACTATCAAACCATTGCATCATATGAAAAAATTATTCCCTAGTGCACTTTCTCCCTCACAGTCTATGCAAACTCTCTTGAGCCTCATGGCATCTATTGTACTCTCCTGAATTGCCTCGATACCCTATCTAGTATATACCTGTCCAAGATATAAGGTGTGTGGCCAATGAGATACCTACTGCAAAAACAAAATGGTAACTCTATCTCATCCTCTAGCCATGACTCACAATCTAGATAGGTTCTCCATATAACTACATCGATGCCATCTATAGCCCTCTGCTAGTACTCTAACTTCCCAATCCATGGTTGGGAAGTAATCATGCCATAAATATGTATAAAGGCCTAATCGTATCCTCTAAATATGAAATGCACAATCTGTGTCATTGCAATATGCTTGTAGGCCCATACCTGTAATAATGAGACTTTGCATCCTAGCTCACAACCACTGAGGTACACAAACTGATGCAACTCATGATATAAGAGAGCCAATACACATGGCTCCCATGCAAATCTTGTCCTCTATGTAACCAGTATCTCTAGAGCCCTCCCCTAACCTATAGCCAATCCATGCATAGCTCTGTCAAGATGCAAGAACCCATTGATAACCCCACCAACTACTACAACTAGCACATGACCACTGTTGTACATGGTCTCCCAGCTAATATGCCCTACCTTGATCTCTAAATCTAGGTCTCCAAAGACTCAACACAATGCATCAACATCCCCCTCTTTGTCATAGACCACTAAATCTCTAGTGATGGGTATCCATAATATCTGATAATCATCCTCTAATGTGACTGACATCTTGCCAGTCAATAAATGGAAAGAGCAGGTCTCTGAGTACCATCTCTCAGCCAACATAGTTATTAGTCCTATGTTAACCTGAATCTCAGGAATGAAAATAATGTGTCTCAATCTCATAGCCTCGATTATTGCATGATCCTCGATAGTCAAGTTTGGTCGTAGCTATTATGTCATAGGGAATCTCTCTCACGACTCCAATTGTCCTAGATACTCCTACAATCAACCAAGCCAATCGTGTCAATCCCAATAGTACTCATGTTTATCACATGGTGTTGCTTATCCTATCCTAGCCTAGTAGTACCTATGTCTATCACATGGTGCTTCTCATCAGGCTCTATCCTAGTGCTTATGTTTATCACATGGTGATACATTTTAGTGTATATGTTTATCACATTGCACTTGATCCTATCTTGCTAGACTACTCGCCGGATTTTATCAATTGATAGCTTATCATGTATTTAGCTTAGCAAACCTATCTATTTAAGGGTACCTGTTGAGTGAATTCTCTCAACAACTTATCCAATTGGCGATACAAGTCTATCACATGGTTGTCGATTCTAGCCTTGTTTTTAGTTTGTCTTACCTAGGGAACCTATTTGAGTGAATCCTCTCAATAGGTTATCCATTTGGCAGCATATGTTCATCACAAAACTATCAATTTTGGCCTTTTAGGACATAGACATGTTTCCGTTTAACACAGATGCATTGTTATTATGCATACACAGTTTTATAATGCATAAACATTTTTTATGACCTAGATTTGACCCAATCATAAACATGTTTTAACACAACCTAGATGTGGTTGCATGTCACAAACGTGCTCAAACTAGACACAACCATGTTTTTAGCTGAAATGACCGATTCCATGTTTTTTCCTAAACTACTTTCCTAGCCTAATAAATGCACCATAAATACAAAATCACTAAGCAAAATCAAAGTACATACTGACTCACCCATGTCCTCTGGTCACTTGAACCATCATACATGATCAAATTAGTGTAATCTGACTGCCATGGTCCCTCCTTTGTTGACTTCTCTCCTAATCTTTAAGCTCTTTGCTTTGCTACGATTTCTGTAAAGGTTGTGGATGCAAATGAGGATGGTTTCCCTCATGGCATGTATGTATAGGCTGTATAACCCTAGCCCACTATGTCAGTCTCCCGCTATCCATTGATCCCTTTTGAGTCATTTTTTCCCTATCCTTATCCCTTTTAGCATTTCTTTCTTTTCGAGAGATTGTCTACACTTTTTCAACATTTTTTCATCCAATCTTTGGAGGGAGCATACCACTCTCGTATCTAGGACAAACTTTGTATCAATTTATCTTATCTTCTTTGAGCCAATGTAATAAACTACATTGTCTCAGAGAGGGGCAAAATGTAGACACCTAAAATTGCCTCATCCTAATTAAATAAATATTTTATTTATTTAACTATTTTATCTTAATCCTTCTATATATAAATAGATTTGTACTTATTTAACTAATTCATTTAGCCTTTTCTAGCCTTTCCCTATTTAAATAAATTTTTTTTAATTTAAATTATCCTTTCCCTAAATTAAATAAATATTTTATTTATTTAATTGGTCCCACTTTATTTATTAATTGAATAGATTTTTATTTATTTAATTAATGTTAGGAAATAATTCTTTAAACCCACATACAAATAATCCATTTCCTACATAACCCATGAGAGAAAATCATGCATACAAGCTTAGGAAATCACCATAATGCAAAGATCAAATAGACAAGCCATAAGATAATACAAGATATATCTTGGGAAAACCCTCATGAGGGAAAAACCCAGCCTCCAAAGAATCCATACTCCATTGTATTAATCAACCATAAAGCAACAAAGAGTTACAATGAATACCTCTGAATCATGAAGCCCTCCAATGCATTCCCATGTGTCCAAACGTGAATCCACACATCTCATGCCATGCTTCACAAATGCAAACCTCCAAAGGACTCAATACAATTATAGCCCAAAACCACTAGACAACCTTAACCACTAATTATGTGCTTGCTTACATAGATCCAAGCTCACACAAAAATAGCTAGTGGTAAAGTAAAACTATGTGCCACAAAAACATGTGCTAACTACCCCTTGACCCCACATTTAATATTGGGTACTAAGTTTTCTATTTTTAAATCTTTCCCCAATATTAAATAAATACAATATAATAATCCCAATGTTACAATACAATGCATCAAGTGGTCTTGAGAATATTCCTAAGGAATCTCTACATGTTACATGTCCATGTGCAACATCAAATGAATAAATATTACATTTCATGTCCATGGGAAACATAATAAATAAATATTATAGTTATAAACATTATTATGTAAGGTGTACAACACCTTATTTTCCCAACATTCTCCCACTTGTTGTATACATTACATAAGGGTCAATCAGTGAAATACATCATCATAGCCATACATGTAACCGCATGAATCTCCAACATGCTCTCACGTTCCAATAAGATACCTGCAATAAAACCAAGTGACCACTATCTCAAGAAAGAACTCCTCTCATCCTCCAACATGCCACCTATGGCAGAAAAGGAACAAGCCAAGGTGAAGATGCACCAATCCATGAACACAAGCATAAAATCTAATGTGATAACAAAGGCTCCAAGCTACTGTCATATAGTAAAAATCCACATGATTGGAAATGACATCCACAACACATGCCAATACATCCAACCATCCATACCTCCTACGTATAACCACCATTAGTAAACTCATTCCAATATCATATCAACCCATAAACTACAATAAGCTCCCTGTATCAAAACCTATAAATGAAGTACGTACATATCCGGGAACTCCCATTGCATGGGCAATACCAAATCTGAAATGAAGCTCAAAGCATACCAAGTCTACCAATAACCGCTCATATCAAGGTGTGATGAGTAAACCAAAACATGAAGTATCAAGAACAATCACAATGATCCACACATGTAACCCACCTGTTGCATACTCTCCCACAATATGTCACCATCCTCCCAAAAAAGAGAGAACACATAGAATCAAACGAGACAACCTATAAACCATAACCTATGCTTATACCAACACCTCAAATAAGAAATGTCGTGTTAAGTATGATCTCCTCTAAAACAGCCCAAAAGAGAAGCTAAAACAACACCCAAACCCCTTGTTCAATCTCTTAGATCAAACCAGCATAAGTATCATGTAATGCTAACATGGATGTAAGCCTCCCATAACCAAGAAAATCAAACTCATAATAGCCATTCCCAATGAAGGAAATTAGCCAACTAAACCATCTCCTAAAATCCTCAAAATGATATCATAATAACAAACCATATTCACAAGGAGATAACCAATGTTATACATCTCTCAGATGAACCCTCTAGAACTAAGCATTTGCATAGCTCAAGATCCAAATATGTAAAACATAAGCATAAACATAATGCACCTGAAAGGAACAATGGACAATACCTCTCAATTAATAAACTGCTAAGTAGACCAAGACTGTGCACTGATAATGCTCATCAAGATATCCAAGTAATCATGACTCAAACTAAGAACAATCTCCTCTCAAGTCCATACTAGGTGAATGCTCCTTGGACTTCTTGCTAAAACAACCAACCATTTGAACACATGTCTCTAATCACAAGAGAATACTAGCATCACCTACATATCAATGTATCCATGAGCACATGTAACCAATAAATCCATGCCAAAATCCAAATGCAACATAGCACCATCATGCAGTACCAAGCAAATCATCATACACTCAATACAAAGAGAACCACCAAGATCAATGTCAAAGCCCAACAACTAAATCAAGAACATAAACATGACAACATGATCTAACCATCTCCTACAAGGAGATAACATGCTCCATATGAACATATCAAATAACTGTAACATACCATAGCTATAAATGTGCATCAAGAGTGTACCATGACATAGCAACAACGATCCTATCAAATAAGGATACTATGTCAAATGAAAGAATAAAACCACACCTCAACCAAGGACTCCTTGAGCCCTAAAAGATGTCCACATCCTCAAATGCCATGAAGTTCACCATCTCCTACTAGTGTACCTGTAAATATGAAAGACCCTCTACAAAAATAGGATCAAGATCTCCTCCAACATCTACACACTAAGAAGATCATTAATCATCCAATGGTGAATACACATCATTGCCAACAACTCCCACTAAACCGTGATACCGAGTCACACATGGCATCATGACAACTATCTCCTACATGAAGAACATCTAGGTCTACACACATACAACTGAAAAATCAATAACATCAAGTGTAACCATAATCTCCAAGCCAAGATGATACATACAACTACCAACAAAACCACCAATTAGGAATCAATCCTACACTACCAATACATCATTGTCAAAAGCTCCCACTGAAAGTATACCCAATGAATAACCAAGCTATCATGACATCGTGATAAACCACATCTACGAGTCCCAAATCCAACTAATATAAACATCATTCATCCTCTCATCCCAAAGAAAACATACCAATGCACAAATGACTACAAACAAGGCCAACTAACAAGTATGGACCACAATGAATCAATCATGTGGTAATAGATAGTCCACGTCGAGTCATCCCACTACAAGTAAATGGGCAACTAATCCACAACCTACATAACTCAAATATCTAATCAATGAAACATGCAAGCTCATCATCACATTAGTAAACTGCAAACTGAGATATCAAAGAGAATAATCCTGCAAACCACATGACTCAAACACCAAATCAACATCCAATCTGATTTTCCAAACATGTCCACAAACAAGCACCATAGTCAAGGAATCAAATAAGCATCAAGGAGATAATCACCAACCTCCTCACATCAAACCAAATCACCACAAACATAACTATCTCATGTCAATGCAAAATATGTACGTGCATACCCATGACACCATAATCATAACCAACATTGTACTTGCACTCAACTATCACCCACATGAAACTCCAAGTCTCAAATCATGTCCAACCATGTCCTCAAACCAATACCAACATGTGTACCTATCACCATCAAAGTCCAACTCTAAAGAACACTTGTAAATCTGTATCAAGGAGCACCAAATCTGATAATCAGCTGTAGCATTATAAATATCTCATAAAAACATGTACTCCCTCAAGGTTTCGCCTCATGACTCATCTGGATGCACTCATACTTACACCCCAAATCTTAAGAACCTACAAGTTATCAACCAAGCACACACCTCTTCATACTCATCAAACTAATAAAATAACAACACCACACTATAGTAGAATGAACGTGCTCTCCAATGCCTATTCGAAATCAAAAATACTATTTTGTATGCAAATGTTATGACAAAAAATGTGTAACAAATAACATATGGCTTCAAGGCTCAAAAAACATGCCAAAATAGAAAAATTAGGGAATCAAACCTATACCAAACTATAGTGCTCAGAATCAGCTTTCCAATGAGTATAAGAAGTCCAAAATCTAACATCCCGAGGGAAAGTTATACTCCATTGAATAAAATCAGCCCATTTCCTTTTATAGAAATAATTTGTGAATTTAAAATTTTCATTTTCCAGAAGTTTTAAAAATAAATATTTTTAGTTGGGGCTCACTGGCTGGACCCCCACACCCAACTCCTATGGTAGTTTATTTAAAAAATTTACATTGCAAATATTTAATGCTGGCAGACTTTTTATCTAAAAATTGTGGTGGTTTAAAAAATTGTTTTACACCCATTGGGCATGGCCACGGTGGTGGGGACCACTGATGGTGGGCTCACATGGCTAGTACCCACCATCAGCAAGTGTCCCAACCATTGGTCAGCGGTAGGACATTGTGGGCCATGTGGGTCTGGAGTGTATTACAGTACCTGCAAGTATCACACAATACCTACCACGGGCTATGACCTACAATGGGGGTTCGTGGGGGGTGGGGTGGGCATGTCCCCCCCACACCCACGTGAAACTTTTTTTTTCAACCTTTTTCTCAAAAGCACCCCAAAAATATTTAAAAAAAAAAATCTATTTGCAGGTTCTAAAATATTTTCCCGACAAGACAATAATGATATCTTTTTTAATTCTCCAACCACGCCACTATGAATTTGACGATCGTTGAGGCCATGCCACTAAAAACTATTTTGCAAATATTTCAATTGCAGCAAAATAGGACAAATTTTATATCAATTTTTGTTTCTTAGCCAGCCTAAATTCAATGGTGAGGTCCGTTTTGTCCCATGAGATTATTTATACAAACTCCCCCCAAAACCCTCATTTAAATGCAATCCAAAGGAAACCCATTTGACCAAATATTTTCCAAACCCCAAATCTACAAACAACCCATCACAACAATAAAGATAAAGCCCTCATATTTGCAATAAAATGACTTGCAAGTGTGTCTCATACCTTGTAATATCCCAATCCTTTCATGCATGTCCATGGCTTTCACTTTGCACCTCTTCCACTCAAGCTAGGGTTATTATCTCAAATCAACCATGAAAGCTCTAATAACACTTGCTAGGAAATAATGCTTTAAACCCACATACAAATAATCCATTTCATGCATAACCCATGAGAGAAAAGTATGCATACAAGCTTTAAAAATCACCATAATAAAAAGATCAAATAAACAAGCCACAAGATAACACAAGATATATCTTGGAAAAACCCAACCTCCAAAAGGATCATACTCCATTGTATTAATCAACCATAAAGTAACAAAGAGTTACAATGAATACGTTTGAATCATCAAGCCCTCCAATGCATTCCCATGTGTCCAAGCATGAATCCACACATTGCATGACATGCTTTACAAATGCAAGCCTCCAAAGGACTAAATACAATGACAGCCCAAAACCACTAGCCAACCTTAATCACTAAACATGTGCTTCTTATATAGACCCAATCTCACATAAAAACAACTAGTGGTAAAGTAAAATCATGTGACAAAACCATGTGCGAACTACCCCTTGATGCCACATTTAATATTGGGTACTAAGTTTTCTCTTTTAAATATCTTTCCCCACTGTCAAATAAATACAATATAATAATCCCAATGTTACAATACAACTCATCAAGTGGTCTCAAGAATATTCCCAAGGAATCTGTAAATGTTACAAGTCTATATGCAACATCAAATGAATAAATATTACATTTCATGTCCATGAAAAACATAATAAATAAATATTATAATTATAAACATTATTATGGAAGGTGTACAACACTTTATTTTCCCAACAATTAATTAATTAGCTTTTTCTCTCCATGACACTTGTCATTCATCTCTTGATTTTATCCTTAACTACCCCCTTCATATTTTATTATTTTTCCTACCTACCCTTTAATCGTAGTTGACCATTCATTCTTTTATGTCTTAATCATATCCCTCCATTTTTTAAAGTGTTCACTATATAAGAGGATACTTTCATCCTTATCAACCCTAATTAATCCAACTATCTAACAACATATGCAATCAAGCCTTCAAGCGATCAAGCGAATTCACAACCACAATCCATTCTTTATTAAACTCTTGTGCACATACAAAATCTAAGAGCAACCATATCAAACAATGGAGATAAGAAACAATAGAGATCAAACCCTACCAAGCATGTGAATGGTATAATCTTTCTATTTTGTTGTGATTTGCATGTTTAAGGTTCTTCATTGGTGTATGGCGGATTCTTGATTGTAGAACTAGGGTTTATTGGTTGGATCTTTTATGGTTTTACAATAATTTAATCTTCTTAATTTTACTGTATACAACTTCAATCCATTTGCTTGTGGTAGAAATTTTGTAGTCATGCAAAAATCGACATGCATTCAATGAAAATTTGTAATGTTGCATAAATTTTATTTTGTTTATTGTGTGGCCAAATCGTCTACACCAATGCATCTATGTGTGGGTTTATGCTAGGCATGCTCTTATTTTTCTCCCCAACTTGTACAAATGTCCTAGGACACAACCTACAAACACTTTCTCTTAAGTGCCTTAAGTGTAAAAAAGTGCCAAATTTTGATAGGTGTTTCTCAAAATTTGTAGAACACACAAAATTTTTGTCTAAACCTAAAAGGTCATCTAAGGAACCTCTAGAATAATCTATCTCACTTTTTCAAGATTCCAAAAAATTTGCACATGGAAGATATTATTTGGTGATGCAAAAATCGTCAAGTGTATTCAATGAAAAGTTGCAATGTTGCATGACTTTTGTTTTTTTCATTGTGGGGTTGAACCATCAATTCCAACAGGTCCAAGTGGGTAGGTTTATGCTAAGAAGTCTCTTTTTCCACTCCCAAACTTACCCAAACGTCCGAAGCCAAACCTTACTGGCACTTTCTCTTAAGTGCATTAAATGCAAAAAACTATCAAACTTTGACAAGTTTTATCTCAAAGTTGGTGGCACATACAAACATTTTTCTAAACCTATAGGGTAATGTGAGGAACCTCTAGAATAACCTCTCTCACTTTTTCAAGAATCCAATCCATTTTCTTGTGGTAGTAATTTTCTAATGATACAAAAATCATTAAGTCCATTCAATAAAAAAATGCAATGTTGCATAATTTTTCTTCTGTCTGTCATGGGGCCAAAATATTAGGGCCAACACATCTAGGTGGGATATTTTATGTTGGGAATGCTCATTTTTTACTCCCCAACTTGTCGAAATGTTTCAAGATACATTATGTCGATGTTTTTTCTTGAGAGGCATAAGTGTGAAGAATTGTTGAACTTTGACGGGGTGTGTCTTGGAGTCAATGGCACATACGAACATTTTATCTAAACCTATAAGGTTTTGTAAGGCCCCTCTATAACAACCTCTCTTAAATTTTGAAGACTCAAAACCATTTGTCCATGGAAAAAGAAATTCTACAACCCCAAAATCTATTAGATGTATGCAATGTGAAGTTTCAAGGTAGCCTAATTTTCATTTTGATCATCATGGGGCCAAACCATCAATACCAACATGTTTGGGTGGGCATGTTTATTCTATGAATAGTTCTATTTTGTACCCCATATCTCTCAAACCTTCCTATCTACACTATTTCGACACTTTCCTTTAAAAGCCCTAAGTGCAAAACAACGTTTTACTTTGACAAACTGTATGTCAGTATTGGTAACACAAGAATATTTTGTCTAAACTTATAGGGTTTCCTAAGGCCCCTCTACAAAAATTTTTGTCAATTTTTTGTAGCCTTAAAAACTATCAGATGCATACAATGTGAAGTTGCAAGGTAGTCTAATTTTTGTTATGTTCATCGTGGGGCTGAATTGTTAGTGAAAAAATGTTTGGGTGGGAATGTGTATGCTAGGAATGGTCTTGTTTCATACCACATCTTTCCCAAAATTTTTAGGCTTGTTACAAGGTGTGCACCATTGCTATCCTTGTGTTGTGTAGCATATCACTCAGGTTTGTGACATGGCTTAACCGCCTCCTAAAGATTCTAGAAGTCTAGTGGTTGTATCGGGCATTAACAAGTCGATCTTTTGGTGCAATTACAACCACACTTGTAACAAGTGGTATTAGAGATTGGTCACAAGTTCAAACCCCTCGCTTGCACTAGGGGGGATTATTGCAAGGTGTTTTCTCTTGGTCTCCTTGTCATGTGCAGTGCAACACTCGAGTTTGTGACAAAGCTTAACTGCCTATTGTGGATTCTATAAGTCTAGTGGTTGTATCAGACATTAATAGGTCGATCTTTTGGTGCAATGGCAACCACACATGTAACAAGGCCATCATATGCTAATAGTTTCCCTTAAGTACCTTAAGTGCCATAAGTGCAAAAAGTTATCAAACTTTGACGAGCTATATTTTGGAGTCAATGACACATACGAATGTTCTATTTGAGCCTATAGGTGCATGTAGAGTTGGAGTATAGTAATTGCTCTCAATTTTCAAGCTCTCTAACTCATTTCAAATTTACAAAAATGTCTCTAAAGTTGAAAAGAGCATCAAATGCAATAAGTAACAAGTTGTTGAGAATCATATTTTTCATTCTTTATGTTGTGGGGCTAAAATAACTACATGAACATGTAGGTATGTATGGATAAACACTAAGGGAGGCCTTGTTTTATGTTGTATCTATCCTGATCATTGTGAGCTCCACTATTATTACTATTGTAATGTGATAATGGATTGCTATGTAGATTAGGACAACTATAAATAAATGTACAAGTACACTTATGTATCTAAAATTTAATTACCTCGAATTTATTTTCTTGTGATGACAAGGAATGCAAGATTAAAAAATGCTTCAATTTTTTTATTATTATTATTTCTTTATTTCTAGATTCTATTGTGTATGATTTTGTATTGCTTCAACTTTGCTAAATGAAATGAGCATTGAATGAGAGGAATGTATTGAAGTATATGCATATAGAGATGTGTAGAGGCTAGAGGAATGAGCCTCTTACATGAGATTTCGCCTTTTGTATATATGAATTGTATCAAGAAGTTTCCTTGGAATAGTCACAAAACTAACTGGAAAATGGTATAGGTACATACAAATTTCACCATTGCATTTTACACCAATTCGTGAAGTTCGTGTGATTCTTAAAATGATAATTTATTTTAATGTATGTAACACTCACAAATTTACATGAAAATCAAATATTAAGACATAAAATAATTATCATGGCTTATCCCATATGAATAAATGAACCCTACATGATGTAATCATATAAGTTTATTATTTTCCTTTCCCTCTACATGGCAACCTATAAAAGAAGGAAAAAATGCAATAAATAGCATGTATCATAAATGAGAATTAGGGATAGCATAGGATCTTGCTTAATTATATAGAAAATAGGAACAACTAGGAAATGAGAAGGATGCAAAAAAAATCACTTTCTCAAAAGTGATAATGGTGTGTCAAACTTAATGGTCATGCGATGACAAGGCACATGGAGTATGTGGCATGCCATATGGTATTGATCAACGTGATCATAGTGGAATGTCTCTATCACACCAATCATTATCTAAGCACTCACATAAGAATGGTTTTCATTATATGCAAGAATAATTATTATTATGCTCGTCACCACACATAAAGGAAGGCAAATCAATTGAATCTATGACCTAAGTACAAATCCTTTACTTTGAAGAAGATCTTTCTCAAGACCACCTTCTTAAAGTTTCTATGGTAGTCACAAAAGATATATTCCATCTAAGCAACAATGACAACCCACTTTCCTTAAGTAATCTTCTTCCATCCTCTAGAGTCATATGACAAAAATAAAACACAATATCTATTTAACAATTTTAGTTCTATTGTTATCATTTTTAATGAGCGTACAACTATCTTACATTCATTAGGATTATCCTAATGAAGTTATGATAGTTTCAATAAAGTTATGACTGATGTACATTCATTATAACTACCCTAATAAAGCAATGACAATCCTAATGAAGCTATGATTGTCCTCAGAAAGTTATGAAAGTCCTGCTGAAGTTATAGTCTATCTTAACAAGGTAATGACAATTATAGTGAAACTATGACAATCCTAACAAACATATGAAAGTAATAATGAAGTTAAGACTATCCTCATACAGTTATGACTATCCTAATGAACCTATCACTACCCTGAGAATGTAATATACAATCCTAATGAACCTATGAATGTCCTAAGAAAGTTATGACAATCCTAACAATGAAGCAAAGATAATCCTAATGAAGCTATGACAATCTTATAATTTTATGAACTAATCTTTGCATGTCTTATTTGTGCATACATGTAGAAATCATCATGCTAAGGAAACAACCAAATAATATGAAACTAGATGAGTGTGATAGATCCATCGTGGATGCTAGTAGAAAAGTAGAATGTATGGGGGAAAGGTAAGATGCCCCCATGTACAAGGAAGGTAAGGTGATGTAAGAGTGTACTATTAAGGAGGTGAATCATGATGTCTTGATATAAAGGTATAAAAGTGATAGAAAAATATGTAAGGGGAAGGCATTATACATTTCATGTAGGTATAAATTCTAAAGGCATTAAAAGATGAGCTCCCTAGTTGGGGGAGTGCATGATACAAACTAATGAAAGGATATGGAAATGAAAGCTTGGTGTAGAGTATGCCACTCTCAAATGTAAAGTTATTGGAATGGAATCTCAATGTATAGTGATATATAAAATGATGTGCCTAAAGTGAGGCTAACTCTAAAAGTATGATACAGTAAGTTAGGATGACAATGTGATCTCTACAAGTGATATAGTGAATTAGACCTTAGAGTGGCTCTAAAAGATATTTTGTTTAGGACTAATGCATAATAAACATATAAAAATATACAATCAAAAGAAAATAGGTAGTGATCAAGGACTAATGAGAAAGCATGGAAATTGGCACACAATGGGAAGATCAAAGTTGAAATTGGAATGAAACATTGAAAGTTGAAGGAGCTAAAAATCATCAATAAATAAGAGTAAAGGGTAAGACAACCCAAAGTAAAGTTTAAAGGTAAATAATTCACCTAGGCTTAAAGAGGATGTAAATAAGCAACATAGGTGAAAATTTATTAAGAAAGGAAAAAGCTAAAGAATAAAATATCTCTTAGAACATCCCTTATCCATTCCTGAACTTGTAATAGGGTAAATTTAGTCAAATTCCACTTGTAACGTCCACTTGTAATGTTCTCTTTAATACCAATTGTAATATACCCTTTTGGGATTGCCCTAAATCTTTCCCTTGTAAATATAACAGTCTCCTAATTTTCACCCTTATTATTTCTAATATTAGATATTGATCCATTGACTTTCTTGTCTTCTTTGATCTTATGGATGGTTCCTCCAATCCCCCCTTCTGAATTGAATTAATCTCTTCTATATATATTCATTTGTGGAAAGTCACACCTCTTCATAAGAAATGAATCATCACTCTTCATTGTTGCCATTTGAAAATAATAAATTATTCTTCAAATTGATCTCCTTGGATGTCCCCCTCAAATGAGACTTTCTCCTTTTTATATCCTCCAATGTGAGGGAGAGGTCACACCTCTTCATCATGTATGCCCCTTTGGCAAGAGACACACCCTTTCCACCATTAGCACCCTTTAAAGAGTGCAACTCTTCATTATTTTTACCTTTTGAAAGGAACACAACCTTTCACATTCAGATCTACACTTCTTATTTAAATCAGATCTGCACTTTTGATTCCCCAAATTATCCCCTCAAATGAGGTTCTCTTCTCCCTTTTATATCTCATGTTTAAGGGAGTCACAACTTTTCATTTCATGTCCTTGACCATTCATTAACTTAATTAAAATTTAATTATATTTAATTGTATACTTTTATATTTTAATTTTAATTTTATTATTATCATTTATCATTAAATTATATTCCAAAGTGGGGACATTACAACCCGCCCCACTCAACATTGCTTGTCCTCAAGCAATGATCAATTTAACTAATTTTTTCCAACGCAAGGATTCCTAACTAACCCTTGAAGATTTGTAATCTTAAGACAAGTTCTCTATCATCGACTGTATTTGTAAGAACTATATTTGGTTGTTTCCTTGAGACAACGAAGGTGAAATCCTCATTCATTGAGAAGAGGGTTAAAAGCATGACACACATGTAAGGCCTTAATTGAAATATTATTTCCTAAATAAACTCATCTTTCTAGGACAAAAAAAAAATAGAATGCACAATGATAGAAATCAGTAATCTTAAATATTCATGTAGTAGTTATACCCAACATGGAGTATGCACATAAAACACAGAACATACACATGAAAACACGAAGTAGAAACATGGATTATCTATTCAGATACAAGAATACACATGTAGATATATTTTACTTGGTCCACAAGAAGCAAGAACATCCAAATAGGACCAGATCCATCTGTTGGTCCAATCAATCTGCATTATACCCACAAGAGGCAAGAGCATCCAACCAAGACTAGAACCATCTCTCAAAGTAATCAATTCACAAGAGGTCGAAGCATCAACTAGGACCAGAATCATCTCTCGGAGTAACCAATCCACAAGAGGTAGGAGCATCCAACAAGGACCAAAACCATCTCTTGGGCCAATTCATTTTATCCACAAGAGGTAGGAGCATCCAAACAAGACCAGAACCATCTCTTGGGCCAACTAAGTTTATCCACAAGAGGCAAGAGTGTCCAACCAAGACCAAAACCATCTCTTGGGCCAATTCGATGTATCCACAAGAGGTAGGAGTGTCCAACCAAGACCAAAACCATCTCTTGGGACAATTCACTTTATCCACAAGAGGCAGGAGCATCCAACCAAGACCAAAACCATCTCTTGGGGTAATCATTATTCCATAATTCACAATAAATCTCTTCCACAAATCTGCCATAAAGTCTTCCATAATATAATCATAAGATTGTCATAAAATATCCACAATCTCTTCTCAAATGTCTGTTACCAACTCTTCATATACTTCACCTTAGATCTCCATAATATTCTCTCTTTATCTAGTGTATATATTATATACTTTATTGTTTTCTTTGCACAATACACGTCTATTTAACAATCTCTCATATTGTCTTGCCATTGTCATTTAGTTGTTGCCATATTTTTGGACAGAGTTAATACATCCCTTCTCATTGATTAGAACACATAAAAAATTTATCCTTACCCTATAGGTTGGCAAGATCATGCTCTGATACCAATTGTAATGTCCCCTTTTGGGATTGCCCTGAATCTTTCCCTTGTAAATATCAAAGTCTCCTAATTTTCACCCTTATTAATTCTTATATTAGATATTGATCCATTGAATTTATCGTCTTCTTTGATCTTATGAATGTTTCCTCCAATCTCCCCTTCTCAATTCAATTAATCTCTTCTTTATATCTTCATTTGTGGGAAGTCACACTTCTTTGTAAGAAATGAATCATCACTCTTCATTATTGCCCTTTGAGAATAATACATTATTCTTCAAATTGATCTCCCTTGGATGTCCTTCTCAAATGAGACTTTCTCATTTTTATATCCTCCAATGTGAGGGAGAGGTCACAACTCTTCATCATGTATTCCCCATTGGAAAGAGACACACTCTTTCCACCATTAGCACCCTTTGAAAGAGTGCAACTCTTCATTATTTCTGCCTTTTGAAAGGAACACAACCTTTCACATTCAAATATGCACTTCTTATTTATATCAGATCTGCACTTCTAATTCCCCAAAATTATCCCCTCAAATGAAGTTCTCTTCTCCCTTTTATATCTCATGTTTGAAGGAGTCACAACTTTTCATTTCATGTTTTTGACCATTCATTAACTTAATTAAAATTTAATTATATTTAATTGTATACTTTAATATTTTTATTTTTTATTTTATTATTATCATTTATCATCAAATTGTATTTCAAAATGGGAACACTATACAAATGGGAGAATGGTAAGCATAGAATATGATGTGCAAATGAAAATAAAATAAAGCATAAGCAAGAGGCCAAAGTACAAACCAAAAACACGAGTATGCAATATATAACGGAGCTCATGAACTAGCAAACCAAATTTGGGAGGTTCAATTTTTTTCTATAAATAGTCATTATTATTATCAATTCATCCTATACATCATGGCCATCCCTATGCAAACCTCACTCAATCAATTCATGCTTCTTCATTTTCCTTGCCTATTTTTTTAGTTTATATCTTTTATGTTTGCATTATACTAATGTTTGGTTCCATTATATTGCCAAATGCTTGTGATCTCAAATTCATCCATAATATATCTAACAAGAACTTCAAAAACTCACATGGTTGTGCTACCAATATTGCTTAAAGTAAAGGGGGCTTCCCCTTTAAAGAAGCCTAGGATATTTGTAACAATTTTACAGTTACTAGCAATCAACTTTGTGTAATTATACATTTACTCAATTAATCATTTGTAGTGCAAATATGGATAGAAATAGTAAAAAAATATTTGTATTAACCAAAATTCCATAAAGCCATACAACATTATATTTTGATAAAAGTATAAAATATATCCAATAAAATCATATAGGCTTGCAAAAAAGTCATATTTGACATAACATGTCACATATCCATAATACAAAACATATGTTCAAAAATGTCATATTGGCATACAATAAAGGACCTTAATGTAGTCATTTCTCACTAAGGGAAGGAAATAGATCATGAGCCACCTTTGGTTGTCCAGTGGATGGAGATGCATATGTTGCTAGTGTGTTTCAAGTGCAATCACTTGTCCTCCTTTCAAGACTTTTCTATACCTCTATCTAATACAATAAATATATATAGAAACTGAATTATAGAGTGACATAACAAAATAATAACTTATTGCATACAAATAATGATGATGTTCATCCACAATGAGGGCACATTCATGATCTAGATTCACAAGCCCTTGTAGCAAGCATCATGATATAAATTAAACTACATATGAGTATCATTAAATTTTTCATTAATAGGTCGATAAAAGAACAAATATAATGTGAAATTTACTATGTTTCATACCTCTGTCAAAGTAGCAAAACTTGTAACTACTTTAGCAACACCATGATTAAATGTGGCACAAACATCAAGAGGAGTATTTGATGTCAATAGCAAAATATGAAACAACAAATTTTGTTCAATTATCAAAACTACCTAATATTATTTTACAACACCATTAATGAATAAAGGTTACTTGGGCGAAAGTTTATCAACAACCACCACTACGAGGTGTTAATGTCGAAGGCCCAACATCAAACTATTTGGCATCCAAAGTGAATTATGAGAAAACCATCCATATAAGGTTCAACTATTCACATGTAATAACTATATTTCTTTGTTGGTTACATACTTGTGGACTTAATGACATCATGAAATATGGGGTTGGAGGAACACTGCAAGTAGTGTGAACACTTTGACCTTGAAATTTCATCATAATCATTCTACTAATTTAAGAAGGCATCCAACAAGATGAGTAATAAACATGTGAAGCCAAGAATATGTGATTCATGATGAATCTTGTCAGCTAAAAGACAAAAAAATGTTTTCCCAAGTATATAGTTTAATTTTCATTTTATTAAGGAAACACTTGCACATCTCAGAAAGAGGACACCTAAGCCAAAGGGGGTGCTCATGTAACAAGAAATTTGCCCATTTTTTATTTGTTTCCATTCTATAGGAATTTAAGGAGGAATATTATCTATTTGTGTCATGAGAAATTTAATGTTATGATGAGCTAACTTAGACCTTGAAATTAAGAAATAAAAGTTAAGGGCATCCATAGCATTCATAATCTCCTCTTCAAAATTTTGAAGAAAAACATGCTATCATTAGCAAAATGAGAATTAATAACCACAACATTATTAGGGATAAATGAATAGTTCAGCATTGACATCTTTAAACAATATTTCAACATGTTTACATAACTTGGGGCCAAAACCCAACCATTGCAACATCTTGAGAATAAAGCTCCAATATGTTACATCATAAGCTTTATCGAAATCCAAAATAACTAGGAGAGCATTTTGGCCTAATTGTTGAGTCCATTCTATTGTTTCTCATGCAAGAATAAGGTTATCAAGAATAAATCTCCCTATAAGGAACCCTATTTGCTCTGTTCTGACAATTCCTTTTGTCGCAGGTTTAAATTTTGCAACAATTGCTTTAGCAATAATTTTGTAAGAGGTATTAAGGAAGGTAATAGGATGCCAATTTGCAATCATGTCCTCATTTTTTCCTTTAGGAATTAGTTTTATGATGCCCCTATTAATATCCGTATACACATAAAAATGACTACGAGCAATTAAATAAATATTTTATATTTATTTAATAACTATTCTTCTATTAAATAGCTAATTTGAAAAGATTAATTTATTTAATTCATTTCATGTCCTTCTATTAATTAATTTAATTGAAACATTTTATTAATTAATTCATTTATCCTTTTCCTCCAATCAATTAATTACATATCTAATATTTAATTATTCCTCTAATCAATTAAATATCTAATATTTAATGGTTATTCTTCTATCCTATAGTCTTAAATATTAAATAATTTCTAAATTATTTAATTTTATTTCCAACTCATCCTTCCATCTCCACTTCATCTTTCCTTTGCCAACTCATCCATCATGTGGCTAATTTAATTCAATAAAATTAATTAAATAAAACATTTATTAGCCACTTATCTCCAACTTCCAAAATGAATGAAATATTGTGTGGGTACACATATTTCTTAACCTTCTTCTATATCCTCTATAAAATCCCTATATCTTAGGAAGGACTTGAGTCCACTTGTCCTCTCATGCCTAAATCTTCTCCAACCATCCCTAGATTCCCTCAATTAGCAACTCAGTCAAGATGAGATGAGTGACACTTGTCTTCTCCTTCCCCTTTCTCTCAACCTTCACCTTTGCTCACAACCATCCAAATTTGCAGATCTGATCATGACCGTTGATCCAGGACACATTATCTTATCCTCTCAAAGTCTATAAATGTGGGAGTTTGAGTTGAGAAAGAGTTAGTCTTCAAGTTAACAATTTGAGTAAACTTATGCATCCGTGAGTTTTTATCTTGAAGCAATTTAGCAATTTAGCATTTTCTCATTTAGCATAATCAATTAGCTTTAAATCATTTACATTGCATATCATAGTATCAGTTAACTATCAGCTATCAGTCCATTCTTCATATCCCATCTTGGAAGCTATTAATGCTTGTTTGAGAGCACATTATCTACAACCAAGAACAATGGAGTTAGGATACAATGAGACTTAAATCATGAAGGTAAAAATAGTGCTTTTAATTTTATATCAATTTCATGTAGTTTCATTCGTTGAGTTTGGATTTCCTGTATCATTTCCTTTGTATTTTGTGAAACTAACATGTTGCAAGTAGTATTCTGATGATGAAATTCAAGTTGACACATTTTGTTTTGGCGCCCATTGTGGGGCTGGAGCCTCGCATATATCTTTCTAATATCCTGTCTAGTTCTCACAAACATAAATTTAATGCATTTGTAATCCATATTCATGCCTGTGTGAGTTTTGACAACGCTTTTGTTTCTTAGATTAGCACTTTTGTCTCATAGGTTAGCACATTTGGCAAAAAGGTTAGCGCTTTTATTGGCAAATCAACGCATTTGATTCTTAGATTAACACTTTTGTCTCTGAGATTAACACATTTGTCATTTTGGTTAGCACTTTTGTCAATGAATTCTTGCATTTAAGTCCGCAGAGCAGCGCTTTTGTATCGCAGGTTCACGCTTTTGTCCGCTAGGTCAGTGCTTTTGAGGTGGAAGACAATGCATTTGTTAGGATAGCACTTTTATTTGCAACTAATAAACTTTTTCTACAGGTCCGAATGTCCAAGAACTGGAAATTTGAAACTACTAACATATCTATGTGCAGGATTGTTTTTAAGAAAATTTCGTGCATTTTCTCATGTAGTTAAATTAAGAGTTTTATTTTGGAAAGTAACACATCATATCTTGCTCATTTAGCTTAACTAAGGGATAAATCGACAACATGCAACTTGCATTTTGAGTGACTTCTTTAAAGTAGTTACACATAGATTGAAGAGGGCTAAAATAAACTTGTGTTTTCCATTCTTGATGAAGTAGTAGGTAAGTATACTCTCACCCTCATACAGTGATTAGAAAACTAGACCTACTCTCTTTTGTGTGTAACCTTTAGAGGGCCTGCCTTCCCGAGTTGCCTTGAGGGGAATGGCCCAAAGTGGAAATAGGCTAATACTGAGTCCTTTTGATCCACTCTAAATAAATCGTGTTTGTGACGAAAGTCACAAGCAACATGTGCTGATAAGTTCATACCGACACTATATTTCTCCATAAACCCTATGGAGCGTAACCTCTATAGGATGGGAACCTTATGTATTTACAGAGCTAAAAGTGTTGCATGTATGGCCACATGACTAGAAGCCTTTACTAAAAACCACTTGTACTAGTTGCCAAAATCCTTCTAATTGTTGGTGTAGGAGGTCGTACCTCTGAAGTGACTCACACACATATGATTTGTAGTAGAGATATAAAGTTTTCCATGGGGAGTTTTCATGGAAACTGGTGCTTGGTTTCCTCAGAGAAGTGGGTGTTGAGGGTGGAGCCAGTAGGCTCAAGCATCTAAATATCTACTTTGAATAGTGTAGCCTCAAGGGAAACCCCATGTGAGATTCAACAATTATTGTCTCAGCTTGCCATAGGAATTTTACTTGCTTGTGCATTTTGTTTTTCAAACATTGTGTTTTCTATGTCTATAACATGCTCAGAATGGTAAAAAATTAAAGAAAATCATCATCTAAAAATGAGCAAAAATCCAACAACTTGTTGGAAAAATTTAAAAAAATCCTTGAAACATAGTTAGAGCAGTGCTTTCAAGCAACAAAATAGCACATTTGTCCCATAAGTTAGCACTTTTGACCAAAAAGTTAGCACAAATTGTAATGCCCCGCTAGGAAACCCCGAAGGGATTAAGCCATAACACAAATAGAGTGCAATAATTTTTTTAAAAAAAAGTTAAACACAACACAATGATACAATGAGATATCAAATTTCAAATTACACAGCGGAAGACAACAACGAACGCCTTAAGAGTTTCCCAACGTGATTACTTAATTACACATTTCACTTAACACTCACAATTAATCCAATAAGCTGATTATCTTATAACGAGATAATTCTTAATCAAGGATAATTTCTTTCAGAAGATGGAAATATAAATCACAAGCAAAGATTCATCCACTGAGATCTATTCATAATCTTCATTCAAGCTTTTCATTAAAATAAAAGCCATGCATCTAATATTCTAACACACAAGAATTTTATCATAAACATATGAGATCTTCCATGCACACTTAATTTCCTTAATAATGATTGAACATAATCCATTATCCTGAGCTACATTCTTTCATATTCCAATTTACTGCATTTAAGAAAGGACTGCATATAAGCATTTTTAAAGTATAATCCATCTTATCCACTTATACATTCTAACATAAGCTATTCATACATGATAAGTTGAATAAGGGAAACATAAGAGAATAACATCACATAACACCAAGATGATCTCGGAGTTCACCCCTAAAGGGCTACATCTCCAGGTCTACTCAACTGCAAGACCCCTCTGATAATTAATAAAATTAAGAATACATGAAGTTACACCATTTACAATCTTGCCATCAAGGCGAAACATAAACAATATATAAGAGACCACATTGGTCAATAATACATGAACGATCCTTAAAAAGGACAGGATCTAGCTGATCATAATCAAAGCTAATACAAAGGTCCAGGAGAGCATCCACAAAACTGAGTCATCACTACCCAAGGTCTAACCTGAAACCAAGTACTCACAAGGGCATAGACAATAGGACGACCCACAAACGTGCTCCTAATAGGACAATATGACAACACACTAGTGAATGTAGGGACAAGTGTCATCACACAACCTGGTATGGTTACCATGGCAGGTCTTCATAGGTTCTGGCCCCATACATTGGTTACCTTGGCAACCTAATCTGAGCCTCCGGCCCATCCAAGCCTCATGTGGACCCACACATCCTTTTGTGAAGACAAGGATGATGGTTTGCCATTTCAAGCCTTCTCACAACATGTCAAGTCTATGTTAGCACTCGTCCCATGTGTGAGGCACAATTATCTTACTTAGAGATTACATTCTAATCTAATGTTAGGTTATCACTTATTAGACTCACTCTTGAAGGGTTACCCAGCAACCACTTTGGGCACGACCCCCAATCGAAAACCACTTTCCCATACGACACTAGACTAAACTCGGACGAACTCAAAAACCAAGGAATACACATGGTCAGACGAACGAAGTTCAAGAAGGAGGGAACAACCATATGGTCAAACACGACTCAAAAGTGGTACACTTACTGACAGTACTCTAACTAGAGACCTGACAAACTATGGTCAACCATGAATCAACATTCGACACCCACATAAAGGATATGACCAACTACGACACCACCACAATACAATAGTCAACTCAGGATAGAGGACTGAAACAGGTACCCAAATCAACCGTACGACCAGGTCCAATCAAACAAAGCACGACTTGCCATTACTTAAGCAAAAGCGAATACATAAATTAAACTCGCAAAGGCAATAACTGGAAAAGACAATATTTCCCATATTGGTTTAAACATAAAAGTTGATCCAATTCTCTAATTGATCTAAGTTTTCAAAAAAAAACATTGACAGAAAAACCACCGTTATCAGGTGAGTACAATACCACAATCTCAATGGTCCATTCACCTATGTCTCAAAACAAAGGAAGATTATAACTATACCATTTATTTTACAAATTGAAATTACCATTAACTCACCAACATTCCAAATAATACATTATTAATTTCCAATAGTATATCGTTTAAATGATCAAAATATCCAATGATAAAATATTTCATTTACTTCTCAATTACTCAAATGATATGTTCTTGAATAAAATATTATTTAACATAATCAATTAGTAAATATATCATATTTCAACAATTTTTCAATAAAATAATATTCTATTTTTTTTAAAAACAATACTTCCTCAATTAGACAAATACCCAAATTAACTATTAATTAAGGTATATATTTATTAATCCAAGATTAATAAAATATAACCAATTAATATTTAATTGCGAAATTAGCAATCCTAGAATTTAATTAGAAAAAGTGTGTTAATCATAAAATCAAATTTGAATATTAATTAACGTATATATTCCATTATACAATTAATTAATATCAAATTAATCATGAATTATAATTTATGCCACATTAATCATAATTAAAAACTTAATTAAAAATTAACATTAAATAATATTAAAATATTATATATATATTTTTTTGAATAAAAAAATACATAAAAAATTTATTTTTTTAAAAACTAAAAAAAATAGCATTAATATAGGGGAGGGTACCCACGTGGACCCCCACGCGGGCCCCTCCCTTGGGAGCTCATGCTGCTTCCCAATGGGAGCACGCAGCCCCCATGGGAGTGCTGCTATTCCCAAAGGGAGCACGCAGCCCCCATGGGAAGTGCTGCTGCCCAAAGGGACACACAGCACCCCTCCACGTGGTGGGGAACTCTCCCACGTGGTTGGGGTTTCAACATTTTTTTATTTTTTTTTCATTTTTTTTTTTAATTGATTACTGTGTAAAACACAGTCTAAAAAAAAACCAGTCTCCCAGAGACTAAAAGAATTACTTTTTTTTTTAAAATTTATTTACTTTGAATAAAAAACACAGTTAGTCTCCTAGAGACTTAAAACAAACAATTCTTTTTAATTTTTAAAACAACACAAAAATTTCCAGAATATGAGAAGTTTTCAAAATTGAAAAGATAATCCTTTTGGGCATAAGAAAGCTCATTTTCCATGCAAGGATACAAACAATAAACCAATACCAACTAATTCCACAATGATTCATAACCTTGAGGCAATCAATGGAGAAATTAAAACCAAATAGCATGAAGAACATCCAATGCCATTTTTTTTTAAAATTTAAACAATAACTAACTGCTAACCAGAATTCCTACCTCAGTAAGCATTCTTGGAAAAGATCTGATGAAGAGCCCCAACCTACAGCTCAAGAAATCCTTCTCCTTCCAAAATCCCAAAATCTTTCCTCCAGAATATTTTCCTCCAAAAAAATTCCATCCCCAATATTTTCCAAAAGTCTAGGTTAAATGGGAGAAGTTTGACCAAAAATCTCATTTTTGGATTTAAAATTTTTATTTAAAATAAATCACAAAAATCTTTATTTTCCAACTATATCAACAAATTAAATTGCTTTTCAATTCAAAATTGCTTTTTTTTCAAATAACTGAATTTTAACCTTTCTATTACCAAAATGCCAAGAAGATAAAATTAATTCTATTTCAATTAAATTTAAATCTTTCCTGTCATAGGCATAAACATAATACATTTAATATTAAAATTAACCATCTAATTGAACTTGTTCCCAATTTAAAATTGAGCAATTCAAATTAACGACAATCGCATAAAGAAACCATGTTTAATCTAGTCCATTAATCTTAATGCACAAACATATATTTAATCAAATTAAATACTAGGGACTAAATTACTCAATTTAACCATACACACCAAACATGCAAACCAAGAAAGTCAATTGGATAGACGACCCGCAAACCCAACCAAAGGGAATACTGACGACGACTGACAACACTCACTTGAGCATGACTATGGTCAACTAGGGTCTTACGACCACCTAATCCAACTCTAAGGATTAAAGAGGTACACTCAAACCTGCAAATCCAGGTGAAGACAAACCTCACACTCATGCGGCGTGGTACCTGAAATCTCCAGCAACCAAGAGTCATACATGCATACATATATAAACTTAATGAAAGCGTTAGGTCGATATTAATACCATGAAATAGGAACACTAAGCAACTTGCATACAACTAGTGTGAAAACCACATTAACAGATATGCACTAAATCAACACATCTGACTATAATCATTATATTATGATAAACTAACCAAGATTAAACCGAGATTAGAAATTGATTAGGGCAGGGGTACTACATTCGTCCCCCCTAGGTTCTGATTTACTCCTGGAAGTCGTAAGGCTAGATGGAGAACATGTCATACGCATAAGCCCTGAAACTCATTCAACAAAGATCAAATTGCACATAGAAATCTTTCCATAATCAAATGAAATATTATTGCAAAATCCTTTACAAATGCCATTATCCATTGGCAAGATACATCTAAATCCGTACATTTCTTAAAATATTCTAGGAATTATCAATAATCATAGGAGAGATACAAGAACTTTCTTCCTTTCATTACACCAAATTAAAGCATTACAAAGAGGTAAACAACAATTACCATACTCATCTACCGGATATGACAAGAAAACATGCCATCATGATCAATTTCTTTTACCAATCCATCTTTATCATAAAAATTTACCGCATAGAACTAGCTTCAAAATTGAAATTCTACAACCAAGTTAACTTTCATGAATTAAGAGCAACACAAATAACTCAATTGTTTACACTTGCCAGGCATATAAAAACCTTTCCAAAGACTATGTCCCATAACATAGTGACAAGTTAACACAATTTACTCCATGATACAAATAATAACCATCCACAAACTGGAAAGCATAACTCAAAAGGCCACATGTGAGCATGTCTAATGCTCGGTCAAAGATAACATGCATGATCAACATCTCTATGCCTAATCTCAGAACAACAATATGATCATAAAAATCCAATATCTCACTCAAAGGCTCGCTGGTGCTAGGCACACCATAGCGGTGCTACCTTCCATACAAGACCTTTATGAACATCCCTTGTTGAGCAAGGTGGTTAGCCTCCAAGAGATAGTCACCACACATAGGTAGGTAGTGGATCCTAGCTGCATCATAGCCTCACATACCCCCATCCTCAAGGTTCCCTATGTCTACTTCCTCGTACACACTCTACCAAGACCGTCTCATACATCCTTGAAGAGGAATATCACATTTCAACAAAAGACCAGCATCTGAAAAAAATAAGGATAAACCAGTTTAGCCACCAAAGTACAGATGAATAAAGATAATAAATCATCAATTTCAACAGTAAGGCAAGAAAATAATTCGAAATTTGCAACACCAAATCAAGAATGCAAAAGATCACAAGATCGTGGCTAAACCTTCAAAGTCAAAGTAAAATAAATTGTTGGGCCCCAAAGAAGTAATAAGAATATCACAACTGCACATAACATCACTGTGTGACTAGCATCTAGCCACCAACGAGGAAGGAAGGAACAAATGTCCAGCTATTGTATTAGCTCATCATGTGGTGCGACATAGTCACACTACCCACATGGCATGGCGGTGTGCACCTCGACATCACCCTACATCACGTCACCACGTGGCATGGCAATACCCCTAGCGGAGAAGACAAGCAATGGACGTATCCTGCATGGTAGTGTACCTCGCGAAAACAAGCACACACAAGTCATGTCCCGCATAGCGACGTATCTAGAAGGATACTCATCGTAGCCAGAGGTATACATGACTAGGGTCCACCCACATGCCCACCAACACGTACTAAATGGTAGCACATGTGGATAAACCTACCTTTCATGAAGACAAGGTAAAGGATCCTGTAAAATACACCATCACTATGCTCAAGAATCACCATCGAAATGCTCAAATAAAGGAAAGGAATAGGTTGCCACACATAAACCTATAAATAGATTCATCAAAAGGGAAAGTATTGAGTACACCTTTGATACAATTTTATAGTATAACTATATCATTCCTCGAAATAGAGAAGCTAAAGTCGCTTCGCGCTGACATTACTCGTATGCCAAACCATACTATTCAAGGAATGGTGACTTCTAATACTACCCCTTAACATACTGAATTACCCACAACCCGAGGTATGGTACTCAGTAGGGAAACAAATAAGCAACATCACATAAACAGTATGGTTTTCCATACTCATAAGCAACATATCCTCCATGGTTGATTACTTCACCAACCCATGGGCACATATAATAAGCACTGGTTTTTTACAATACACACGAATATACCAATACTAGTTTAGGCACATTTATAGGGAGTACTTTTCAGTACGCTATCATTTACTCAAGGAAGGTTTAATTATGCTTCCCACATGATTAACTGAATCAAGTTTACTCTAGATACAAGTACCGAAATTATTAACAATTCACAATTACATAAGGAAATATCATCATTCCTATATCTTTCTCGAATTTCACTAAGCACTCAGATTCACATTACTAACTATGCAACTTTCTTTCTAAACCTTAAGACTTTCATATTTCCATAAGAAGCCCAAATGCAAACATACAATTTCATATGCGTCATAAACATTCTATTTAAATCAATGCATTCTTTAATACCATTTCTAAAAATCTAATACTCTAGGCAAAGAGAAGGGAAAGAGAGTTTGATAGTCAAACCGTTTCCTACAATGACACAAGATCAACAAGATCACACTATATACTAAAATTATCACTATAAGCCTATCATTTCAATTGCACGGTTATCATTTAACTACCACTTAAGAAGGATGTCAAACAACCTAACATGACTTTTACAATTATTATGGTTGCAACATAATGTTCTAGTTTTCCAAACAACAGAGTTCAACACAGGCAATCTTTTTGATAATACCAAACCTCTTGAGAACACCCACTATTTTAATACCATACAGACACATATCATAATTTGCAACCTATCATTGAAAATCAAAATATGATAAGAAGGTGAGCGAGGAGCTATCAACAAAATAATACATATTAATGCATGCACATCAAACATGCTTTTCATTCGCACTTTGTAAACATAGTAATGCAATTACATACCTCCAAAAGCTAGTTCAATGGAGCATCGCTGAAATAGTTCCTCAATCAATTGGTTTAATGAAACACATAAAACAATCTTTCATGGAACACATTAATACACTTTCGCAGCTACTATAGCATGTTCCCTTTAATACCTCTTTTACCAACAAAGCAATTTCACATAACAACTATCCGCATATTAATGCATATTTCTTAAGATAGAATTTAATTATGCTACTTCTACCAAACACAAGGAGAATTCCTTAAATGTAAACATACAATTTTCTCCCAATAACTAATATGAGCTTTTAAACCCATAGCCCCTTTATTATCTAAACACACAGAAGCGTCATAGGGTTCATACAAGGGTTCAAGAAGTCACAACCTTTCTTTTGCAAAAAGGAAAACTCAAATCTAAGATAATTACACACATCCCAAATATCTTAATTTCTAGGAAGAGAGAGAGAGGAATGGTCATAATCATTCAATTTGCTTACAAAATAAGAATTCAACATCTACCATACTAGTCCTTCAAGTGGACAACACTAAGCTAGATCATAATCTTAAACAAGCACAATTCGCACTTTCAGACTCCAAACAAGCACTAACCAACCCAAATGGATTAGTCCAAAGAGTACAACACTCAATAAGAAAGGTACATACGACTCTCTTTCAGAATATGAGTAATTGTAGACCACGACATCAATAAGCACACAAAGCACATATAATCACTCAAAAACACCAACATCAAGAAGGTGAGAACAAGGTGTGAACACACATGTTACACACAAGTTAAGGTATGCTCAATCCCTCATATACAAAAAGGAGGACAAGCATGCACATAAGGTCGATACACCTCACACCAACAGAGGGCACATGCGACACCAGAGATCCTAGTGTTTGCAACATGGGCTCTGATACAAATGCTTTCTCACATCTGAGACAAAGCATATCAAACCAAAATTTCAAAGTCAGTATCAAAACACTTCTTGAGTAGAATTGTCATTGAACTATCACACATCTTCAAACTAGTTCGATAACCGGGTTACTAATCCAACAGGATATTTCCAAAAGGTTTCCATAAGCATAAAATATTCAACAAGCTAGTGATTCAAACATCTTAAGTGCAAAAAAATCAACATCATTATCAGTTTCTCATCAGGATATATCAAATCCTCTATCACGAAACTTGATTAATCAACCTTATGTTCATTATCTTGGATATATCTTTCCTATTTTGAACCTAGGTTATGTCAAAAATTAGAATTGCACTGACATTGGAATCAAGAAAAGTTGTAAACTATCATATGCTTATATGACTTTTAAGTATCGCCTTAAGAAAAGAAAGCCCAGTTATAAAGCTAATCAGAAAAGGATAAGATTATTGTATATCAATCGCAAGATCTTATTAAAATATAGGACATTCCTACACCGTTTTCGTCACTATTTACGTGGCTGTAGGACAAAATTTGATGAATTTTTTTTGTAAGGACGTGCTTTTCAACAAAGAGATGCTTTATCACAAGGGACCAACAACAGTGGTAAAATCAACAAAGCGTACCTTCCTAAACCAATAGTCACCTATTGAGTAGTTTTTAGAAGGTCAAAACTTCAAAAACTTTGAAACAATCACATGCCAGTTTGGAGTAGAGCTCAATTCGAACAACTCAGAAAACAACAAAAACAAATGGAAGAAGAAGATAATTCAACATTCCAAACTTTTGGGTATACGACTGTTGACAAAGAAGCAATAAATAACACCATTAGAGACCTTGAGAAAGATTTCAAATTTGATAGACTAATGAAAAATTATTAGCGAAGGAAAAAGAAAAATATCTTTTGATGTTGGCAAAATCAGGAGCTAAATTGCCACAAGACTTTAACATAGAAGGGCTGAAACAAGATGCAGAGACAAGTAACACTCAAAACACAAATGATCCATATAATGAAGATATAAACAAAGAAAGCCATGAAGAAACAAGGGGAGATAGAACAAGAAAAGAACACGATGACACAAGAAGAGAGCATAGTGATAGAAAAACTTATGAAGAGACAAGGAGAAACTGTATGGATAATTTGTTGTTAAATCTCACTCACCAAATGTAAACTCTACAACAACAAATACAAGATATGCAGAATGGAACAAGTTCCAAGAATTATTCATTGGAAGATATCTACCTGTATCCTTTTGACAAAAGTTTAAATATGATACCATTTCCACAGCATTGCGAAATCCCTAAATATGATAAATATGATGGGAAATATGATCCTCAAGATCACATTAGGGAATTTTGTACTATGAGTATGGAATTTGCACACGACGAAACTTACCTAATGCGTCTATTCCCTAGAAGTTTAAATGAACAATCAATGAAATGGTTCTCAATATTACCATTTGGAATTAAATCTTTTGAAGAACTCATGAATAGGTTTATTTCACAATACTCCTACAATGTAAGGAATGAGATAACAATGCTAGATTTATGTAATGTAAAGAAAAAGAATGGTTAATCTTTCATGATCTTCATGCAGCGATGGAAACGAATTTTTAATAGGTATCCAAGAGATGTACTCGATCAAGAAAAATGGACATATTCATTGATAATCTTATCAATGAAATGAGTTATCGTCTAAAAATGCAATGTCCTTCTTTCACCAAGATGATTGAGAATGGTCTAAAAATAGAAGACACAATGGTAAAGACAGAAGATCTAAAGCTTTACAATAATTCCTACAATAACAACCACAACAACAACAACAACAACAATCACAAACCCAAGTTCTAGTCAAAGAATAGGAATGCCATCAATAGAGGAAATGAAGACAATAATGCTACAAAACAACAACCAATCTTTAATCTATCCAGTCAAATCCCAAACAATAACAATCAAGAAAACAATAAATCCAAGTCTTTCTTCTTCAATCCTTGCAAGAAATTCACAAACATTGGAGAACCCTTGGAATCAACTTTGAAAACTCTTCTTGTGAATAAACTGATTATTTTACTAGAGGCAAGAAGTTATGAACCACAAGTCAAACGTAATTGGTCGAATGACAATCATTTTTGCAATCACCATCGAAATAAAGGACACCAAACTAATGATTGTCAAAGATTGAAACACCTTATCCAAGATTTAATCAATAATGGAACTATCACAGTGGATAGTCATAAGACAAATGAATCACATCTAGCCTTTAAAACTACGCTTCCAAACTATGAAAAAGGTGAACAATCTAAATCAAAAGATGATAAAGTCAAAGCCAAAGTGAACTACACTTATACATATGATGATGTGGTAAATGTCATCATCATTAAAGATAACATACCTTTAGAACCAATCAATGTCATTACAAGAAGCAAAGAGAAGGTCACATTTATGGGTATAACAAATGAATCAACATCCACTTCATGACAATATAACTTAGTGGAACAATTGCAAAGAATACCTACTCAAATATCAATTTTAAAGCTTCTCAAAGTTTCACCTATGCATAAGGAAATTTTGGAAAAAACCTAATAGAAACAATGGTTTCAAAAGACCTGGATGTAGATAAATTCCAAAACATGGTGGGATACCTTATACCCCCTCATTGCTTATGATTTTCTTAAAATGATGACGCATCCTTGCAACATCCTCACAATGCTCCCTTACATGTTGAAGTCACCATTAATGAAAATCGTGTCAAATGCATACTCATAGATGGTGGAGTTGGCTTAAACATTTGTGCATTAAGTTTAATAAAGGCTTTGGGATATTCATAAAATGCAGTAGATCCAAAGAAGAAAACAACCATTAAGGCTTATGATGAAGAAGAGAATTCCTCTAAATTAATTATGGTGTTACCAATCAAAATAGGACCTGTGGAAAGGAATACATTATGCCAAGTTTTAGATTTGAATCTCTCTTATAACATTCTTCTGGGAAGGCCATGGATTCACAACACGCAAGCAATTCCTTCTACATATCACCAATGTGTAAAGTTTCCTCATGAGGGACAAGAAGTCACTATAAATACAAACTCCAACCAATATTGCAATAATCTAAAGCCAACACAAGATACAAGAGTTCCACATAACAGAGAATTAGTATATCCTACCAAATAAATTCAAGAAAAGTTTTAGGAAATCTTCAAGAAAAAGCTCAAATTAAATGATGAAGGAATGGGAAAATATTCCTTACATAACTTTCCACTTTCACCTAAATCATATGGAAAGCCTACAAATGTTCAACCATGGATCTCAGAAAAATTAAAAGAAATGTTTAATGGAGCATTTGTTAGAGTTGGAACACTTGCAAAAGAAACTGAAGACAAAGGCATTCTTGATTTGTTGTACAAAGATGAAAATGAAACTATAGCAACAACTATAGAAGTCAATATTCCCATAGAGAAATATGGCAATGGTTATAAGATCATGCAAAAAATAGGATATGAAGGAAAAGGACCAATTGGTAAGCGACAAGATTGTATTTTAGGACCTATTTGTCCTCACTTGCAATCTAAAGAAGATAAATTAGGACTTGGATATCCAAAATCAAATCAAAAGCAACATAATTATCAATAGCAAAAGTGGAGAAAGAAATCAGTCCCTAAAGAATAACAATGGCAAGAAAAGCTACATCTAGCAGCATAAATAGTAGCCAATAAGAAAAAACAAGAAGAATATGAGAAACAATAGGAAGAACTTGCAATCAAAAGAGAAGAAGAATCTTGTAAACAAGTTCAAGGAATACTAGCAAGTGCTAAATTTGAGCAAGATATTCCAGAAGCAGTGAAAGAAGAGATGGCCAAAATTAGATAACTATTTACACCATACAATATTCCTGTATGGTACAGTGGTGTAATCCTAGACAATGGTTCAGAGATATTCAAATGACTATGAATGGGGTCTAGATCTATCATCTAGTGTATCAAGTGAAGAAAAGAATGAAGAGCAAGCAACTATCACAAATGAAGACTTGTCTTTTACAAATCAAAGGATAGAATTAGAAAGAAGACAAGAAGAACTCAGAATCTAGAGAAAAGAGGCATATACAAGAAAACAAAAGAAAGAGGATGAAAAATACCAAGAAGTAATGCCACAAGAAGCACAAATAGTTATTGATCAAGCATTAGGAAATATCAGATTTCTATCAAATGATGAGAAAGTTGTACCAAGGTATGAAAGAACCATGGAAGACCTAAGAGATAGTCAAGCATGATTGACTATTAGTCTAGAAGAAGCTGAGTTTGAGAGAAGAAATAAAATAGAAAAAGAATCCTCTATATCATATGCACAAGTATGTCAACTTCAAAATACAAATGAATCTATTGAAATTAATCAAGAAGGAACTTGCAGTGTTAAAAATGTGTGTGTTGATATAATCCATTCTTTTGAGGGGCAAACGTTAGATGAAGAGTCACTCGAGTGTGAACTACAAAATACTAATATTGATTTTGTTAGAACTGATTGGAGAACACTTGGGATAGACTATCTTCAAGAACCTTCTATCTATGGCATTACCTACTCTATGCCAAATTATGACTATTATGTCATGAACCTTGAAGCACCTAACAATGATGATGACTATGACTTACCCCTTCTTCATCCAGTTTTAATTGATTGGGATAACCTAGAAACCCTAAATTGGATGTCTTTTCCAATGACCATGACTTAGCTGTGTATCTTAATGTTGTCATCTTAATGTTGTCGAACCCATAACACCTAAGATATCTTTCCTCACAGAATCAAGTAAGGTTTCTTGCAGTCAGGAGAATGCCAAACTTTCTAGTCACAAAATTGAAATAAAACAAGGAGAAATACCTAGTGCTGAAAACCATTTCATGGCAACATTAGATCAATCAAAAGGAAAAATAAAGGACGTATCTGATGGTGAAAACCTCTTTGAGGTGTCAAAGTATGGAAAGTTTGACATCCTCCCTACATATTTTCAGGAGAGATATGCTATTCTAATAGAACCAACAGAAGCAATAAACATTGGCACACCAAAGGATCCCAATATACTTCATCCTGCTGCATCATTATCAGATGAAGAAAGGAAAGAATACATAGAATTATTCAGACAAAGACAGATAAATTTTGCTTGGTCCTATGCAGACATGTCAGGACTTAATCCAGATCTTATCATGCATCATCTCAATGTGGATCTAAAAGAAAAACCAGTTAAACAAAAGCTAAGGAAGATGCATCCACACATCGCTCTCCTTGTAAAAGTTGAGCTAAAGAAACTATTGGATGTGGGTTTCATAAGACCTGTTGCCTATCCAAAATGGTTTTCAAGCATTGTGCCAGTGTCAAAGCCAGATAAAAGCATAAGAGTCTGCAGTGATTTCCTTGTACCTAACATTGATATAATTGTGGACTTATCAGTAGGATATGAGATGTTTTCATTAATGGATGGATTCTCAGGATACAATCAAATAAGAATCGCCCCTGAAGATCAAGAAAATACAACATTCACCTGTGCATGGGGTACTTACTGCTGGAATGTTATGTCATTTGGGCTTAAGAATGCAGGAGCAACTTATCAAAGAGCTATGACGATAATTTTTCTTGATGTGATGCATACATTTATGGAAGATTATGTAGATGATATACTTGCAAAATCTCATACAAGAAAAGAACATTTGAAAATCTTGGGCAAGATCTTTGATAGGATTGAAAGATATCAGTTAAGATTAAATCCAAATAAATGTGCATTTGGAGTAACCTCTGGAAAACTTCTTGGGTACATTATATCAGCTCGTGGAATTGAAGTAGATCTAGAAAAGGTCAAAACTATCATGGAAATGGAGTCACCTAGGAACATTAGTCAATTGCATTCTTTAAAAGGAAGATTGCAATCAATCAAAAGATTTATCTCTCAATTAGCATATAGATGCCATCCATTCACTCATCTTTTACATAAGAATGTTCCATTCAAACGGGATCAGAAGTGTGAAGAGGCTTTTATGCAAATCAAAGAATATCTCATGAATCCTCTAGTACTTGTATCACCAATCAAAGGGAAACCATTGTTACTTTATATCTCAATGACAAATGTATCATTAGGAGCTCTTTTAGCACAACATGATGAAGAAGAAAAAGAAAGAGCAGTGTATTACATCAGCAGAACACTTGTCATCTATGAATTGAATTATACATCAATAGAGAAGAGATGTCTAGGAGTTGTATTTGCAACTCAGAAGCTGTGACATTATATGCTGACTCATCCTGTGAAACTGATAGCAAAAATAGATCCACTAAAGCATTTGCTAAACAAGTCAACTTTGATAGGTAGACTGGCAAAATGGGTTATGGTACTACATGAGTTTGATATAGAATATGTTGATCGAAAAGCTATCAAAGGATAGGTCATTGCTAATCAATTAACTAAAGCACCTTTACAAGATGACATACCATTGCACATTGAATTTCCTGATGCAGACATTTTGACAATAAGTACAAAATTTTTGGAGTTGTACTTTGAAGGTTCTTATACACAATATGGATTAGGCGTAGGAATTTTGTTCATCACACCTCAGGGACACATAACTCCAAAATCATATAGACTATGGTTTCCATTCACAAACAATACTGTAGAATATGAAGCATTGACTATTGGGCTCAAAATGGCTATGGAATGAAATATCAAGGAATTACATGTCTATGGTGATTCACAGCTTATCATCAACCAAATAAATGATGATTATCAAACTAAGGATGAAAATCTCATGCCTTATAAATAGTTGGTAGAAGACTTTAAATAACACTTTGAAGAAGTATCATTCACTCAGATCCCAAGAAATGAGAATAAAGCAGCAGATGCAATGACTACAATAACATCTCTCTATCAGAATCGGGAGAATCAACAACGTTACAAATTCCTAGTGGAAGATACCTTAACCCCTACCATGCAATCCCATCATACCTACATGATTTGCCATATATCAGGAACCAGTCAATCCTTATACAACCAAACTTATCAATACTTAAAAGAGAATATCCTTCCTCTTGACCTATCCCGCAATCAAAGAAGAAATTTATCCGTCAATCATCCCGCTATATTATTATTGCTGATACCTTATATAGGCGAGGTCTAGATAGCACTTTATTGAGATGTCTCAAACAAGAAGAATCTGAGAATGTTCTTAACGAAGTTCACGCAGGTATTAGTGGTACACACTCAAGTGGATTAACACTGGATAAGAAACTTGTTTGTATGGGTTCGTATGGGTTACTATTGGCCTATTACGGAGAGAGATTCATTCACATATGCCAATAAAAGAAAACAATGTCAGATCCATGGGAATCTCATCCAGGCACCAACACAAGAATTGCATCCTATGGCAGGATCATGGCCATTTTCTCAATGGGGCCTTGACTTGGTAGGTAAGATAAATCCTTCATCCTCTAATGGACATAAGTTCATTCTAACTGCTACTGAATATTTCACTAAATGGATTGAAGCAGTACCTTTGACAAAAGTGACAGGAAAACAAATATCATCATTCATCTTGGATTATATAATATGTCGTTATGGTGTTCCTATGACCATTATCACTGATAATGGATGACCATTTAAGAATAAAGATGTGAAGGAACGATGTGAATAATTCCATATCCAATATAGGTTTTCTACACCATATTATCCACAGGGAAATGGTCAAGCTGATGCATCAAACAAGACTATCTTGAAAATCCTGAAGAAAACAGTCAATGAAGCTGGAAAAGATTGGCACATTTAGGTAAATCCTGCTCTTTGGGCATACCAAACTAGCATCCACACACCAATAGGGGAAAATCCATATTGATTAGTCTATGGATCAGAAGCCATATTACCTAATGCTCTGCAAAAAGGATGGTTAGGATATTGTCAAGACAAACACAAAACAACAAGCAACAAAACCAAGTGTTAGTGTTAGAAATCACAAATCAAACACTATCCTAAACAAGCATATCAAGAGACACAAAACATCAAATAGAAATCTTGATAAATCTAAGTAATGAAATAAGGCTACTCCTCCATTGTTCCTCTTCTCTCCAAGTTCCCAAATGAGTGTAGCTCTTAGTAGCTTTTTGGACTATTCTAGATGTCTTATGGAGGTTCAAGATTGTAAAATGGATGATTATGAGAATGCAAATGTGAACAAGCTAAAACAAGATATTATCTAATTATCTAATGTTAATTTTAGCCCAAAAAGAAAAATGTAGATGATTATGCTAAATTCTCTTTAAATTTCACTATAAATTAGATGCATTAAAGATTTCAGGATCTGGATTATGAAGAAATGAGCTCTATTTATAGGTAAAATGGAGCAATGGATGGTTGAGATTGAGTAACCTCAACAAGGGTCAAGATTGATGGGTTTATGATCCATGTGAAGGCTTTCAGTCCAATCCCAGGATGACAAATGTCAACAAGAGATGGGTTGAGAGGAGAGGGAATAAGCATTAAATGCTTGACATGACTTGAGGGTTATCTTGGGAGGTAAGGTTAATGTTGAGTTGAATGGATAAAGCCACTATCCAATAAATAATGCCTTTATCCAATGGATAAACTCTTGTGCAAGAGTTAGTGAGGATAACCATGGTAAAAGCAATAAATTCTTGAAGAGACCCATGGGTCAAATGAGGGTTGAGTTAGAGGTAAAGTCTCTAACTATGGGGTCAAGTGGATTTAACCATAAATGGTTATGTAAGAGCCATTAATGGTTATGTAGGAGCCATTAGTGGTTTGGAAGACTTTAGAGGTTAGCTTGTCGAACACGTAAAATATTAAATGCTTTTCAAAGACTTTGAAGGCTTTGAGAAGTGACTTCAAGTTGCTTAGGAATGTGACAATAATTAGGGGATGGATTAGGCTAATTAAGAATGATTAGAAAGTGGCTAGAAAAGTCTAGAAGGGGATTTAGGATTGCAAGTGGGTTTGGTGGGTGAGGGAAAATAGGATTTAAATTAAAATAAAATTAATTTATTTCAATTGTGGTTTGCAACTTGCATTTGTAGGAGAATGCAAGTGGGGGGGAGTTTAATGATTTAAATAAATATTTTAATTATTTATTTAAAAGAGGAAAGGGGATTAAATTAAATAAATACAATTTATTTATTTATTTGGTTTAGAGGTGTGGTTTAATGAATTAATTTAAATAAATTGGATAATTTATTTAGTTAATAGCAGAAGAGTTTAAAGATGAATTAATTAAATGTTAATTTAATTAACTGATGACTAGTGGTTAAATAATCAAATAAATAGTAATTATTCATTTAATTAAGTGGACAAATTTATGTGACTACATTACCAATAGAAGTAGAGATACCTTCTGTATGAGTTTCCTTGAAAGGTCTTATACCAAAAGAAGAAGAATGAGTCTCTAGACTTCAAGAACTTGAGCTAATTCAGGAACGTCACCAAAATGCAACAGATCATTTGAAGGCATATCAACAGAGAATGCCAAGCAGTTATAATCACAGAGTCAAGCCACACATTTTTCAGATTGGAGATATAGTTCTAAGGGAGAATCCGAGAAATCAGCAAGACCAAGAAAAGAAGGGTAAATTTGAACCAAATTGGTTAGGTCCTTTTGTCATAGTAGTAGCATATGGCTCAGGAGCATACAAGTTATCTACCCTTGAAGGTGATTGGTTTGATGAACCTATCAATTCCATCCATCTCAAGAAATTCTATGCTTGAGAAATAAAGTCTTGGAAAAAATCAATAAAAAGCATATAAAGTCGTAAAGAAATCAGTAAAAATCAAAAAAGCAGAAAATCCCTAAAAGAACAAAAATAAAAAAAACAAATCAAAATGTGCAATAAAAACAAGTGGTAAACAGGCACTATCTAAAAGTGAGTTCTTCCATCTATGAGATTGCTTCGCGCACCTATCTATCCATCATGTCACATCTACCACTTCCATCTATCCTAGTCTTTCCATTTCATCTTTCGCATCTATTGCTTTGAACCATTAGTAGAGATATGCAGCTTACCAACAATTATCAATCTTTGACATACTTATCATAGTCATTGTCTTAGATTTTATCAGAATCAATCACATCTGTATTGAATCCCACCATGGTTTGGATCTTGATCAATTTGTAAATCTATAATAAAGTTTTGTTTGTGCTGGGGGCAAAATCCTAATTCCTTTTGGTAAGGTGATCTTTTAAATTTTTGAAACTCCAAAACATTCAGAAAACTTAGAAAAACCAAAAACACCTAGAGTTTTGAAACAAATAACGAGCAACAAAGCAACAAAGATTAAGGCATTTTATGACAAATGAATCATGAAACTCAGAAAATGAAGAATCAACTAGCAAGTAATAAAGGATGATCAATGATCATTCATCAAGATGAATATATCAGTTAATGACCATAAGAACATGTGAATGACATACAAGATTTAATGTTTATATCTTAATTTTATTGCTAATCATGTACTCTATGCAACTCAAGGATGTCCATGACTAGAGAAGTTATGATGGGGCATGATTATTTTCTTTGTTTACTGTCTGTGGTTTATCTCTTATTAAGGTATGAACTTGTCTAAGGATATGATCGGCAAAAGATGAAGGAAGACATTCCGAGTCATGCATGAAAGGGGATAATCCTTGTCTGTTCTGCAAGAAATACTCAGGTCAGCTTGATTCATTATATCAAGTTTCTTGTATAAACTTGCTATATCAAAATCCATGTAAGAAATACTTAGGTCAGCTTGGATCATTATGTCAAGTTGCTTGTATTTTCTTACAACATTTTAAAGCTCAATAGTGAAATCAAGCACTGTTAGAAGACAACATATGAAGATTGGAAGTATCATTTTAGTTAGATCATTTTTAGGTTAGCTCATTATTCATCTGCATTATAAGAATTCATTGTCAGTTGCATTATAAGCATTTCATTTCATTCACATATCAACGATCATAAATAAAGATTGAGTATAATTGGACAAACAAAAATAATTTGCATTTGATCATTGTAGGTGCATTCATCTTTATAATCATTTCAACCTTCATTTTATTTAGTTGCATTTAATTCGTTGCATTGGTTTGCATTCCATTAAGTGCATTTCATTTTCATGTAGTATATCATCATTATTATTTGCATTAGGATCATTATCATTGCAATTCTTTTTATCTATTAAGGTCATTTAGTTGCATCTTTTCACTTAGATTCATTAATCATTATAAGCATTACATATAAAAAAAAAACATTTCATGTGGATCATTTGCATTTGCATCATCCTACACATTAAAAATGAAATAAAATCAATCATTCATTAGCATTCCCATATAGATCATTGCATTTGCATCATTTAAGTTAGTGATCATTTTCATTTGCATCCATGATCATCAAAATCAACAATCAAAAGCATTTTCATTTCATCATTGTATCATCATATAGAGCATCATCATGAAAATAAAGAGAAAAAGAAGAGATCATCATAACATCATCCATATAATCAATGTATATAGATCATCATCATATAGAGAAACATGCATAATAAAAGATAATCATATAGAGTCCATGTCTGCATATAGATCATCATAAAATAATAAAAAGTCTAAGTATACAATGATATCAAATCAAAAATACAAGTGCCTCATCAATATAAATCAGGTCAACGCTATCCTGTGCCATTACCACCCAACTCTATCCACCTCTATGGCTGTGGGCAAGAAGATCCTCCAGATGCCTATCTCACACGATCACCACTCCTCTAAGGAGGTCCCATGACTCCACCGCTGCTAGTATCCATCCTCACAGTGGTATGATAGCTACTTGCCTTCTGGCTCTCTATGACATAATCCTCATATAATCGTTGCCAATGTGTTGTCTCCTTCCAGACCCGAACTAGTGCTCTAACGGTATCAACTGAGAGAGTGATTGATCCAACTTGCTCAATGTGATCAAGAAGACCCTGAGTATCTTGCTATCTCCTAACAACCATGTCTCTCTCTATCATGAGTGTCTATACCTGTGATCTAAGCTGATCTATCTATGCTCTAAGACTCTTCCAAGGTATCCTGCTCTGGCACATCCTGCTGAGGAACATGACCCTGAATCCCCTCATCTTCACCTCCCTGTCCACCTGCTGGAATCTCAGCCCGAGTAGCCCTCAGATCCCATCATCCAATGAGAGGAACATGATCCTTTGAATCCTCCTCCTCTCCACCATGAGCTTCAATAACCCTAGGGTTTGGCTAAATCTGACCAAAATCAATGCCTCTCCCACAACCCCCATCCAGTCTAGTGCTCCTACCTCCTCCTATAGAGGGTAATCCTCTCATTGATCTCATACCAGCCTTACCAATATTCCTCCCAATCTGTCCTGCGTCTCTCCCACCCATGGGAAGTAGTCTCCCAATCCTGCCAAATGGTCCAAAAGGTCCTCTAAGGACTCTCAATCGACCTCCTCTCCGTTCGGGTCTCCTATCGCCTTTGCCTCCATCTCCTCCCTCATCTCCATCACCTTTGGCCTCCTGGGAGGCTCTAAGCTCTTGTCTCCGTCTCTGTCTCCTAATGATGGGATCATTTGAATCATCCTCCTTATCTCCTGAGTTGGAAGGAGGGTTTGTTGGATCAGTAATATGAGGAAAAGGGTGTACAAGCATGTACTGAGCATAATCTATAGTCACTCCAGGATCTAGAATGTGTAATCTCAAATCATAAGCCACCCTAGGAGTAGCTAGAAACTCTGTGTGTGCTATCTCAAAAGACAAAGAAGGTCCCCAATCTTGCCTATCCTTGTATCGTTGTGCATATATAGTGACACCAGTAGGCATGTGCTGAATGATACTAAACTATCTCAAAATGCAACTAATCAACTACCACTCAATAATGTATGGAGTACAACCAATCAGATATCTACTCTGCATAATATATGGTAATGTCTGTGCATCATCCATCCATGGCTCACAATCAATATAAGGTCTCCAAATAACGTTATCCAGTGAATCTAGAACCCAATGCCAATACTCCATCTTACCTAATTTATGATGAGTAAGGATACCTGCATATAAATAGACATATGGCTACCTGTCACCATGAACTTTATGATGGATAGGCCAAGTAATAACAATGTGCTCCCAACACCAGATCTGTAAAAGTGTGCATCCTATAGACATACTAGCACTATCATCGAAAATAACCTGATGAACATCATGATACAAATGAGCAAGCATGCAAACACCCCATGCATATCGAGTTCGATGTTGCATCATGCTCTGAAGAATCTCAACCCAACCAACAACAAAACCTCGAGATCTCCTATCTAGATAGATAAATCCCCCAATCAAACCTAGAAGAATCACGGGGAGAGTCTCCTAATACATGATCATATCCTCCCATCAGATCTCTCCTCTAGAAATGCTCTCATCACCAAATACGGTTCTGCAAGCCTCTATCCCTCCATGATCCTGAAAATCATACTGGACTAACTCACCAGTCATGGGGATGTGGAGAATCTTGTAAACATCCTTGAGTGTCACACTAATCTCACTAGTGGGCAGGTGGAAAGTGTTATGCTCGCTATGCCATCTCTCTGCTAAGGTAGTCAATAATCCCCTATTATGGGTAATATCAGGCATATATAACAAATGGCGTAATCCACAAGAATCTATATGTCTAACCTCAGCCTGTGCAAGCACTGGCACTAAGTGGTGCATGGCCGGGAACTTCTCCTGACATTGGAGACCATCAAGTTTTTCCTGTTTAACATGAGAAATTGATCTCTATCAATCATCAATCATCTATCTATTAAATCTAAAGAGATCACTAATCTATCACATCAACAATTGATAAATCTTTTCATGAAGCAAATCAGGCTATCAAATCAATCTAAAACTATCAATCATGTTTTTCTATCAATCAATGAGTTCAATCAAACTCTGTTATGCTCTTCATCAGAAACTGAATCGGTTTCTTAGAGATAATCTATCAATCTATCAATCAAATCAAATCAAATCAATCGTTTATCCTATCAATCACATTTGTGCATCAAAATGCCTAAATCAAATCATTTCAATGAATTTTAACATGAACAAAATCAAACAAATTCGTTTAAAACAAAAGCACTATTTTATTAAACACGGGCGCTAAACCATTCAAAAGTGCTAACCTTTTCAACATATGCGCTAACCAATAAGTCAAAAGCGCTAAATCAATCAAAAGCACTAACCTTTTTTACATTTGCGTGAACACATAAAACGGAAGCGCAAATTCTACAAAAGCGCTAACATACTGAGCAAAAGCAGTGACTAAACATTCATATGCGCTAACATACAAAGCAAAAGCACAAACCAAAAAAGAAAAAGCACTAACATGCAAAGTCAAAAATTGGAAAATTCAAAACATAACCTAAAATGTGTCGAAAAGCAAGGAAATTAGTATGACAAGTTGAAAACAGGCTTGGGATAAAGTACATATCGGATAACCATAGTTAGGAGGTTGTTGATATCGTCGAACACGCTCAAATCAATGGTTCTCGAACGGAATCACCATTTTGCCACCTCACCAAGATAATTTTTTTCACTCCACAAGCTGACAAGGATGCAAATGAGATTAAAATTAACTTTGGGTAATTTTATATTTACCATTTGGAAGGGTAATTAATGCTTTTAAGTGGGGAAATTTTATTTATTTTTCACAAATGAATTTAATTGAAGGACCTTTTCAATTATCGTGAGATCAATCGCTTATCCAAAATTTTCAACAATTTCACGATCAATCTCCTGAGGGGGCACACAATCAAGATTTTTATCTCCATCAGGCGCATTATCAAGACTTGATTTAATCTTTGAAACAATGTTGTCTCGACATCATTTCAAAGAGGGGCAAAATGTATATACATAAAAATGTCAATGAGCAATTCAATAAATATTTTATATTTATTTAATAATTATTCTTCTATTAAATAGTTAATTTGAAAAGATTAATTTATTTAATTCATTTCGTGTCCTTCTATTAATTAATTTAATTGAAACATTTTATTAATTAATTCATTTATCCTTTTCCTCTAATCAATTAATTAAATATCTAATATTTAATGATTATTCTTCTATCCTACAGTCTCAAATATTAAATAATTTCTAAACTATTTAATTTTATTTCCAACTCATCCTTCCATCTCCACTTCATCTTTCCTTTGCCAACTCATCCATCATGTGGCTAAATTAATTCAACAAAATTTATTAAATAAAACATTTACTAGCCACTTATCTTCAACTTCCAAAATGAATGAAATATTGTGTACATACACATATTTCTTAACCTTCTTCTATATCCTCTCTAACATCCCTATATCTTAGGAAGGACTTGAGTCCACTTGTCCTCTCATGCCTAAATCTTCTCCAACCATCCCTAGATTCCCTCAGTCATGACACTTGTCTTCTCCTTCCCCCTTTCTCTCAACCTTCACCTTTGCTCACAACCATCCAAATTTGCAGATCTGATCATGACCGTTGATCCATGACACATCATCTTATCCTCTCAAAGTCTATAAATGTGGGAGTTTGAGTTGAGAAAGAGTTAGTCTTCAAGTTAAAAATTTGAGTAAACTTATGCATCTGTGAGTTTTTATTTTGAAGCAATTTAGCAATTTAGCATTTTCTCATTTAGCATGATCATTTAACTTTAAATCATTTGCATTGCATATCATAGTATCAGTTAACTATCAGTTATCAGTCCATTCTTCATATGCCATCTTGGAAGCTATCAATGCTTGTCTGAGAGCACATTATCTGCAACCAGGAGCAATGGAGTTAGGACACAATGAGACTTAAATCATGAAGTTAAAAATAGTGTTTTTATTTTATATCAATTTCATGTAGTTTCATTGGTTGAGTTTGGATTTCTTGTAACATTTCTTTTGTATTTTGTGAAACTAACATGTTGCGGGTAGTATTTTGATGATGAAATTCAAGTCGACACAATATCAAACCCTAATGCGACTATCTCTAAAGCCTTCAAATATAACAGATAAAAATCATCTTTAATATACTACCACATAGTTTGATAGAACTCTACTAAAAGCCCATTGTATACCAAGACTTTTATTAGTAGAAATGGAAAACATAGCATACTCTAAATCTTCAATGGAGAGATTACGATCTAAGAAGTAGCTATATTCTATAACTAATTTCTTGGGGATAGGATCTTTAATAGTATCTTCCAAAAATGGTTGGGCATCTTACTAGTGTAAATCTTCTTTAAAAATTATCTCATAATAATTCTAAAACAAGGCTTTAATCTCTTTTGATTTTGTATGAAGATGACTATTTTTATCTTGAATAGCTTTAATATACTCCCAATTCTTATAGTTAAGAAATTAGAAGTATTTGGAACCCTTGTAACCCTCCCTAGCCTTGTGTAATCTAGCATTGATTTTAGCACCTTGTCCCTTATAATTGTCCATTTTTTGAAAATGAGTTTCTAGTGAGACTATTGAGGTTTGTAATCTGATATCATTCAACCACACCATTCCTTCATTTTTATTCATATCTTCATTTAGGAAGCAAAAATGTATTATCTACTACAAAGTTGTGTATAAATATAAACTTATAATTAAAACATAAATATTAATTAGACAAAATTCAAACATATTTTTGTTTTAGAAAAATATAAATGTATTTTTGATGTATTATTTTAAAAAATTAAAATATTTTAAATATAATAAAAAATTCTAATATAATATATTAAAAATAATCTAATAATAGAGTATAGTATATTAGAATATATAATAACTTAATATTATTTTTAAATATATATTTAATATTTGATTATATATTCCATTAATATATTAAATTGATCTTGTAATGAGAGAAACGAATATTACATCATTCTAAAATTATATACAATATATAATGAAAATATAATATTATTAAATTATATTTGATTTTTTCATAATTTGATATCTTAATTGTTTTGAAAAAGTTAGCTTAAGGGCTTGTGGGCTTGCTTTCCATTGGTCTTGAGCTCGATTATGAGGCTTGGGTTAACTTGGTGTATGTTGCTTGCAAGCTAACACCCCTCATGAGATTAATACCCTTGAGTACTAAAAATAAATAAATTAATATGGTTTTAATATATTATGTTATTACGCTCGTTAATGGGCCTAAAAGGGTTAATCCTTCTAAAGAAATAGTGAGTCAACTGATGTGGGCACCCTCAGATAGAGATTGGATTAAGGTGAATTTTGATGGGGCGACAAGAGGGAATCTTGGACAATCTGGTGTTGGGTGTGTGGCAAGAAACCATGATGGTGTTGTTTTGGCTAGATGTAATCGAGGTTTAGGGGTGAGCACAAATAATGATGTTGAACATAATGCAACACTTATGGCAATCCAACTGGCGAAAAGGTTGGGAGTGGTGAACCTACATTTGGAATCCAAGCTATACTGAAAGGGAACACTATCCATTGGAAAATAGACAAAACTAATCAGATCATCAATAGACAACTAAGTGAATTTAAAAAATTCAAGGTCTCACACATACGTAGAGAGGGTAATCAAGAGGCAGATGCTCAAGCCAAAGAAACAGTTGATATCCCACTGGGAGAAACCAAATGATATTTTGATAGAGTGATTAATCCAGAATAGAGGTAAGGTAGACAAGGTGTTTGAGATGAATATCCCAGTAGATAATCAATGCAATTTCAAGGAAGGAGGTAAGTTTATTAATGAGAAGGATGGTATGCAAATCAAGATGATTTTCTTCAAGGATAGAGAACATAGGAGATTTGTAAAGGAGCTCATGTGGATTTTTTGCAAGGAATGTGAAGGACATATGACTGCAACACATTGAATACAAACTGCACCAATGGTGTAAATGGTAGTGGAGGTTGGAGGTACACACTGCATGTGTAACGAGTGGTTGAAAAGGCCAACATTTCAAATTGCTAATTATATCAGGCAATTAACTTCAGCTTTTGAACTTGGAATTCTAAAAATCTTTGAAGTTGATGCGGACAGGATGGATCATTTTTTAGTGGGAAGTGATTCAACATTAATTAGATGCTTGATAGCCTACTTGGAGTGAAGCATTTGTATTTAAGGTTATCTTGAGTGAGATTTGGTCATTTGTATCTTAGAGAAGATTGGTGTGTTGCAAGTGTTTCTTAGAGGAGAAAAACATGGAGGGTGACTTTTCTCTATAGTCTTCCAAGCATATGGTAGCTTTCTAGGGTCAAATCACTAATGAAATATTGTCGAACATTTTCATCTTTGATGACTGAGATTTCCTTACTCGGGTCAAAATAGTTCTGGGGGATGACTATCTTAAGGCCCAATTTTGATACCACACAAATGCAAATATCACCTCCATGTTTCTTGCTTGGTGCCTCAAGCTAAAGTTGAGGAGCATCGTAAATGAGATAATGCATAGTTACGTCAGAAAGGAAAGGGTGCAAGGCTTGGAAAGAATCTTAGGAATGGTACGAGATGGGGAAGGGTTCATCTATCCGGGTGGAGATTGGATCCATGTGAGTGAATTTGCCCCACCATTGAGGCCATTTCTACTCTAGAGTGCAAATTGCAATAAGGAAGTACATGGCCTCTACATAGATTGGTGTGAATGGGGTGTGTAGACACCTAAAAATGCCTCATTGATCATGTACTAATTATTCATCCAATTAGTTAAATAATTATTTAATTATTTAATTAAACTAATTCTTCTAAGTTTCATATTTTTTCATCATCTTAATAATTATTCTATTTTCAATTTCATCATCATTTAATCATTTAAACTATTTTCTAATGATTGGTTAAATAGTTATTATTTAATTAACTATGATTATTAATCCTTCAATTTAAATAATATTTATTATTTAAATAAATTCATTTTCAATTTCTATCTCTAATCATCTAGCATGTAACCCTCTTCTAAAATATTAATTAAATATTAATTAATTATGATTTTAATCCTTTAAAATAAATAATCTTTATTATTTAATGAAACTCAATTTCTAAATAATTAAATAGTTTCTTAAAATTATTTAATTAACTAATTAATTCCAAATTCCAAATCCCCAAATTCTAACTTCATTTAATTTCTTGTTCTTCTAGATTCTCCTAATTTCAAATACATGTGCATGATTTCAAAAATCAAATTGAATTCCAAAGTCAAGTTTTAAATATATTCAAATAACAAATTGAATTTAAAATAAATTCAATATTTGAATTAAATCTCATGCAAAGATTAAATTGATCAAAATCAAGTCAAAGTGCAAGCACATGCTAAATTAATTAATTAAATTAATTATCTTTTCAATCTCTATCTCTATCTTCCACTTTGCTTTTTTCCAAAAAGATTTCAATCGGTTAACTATTCCATCTATTTTAATTGATCTTTTCAATGAATTGATTAATTACATGATTTCTTTAATTCTCTCCAATTATTCTTTTTCTATCTTATAGTTAGATTTTTCTAAATAAAGCTTTCTTTATCATCAATCAATTATCCTCCAATCCCCTGTTTTTCATCTTTCAATCAACTTTTTTCTCAATCAGTTAACTCATTTATCTATTCAATCAATTTTGTTCCACCTCCCAAGTTAGCAGTTCAACTATCAATCAACATGTGAGCTCACCTGAGTTCCACCTCTTAATCAATTTGTTCCACCTCTCAATCAATCCTCTCCAATAATCTATAAATTGAGCATTCAATCTCCATTTTAACCAATCACAAACTTTGAATCTTTGTGTCATTTGCAAGTTGCCAGCACAATATCTGAGAGCCATCATACTAGAAAGAAGAGAAGAACAATGGAAGCTACATGTAGTCATGGAATAGAGAGAATGAATTGATTTATTTTACATTCCTATTTGCTTGATTGTATCATTTGAATGATGTTTGTTTTAAATTCTTTTATTGAATAGGGATTTGTGATTTCCCTTTTGTTTCTGATTGAATAAAAATGAATTTTAGCATAAACATTTTGGTGAACCCGACGTGAAGCAACAACTAATTAACCCTCTGTGTTTTTTGTGTGATTTTTGCAGATCGTAAGGATTTTCAGATTTCTTGCAGGTTTTGTACGGATTTCAAAGGCGGATCTCATCATCGCGCAATTGCACATATAAAATCATGTAATCGCATAGACAGATTTACCCATTCGTGTAGACACCAATACGCATTCATATTTTTTAGTTTCTGGTTTGAGTTTGTGTTTTTGTGGGATTTTTCATTATCTGTCACGCAATCGCCCTCATATTTTTATGCATTTCCACTAAGTGTTACGCATTCACCCAGACATCTTTACGCATTCACCCAGACATCTTTACGCATTCACCTAGACATCATTACACATTCACCCACACATCATCACACATTCATAGTTTTTAGTTTTGCAAGTTTCTAGTAGAGTTTATGCTTTTGATAGGGTTCATTAATTGTCTATTTATCTGTCACGCATTCGCCTGTCATTTTTATGCATTCACTCTATTAGTTTCCTGCATTCACCCTCTCAGAATTACACAATCGCACATATATCATCACACAATCAACCACACAGGATCACACATTCACACAGGTATAATAACACATTCGTTTAATAGAGAGTTTGGTTTTTTGTTTTTTGTGTTTTTTCTTTGCTTATTGATTCCCTATTTGTAGCATTTGGCAAAATCATAGAGAAGCCCAGATCATTACTGAATATTTTTAGAAATCACTAATATGCATGCTTTCACACTTCAGTTTGGGGCTTAAAATAAATCTGGTTAAAATTGACATGCATGCTTTCACACTTCAGTTTGGGGCTTAAAATAAATCTAGTTAAAATGGACATGCATGCTTTCACACTTCAATTTGGTGCTTAAAACAAATCTAGTTAAAATTGACATGCATGCTTTCACACTTCAGTTTGGTGTTTTTTTCAAAATTGACATGCACATGCGTATCTCACACCTAAGTTTGGGTTTTTAAAATGAATGTGAATCAGGCTTATCCATAGAATAACTCACACTTCACCTTTTTTAAGGGAAATAACTTTTAATTGTGTTTGGGGTGGACCTACTATTGCATTAACTACCTTTCCACCCGCCTTCGGGGTCTTGGGAGAAAGGGAAAGGTGATAACAACACCCAATTTTTCATTTTAGTAGTGAGGGGTATTTTTGACTGGGGATTTCATCACCCCATAGAGGTACTTCAAATTGGGATGTGTTGGGGATATCATCTCTCCCAGCATACTCTTGAGCAGGTTTTTCGAGCCGCTATATAAATATATTGGTCAGGTAGCTAGAGTGTTGAGTGAATTTGATGTATGTGGGGACCTTCCTTGCACTGATAAGATCAACTAAAGTCTTAAGTGGCTTGCTCTGAGAATCCGTCGTTGGATCAAGATCCCTCAAAATGTACAATAAAAACCAACTTAGTAGCCCAGATCCCACATTCAGTGATCCCGGGAATGCGGATCGTACCCCATAGATACCCCTCATGTACCTTGCATTATGAGACAGAAATCCCTCGGTGATAAGATCTTTGGATCTTCGGGGTAATAGAGATTGGCATGCCCAAGAAGTGTGTGTCATGGAGTGGAGCCAGTGCTGCTAGACTCTTTCTATCTATTCATCTTGTTTCGGTATTTTGTTGTGGGGGCCTCATTGAATGGTGTCCACTTTCTAGTCTAAGATTATCTTCTATGCTTTTATGTGTAAAGTTGTTCCAGACTAGTATTGAGTCAATATTTGGGCTATTTCAAGCCCTACCTTGCATATCTCTGAATTCTCAGAGTTTGTCAGAACACAGTATAGTCAGCTATACCTATCTTCAAACAATATTCTCAGATTTGAAAAACAACAAACTGTATACACCTAAAAATGGTCTGAAGATAGTTAATTAAATACGCAGATATTTGATTAATTCCCCTTCCCAATTAATTGAATTCACAAGCAATTTAATTAATTTCTTTATTCATCTACTAGTAAATAAATCTACATGATTTATTTATATAGTTCATCTCACATCCCCCTTTGATTAATTAATTCTAAATTAATTAATGTCTCCCCATATTAATCAATTCTTCTAATCCCTAATTAAGATTAACAAACTCAAGTTTGTTGAGATTAATTACCATTTTCTAATTATTTGAATTTCTAAATTCAAATGAGCACATGGCTCCTAACTTTAACCACCCAACCTAACTATCCCCTAACCTAACCCATTCAATCTAATCTTGGGTCTAACTAACCCTATCCTATCTTGCACATTCTAACCTCCTTATCCTAACCTCTCATGGTGTGGATATTCTCTCCTTGAGACACATGGCACTTTTGCCACATGTCTCCTCCCTTGGACACTTACCCTCTCATGAGCAAGGCTCCTTGACACTTGTCACCACAGAGATGACAAGTGTCCCTTCCTCCAACCTCTTCTCCAACTTCCTCCATCTTGGCCCTTGATATCTTCAGAATAAATCCGGACCATTGATTCTTGCCACCTCAGCTTTGGCCTTGGAAATCCTATAAATACCCCTCATTTTGGAGCAATAAGGATCCCATCTCATTTCATCTTACGCATTGTTATTATAGGCATATCCATCCCATCTCATATCAATTTAGGCATTGTTACTATAGGCATTTGCATTTCAATTACCTAGTAATTAGCATTTGGATTTATCATAGCATGTTAATCTAGTTTCTTGAATCATGCATTTCATATCATCTCCATAGTTGATCATGATCAATTAGCTACTCAACTCTTGAGTTGTCACTTTGGAGGTCATTGCTCTGCTGAGAGCCCATCAATCCAACACCTTCAAGGTCCTCAAGAATAGAGGAAAATGGGACATTTCAAGGAAGGCTTATGGTTTGCATCTTTGATTTAATTTTCAATTAAGCTTTCAATTATGTTTTTATTGTCTCATTATATGTGTATGCCTCTTATATTAACCACATTTTTAGCATCACACAAACTTTTCCTGAAAACAAAGTTACTTGAAACATAGTCTATCTTGAAGCATCAAATAGTCCCACAAACTCCAAAATTTTACATACTTGTGATCATAGGTCTTCCTAAGAGTCCATAGGCTTTGCATCAGTCTTTGCATTTTAGTCCTCATCATCATCCTCATTATAGTCTTCATTTATATCCTTACTTTGCATAAGTCCTTGCATAATCCTCATTATCATCCTCATTATAGTCCCCATTTATATCCTTACTTTGCATAAGTCCCTGCATAGTCCTCATTATCATCCTCATCACAGTCCTCATTTACGTCCTTAGAATTTGCATAAGTCCTTGCATAGTCCTCATTATCGTCCTCATAGAGTTCCCATATACGTTGTCATAATCTTCACATAAGTCCTTACATTGTCTTGCATAGTCCTCATTATCATCCTCATAGAGTTCCCATATATGTCATCATAATCTTCACATAAGTCCTTACATTGTCTTGCATAGTCCTCATTATCATCCTCATTATAGTCTCCATTTATGTCCTTACTTTGCATAAGTCCTTGCATAGTCCTCATTGTTGTCCTCATTATAGTCCCCATTTATGTCCTTACTTGGCATAGTCCTCATTATCGTCCTCATCACAATCCTCATTTATGTTGTTAGAATTTGCATAAGTCCTTGCATAGTCCTTATAAAGTGTTCATTTACATCCCATTAGCATCCTCATAATCTTTGCATAAGTTCTTGCATAGTCATCATAATCTTTGTTTTAGTCCTTGCATAGTCTTCATCCTCATAAGACATAGGGTCAAATCATTGTCTCCATTTTGCATTATCTTCAAAATTAGGTTGTTCCCTAGTCCAAGTCCAAATTTGCACTGTCAGTCTTTAGGATTTCATCTTGTCATTTCTTAATCCAATTTTTCAAAAAAAAAAATAGGGTTGCACTTTCATCCCTTAGTTGCACTGCATTTCATCCCTAAAATTCAAAAATCAAAACAAAATGGCATATAGTGAAATGGTTGAAACAAGCTCTCAAACTTCTAGGAGACAACATTACCCTTATCAAATGTCCAACTTTTGTGGGACCATGTCATTGCAACCAAACAATCAATCATCTCAATCCAACATATGCATGTCCCAAAACGTGCATCAAACTTATCAGGAACAAACAAGTGTCATACCTATTTCTCCATCACTTGAAGAGAAACTAGCTTGAGAAATAGAGATCTTGGGACAAAATATTAAAAAAGGTGAAGAGAGTAGATCCTAGATGTTCAAACTATTTCAAAAATTTGGAGATCCCATTACAAACTTAGAGCTAGTTGATGTGCGAGCTCTTATTATAAAATCAGGCATACCAGCTATTTTCACACAAATAAATATGAGAAACCAATATCAACAACAAAAGCATCCAACAATGCAAGTCCAATAACCAATACAACAAACAACACAACTCTCAGCACTGCAAATTGTGCAAACAAGTCAACCACTACCAAAGTCACACACAATTACACAATAAATTTTACCTTTAGTCACATCACATGTCTGTGAATATCCTCCTATGGCTTCAAATACACCACCAAGGGTGTCCCAAATGAATGCAAGTGTATTTACAAACATGTCACCCTTTGGACATCAATCGAACATGGTCAATGTGTCACCTATCATGCAACAAGGTCATATGCCCATGTCTAGAAATGGCTCTTCCCATCAAGACTTTGCACCTCAAGTAGCCTCCATATCTTCCATCATTTCCTCATACCCTAAAGTCACCCAAGAGAAGTCCACACCATATTTTAACACAACCTCCCAAGGGCTATCCATAATACAAATCCAATCTAATCCAAGTCATGATGCTACTCATTTCCATGCTTCAGAAATTCAAGACCCAATCACATCATATACTCCTATCATAGAGAGTCCCATTAAAAATCCTTTCTCATCAGGCCAATGTGTTGAAACATTCCAAGAATCTCCCATGCATATCCAAACTCCTTCCCTATGTCAAGAGGATGGTCCTAAATTAGAAGAAATGAGTCCTGAAACAAATAAAGATCAAGAACAACCACTTCCATTCTACCCAAATTTTTGATCAAGATCGCACCGACCAAGAATCTTATGATGATCCGCTCTCTCTTTTCTATTACACTCATAATGATACCCTTTTTTCTCAAGAACAAAGTGTCCTTTCAAGTCCCATCTAACATCCACCTCCTAAGCAAGATCATGATAGCCCTTCTATCCTTCATAATAATCCCTTTCCAAGCCAATATCAAAGTATTCCTTCACCTTCATGTCCTAAGTAAGATCCCATTATTTCTCCAGATCCTGATCAAGATCCCTCCATCCCTTCATCTCCATGTCATAATCCTCCATGTTCCTCGCAAGATTCCCTCTCAAATGAACTTACCATTTTGCCTAGTCCCCCTCATGATCCCAATCCCTCTACACAAGTTGTTCATGAATCCCTTATCAATGAAATCACCAATCTTGATCATCATGCAGAGAACAACTTGTCAATGATTGTATGTGTGCCATCATCAAATGCCAATGTAGTGACAAAACCAAACATTACACCAGCTAATGAGATCAACATCTGGTTGATTTCATCCTCCTCTTCAAGTGCATCAATAGAAACAGGCATAGAACCTGCTCATGTCACAACTTCAGAACCAAAATCTATTTGCTTCATACACCCACACTTGATAGATTGGGGCCAAGAGAATCTACCACAGTTGGATTTCGTTGAAATGATAAATTCATGGGTGCCAAAGATGGATTTCCCTCTGATGATCCACAAAATCCAAAAAACTAAGGAAATCAACATTGGAGATGCCGAACATGTACACTTAGCTGAGTCCTTATATCCTATTGGAAAAGACATCTTTATTCGACTCTTCAAACAAAGACCAATGAACTCCCTGACCGTATGTACATCATGCACCTTAAATGATACTACATCTAAGGGTTGGGTTAGTTTAGGTTTTTCTTTATGCATTGCATCTCATTTTATTCAAAGCATTGCATCACATATAGTTTCTTTTTCAAATACATCGCATTCGCAAAATTTCTGAATTAGCATATAGCAGCATCAATAAAACAAGGCAATTGTCCAAGTTTATCATTTGTTTGCATTCAAGAGAAACAAGGGTTGTCTCCTTCCTTAGATATTCGGACATGAAGTCTTTGAGGTCCTAAGGTCATTCATTTTCAACATTACCTTGTTATGATGCTTTACGTATGGTTGGGTAGTGATTTCACTATTTGAGACTTGTTAACCCAAAATCTCTCAATCGCTATATCTCATACACATTAACAAAATATCTTATTCATTTGAGACACCTAGTTGATCATATGACTAGTGAAAAATCTAAAATTCTACTTCAGCGCCGATATAATTGTCATACCCAAATAGGTTTCATTACTTGGGTAAAAGTACAAAGCTGTGTCACACTTTTATAAAGGAAATGCTCAATGCTGATTCAAATTTTTAAGGTAAATCAATAGAAATTGAAATATCTGTTTTGAATTTTTAAATGATGTAAGCTAATAAAATTTATATTCTTTTGTCTATTTTATGTTTGTAATTTTAACCAAATTTTAAAAAATTATTTGAATGTATTTTTTTATAAAGTAAACACCATAATTTAGTTGCTGATAAAATGCTGAAATTGAAGTTGCACAAGTCACCACACTTTAATTAGTAAATTTTACTTTTTTTTAATCAATTTTTTTGTGTATATTGATAACTTGAAACTTTAGTGCATGGATATATTTTTTACTATTTTTTATAAATATATATTTTTCAATAAATTTGAAAAGTTGTGTGCTGAAATATAACTCTTTCCAATTCCCACTAGTTTTTTTCTTAATTATTTATCCAAACTAGAAAAGAATTATATCATCTTGACATAGATTCCTTTCTCTATTGCTTCATATTTTTTAAAAATTTTTAAATAAATTTTAGTATTTTTCCTTGACAAGATAATCAACCTTATATTTTAGTGTTGATGACCTACTTTCAATAAAAATAAAATATAAAATATAAAAAAGTAATTAAAATATTAAAAGATGTAGATTTTTGAAAATTCACTTCTAGATCTATAAAAGGGTATGTTTACATTTCAAAAAAAATATTATTTATAAGAGTAGGAGTTGTTAAAACATCGAGTTTTTTTTTTGCAATTAGACTCAAAGTGGTATAAAATATACATTTAGTACAGACTTCCAATTGGAAAAGTTGTGGTCCACATATAACTTAGCTATAATGAATCTATATAGACCATATGTTTGACTAAAATTATTTTTTAGTTATAATTACTTAAATTCACTTATGTTGATAAGTTATCTTGAAACGTTACACATTTTTGTGCTTTTACCCACTTACAAGTCAAGGCAAGAAAATAAAAAAAGAAAAAGTGTTATGCCAAATATTCATCTCAAGGCAAAAGAGCAATGATATATAACTAAAATAGCACACATACAAGTGCGACAAAAAGCTTGACTATGGGAACATGCGAGTAACTCCATTAGGGATATGGACGCCTACTGGCAATGGAGTAATATTTGAGAAATTACAGTCTATAAACTCGTCAGAGCTCTAAAAGCTTGTTGGCAATGAGGCTCTATTCGGGATACTTTTAAGAGTTAGAATAATCTATGTAGCTAGTCATATAGGATGCTAAGGATCTTTAGTGAACACAAGAGCGAGAATTAACTCATTTGCACACACATGGGCAAAAGAAGATCAAAGTTTCAAGAACCAATGGGGAATTTTTCCACGTCTCAATTTGTAAATCCTAGTTACTAAGTGTGTTAATTTGGATGTTCCAAGGGACCTTAAGGATTGATTGACTGCTTATCTATACAAAAATTTGTACCCCCAATTCAATTGGTGTATTACAAAATGTTAAACAAACACAATCATCCTTGTTCGAATAGGAACTACATCTTCATCATGCATATGGCATTAACATAGGTCATGGCTAAAATTCAATGTCTCCACATGCATTCTATAGATCATCATGTCATATAGATCTGCATACTGGGGGCATAGCTAAAAAATTTCCCAAAAAGTCATAAAATGTCTTGAAAAAAGCCTTAAAAATTAAAAAATCCAAACATGAAAATCAATGCAAGAAAGCATAACCATCCATCAAACCAAATCAACAAGAGACAAACTCTTAAAGTCTATAATCAAACTGATCACATGTCTTGTTAATCAATTTATTGATCAAACTTTATTAAACATCAACATGTCTTATACAAGGAAGGGTACACTCAAAACTAGACAGATCGGTCTTACATGGGGTATTCACTCTCTCAAACCAGACATTCCTATCAATCATCAAACAATCAAAACAATGACATAGATCAATATGACTGCTGGATTTTGTCCAAGTTAGGCTTATCTTTATCAATTGCTGATAGGTCATGTTTCATCAAATTCAAAGCAAAAAAATCCCAAAACATTCAAATATAATGTCCTGACAAAATCCAAAAACATTGAGAAACAAAAAAATTCAAAAACACAAAAAATCCAAAAACATCCATATATAGTCCTAAAAAAATCAATCCAAAAACATTGAAAATCCAAAGCAAAAAATCAACCAAAAACATTCAAATATGATCTTGAAAAAATCATCCAAAAACATTCAAATATCAATCTACAAAATCAACCCAAAAACAATAAAAAATTAATCATCAAAAAACCTGCAATAAAATGTCTCACAAGAATCAAATACCCTAGCAGATATCCAACAAACACTTCGCATGAAGTTAACAAAGGATACAACTATCTAGTCAAACATCTATAATCAAGTGATCAAACTGTCTTATCAATCGTATCAATATCCATATCAAGTGATCATTATCTTGTCTTAAACAGAAGAGGATACACTCAAAATCAGACAGGTCAGTCTTAAATAGGGTCCAAACTTTTTGAGATCAGACATTATCGACTATCACATCAAATGATCCAAACGAAGACACAGATTGATATGGTTGTTGGATTGTGTCCTAGTTAGTCTTTATCTTTTATCATTTGGCTACAGGTCATGTTCCTATGCTACTCAAGGATGTCCACAAGTGACTAGAGGAACCATGATGGGCATTATCTTTTTCTTTGTTTGTTGTTTGTGGTGTGGACCAATGAAGTTATGGGGCAATAGTTCCAATGGGTGTCTGTGTTGGTACGTTCATTCAACAAATATCCTATGCAAAAGTCACAGATAGTTATGCTTGTGACTATCGCACATACCTTGACCCCTAGCACTACAACTAGAATGGAGGGTTCACTCCTTGTCAACTACATGTTTGTTTCTTCAATGAGGTATCTTTATATCTTGGTTCCTTATACCTTGATGTGCAAAGCTCCATTGTTACATAATAAGGCTCAATGATGAATATATATTGCACTATGAATAAAGGCACAAAAGTTCATGAAAACCATCATCTTCATTTTTAGTCTATCATCTCATATCAATCATCCTTAATTGCTTCTAATTCTCATCTTTCATTCTATTTCATTCTAAGGTTCATTCTCTCATATTCTATCTCAATATCATCTTCAAGTCACCTGTCTCTATCTCTAATCAACTAACCATTCATTCATCTTTCATCTAACATTCTTCTTATTTCAAGAGCCCATTCATACCTTTAATGCATAAACAATCTCTCGATGGGGCATTACACCCTAAGTATTACTCGGGCTTTCTGGGGCAGGAATTTTTTTCGTTTTCTTTGAAATAATGTCATATTGACTTTGTCTCAAAGAGGGGCAAATTTAGACACCTAACACTGTCTCATTAATCATGTACTAATTATTCATCCAATTAGTTAAATAATTATTTAATTATTTAATTAAACTAATTAATCTTATTTTTCTAAGTTTCATATTTCTTCATCATCTTACTAATTATTCTATTTTCAATTTCATCATCATTTAATCATTTAAACCATTTTCTAATGATTAATTAAATATTTATTATTTAATTAATTATGATTATTAATCCTTCAATTTAAATAATATTTATTATTTAATTAATTATGATTATTAATCCTTCAATTTAAATAATATTTATTATTTAAATAAATTCATTTTCAATTTCTATCTCTAATCATCTAATCATTTAACTCTCTTCTAAAATATTAATTAAATATTATTAATTTAATTAATTATTATTTTAATCCTTTAATTTAAATAATCTTTATTATTTAATTAAACTCAATTTCTAAATAATTAAATAGTTTCTTAAAATTATTTAATTAACTAATTAATTCAAAATTCCAAATCCCTAAATTCTAACTTCATTTAATTTCTTATTCTTCTAAATTCTCCTAATTTTAAATACATGTGTATGATTTCAAAAATCAAATTGAATTCCAAAGTCAAGTTCTAAATATATTCAAATAACAAATTGAATTTAAAATAAATTCAATATTTGAATCAAATCTCATGCAAATATTAAATTGAAAATCAAGTCAAAGTGCAAGCATATGCTAAATTAATTAAATTAATTATCTTTTCAATCTCTATTTCTATCTTCCACTTTGCTTTTTTCCAAAAAGCTTTCAATCAGTTAACTATTCCATCTATTTTAATTGATCTTTTCAATTAATTGATTAATTACATCATTTCCTTAATTCTCTCCAATCATTCTTTTTCTATCTTAGAGTTAGCTTTTTCTAAATAAAGCTTTCTTTGTCATCAATCAATTATCCTCCAATCCCCCTTTTTTCATCTTTCAATCAACTTTTTCCTCAATCAATTAACTTATTTATCTATTCAATCAATTTTGTTCCACCTCCCAAATTAGTAGTGTATGTGGGAAAAGCGGGCTGATAGAACTCAACATGTGAAAAACTGAGCTCTATGGAGCCTTGCTCACACACCCACAGGACTTCTTGGTGCAAGCTACGGAGTCATGAAGCATGGCTCAGCTTCCCAAAGATGGTTCCATGGTTCTCTATCTTGCACGGTCCCTCAAACCAATGTTTTTTCTCTCAGATCACTGAGAAAAATGGTTTAGGGATGGCAAATGCAAGAACGAGGGATGCTTTTGTTGATTTTAATATGGGATGCATCCTAAGCTATGCATGATGCTACAAATGCAATAAACTAGCTATAAGATGACAAGGTTAGTAAACAAAACTATCCTAGCATGCTATATTAGTTCATGATTTAAGCTATATGATAAGGAACATACTCTAAATTATCATATTTAGATTAATTCCCATTTTAAAGAGAAGCTAAATGATGAGCATATAAAATATGAAAGCTTGAATGAATTTGAGTATAAGTGAGATGCTAAAGACTTGGATCCCTTTTTTTTTTTAAATGGAGGAATGAGAGCTCTATTTATAACAAAAACAGGGCAATGGATGGCCAAGATTGAAAGAGATAATCAAGGGCCAAGTTTGAAAGTTGGGAATCCATGTTTGCAATTGGCACCAATGAAATGGTGACAATTGTCAACATAAGGTTGGTTGAGAGGAGATGTAAGAAGCATTAAATGTTTGAGAAGACCTCATGGTTACCCTAGGGTTTAAGGGTTAAGGTTAGGTTAAGGTTATCCATTGGATAAAGCTTTTACCCAAAGGATAAACTCTTGTGCAAAGGTTTAAGGATAACCATGGTCAAAACAATAAATGCTTGATGAGACCCTTGGGTTAGATGGAGGTTGAGTTTATGGAAATTCTTTAACCATGTAAGAGGGTTTGAGTTAACCATTAATGGTTATGAAGACTTTGGGGATAACTTTGTAAGAGTCCTTCCAAATTTGGGAGCATTCAACAAGTTAGCTTGTTGAATGGATAAAGGCTTTAATGCATTTTGAAGACTTTGCTCCAAATTTGAGAAGTGACCTCCTCAAATTTAGGGAAAAGGGATACTGGATGGGTTTGGGTTAATTAATTAGGATTAGAAGAATCTAGAAGAGGTTAGAAAGAGGGTTAGGATGCAAGTGGGAGGTGTAGGATTTTGCAAGTGGGTGAGGGAAAATAGGTTTTAATTGAATTTAATTCAATTTGGTTGCAATTAAATAAATTAGATTTATTTAATTTAGGATAACTATTTTAATTAAATTTGAATTTAATTAAAAAGAGGATAGGGGCTTTAATTGAATAAAATGAATTTATCCTATTAAATGGTATAGTGAATTTAATTGAGTAATTTACTTAATTAAATAGAGGAATGTGGATTATTTAATTAAATTAGATTTAATTAAATAGAGAAATGAACATAAAATATTCATTTAGGAATATGGTCATTTTTATACGTCTACAAGTAGTTCAACTATCAATCAACATGTGAGCTCACTTGAGTTCCACCTCTTAATCAATTTGCTCCACCTCTCAATCAATCCTCTTCAATAAGCTATAAATTGAGCATTCAATCTCCATTTTCAACAATCACGAACTTTGAATCTTTGTGTCATTTGCAGGTTGCCAATGCAATATCTGAGAGCCATCATACCAGAAAGAAGAGAAGAACAATGGAAGCTACATGTAGTCATGGAATACGGAGAATTAATTGTTTTATTTTACATTCCTATTTGCTTTATTGTATCATTTTATTGACGTTTGTTTTAAATTCTTTAATTGAATAGGGATTCATGATTTCCCTTTTGTTATTGATTGAATAAGGATGAATTTTAGCATACACAGGGTGAAGTCTTTCATTTGATCTCGGGAGGCTCAGAAAATCCAAGCAGAACTTGCCAAATGGGGACCACGCAATGGGTTCCTTGCTATAAAGGCAACAAAATCTCCCCCAAAACACAAGAGAGGTCGCCCAGTGGGATCAAGGAAAACAAAAAGAGTAAGACGTTTATTGCGGGGTGAATCATCTGGGATGAGGAATGAACTCTGGAGGCCACAATTAGGGAAGTTGCACAGGTTGAGGTGATTGAGGGAAAATGAAAAGCGATAATGGAGACAAGTTAGGACCATCACTGTCATTTTGCTCTGTTTTAATTTTTTGGAGTCGATCATAGAAATGTTGAATGCAAAGGATTGAAAGTAAATGATTAGGAACTATGATCAATAGGTAGCTTAAGATAGATTAGAAAATTTATGGTATTGCTAAAGAACTCTAGATGTAAAGCTCTTTTAATATTAATATACAAACCTATTTACCGATAAAAATATATATATTATATTACATTATTTTTTAATTTATGATATAAAAAAATTAAATTAACACCTAATATATTAATTTGGCTTTATGATGAGAGACAATGTTATAACAAAATTATAACAAGTGCCACATAGTGGTAAGTACTTGTTGTATTATAGTAATAGTAATAAATCTAATTTAATAAGTATGTTTGTGTTTTAAATTTTGAATATTTTATTATATTTTGATTTTAAGAATATGTATGGTTGTTTAAAGTAGTTTGTTAGTAGTGTATTTGTAAATCGTGATGAAGGTGAGATAATAAGGTTGATATTGTAAATTTTGAATTAAAAATAATACAATTTGAATTGTAATTGTTAGTTTTAAATTGATTTTAGAAGGTGTTTAACTTTAATATTATAATTTTAATTAGACTAAAGATTATAATTATAATTAGATTAGTTTATTATAATAATATATTACTTCTTATATAAGTCAAATATATTGTTGAATTACTACATTGTTTATTATAAAATTAAAATAAATTAAAATAACATAGGGATCTTATTTCTATTCCATTTTTTGTACTGCATTCTATGGTTGCTAATGTGAAAGATGTTGTTGAAGCAAAGAAGAAAAATAAGGATTATACTATTCTCCATCAAGGTCTTATCCTTCACCTGTATAATTTCCACTTGGCTCTTTGCCCCCCCAACACGATTACTGTCCAAAATGTGCCTGAAATCCAGTCCCCGCCCATGGCCACTGCTAATCCTGAAAAAAACCCTACTCTTTTGCTCGAACTTGGCTCCAACAAGAAAAGAAAAAAACGCTCCTGCCACTCGAAGGACTCAGAACCCTTTGAGCCCAAGAAGGTGAAAATTCAGCAAATTGACTCTGATGTGGAGATCACTGATTAAGCTAACACTCCCTGTTGGCCTGTGAGACTGGTGTCCAAACCCCCTAAAAAACATAAACCCTTAAAGGACCCCTCCTCATCCCATGACATGAGTGATTCTGATAATGCAAGTGATGATACCAACCCCTCTGGCAAAGTGGCCTCGTCCCACTCCACCTCGGCCCCTCATCCTGAAAGCTCTACCCATGTCTCTGAAAGCCCTAACAACTTTGTGAACCCAGTTGTTGACACCAAGTCTTGGGCCAATTCTTCATTCCCTACCCTTAGGATCGAGAAAATGGTTATTGTGGAGGAAGCTAGCAGTATCAAGGAGGAAGCGAATGACAAGCTACTAGAATTGGAAAAGAAAGTGGATGCCTTGAATGAGAAAATGCAAAAAATTGTCAGCACAACGAATTTCACTAAAAAAAAGGCTTAATGAGGTCACCAGGCTCGCCATGAAAGTCATGCACAACTTTGCGACCACCCTTTGTCTTTTATAGGAGAACACTCAGAAAGGAAAACAAAAGGAGGAAGAGGACTACAAAGACCTCTTTAAATTTCTCACCAAAGAATGGACTAGGAGGCTCCTGCCCAAGATCAGTCATGGCAAAAGGAAATAGGGATGTTTGCTACTTAGTGATTTTTTGAGTTTTTGGTTGGCCTCAGTGGCCTTAATGTTTTTAGTTATAATTATAATCTTTGCCGATTAATCTCAGACTTGGTTATCTTTAGCCCTGCGTGGCATATCTTATTGTTTACTATGACTGTTAAACTCTGTTAATATGGTTAGTATGTTTAAGGTTTTTGATGGAGGAAAGTTTTAGGAGGCTGTGACTTTGTTGTTTTTCTACTAATAGTTATTCTTATTTGGGTCAACCCCCTAGTTTTGGCTGCTTTTAATATAAAAAACAATTAGAAAATGATATAAGTTAATGGAATAAAAGATAATATTATCATTAGTACTAATTTGAATAAAGAAAATCTTAATTAAAAATCATATACAATAAAATGATATTAAGTAAATTAATGTGAGCAGTTTAGTTGAGTAAGTGATGTGTGGTAAATAGATTTTTATATTTGTTTATCTTTTCAATATCTCAGTAAGTTGGACTTGTTCACACCTATTTCATCCCAGATATTATTATTGGAATATTTAATTTGATGAAACTAAGTTTACCAAAAATTTAATACAAAATAAACATATATTTGTTTTGTATATTTAAATATGTGGAGTTGTAGTAGGTGAGAAATGTGGGTATTGATGAATAAATAGTGTAAGATTTAATATGCTTATAAATATGTAAGGGAAAGGAAATATATAACTTCTAAATTTTTGGATAAATGAATTTTTAGGATATTTTTTAATATTAAAAAAGTGAAGAAAATTTATGAAGTTTTGATATATATATATATATAAAGTGTGAAAATAGAAAAGTTAGAAAATTTTTTGAGTTGATGAAAATATCAAATCATTCTTGTTGATTAAAAGGTCTTCTTGTTTCTTAAAATATTATTGTGTATAACAAGTTAAAAAGATATTTAACTTTGATTCATCATATCTTATTTATATTTGATTGTAACAAATTAAATTAAATTTGATTAAAGAAATTTAAAAAATGAAATGTATATTAAAAATCTAATTGAAAAATAAAAATTAAATTTATCGTAGAGAATTAATTCATTCGAACTTAGTAAATTACTCTAATTTGATCTTTTATAAAATAGAAGATAAAGCTTTTCATATTTAAAGATGTGATTTTAAAATTTTGATAAATTAGTTTGAAATAATTTTCCTTAGAATAGTCAATATCCTTTTGTAATTTAAAAAGAATACACTTTTGTTGAGAAACAATTTAATAGTTGAATAAGAGGATATTTTATCATCTCTGTGCATAGACTCAGAATTCATAGTAGAAAAAAAGGTAGAGAAATTTAAAAAGAATACACTTTTGTTGAGAAACAATTTAATAGTTGAATAAGAGGATATTTTATCATCTCTGTGCATAGACTCAGAATTCATAGTAGAAAAAAAGGTAGAGAAATTAAAAGTCCATATTTTTAGTTTTAAACAATGAAAAGTGTCACATAATTATTCTATGCTTAAATAATGTTAAAAAATGTGTTATACTCATAGTAATAAAAGATTGTCATTATCATAAACTTCTTTTTGGACCTTGATATGACTTGCTATTATTATTGTTATTGTTATTGTTATTGTTATTGTTATTGTTATTGTTATTGTTATTGTTATTATTAGTAATGTTAGAAAGAAAAGATAAATTGAAATGATGTTGAAGTTTTTAAATAAAAATGAATTTAAGTGGTGACACACACATGAGGTCATAATTTATTTGAAAATTGCTTATTTTCTCAATATCTTAATTGAGCACATGGTGTAGAAGAAATAAGAAGATTCTAGAAAAGAAATTTTAAATTCAAAATATTAAGGAATAAATATTATATTTAGCAAATATATGACATGGGAGTTACAAAATTATCCTATGACAAAAATAATTCTATTCATGGCATTTTTATGACAAAGGAGTTACAAAATGCATTTTGATAAAATGAAGGAGAATTCAAATTTGAATTTTGAATGCATGGTCAAATGTAACCCCCACTATGACAACAATCATTTTTGCATGGAATTAATTTAGAAATTGTTTATTTTCTCAATATGCTATTTAGCACATGTTGTAGGAGGAAATGAAAAGGTTCTAGAAGAGAATTTAAAATTCAATTTTTGCATGACAATTAATTTTGGGAAAAGAATATGAAAATCAATTAATCATTTTGCATGAATTTATTTTGGGAAAAGAATATGGAAATCAATTTATTTATTTTGTAGTGAGAAAATGACTCTCTTTTCTATATATTGAGTTCTAGATTTTTGAAATAAGGGAGTTCATTGTTTTTGGATGATAAAGTAGTCTTGAAATTCTTATGAATTTATTTTCAATATCATGTTAGTTGTAGGAGAAATTTTGTAGATGTGTTGCAGGATTTTGGAGAAGATCATTACCAGGCTTCAAAGAGGAATTGAAGGAGGTCAGCAAGGTTGTTCTTTCAAATCCAGGTTCCCCTCTTACATATTCATTGCTTGCTTTTTCTTTTCAAAGAAAATCTTCTTCTTGTCTCTTTCAAAATTTTGCACATAAGAAATTTTGTATTTTTTTTCAAAAGAAATCTCTAGGAATCTTTTTCAATTTATGTTGATGGATTTAATCAAATACATGTAACAAAATTGTTTTTCTATCAAAAAAAATAAAAAAATCTTCTTCTTTATTCTGCATGTAGGAAATAAATTGGTTAATAGATTTCTTTCAAAATATGCATATACAAATTCGAATATTGTTTAATCTATTCTTCAATCAACTTTCTTTATTTTACAAAAATTAGATTTTTTTTATAATGGAATATATATATTGGAATAACTTGAACGAAAATAAATCTATTGCCAAAGTAATCCAAAATCAAAATAAAAACAAAAATAGAAATATATTCATCTCTGTGTATGTTAGATAAATAGCCATCTCTGTGGATTTTAGGAAAATATTCATGTCTGTGGATTTTAGGAAAATATTCATCTCTGTGCATTATAGAAAAAAATTCATCTCTATAATTTTTATTGTTAAGGAATTTAGATTAGAGAGAGAATACAATAGTCTGGTAATATGTAGTGAGGATAGACTTTAATAAGATCACTGCAATGAATATGTTTTACCTCTGATGTGTGTGTGTGTGTGTGTGTGTGTGTGTGTGTGTGTGTGTGTGTGTGTGTGTGTGTGTGTGTGTGTGTGTGTGTGTGTGTGTGTGTAACTCTAACTATTAATCTTCTGTGATAATATCAACAACTTGCTGGTTCGTGAAACTATCACAATTATTGGTTTCAGTTCACAACAAGTTTCAATACCTATAAATAAAAGGATGAAGAGTCATGTCCACGTAGGGGCATGACTTCTACGTGGCTTATGCCACGTAGAGTCATGACCCTTCATTCAATATCATTATATATTACTTGCTTCAATCCGAATGAAGCTATATCCTTAACACTCCCTCTTAGCAAAATAGGATTGAATTTCATAGTTAAGTTTTAAGGAACAACATTCTAGATATACACATTCATTTGAAATGATCATTCACTCAGTAACACTTACTAGTGAAATACTTCATATCTCATAGAGATATGGATTATCTTATATCCACCACTCTAGGACAACAACTACTTGAAGTCTTATCAGATTACAACTTTGATTCTAGTGACAATTGTAACATTGTTGTAACATTGTCATTATCACAGGTGAAATAATTTTAGTATCATGATATCCGACACATTTCGGGACAACGAATTAATGTAGTCAACTATGATATGATTGTTATCATAATTTCTGATATATTTTGAAATAATCATTTAATGATAACAATTCAATAACTCATCATAGAAAATTTAGTATCAAGATTTCTGGCACATTCCAGGACAACAACTTAGTGTAGTCAATCTTGATAATAGATTAGGCTATTTTGAAATTCGTCATCTTACAATAGCAATCTTACACTTACATCACATGAAAGATCGTCACCTTCCATAACATAACACATACATGCAATATTGCATTCAAGATATTCATGAATATATTAATTACATATGATTAAGATTAATATCAAAAATTTCCATTATAATTTAGTCATACCAAGTTTACCTCTAAAGTACTCCACTTTCAACTTTGCAAGAGGTTTGGTGAATATGTCGGCACTTTGCTCTTTAGTGTTGATGTAGGTCAATTTAATGACATCTCTGTCTACCATATCTCTTATGTAATGGTATGGGATTTTTATATGCTTGGATCGATTATGAAAAACTGGATTTACAAAAAGTTTGATGCAACTTTGATTATCACAGTGAATCATAGTGGGGTTTAGGGGCTTCCTAAATAGTCCAACTAGCAATTTCCTTAACCATATTGCCTCACGTGCTCCCATGGAGGTAGCCATATATTTGGCTTCAATGGAACTCTGAGCAACTGCTAACTATTTTTTGCTAAACCAGGATATCATAGTTGATCCAAGACTAAAAGAACACCCCGTTGTACTTTTATGATCAATGGAACTTCTTGCCCAGTCGGAATCAGAATACCCTTGGAGTTGTATCTCAACATTTTTATACTTCAGGCCAAGTCCAATAGTGCCACGCAAGTATCTTAGAATATGCTTAGCAGCCATTAGGTGAATCTTCTTAGGTTCGCACATGAAATGACTTAACACATTGTTGTCATGTCTAATTAAATAAATATTTTATTTATTTAATTATCTAAGCCTAATTCTTCTATTAATTAAATAAATTTTTATTTATTTAATTAATTCATTTATCCTCTTCTAGCCTTATTTCTCATTTAAATAAATACATTTATTTATTTAAATTATTCCTTTCCTAAATTAAATAAATATTTTATTTATTTAATTGTCCTACTTCTTCTATTAATTAAATAAATCTTTATTTATTTAATTAATTCATTATCTTTTTCTACACATGACACATGTCACTCATCTCTTAATTCATACACTACCTACCTCTTTCATTATTTTGGTATTTCTTTTACCTACCCTCTAATCCTAGCTAACCTCTCTTTTTACACCTCTCAATCTTATCCCTCCATTTCATATAGTGTCTTCTATTTAAGGAGATTCCTTCTTCATTATCAAACCCTAATGAATCATTCTAATCACTCAGACTAATCAACAATTTTGGAGGACTTGGCTACACTATGATCCTACTTGCAACCACATTCCGTTCTTTGTTGAGCTCTTGTGCATATAAAAAATCTGAGAGCAAATATATCAAGCAAAATCAATGGAGATAGGAAGAATGGAAATCAAAACCCTATTGGACATGTGATGGTATAATCTTTGTGATTTTGAGTTATTTGCATTGTCTTAGGTAATCTTCATATGTTATGGTGGATCTTTGTTGTTGTTAGGCTAGGGTTTGGTGGTTGGATTCATTTAGCCTTTCAATTTTGTTATTATTGTTATCCATTTTCACCATAAATAGTAACAAATATCAAGGCGAGTGTTTACCAGGTACATAAGAGATCCAATAATTTGTCTATAGTATGTAGGATTTGTAGGTTCTGAATCTACTGCTTCACGTTTGCACTTATGAAGATTTGTTTCCATTGGAATGGATAGAGGCTTACAATCTATCATATCAAATCTGGTCAGGATATCAGTGGTGTATTTTCCTTGATTTAGGAAAATATAATTCTCTTTTTGCCATACTTCTGGGCCTAGAAAATAGTGTAGTAGACCTAGATCCTTCATATCAAATTCAGCCACAAGATCTTGTTTGCATTTTGCAATGAGGTGATCTTCTCCTGTTATCAACAAGTCATCAACATAGAGAACAAGTATTAACATGTCACCATCTAATATTTTGAAGTATATGTTAGAGTCTACTTCATTTTTGGAATATCCTAGTTTGGAGAGATAACTATCTATCCTTCCGTACCATGCCTTGGGAGCTTCCTTAAGGCCGTAGAGAGATTTTTTTAGTCTACACACATAGAGATTTCTATAATGTGTAGCAAAGCCTTTAGGTTGTTCTATATATACTTCTTCCTCAATAACACAATTCAAAAATGTGGTCTTCATGTCCATTTGGTGTATCTTCCACAATTTGGAAGCTGCAATGGCAATGATGGTTCTTACATAAGTATATCGGGCAACTTGAGCAAATGTCCCTTCGTAATCAATTTCAACCTTTTGAGAGAACCCCCTGGCAACGAATCTGGCTTTGTGTTTTTCAATACTACCATCTGGTGCATATTTAATTTTGAATAACCACTTTTGATAGGACAACTGATTTGTCTTTTGGTCTAGGTACAATGTCCCAGACATCATTTTTTAAGATAGATTGGTATTCTTCAATCATTGCATCTTTCCAAGCTTGGCATGTTAAAGCCTCTTCAACATTTGATGGTTCAGATTTTGTAAGTTCGGTCATGCGTACAACATAGCATGATTGACTTCTTGTTTTCTTATTCTCTTTGAAGATTTCATCGAGTTCCACATTATTTTCTTCAATCATCTTTCTTGCCCATAGTGATCTTTTCTTGTTGTTAGGATTTTCAACATTCTCGAAATTAGGTGATTGAAGTTCCTGATTTTCTATGCTATTCTCCCTTTGATTTTCAATTGTAGGATTTTCATCTGATTCTACGGTTAGATCATCTTTTACACTTAGAGATAGTTTATAAGCAACATCTTCTTCAAATTTGACATCTCTACTGATTTCAAAAGATCTTTGTCTTGGAATATAGACTCTGTATCCTTTAGTGGTTTCACTGTAGCCAACAAATATGCCTTTCTTCTCGGAGGGTTCTAGTTTGGTTCTTTTTTCTTTAGGAACGTGAATATACACATGGCAACCAAAGATTCTTAGATGGCTGAAATCTGGTTTATTTCCTGTAAAGGCTTCTTCAGGTGTTATATTCTCTAGGATTGAACGAGGGCATCTATTTTGAATGTACACAGTTGTATTTGAGGCTTCAGCCCAAAATGAGATATGCAGATTTTGATCATGCATCATGGCTTTAGCAGCTTTGATGATGGTTCTATTTTTTTCTTTCTACAACTCCATTTTGTTGAGGATTATAAGGTACAGTACACTCCCTCTTAATCCCAACAGAAATGCAGAATTCTTTAAAAAATTTAGAGATATATTCACCCCCATTATCTGATCTTAGAGTCTTTATTTTCTTCCCAGTTTGATTTTCCACTAGGGCCTTAAATTCTTTAGATTTCAATAACACTTCATTTGATTCTTTGAGTTTTATGAAATAGATCCAAGTTTTCCTAGAGTATCATCAACAAATATCACATAATACAAGAATCCCCCTAGTGATGGTAATGACATTGGACAACACAAATTAGTGTGGACAAGTTCTAGTACAACTTTTGATTTGCGTTCACTTGAGGGAAAGGACCCTTTTGAGTTCTTCCCTAGAGCACATCCTTTACAAGTTCCACCATGATCAAATTTTAGATTGGGTAATCCTGTGGTAATCTTTCCTATAGAAGGTAGGGCACTAAATCGAAGATGTCCCAATATTCTATGCCAAATTTTATTAGAGTTTGATACTTCATGATTTAGTGCTTGTTTTTTAGTATTACATAATTTGTATAAACTACCATCTCTAGATCCTATAGGAATAGCATTCTTTATGTGTAATGCCCATACCCTAGTCGGACTTTTAAAACCCGTTTAACCTTGATTGACTTCCTACGTGGCACTCTTGAATGGTAGATTAACTGATATGCAATGTGTAGTTTAGATAATATAAATAAACTGAGCATACTTATTATTGTGTTTTTGCATCGATTCTCGTGTAAATGCAATTGTTCCTAACCCTTGTGATAAATCTTGAGCTAACATCTTCATTGAATATGTATTTGTATATGCATGCTTGTATGAATTCATGGGTGCAGGAGATTGCAGGTACAACACCGCTTAGGGCAAGGTTCATCTCCTTTGGAATTTGCAAGGTTGAGTATGCTCGTTCATCTTTTGAATTCGGATTTAGTGGTCATATAACTCTCGTCTTGCCTTAGCCATGGTTAGGTGAGCATCGTGTGTGGATTCGTGGGCTTGCTCTTCAATGGGATGCGTGTCGAGTGATTTGGAGGACTCCCTCGATTTGCATGCCATGCGCGAGGTAAGTGAGGTTTGTGATCCTAAGTATTAAATTTAAATTTATGAGTAGACGAGCACATTAGAAATTTAGAAATTTAAATGGGTAGCTTCTTCTATATGATTAATCATTAATTTAAGAGATTGCTTTAAATTGTTATTGTAACAAGCTTAAGGTGTTTAACTGGGGTTAGCGTGCTCATTTACGCATTTGTAACTTTTACGTATTTGTAGTTGAGAAATTAGAATAAATAAGACTCTAGTACTAGATTAGTCATGTATTTTAAAATGTCGCTTTATTTTGTTGCAGCGAGTTAATTTAATAGTTAATTTTAATAACGACGATTTTAATAAATTATGCGTTTTAGAAAGGAAAAAATTTTAAAGTCATTGAGAGATAGAATTAAATTACTCATTTTCGCACTTTGGAAGAAAAAGGGGTAAATTATTATTATTTAAATGAAATTATTTTCTTTTACTTGTAAAGTCGATAAAGTATAAAAGTTTGACTTTTAGAAAATTAAAATTTAATCAAAACGCCTTACCCGGTAAGTAGTCCCAAAATATAAATGTAGGCCTAAATCGATATTAAGAAATTAAAATTTAAAACTCAATAAGAAAAAGAAGCATTTTAATTTTAATAGGGGAAAACATATAAGATTAATAAATAATGGTAATGAATGACTTCCATTTGGGACTTTCAATCATTTTATTTTTAAAAATAAATACCTAATTTCGAAATTGAAATTAGGGCAAAAATTAGGGTTTTTTTTTGGGAATCTTGTTTGGTAAGCATTTTGGGGGCTTCTGGGCTTTGGGTCTTTTTTTTGGAAAAAAAACATGGTTCTTGCAAGGGAGATTGGGGATTTTGGAGAGGGATGAGGAATGAGAGCAGCTGATTTGGGAGCTCATCTTCATCAAAATCTCTTCCTGGAAAGCGTTTGGAGGTAAGAAATCTTAATCTCCCCTTTTGTTTATTGTTATGCCCTCCATGAAATGCTGGAAAAACAGAGAGGATTGCTACCCATGAATGTTTATTAAGATTTAGTTTTCAGTTGGTTGAAGGCTTGGTTATTCTTCAAAGACTCTTCTATTTTGCCCTCTTTTGAAATCCATAATATTCTGAGAATTCTGGAAAAATGTATTGACTATGAGTTTCTTTCAAAATAGAAGGTTTTTTAAGGTTTTTTTTTTTTTGGAATGTGAGTTTCTTAAAAAAATATATATATATAAAAATGAAAGGGGTTTGCTGGAACTTATTCTCTTTTTTTCCCCTGTCTGTAAGACTGTGTGTTTTGGAGATTTGTTATGGTTTCCTTTTATTTATTTCTGTTTTTGCAAATTTGTGTGTGTTGAAAACAAAAAAAAAATAATAAATAAAATAAAACACAAAAAAATCCCTTACCTGGCCTCTCGCTGCAGGTAGCTTATGCTACCAGTTGGTAGGCAGCGCTACCACTGGTAGCGATCTGCTACCAAATGGTAGCAGTGCTACCTGAGGTAGCAGCCTGCTACCATTGGGTAGCAGCGCTACCAATGGTAGGTTGCGCTACCAACAGATGGGAAGGGCTGCCAAGGGGAGACCCACGTGGTTGTCCACGTGGGGTTTCTTTCCCTCTTTTTTTTCGCAGTTCAAAAAAAAACAGATTTGTTACATTTAAATTTTAATTAATTTCTTTTATTATTTTATATAATCTTTACAAAAAAAAAAAAGAAGGAAAGTTATTTGGATGTGATATATAAAAAAAAAAAGGAAAAAAATTCTGATTATTAATTGAGTTTAAAATTAGTATTAGAGATTTAAATCTAATCTCCTAGTTATTATGTAACTCTAAATTCAGCTCTTATCTCATTTAATTTCAAAATTAGCGCATAATATGTTTGGATTTTAGAGGATCAACACGCAGAAAATCCATTCTCTAATGCAAGTTTTTTAATTTCATATTGGTTACGCCATAATCGAGTTAATATTTATTAATAACATGAACTAATTAGTAGCGGTGGACTAATACGCATTTTAAAATATAGTTAAATTATCAAAACCATAAACTCGACCGACAATTGTGGATAGAGATGATATGGGTAAACAAATGCATCTTCCGGGTGATGTCCTTGCAGTTTAAATTGCTGTAATTAAATTGGTTAGTTTATAGTAAGACTTGATATGCTAGTTTGGGTCATAAGTCGGTCAAAACCCTAGTTAGGGTACCGTCAAACAATAGAATTTAGGTTTGTTTGTCTTCTTTTGTTATGATTTAATTAGACCCGTTTTTAAAAGGGATCACTATGTAATAAACTAACGAGGTAGAGGTGGAATGGTGTATGTGTTCGCCTAAAAGGCAAGATTGTATAGACATGTAATTATGTAACCTTAACTATATTAAATACCAAAAGGGTCTTGTAGTTGAGCAGACCTGGAGATGTAGCCCATCCGGGGTGAACTCCGAGATCATATTCTGTGTCATGCGATGTTTATAGCGTACTTTGTTTTATGTTTTAAATTATCTTGAATGGTTGTATTCTTGCAAAGTGTATGGTGTAAATTAAATGAATTCAAATTTAAATGTATAACATTTTTCATATGGATAAACGTAGTTATTTAAATTCATAAAACGTTGAGAATTATGCATATGGCATGGTAGTTAAATATTGAAATTAAAGTGTGAAAAAAAAGGTAAATTGGTAATGTTAATTTAGATTGTAATAGTGGCAGAAATCTCATTAGAATTACTTTAATGGATTAACTTGATATTAAGTATATAAATGAAATGAATGTAAAAAGGAAACAAAGATAAAATTATGTCACAATTCTTAAATTGAAATCTAAAAGATGAACATAATAGAAATATCTATCCTTTACCCTAGCAAATGAATCACGTCATGTCAGTTATGTTTCATTACATTGGTTAAATTTGTTAAGTTATTTCACGTTTTAATCTTAACAATAATCCTCACCGGATTAATTTGTTAATCGTGTGGACTCAATCAAATATTCATGTTGTATATTGAACGAATATACTTAGTAATTTATGCTGTAATTTTGAATCAATAATCCTCACCAGATCATTTCTATAACCGGGTGAACCCAACTAGAAAACCCATATGTTAATCTTTATAAAAGGAATCCCTCATGTTGCTAAGATTGAACTAGAATGGGAAACGTCATGTTAATTATGTTTCATTATATTGGATATAGTTGTTTGGTCAAGTACGTTTAATCTTAACAAATCAACCTTAGCGAAATTTAACTTGATAATTGGTGAAACTCAACTAGTCCATCCTAATTATAACCCCAACAAATGAATTTCTTTATGATTGTTAAAGATGAACTGAAAAAGAAGGGATTCAATTAGTTGTTGATACATTAAACCTAATAAAAGAATCTCTCTCACCTTATATTCATTTAACAATAAAAAAAAAAGTGATTTGCAACAAGATAATTGTAATTCAATCCCAATGAAAGAGCATCTGTTGGAACTTATACTCTAATCTTGAAATGTAAGATATTATCTAGCTAACTACATCTTAAAGGTAAAGGATGAACTCTTGTGGCTCGATACATTTTCAACGTAATGATTCTAGCCAATCTAGTAGTATTATTTTAAAACTTCAAATGACTCCTATGGCTACTCACATTTTATCTTTCATTTAAGAGCTGCAACTCGTTAGTTGGCTATGCATGAAATCGAATAAAGGGGTTTCACTCTATTAATTGTGGTCAATCCTTAAGAACGAAAATTCTCCTTATTAATCATACTGTTGAATATTTTAAAAAGAGATATCACATGTGGGTGAATATCTTAAAATCAAATGAAGGAAACCACGCTGTACTAATCGTAGTTTAACCTTAAATGTATGAATCTCATTAAGCCTATTATTAAACATTAAAGGATAAAATCATTTGTGAATGGATACCTCAAACCCAAAGAATGAACCTCACTATATTAAAAGCATGAACCCTTTTGGGAGACCTCTTAATGAAATTATGACAATTAAGTGCATTAATTAAATAACCTATCAAGGGCCTCCTATCCACCCGAAGTAAATGATCGATTCCTAAAATTAGAAGATGCCAAACCATCAATCAAGATCTATGCGTTATCTCGTAACTAAGATATCTAGTTTAATGGATCTAATGACGCAAGTTGAGTTAGGTGTAAGGTTGTGTAATCGCGTTAGGAAACTCCTTAGGATTGGCTGAGCCTTCCGCTGTGATATCTAAGTTGACAGATAATCTCCATTGTATTTTAATGTCGTGACTAATAATGAATTGAGTTAACTTCAATTTATCTTAATAATGTAACCGTTTCATTAACCCTTTTAATTATTATAAAAAAAAAAAAAAAAAATTTACAATCTATTCGAGTGTTTTTAATTTAAACCCTTAGGGGTTTCCTAGCGGGGCATTACACTTGGTATCAGAGCCCATGTTGCAACACTGGGATCTCTGGTTTCACTTGTGCTCTTAGTTGGTGTGTGTGGGTCTACCTTATGTTGTGCGCTTGCCCACCTTGATGTGAGAGTGTGATTTAACAAACCCTACTTGTGTGTAACGTGTGTATTCACACTTTGTTTTCACCTCAATGATGTGGGTGTTTTGGGAATAATAATGGGTGTTTTGTCTGCTTGTTGAGGTCTTGATCTATGACTTCTCTTACTTTTAAAAGGATTCGTATGTACCTTCATTCTTGCCTTGTTTTACTCTTTGACTAATCCACCTGAGTTGGATGTTAATGTCTTGCACCTAAAAGTACGAAATGTGTTTGTTTGTGGTTTTGGCTCTATCTTCATGATTGTCCACTTTAAAGACTAGAATGAAAAATGTTAATGCTTATCATGTAGTACATTGGGTGATTATGACTCGTCTTCTTTTCTCTCTCTAAGCAAATTAAAAGGAATTGATATGTGTAGTTATCTTTTATTTAAGTTTTCTTATTGCAAGAAAAAGGATGGTATTTCTTGAGCCCATGTGTAAGTTTCATAACGTTTTTGTGCTTTAGATTATGGAAAGGATTGATTTAGGAGTTAATTTTTGGTTAATGATAGAAAATTGTATGGTTGCATTAAAGGGTGCTCCAGGTGCTTGGTAGGAGTAATATAGTTAAATTTCATCATAAGTAAGGTGCTTCAAAATGCGTAAAGTTGACTTTGTGAAAATTGCTTGATGTGGAAGGAAAACCAAAAGGGGACATGTTGTAGTAGCTTCAAGAGTAAATTGATGTGCTCCTCAAAAGATTGTTTTATGTGCTTACTCAACTAGTGTGATTAGGACCTATTAAGTGGCGCACTTTTAACATACTGTGGATATGGGTAATTGTCTTATTATGTTTCGAAATGCGTAAATAAAAGACTTGCTGATTTGTATGCATTAAATGTGTAAAATCTAGTAGATAGCTCTTCATTTACCGCCTTGTCGTAATCCAAATTTTCAATGTTAGATTATATGTGTTATTGTATTGTATTGTATTACAAATAGTGATTGTGCTCTAGAAGACTTGTATTACAAAAGAAAATTTGGTTATTTTGAGTCCTTGTTCGGAAAACTAGAACATTATAGTGCAGCGATAATGATTAGAAAAGTCATGTTAGGATGTTTTGGAACCTTCCTAAAAGGATAGAAAAATGAAAACCGTGCAACTCAGATGATAAATTGATATCCGAGCATATGGAGTGATTTCGAAATTCTTGTGTATTCGTAGGAAATGGTTGATTTTCCAACTCCTTTCCCCCTCTTGTCTAAAATATAGGAATTGTTGTTTTTGAAACACTATTTAGAATGCAGTGAATTAAGAAGAAATTTTGTTATAATGCATGTGAAAATTTTATGTTGCTTTGGGCTTCAAATTGAAAGGGGAACATTTTTGCAACTTAAAAAAAAAAAAAAGAAGAAATTGCATAGTTAGTAATGGGAGTGAAAATGCTTAGGGAAAATTGAGAAAGATATCAGAATGATGCTATTTATTTGTGTAAAATTGAATTGTTGCAAATTTCAGAACGTGGATCTAGAGTAAACCTTGTTTGGTGATTCATGTGTAAAGCATAATTAAAACTTCCCTTAAGTATGTGTTAGCATAATGTAAAGTACGCCCCGTAAATGTGACTAAACCAGTAATAGTGCTATTCTGTGTGTGTTGTGAGAAAACCCGTACTTGCTTTGTGTGCCCATGGGATGGTGAAGTAATCAACCGTGGGGAATGTGTTTGTTTATGAGTATGGGAAACCATACCTATCTATGTGATGTTGCTTGTTTGTTTCCCTTACTGAGTGCCAACCCACGGGTTGTTGATAAGTCAGTATGTGAAGGGGTAGTAGTAGAAGTCACCATTCCTCGAATAGTATGAACAGCGTACGAGTAATGTCGACGCGAAGCGACTTTAGCTTTCCTATTTTGAGGGAAAAGTATGGTTTTGTAACGAAACTATAACATAGGTGTACTCAATACTTCCCCTTGTGATGAATCGATTTATGAGGTTCATGTGTGCCAGCCTTATTCCTATCCTTTATCTTGAGCATATAGATGACAGTTTTTGAGCATATTGTTGGATTCCATTGGAGCATTTGTTGCCTTGTCTTCATGAGAGGCGTGGTACTTTCTTACATATTGGAGCATTTGTTGCCTTGTCTTCATGAGAGGCGTGGTACTTTCTTACATATTGGAGCATTTGTTGCCTTGTCTTCATGAGAGGCGTGGTACTTTCTTACATATTGGAGCATTTGTTGCCTTGTCTTCATGAGAGGCGTGTTATTGTTCTACATAAGTTACCAACTGGCTAGTGTTGGTAGACTTATGGGTAGACCTTAGCCATGTATACCTCTGGCTTACGGCGAGTATCCTGAGAGGAACATCGCTATGCGGAGTGTGACCAGTGCGTGCCTTATCCGCGGGGTACACTGCCATGCGGGATACGTCCATTGCGTGCTTTGTCCGCTTGGATTATTGCCATGCCGTGCTGAGACACGATGCGGGATGTAGTAGACATTTCCATGCGGTCTACCGCTATGTATTGGGTAGAGCCATGCCACGTGACGACGTGATGCGGGGTGATGCCGAGGTGCACACTGCCATGCCATGTGGATGTGTGACTTGGTCACACCACATGATGAGCTACTAGGGTAGCTAGACGATTGTTCCTTCCTTCCTCGTTGGTGGCTAGCTACTAGTCACGTAGTGATGTAATGTGCAATTATGATTTTCTTGTAATTATTTATTGATTTCCTTGTGGGCCAGCAATTTATTTTACCTTGACCTTGACAGTTTAGCCACGATCTTGCGATCTTGATTTTACTTGATTTGATGTTGCAAATCCGGAAATTATTTTCTTGTTTTATTGTTGGAATTGACAATTATTATCTTTAATCTATTGTACTTTAGTGGCTAAACCGGTTTATCCTTGTTGTTTTCGTATGCTGGTCTTGTGTTGTAATGTGAATTCCTCTCCAAGAACGTAGGAGACGGGCTTGGATGAGTGTATATGAGGAAGTAGACGCAAGGAACCTTGAGGATGGAGGTATGTGAGGCTGTGAAAACAGCTAAGATCCACTACCTACCTATGAGTGGTGACTATCTCTTGGAGGCTAAACACCTTACACAACAAGGGATATTCACGAGGGACTTGTATGGAAGGAAGCACCGCTATGGTGTACCCTATCACCATCAAGCCCTCGAGTGAGATGTTGGATATTTGTTGATCATGTATTTGTTCTGAGAGCAGGCATTGAGATGTGGATCATATATGTTACCTTTGACCGAGCATTTGACATGCTCACATGTGGCCTATTGTGTTGTACAAACCAGTCTTGTGGATGGAAATTATGTGTAATCATGGATTAAATGGTATTAACTTGTCACTATGTTATGGGGCATAGTCATTGGAAAAGTTCTTATATGTTGAAAAGTTAACTTGGTTGTAAAAAAATTGATATGTGAAAACTAGTTCTATGTGATAAAATCTTGTGAAAGAGAGGAATTGATGGAAGAAATTGACCTTGAGAGCCTGTTTTCTTGTCATGATTGATAAATGAGAAGGATAACTGTGTCTATGTGTATTTTAATTGCTTTAATTTGGTGTAATAAGAAGGGAAAAGTCTCGTATCTTTGCTATAATTGTGTGAAAATTATAGAATATTTGAAGGTGTGAATGATGTTAGATGCATTTTTGTTGATGAATAATGTTTTAAATTGTTGACTAAAGAGTTGTTTGTGCAAATTGATAATTGTTAATTGAGTTTAAGGACTAATAAAGTGTTGCAGGACTTCCGTTTAACTTTGCGACTTCCAGGAGTAAGTCGGAACCTAGGGGGGGAGAATGTAATGCCCATACCCTAGTCGGACTTTTAAAACCCGTTTAACCTTGATTGACTTCCTACGTGGCACTCTTGAATGGTAGATTAACTGATATGCAATGTGTAGTTTAGATAATATAAATAAACTGAGCATACTTATTATTGTGTTTTTGCATCGATTCTCGTGTAAATGCAATTGTTCCTAACCCTTGTGATAAATCTTGAGCTAACATCTTCATTGAATATGTATTTGTATATGCATGCTTGTATGAATTCATGGGTGCAGGAGATTGCAGGTACAACACCGCTTAGGGCAAGGTTCATCTCCTTTGGAATTTGCAAGGTTGAGTATGCTCGTTCATCTTTTGAAATCGGATTTAGTGGTCATATAACTCTCGTCTTGCCTTAGCCATGGTTAGGTGAGCATCGTGTGTGGATTCGTGGGCTTGCTCTTCAATGGGATGCGTGTCGAGTGATTTGGAGGACTCCCTCGATTTGCGTGCCATGCGCGAGGTAAGTGAGGTTTGTGATCCTAAGTATTAAATTTAAATTTATGAGTAGACGAGCACATTAGAAATTTAGAAATTTAAATGGGTAGCTTCTTCTATATGATTAATCATTAATTTAAGAGATTGCTTTAAATTGTTATTGTAACAAGCTTAAGGTGTTTAACTGGGGTTAGCGTGCTCATTTACGCATTTGTAACTTTTACGTATTTGTAGTTGAGAAATTAGAATAAATAAGACTCTAGTACTAGATTAGTCATGTATTTTAAAATGTCGCTTTATTTTGTTGCAGCGAGTTAATTTAATAGTTAATTTTAATAACGACGATTTTAATAAATTATGCGTTTTAGAAAGGAAAAAATTTTAAAGTCATTGAGAGATAGAATTAAATTACTCATTTTCGCACTTTGGAAGAAAAAGGGGTAAATTATTATTATTTAAATGAAATTATTTTCTTTTACTTGTAAAGTCGATAAAGTATAAAAGTTTGACTTTTAGAAAATTAAAATTTAATCAAAACACCTTACCCGGTAAGTAGTCCCAAAATATAAATGTAGGCCTAAATCGATATTAAGAAATTAAAATTTAAAACTCAATAAGAAAAAGAAGCATTTTAATTTTAATAGGGGAAAACATATAAGATTAATAAATAATGGTAATGAATGACTTCCATTTGGGACTTTCAATCATTTTATTTTTAAAAATAAATACCTAATTTCGAAATTGAAATTAGGGCAAAAATTAGGGTTTTTTTTTGGGAATCTTGTTTGGTAAGCATTTTGGGGGCTTCTGGGCTTTGGGTCTTTTTTTTGGAAAAAAAACATGGTTCTTGCAAGGGAGATTGGGGATTTTGGAGAGGGATGAGGAATGAGAGCAGCTGATTTGGGAGCTCATCTTCATCAAAATCTCTTCCTGGAAAGCATTTGGAGGTAAGAAATCTTAATCTCCCCTTTTGTTTATTGTTATGCCCTCCATGAAATGCTGGAAAAACAGAGAGGATTGCTACCCATGAATGTTTATTAAGATTTAGTTTTCAGTTGGTTGAAGGCTTGGTTATTCTTCAAAGACTCTTCTATTTTGCCCTCTTTTGAAATCCATAATATTCTGAGAATTCTGGAAAAATGTATTGACTATGAGTTTCTTTCAAAATAGAAGGTTTTTTTTTTTTTGGAATGTGAGTTTCTTAAAAAAAATATATATATAAAAATGAAAGGGGTTTGCTGGAACTTATTCTCTTTTTTTCCCCTGTCTGTAAGACTGTGTGTTTTGGAGATTTGTTATGGTTTCCTTTTATTTATTTCTGTTTTTGCAAATTTGTGTGTGTTGAAAACAAAAAATAAATAATAAATAAAATAAAACACAAAAAAATCCCTTACCTGGCCTCTCGCTGCAGGTAGCTTATGCTACCAGTTGGTAGGCAGCGCTACCACTGGTAGCGATCTGCTACCAAATGGTAGCAGTGCTACCTGAGGTAGCAGCCTGCTACCATTGGGTAGCAGCGCTACCAATGGTAGGTTGCGCTACCAACAGATGGGAAGGGCTGCCAAGGGGAGACCCACGTGGTTGTCCACGTGGGGTTTCTTTCCCTCTTTTTTTTCGCAGTTCAAAAAAAAACAGATTTGTTACATTTAAATTTTAATTAATTTCTTTTATTATTTTATATAATCTTTAAAAAAAAAAAAAGAAGGAAAGTTATTTGGATGTGATATATAAAAAAAAAAAGGAAAAAAATTCTGATTATTAACTGAGTTTAAAATTAGTATTAGAGATTTAAATATAATCTCCTAGTTATTATGTAACTCTAAATTCAGCTCTTATCTCATTTAATTTCAAAATTAGCGCATAATATGTTTGGATTTTAGAGGATCAACACGTAGAAAATCCATTCTCTAATGCAAGTTTTTAATTTCATATTGGTTACGCCATAATCGAGTTAATATTTATTAATAACATGAACTAATTAGTAGCGGTGGACTAATACGCATTTTAAAATATAGTTAAATTATAAAAACCATAAACTCGACCGACAATTGTGGATAGAGATGATATGGGTAAACAAATGCATCTTCCGGGTGATGTCCTTGCAGTTTAAATTGCTGTAATTAAATTGGTTAGTTTATAGTAAGACTTGATATGCTAGTTTGGGTCATAAGTCGGTCAAAACCCTAGTTAGGGTACCGTCAAACAATAGAATTTAGGTTTGTTTGTCTTCTTTTGTTATGATTTAATTAGACCCGTTTTTAAAAGGGATCACTATGTAATAAACTAACGAGGTAGAGGTGGAATGGTGTATGTGTTCGCCTAAAAGGCAAGATTGTATAGACATGTAATTATGTAACCTTAACTATATTAAATACCAAAAGGGTCTTGCAGTTGAGCAGACCCGAAGATGTAGCCCATCCGGGGTGAACTCCGAGATCATATTCTGTGTCATGCGATGTTTATAGCGTACTTTGTTTTATGTTTTAAATTATCTTGAATGGTTGTATTCTTGCAAAGTGTATGGTGTAAATTAAATGAATTCAAATTTAAATGTATAACATTTTTCATATGGATAAACGTAGTTATTTAAATTCATAAAACGTTGAGAATTATGCATATGGCATGGTAGTTAAATATTGAAATTAAAGTGTGAAAAAAAAGGTAAATTGGTAATGTTAATTTAGATTGTAATAGTGGCAGAAATCTCATTAGAATTACTTTAATGGATTAACTTGATATTAAGTATATAAATGAAATGAATGTAAAAAGGAAACAAAGATAAAATTATGTCACAATTCTTAAATTGAAATCTAAAAGATGAACATAATAGAAATATCTATCCTTTACCCTAGCAAATGAATCACGTCATGTCAGTTATGTTTCATTACATTGGTTAAATTTGTTAAGTTATTTCACGTTTTAATCTTAACAATAATCCTCACCGGATTAATTTGTTAATCGTGTGGACTCAATCAAATATTCATGTTGTATATTGAACGAATATACTTAGTAATTTATGCTGTAATTTTGAATCAATAATCCTCACCGGATCATTTCTATAACCGGGTGAACCCAACTAGAAAACCCATATGTTAATCTTTATAAAAGGAATCCCTCATGTTGCTAAGATTGAACTAGAATGGGAAACGTCATGTTAATTATGTTTCATTATATTGGATATAGTTGTTTGGTCAAGTACGTTTAATCTTAACAAATCAACCTTAGCGAAATTTAACTTGATAATTGGTGAAACTCAACTAGTCCATCCTAATTATAACCCCAACAAATGAATTTCTTTATGATTGTTAAAGATGAACTGAAAAAGAAGGGATTCAATTAGTTGTTGATACATTAAACCTAATAAAAGAATCTCTCTCACCTTATATTCATTTAACAATAAAAAAAAAAGTGATTTGCAACAAGATAATTGTAATTCAATCCCAATGAAAGAGCATCTGTTGGAACTTATACTCTAATCTTGAAATGTAAGACATTATCTAGCTAACTACATCTTAAAGGTAAAGGATGAACTCTTGTGGCTCGATACATTTTCAACGTAATGATTCTAGCCAATCTAGTAGTATTATTTTAAAACTTCAAATGACTCCTATGGCTACTCACATTTTATCTTTCATTTAAGAGCTGCAACTCGTTAGTTGGCTACGCATGAAATCGAATAAAGGGGTTTCACTCTATTAATTGTGGTCAATCCTTAAGAACGAAAATTCTCCTTATTAATCATACTGTTTAATATTTTAAAAAGAGATATCACATGTGGGTGAATATCTTAAAATCAAATGAAGGAAACCACGCTGTACTAATCGTAGTTTAACCTTAAATGTATGAATCTCGTTAAGCCTATTATTAAACATTAAAGGATAAAATCATTTGTGAATGGATACCTCAAACCCAAAGAATGAACCTCACTATATTAAAAGCATGAACCCTTTTGGGAGACCTCTTAATGAAATTATGACAATTAAGTGCATTAATTAAATAACCTATCAAGGGCCTCCTATCCACCCGAAGTAAATGATCGATTCCTAAAATTAGAAGATGCCAAACCATCAATCAAGATCTATGCGTTATCTCGTAACTAAGATATCTAGTTTAATGGATCTAATGACGCAAGTTGAGTTAGGTGTAAGGTTGTGTAATCGCGTTAGGAAACTCCTTAGGATTGGCTGAGCCTTCCGCTGTGATATCTAAGTTGACAGATAATCTCCATTGTATTTTAATGTCGTGACTAATAATGAATTGAGTTAACTTCAATTTATCTTAATAATGTAACCGTTTCATTAACCCTTTTAATTATTATAAAAAAAATAAAAAATAAAAATAAATTTACAATCTATTCGAGTGTTTTTAATTTAAACCCTTAGGGGTTTCCTGGCGGGGCATTACATTATGTTAGATTTTTTAGGCCAGAGTAGAACTTTATCTTCATGGAAGGTGACACGATATCCTTGATCAACTAGTCCTGAAATAGAGATCAAATTCCTTTTGATACTTGGTACAAAGAGAACGTCTTTCAATTGCAGTGTAACTTATGTTCTTAATTGAATTGAGCAGGTCCCAATTCCTTTCACTGGATAGGTAGAATTGTCTCCTATTGTAACTTCTTCAGTTGAGTGGCCTTCAAAGGTTTCGAATTGATCTCTAAAACCGGTTATGTGTCGAGATGCTCCACTTTCGATTATCCACATATGTTTGTTTGAGTTTAGTTCGCTTGATAAGGCTAAGAAAAATAGAGGATTCTCTACTTCCTTGACTTCGGCTATGGTTGCTTGAGCTTTCTTTCTTTCTAGGCAGAACCTGTGAGTGTGTCCAAATTTATCACACTTGTAGCATTGAATCTTGGAGAAGTATTTGCTTTTGTGATTATTTCCTCTCTTTCATTTGAACTTCCTTTTCTTCCCTTTGTTGCTTGTGTTAGCATGTAGTGTTTGAATTTCTCCCTCTTTGTTTGGACCCAATCCTCTTGTGATTAGTCGTGATTCTTCTTGAGTACAATCATTCTTGAGTTGATCGAATTTTGGTAGTGTCGGACGAACACTAATGCCTTGAATAAAGGATTCTCAACTGAATGGTAATCCCTTAAGTGTTATTAGAGATAGCTCCATATCATCTATATTATTCCCAATAGTTGACAATTGGTCTTTTAATTCTGAAATCCTCATGAAATAGGATGTGATTGTTTCTCCTTTGTTCATGTAGATATGCATTAATTGTTGTTTTAAAGTGAGCAATCTGCTTGCATTATTTATTTCATATGAGTTTTGAATGGTCTTGAACATATCACAAGTTGTAATTAGTTTTGAGATGGTTGGGAGAATGTGATCTTTAACAACATCAATTATGAGTTTCTTAGCCTTGTTGTTGTGTCTTTTCCAAGTTATTTTCTCTGGCTCGTATTCGGGCATCTTAGTATCTTCTTCTATGTATGTATCTAATTCGAGTTCTTGAAGAATTGATGTTATTCAAATTCTCCATGAGACAAAGTTGGATGCCCCTTCAAGTCTATCCTCCACCCTAACACTGTTCACCATGATTGTTTTTCCTTTGATTCTGAGTGCAAGTCTGAATTTTTTTTAGAAAAGAGGTGTCACTATTTTATTATTTCTCTACCAATGTGGCTCTGATACCATGTCAAGGAATTTAGATCAGAGATAGAGAATACAATAGTCTGGTAATATGTAGTGAGGATAGACTTTAATAAGATCACTGCAATGAATATGTTTTACCTCCGATGTGTGTGTGTGTGTGTGTATATATATATATAAAACTCTAACTATTAATATTCTATGATAATATCGACAACTTGCTGGTTCGTGAAACTGCCACAGTTATTGGTTTCGGTTCACAACAAGTGTCGATGCCTATAAATAAAAGGATGAAGAGTCATCTCCATGCAGGGGTATGACTTCTACCTGGCTTATGCCATGTAGAGTCATGATCCTACGGGGACATGACCCTTCGTTCAATGTCGTTATATATTAGTTGCTTCAATCCGAATGAAGCTATATCCTTAACATTTAGAAACATATTATCTCTTTGGATTTTGGAAAAAATAAATTATTCCTTGTGCATTTATGAAATTAAAAAAAAAAGAAGTAAATCTTGCCTTGATTAATAAATTAGTAAATTTCCTTTCAAATATATATATATATATATATATAAACATACACATCAAATTTATTTAAAATCATATTAAATTCATGTTCTAAATTTGTTTGTGGATTAAAGTTTACTTTTTTTTATAAAAAAATTTAGTTTATTTTTTTTAAGATTAAGTAAACATAATTTATTATATTATTAAAAGATTTTGAGTTAATAACTAATTAATAAAAAAATGAGTTAAGAATTGTTTTTTTATTAAAATTAAATTATACTTTAGAGTTTATAATTAAATTTTATATGCTTTCAAATAATTGAAAAAATTGTTTATATTCTAAGTTGTTTAAGTAATTGAAATTCATTTGTATAATTAAAATAAGTAGCTCAATTTTTATTTATTTATTTTTAATTTAAAATTAAAAATGTTTTAGAATACTGAAAGTTATTTCGAATGATTAAAATTAATAAGCTTATAGTTCTTTGAAATTTAATTATGCACTTGGTGATTAAAAAAATCATTTAGGATTAGTTTATAATTATATATTTTAATAGTTGAAAACTAATCGAATTTAGTGAGAAATGGATTTATTTATTGAGGTCTATTTAATGAAAAATGGTTTTATTTATTCAGATCTATTTAAAAAGGATTAATGAGACCTATTTATAATCTAACCTCATTAAAATTAATGGAAATGTAATTAAAATATCATCTATAGTTTTAAGAATTAGATTATTAAAATATTAAAGGAAAATTTAAGCGAAAATGGTCTAACGCATATTAATGGATACCTTATTGGATTTTTAATATGGAAATTAAGTTGCAAATTTGAACCTTTTTTTTTTTTTTAATTCTAAAGAGTTAGTATCTCCTCAATGATGGGAAAAGAGTCCCTTGGGTTTTGAAAAGATAAATATTGCACATTAGGCAAAAGGATCAATTAACACTTGAGAATTTTAATAGATAATAGAGCATTAAGAGATTTATCATCTTGAATTAACCCTTCTTAGGATGTAGATATAATAGTTAAATCTCCTTATTAAACAAATTAGTTTGACTTAGGAAAAACAAAGTAAAGGAAAATGTTATTGCGCCAATGATACACTTATTCCGTAGTTTTGGATCTTTTCATCAAATAAATAAATCCTAATAGCAAGTAGGTTCCCTCAAGACATTCAATACATTTCAAATATTTAGGTTATTTAATTAATGGATTTCAAAACTACCTTTTGTATATTTCAATCAGTACAAGTATCAAAGGTTAAAGGAATTTACCTAACAAGTAAATGTGTTTAGATTCATAGTAAACCTTTTAGGTATTTCAAGCAATATGAGTTAATGTTAGACAAAGATTTGCCTCAATTTGAAAAGTTGATTATTTGATTTGTTTCCTTATTAGATTCCAAGATATGAGTATACAAGGCATTGAGAATAGTCAATTCTTTTAATAGTTAAAAAATATTTACCTTCTAGCTAAAAAGAAACATAAGACTAGTAAAAAGGAAAAGTTACACTTAATAATACAAGTAATTAGTAAGGATAAATTTAAATACCGTTAAATTTAGAGGTAAATTGCATAGTTAAATATTCATATGGTAATAGTATTAATTAGGATGCAAAGAGAGTTTATCAAAACATAAATTGTTTTCGCAAATGAGTTTCAGGAAACCTATTTCGTGATCAATTAGAAAATTAAATAATAATTCTAATTGAGGGTAATTTAAGGAGCAAACATTAGCTCTCTTCGAAGTATTTGAAATTGATAAAGTTATTGTTTGTAGAATGTATCCAACGATAAAGTTAACATTACTTCAAGTGGAAGGAGTAATTAGTTATCACTTTATAATCTTGCAAAGGTATTAGTTCAAAAGCAACTAGAAGTTTATTGATTAGAATTGTTTATTAGGAGACTTAGTATTATTTACTCGGTTAACTAGCAAGTGTTTAGCCTCTTTTCTAATCTCTTTTTCAAACAATTAGTAGTTAAGAATAATGTGGTTAATTTGAAGCTTATTGTTGAATAGTGGTTTTTCTTTTCCCTTCAACAAGTGAGTATTAAATTCATTTCCAAATTATAATTATTTGATAATTTAAATTTTATTTCAAGCAATTTAGTACCTTTCAAGTATTAGGATTCACATTTAAAGTAGTGTTATCATTAGTAGATGAAATTTATGTTACTTCATATGGAAGAATTAGTTGGGCTTATTATTAAATACTTTTCACTTCAAACAATTTGGTGTTAAAATTCATTTCCAAAGTCTTGCTATTCAATCATTTAATTTTCTTTCAAGCAAATCAGTACTAGGATTCATACTTATTGTGTAATGGTTTGTCCAAAACAATTATATCTTGCAAGTAATTCAAATCATTTTCATAAGTTATCTTTGAAAGTATCATGGTTTCCAAGCAATTAGTAATTTCATGTATTTAGTTCAATTTCTCGAATTTTTAATTATTATCATAATTTTCCTTCGAAGAAAATACTATTCCCAAGTAGTCTATTTGTTTATGTTCCTTTCAATTATGTAAAATTTATACTTTAGTTTTTAAATTCAAGCAATGATTCCTTGTATATAATAGTTTCTTTTTCGTAATTGAATTGGTATAACTAAACAAGAGGAGTTGAAACCAAAAATTAGCAGTGCTCGGCATCTATGGTGCCTCTGGGTCACACTTATGGGTAATATCATCGTGTTGAACTACTGCACTTAACACCTAATAAAGCTACAATAACGATGTCTGTGGCATCATCCCTCTAAATCGTCGGGGAGAAATAAGGGTCATTTGGAAGTTAAAATCCAAGGGATGGGTAATCCCCCTTGGATCGATAATCTAAAAAGATAAATTTTAATTGAATTTACATCCGCTCAATTAAACCTTAGAAACCCCAATAGGGTTTGGTTGTGTGTTATGAATTTGAAAATTTATTTTATCTTGATGATTTCAACGGATGATAACAGATTAAGGGTGACATATTTAATAGGAAATAGGACTTAGTTGTTTTAGGCCACAAGCAAAAAGCCATCTTGAGCCTTTTTTCTATAGAGCTACCATCGTGGGTAGCAACTGCAGAGAAATTGTCTGGGACATTGACCCTAGAAAGGGTTGCGTACCCACCAAACAATTTATATTAAACCATAGTTAGAAACCAGAACTACATACTTTATGCCTTGATCCCATGTCGAAACGGGTATGTAGGTAGTCTAGGGATGAAGTTATCCCTTGTACTCAGGCGTTCGAGGATGGGGATTAGGATTTGGTTATGGGTGACTAGTTGGTTCTTAAAGCTCCTTGGTCTTTTAATCAAATGGTGCAAATAATAATTGAAAGATTAAAATTAATTCAATGCATACTCAAAAGGAATCTTGTATGGATTCACTTGACTTCTTGAGGCTTTAGGCTGAACTCCGAGGTGGAACGCAAGCTTGTTTATGTAATTATTTTTATACTCCTAAGGATGGCGACCTCGATGCACTCCTAGTAGGGGAGTGTAGTCTTTAGAGAGTGGCTCAAGACCTGGATGCTCCCAATGAGTCTAAAGTCTTTGGCCAAAGCATATCTTATTCTTATTAATAGATGCCTACCCCATTTGGGTAGATGCCTATCCTGGATTGGATAGATGAAACCTCCCGTCCTGTATGGATAGATGCATAACCCGTATGGTTAGATGCCTAGTCCCATATGGTTAGATGCCTAGTCTTGTATGGTTAGATGCCCATCCCGGTTGGATGGATGCCTATCTTGTTTGGATAGATGTACCTGAGTATGTGATTAAATCAAAGATAATTAAGAATAAGTAAGAATAAGAAATCAATATTTTTATATAAGAAAAAAAAAATCAATTGAGTTTTTGGATTAAGTTAAGTGGGTTATTATAGTCATAAGAAGACATTAAAAGGTTATGCAAAGAAAATAAAGCATAGTGAGGGATAGTGATTGATGCAAAGGGCATACCATGAAGCCTATATGAGGGAAATCATAAGAATAGAGATCACATTGGGGCCATCATAAAGAACATGGGGATCACATTGAGAAAATACAATAAGAATACAATCCATATTAGAGCAGCAATGAATAAGAATGTGTAGCGTCCTAAAATTGCAACACTTGCAATTTCGACTGCATTTGGGTCTTCACGATGGCGACGCAACACTGAACCTGAATGGAGACCCCGAAACTTGTTCATGACATCAAAAACTGCATTTTTCTGCACCCTGGCCTGATCCTCCTTGCACCCTGCTGTCCCGGGAGGTGGGACCATGGCACCCAGCGCCCTAGTCCTTTAGGACTAGGGCGCCCAATTCCCTGGTCCCCCAGGACCATGGCGCCCAGCGCCCTAGTCCTTTAGGACTAGGGCGCCCAATGCCCTGGTCCCCCAGGACCATGGCACCCAGCGCCCTGGTCCCTGGCCCTATTTTTGGGCCCGGTCTCTTTTGGGTCTCAGGTCTTTATGTTTGCAAATTGGAAAATAATCTTTCCTGGTCGGCCTAAGGTCGGAAAAATCAGTCTTTTAACCCTAATTGGCAAGTATATAAACTACATTTCCTCTCCCATTTTGGTAAGATGGAAAAAAGGCGGAAGCGATATTCAAACATTCAAGCATTCCTTCAAGCAATCGATCATTCTAAGTCTCCATTCAAGGCTAAGTGTTGCATTCAAAATAAGGATTCAACCATTGAAGAGGAGATCACATACAACATACAACATACAACAACATCTACACCTTCGCATGTAAGAATACAAACATTCTTACAACAAGGTACTAGTACTTGTTTTACATTACAATCATTTACAGCATTTCTCATTTCTTGGTTAATTCCAAAACCGGGGTTTGACCTAAGGGCAAACCCCTAATCCCTAACCCCCCAATCGTCCTCGCTTTTCTGTGTGTAGGTTGCAGGTACGTGGCTGTAATTGAAGATCTGGAATCCTTGTGCAGAGATGAACAGATCCCCCTTCGTTTCGCGGATTTTTCGGAGGACCGTGTGCACGCCGGGCGCCATCGTCCCGTCAACTTTCGCTCAAATTTGCAGGATAGCGCCATCTCGACATTTTACTACTAATTCCAGGTCCGCAGCTTCATCCTATATTCCTATCTCTATTTATAAGTGAATCTTTCTCACTTTTCATGCATTCCTAGCTTAATCCTTCTATCTACATTCTTTACAAAAGAGGGTAGCCTTGCTGTCTTAACCCTTGAAACTCATTTAGAATCCAATCTTGCATTGTGTGGGATTGGATCTTGTGGGTTTCAACCCCTCTTTTGAATGTAAAGTCTCCCCTAAGTGAAAACCGTCAACCCTAGTGACCCCCTTTCTCTCTCCTTGGAGTGGTGGGGGGAACACTTAGGGTTCGCTCGCGATTTTTCGCTTTACAGAATGTAATGTAATGACTAGAATGCAGTGAAGGTGAAGGTAAAGTTTTGTGAATAGAAGAAGACTAAAGAATGAGTAAGCCTCATGAAAAGCTTATGAGCTGTTCTTTAGGACTATATGATGAGCAGTTCATAAAAGAGTTTAGAATCTGAAACATTTTCTCAAAGCTGGAAGTCTGTTATTTAAGTACCCTGATGCCATAATCTGTGAAATAAAAGAATGCACATGATCTTTATGATCAAATTCTTTTTATGGAAATCCTCTATTGGATGTTGCTAGGAAAGGGAATTGTCATGGAATTGAGTAGCCACATCATAGAGAAGAAAAGACAGTAATGAGTTGAAGAAGTGTGACTGTTATAAAAGCAAAGAGTGTATGACAACCGAAGGAGAGAAACAAGTTCACTTAATTTAAATAATAGTGAGGTCATGAAGTGAAGTCTATAAAAGAAATGATAGAATGTGATAGTACATAGAGCCTAAGATACAATGAAGTACCTCATGAGCGAGGACAATTATTGGAGTTTATAGAGAATAAGTATAAAAAAGGCAAGATTATAGGTGATGAAAATAAGATGTCAATATAGCCAAGATAAGAGAAATAAAGGACAACCAAATTTCAAGTTTTTTTGCTAGAGTTGTCATGTGAACAATTTTGAAAAAGTTGATCATTGTGGAGTTGCAAATTCAAATCTACCTTAGTTTTCTATGCACACAGTAAATATAAAAGTAAAAAATAAGTCTCTAAATTATTAATTTGTTTCCACTATGGTGGAACTAAGTTTCTCTAGTGGACAATAGAGTAAAGAGATTGAATCAATTTAAAACAAATACAAAGTGTAAAGATAGACTAAGAATTAAATAACACAAGCAAATTGAAAGATAATAAGAGAGTATTGCATGATAGAGTAAAACTCGAACTAATTACAGTCAATGTGTAAGTGAACAAAGAGATGAACATGATAATGAAATATAAAAATTAAATTTAAGTATTTTTAGAGAACATAAAAGTGGTAATGAAGGAAAAAATGATAGTAGAAGATAGAGATATCGATTTCATTAGTAAATTATGTAACTTCATGACAGAAAAGACAATAAATTAATAGAAAAGGGGAATGTGGTATTTCAAAGAAGACAAAGGCAATAGATAATAATGCATAGCAGTTACCGAAAAGTGGAGGACAGTGATATATGAGTAAACATCTAGTATTATACACATCTGGCATTTCATATATATGAACAAGTATAAAGAGTTTAGCAATTACTAAAAATGTGAGGACAATGATATTTGAGTAAACATGTAGTAGTATAAATAGAACCATGGTAGTTGAGGAAACATGCGGTATTATGAACATCTAGCATTTTATATATATGAACAAATATTGATAGCTCAACTATATTGTTTGTAAACATCAGTGTGTTTGCATGTAATGAAAGTTAAAGTTTATTTGAAAGCAGTCATAAGCAGTTTTTGAAAACAAAATTGTTTACTTTATCATATGTATCTTGTAAAGTAGTGATAATTTGCTTTCAAAAGAAAAACTGTATACTTTATCATATGTTTAGTATATTTATGTATTTGGTGGGAAAAGATTTTGATTCACATAATTTCTGCTACACGTAAGTGACCTGCAAGGGAAAGAAAGCTAAAGTTAGTTAACGTTTACTTATACGAAGTTATGAAATTTTGTAATATAAAAGTAGGTGTTTAATATAATTTGTATATCTGACTTGAAGATTTAGTGAGAGATAAATGGTTCTCTTCCATGTTGATAATAGCATTGTCTTGATCAAGTGTATAATTTCCTTCCTTTTGTAAACTACGAACAATTAATATTGTCTTGCTCTTATCTTTTACATAGTCTTCATAAGTGGTTTCTTGGAGCTGTGGAAATAGATGACTGAATATGTCCTTTTCTATAATGCATTCCAAATTATTTTTGTTTTCGGTTGTTAAGATGTATTTGAGGGAATGTGTATATGTGTATTTGGTGTCTTCATTATACTTGTTGCACTGGCCAACATTATTTTTTAGTTTGCTGAAGTTGGGGCTTGTGCAATTGCATTTTGAGCACGTTCGTTGGAACGGTAAGGAGAAACCATTGGCAATTCTCTCAATATCCCATATACCTATGACATTAAATGTTGCAATGAATTAATTTTTTTTGTGCTAAAGTGAAATGCATGTTAGAAAGAAAATTGTATTTTAGTGATGCTTGAATTGGATAAACTATTCTTTTTTATGAAATGCACATAATAGATAACCTTTGTATTAAATTAGAAATATTTACCTCCTATGTTGTATGCAACAACCTTTGAAGGTGTTCTTTTGTCTCTTTATTTGTTAGAGGCCAAATATAAGTTGATTTGCTAGTGTGGAGTGGAGGATCTTTTGTATCTATTTGTCTCACAATGTTTTTGAACACGAGCATTTATTGACCATGGTTGGTCAAACATTAACAAAACAAATTACAAAATCTACAAACCAAATGCATATTGGACTGATCATAATTGCATATCTTTATTCCTTGACTTATTCAAAAAATAGCAGACAATCAATGTAAATAATTATGACTTTATGTTTGTTGTTTTACATCAATATTTCTTTACTTCTTATTTTTCTTAAATAATTAGACACATATATTTACTTGCTCTTTGTCTGTATCAGAAATGAAGAGCAACAAAAGGATTGAAACCAACAAAAGCATCAACGAAATAGAACAACTAAAGATGTAAGTGTTTTTAAACATTATCAACTCTACAAAATTTCTAAAATATCATTATTCTATTGTACAGTTTTTGTCAATTCAGTTATAACAAAGAACAATAGTACTAAGTCTATATTTGAACACTTCTTCTCCTTTCCCAAAAAGAATACCCTTATTGATTCATGGTCCACTTTTAATTTTTAACTCAGTATCTAACTATTTTGCTTTACCAATCACTGCACTCTACCTCTCTAACTCTCTACTACTAATACACTACTTCTACGATACTCTTAGTATCACTTTCTAAATTTTCAAATTTTCCTACTCTTAAACCTTTACCACTAATACACTTACTTCTATGATACTCTTAATATCACTTTCAAAATTTTCCATTTTCTCTACTCTCAACTTATTTTCTTCTACGACACACTGCTTTATTAGGAAAACCTTATTTTTGCTTCACATATCAAAACAAGAGACTCCAAAGGAAATTTCTACTGAAAAATTGAATGCACACCAAACTGGAGATATTTTGAAGGAGATGTAATTGTAAAGTATAGAATGCACCTTGACAAAATGAAGAATGTGATCGAAGTTCTCTAAGAAGATTTGACTGACCAAAAAGGAGAGATGACAGTTACGCTAAATGTCACCAAACATTTTGCTACTAACAAAAGCAAATATGGTAGACAACATTCCTCAAGTTTGCAATGAATATGATTTCATTCCAAGCACAACAATACAACTTCTTCTACAAAGAACAGACCAATACACAGTTGGATCAATTGGCGCCATTGTTGTTGGATAAAAAAGAAAACCTTTTCAATACATTTTAAATCTAAAAAGACGGAGATACAAAATTTGATAATGCACAGGTAAATTGTTACAACCCTCTATTTAATACATAGTACAAGTTTGATTAGTAATAACCTTAATAATTTCAGATTACATACTCATAATACAATTTATTTTAATCAGATATCTCTCCACCCAAATTTGTTAAATTAGTTTGTAGACATTGAACAATGTGTCCAAATAAAAAACTATCCTCTGCTCTTGTTCAAAAACATTGTGGTATGAACAGATACAAAAGATCGTCCACTCCACACTACAAAATCAACTTATATTGGGCCTTTGACAAATAAAGAGACAAAAGAATACCTTCAAAGGTTGCTACATACAACATATGAGGTAAATATTTCTAATTTATACAAAAGTTATCTATTTTTGTGCATTTCATAAAAAAGAATAGTTTATCCAATTCAAACTTCACTAAAATACAATTTTATTTCTACCACACATTTCACTTTAGCATAAAAAAAATTAATTCGTTGCAACATTTAATGTCATAGGTATATGGGGTATTGAGAGTTGCCAATGCTTTCTACATGCCATTCTACCCAATGTGCTCAAAATGTGATTGCACAAGCCCCAACTTCAGCACACACAAAAATAATGTTGGCCATCACAACTAGTGTAATGAAGACATTGAATACCCATAAACATATTCCCTCAAATGCATCTTAATAACTGAAAACAAAAATAATTTGGAATGCATTGTAGCAAAGGACATATTTAGTCATCTATTTCCACAATTCCAAGAAACCACTTACGAAGACTATGTAAAAGATAAGAGCAAGACAATATTTATTGTTTGTGGTTTATAAAAGGAAGGAAATTCTACACTCGATCAAGACAATGCTATTATCAACATGGAATGGAACCATTTACCTCTCACTAAATCGTCAAATCAAGTATACAAATCATATTATACACCTACTTTTATATTGCAAAATTTTGTAACTTCGTATAAATAAACGCTAACTAATTTTAGCTTTCCTACCCTTGAAAGTCACTTACATGTAGCAAAAATTGTATGAATCAAAATCTTTTGCCACCAAATACAAAAATATACTATACATACAATAAAATACATAGTTTTGCTTTTGAAAGCAAATTATCACTGCTTTACAAGATACATATGATAAAGTAAACAATTTTGTTTTCAAAAGCAGCTTATGACTGCTTTCAAATAAATTTTTCATTTGATTACATGCAAACACATTGATGTTTACAAACAATATAGAAAAAATACAGTTGAACTCTCAATATTTGTTCATATATATAAAATGCTAGATGTTCATAATACCGCATGTTTCCTCAATTATCATTGTTCTATTTATAATACTACATGCTTACTCAACTATAACTGTCCACACGTTTTCAGTAACTACTAAACTCTCTAGTTCATATATATGAAATACCAAACGTGTATAATACTAGATGTTTACTCAAATATCACCATCCTCCACTTTTCGATAACTGTTATGCATTATTATCTTCTACCTCTGTCTTCTTTGAAATACCATATTTCTCTTTGCTAGTGAATTTATTGCCTTTTTTGTCGTGAAGTTACAAAATTTACTAATAAAATTGATATCTATATCTTCTACTATCATTTTTTCCTTCATTACCACTTTTTAGTTCTTTAAAAATACTTCAATATGATTTTATATTTCATTATCATGTTAATCTCTTAGTTCACTTACACATTGACTGCAATTAGCTCAAAATTTACTATATCATGCATTACTCTCTTATTATCTTTCATTTTGCTTGCGTTATTTAATTTTTAGTCTATCTTTATACCTTGTATTTGTTTACTCTATTGTCCACTACAAAAAAAACTTAGTTCCATTGTAGTGCAAATAAATTAATAATTTAGAAATTTGATCTATTATTTACTTTATATTTAATGTGTGCATAGAAAACTAAGGTAGATTTGAATTTACGACTCCACAATGATCAACTTTTTCAAAACTATTCACATGATAGCTCTACCCAAAAAAAAATTAAAATTTGGTTGTCTTTTATTTCTCCTCTTGGCTATACTATCTTATTTTCATCACAAACCTACAATCTAACCTTTTTTATGCTTATTCTCTATAAACTCCAATAACTGTCCTCGCTCATGAGATACCTCATTGTATCTTAGGATCTATGTACTATCAACTTCTGTCATTGCTTTTACAGACTTCACTTCATGACCTCACTGTTGTTTAAATTAAGTGAACTTGTTACTCTCCTTCGGTTGTCATACACTCTTTGCCTCTATAATAGTCACACTTCTTCAACTCATTACTGTCTTTTCTTCTCTATGACGTGGCTACCCTTTCCCAGCAACACCCAATAAAGGATTTCCATCACAAGCATTCAATCATAAATATCACATGCATTCTTTTACTGCAAAGATTATGGTGTCAAGGTTCTTAAATAACAGACTTCCAACTTCGAAAAAATATTTCAGATTCTAAACTCTTTTATGAACTGCTCATCATACTAAAGAACTGCTCATAAGCTTTTCATGAAGCTTACTTATCCTTTAGTCTTCTTCTATTCACAAAACTTTACCTTCACCTTCACTGCATTCTTGTCATTACATTACATTCAATTTCATTGCTGCTCTAATATGAATTGTAATCTTATCGTATTTTCTCAATGTGAACCCTGTCTTCTTTATGATTGCCCTTATATAGACTTCATGGTATGTCCTTTGCGTCAGCCACTATCCCTCACTATGCTTTATTTTCTTTGCAGAACCTTTTAATGTCTTCTTATGACAGTCTTTTACTGCTATGAGTTTAACACATTTTTTAACATTATTTAAGAATAGAAAAATCATGTAACACTTTCCATTGTTGAAAACTAAAATAATAAACTCTTTGTATTTCTCAACCTTTTTCTACTGCTACACTTTGAGTCTATGCACAAAGATGATAAAATATCCCCTTATTGAACTATATAGTCTTAAACAATCAAAATCGAATTCTTCATTTATTAAGTATTGCATAGAGTAGAAAAGACTTTCACCACAATTTGTTGTTGCAATAGTATACTTTTTGACACGATTTATTTCCATTCCAAATGTAATGTTATTCCAAAAGGTTTCCAATTATGTACAAGAATTTGACAAGTAATTTGACGAGTTTGGATATAAAATGGTATTCTTGCTACAAATCAGAGGCTCGTAATGACCACAAAGAGGGTTTTCATCATGAAATAGAAAAGAATATGTGTGTTTGTCAATGTTATTATTGACATGTAAATATTTTTTCTTTGTACTTGTTGACCACGGTGCAATTGATATGTTTAGCTATTTAGCCCACCATCGTATACAAAATGTATCTTCTCATAGTCCTCGTTCTATATTTGGTTTAGCTGGTGATGATGATAATCACATTTTAGTTAAATATGCAGTAACATCGTGTATTTGGTGCATGTCATGCAATGTATCGGGATGCAATTCATATTTGAATGCTTGCAATGCATCAATATCTTGTTTCGATAGCGATGACAAGAAGTGATCGATGAGTCCATTCCTCAACTCATTTGAAGTGTATCGAAAATGAATTATAACTTGAAGACTATCAAACAAACAATCTCCTATAGTATAATGAAACGGTTGTAGTCGAAATAAGTTTGCATTTGCTAAAGCAATATCAATGTCTATTGATTTTTCTTGTTTACGTTTGCTATAATTTCAACATTGACAATATCAACTGTTTTATATTCTTTATTATTTTGTAATGTTTTCCAATTCATGAAATGAATATTTTTTGGTACTGATTTTCATTGTGTTTATGTACTATTTGATAACTTAGTCGAGAAATTGTGTCGGGTTTTCTCTTTCTATGAAATGGTTGCATAATATGTGTTTGAACAAATGGCTCATAGTGTATTTGTTTATTTTCAGTTTCGAACGATATTATATTGAATGATTTGTTGATTCCTTCTTTACTCCAAAGACTCATTCAAGTTGTGTAGTACTTGAAGACCATAAATAAATATTCGTATTGAATATGATTGCTAGTCATTGTAGACAAAAATGACCTCCTCCTATCTTTGAATCTTCATGAGAGAATGCTAACTAAATAATATATTCTTTCCAATTACGAACAGATGAGGTTGTTCCAAGTATATTTTCTGTTAAGTAATCACCTATGTAGATGTTCATATTTGTAGCATTACCTTTCATTACATTACAAAATGATTGTGCAATGTAGAGCCTTAAAGACTAAATGTCAAATTCTCCTTCTAATAGATATCATATTGCATTAAATAAAGATTCACCACAATTTGTTGTTGATAATGTTTTCTTTTGTACACTGCCAATAACTTTCTAATTTTCAACAGAAATGGAGAGGTGATTTGTTCTAATATTGTTGTAACAGAAGTTTTCTTTGAATTAGAGGTTCATAGTGACCACAAATTGGTTTGTCATTATGAAATAAAATTGAAAATGTGTGTTTTTTATTTATTAAAGTGTAAATATTTTTTTTCCTTTGTTGACCATAACACAATTGATATGTTTAACCATTTTGCTGGCCACCATACACAAAATGTATCACCCCAAAGTCCTTGTTCTTGTTTATGAAGGTGATGCAGACAATCACATTTTCTCTAAATATTTTGTCACATCATATAAGCCATGCATTTCATTCAAAATTGTTGGATGCAATTCATATTCAAAAGCTTCTAAAGCATTGATATCATTTATGGATACTGATAGCATGAAATAATCTACTAAACCATTTCGTAATTCAGTTGAAGTATAGCAGAAATGAAGCAAAACTTCTAAGTTGTCAAACACGAAATTTCCAACAGTATAATAAGAAAGAGGAGTAAAAGATTCGTGACTAGTCCACTTGTGACAAGATCAGAGGCTGTGAAACGTAATTTGCAAGGTTGGTTTGGGGAAAGCAAAAATTCTCCGATTAATGGGAAGAGGGGAGCTTCGGCCTCCCTTCGAGGACAATGAGAATTATTTCTTGAAATGTTAGGGGCTTAAATGCCCCTAACAAGAGAAGCTTAATTAAGTCCCAAATGGACTTAATTAAGTGTGATATTTTTATGTTGCAAGAAACAAAGTTGTCAAAGGAGTCTGCTGATTTGGTTTTTTCATCTTGGAGAAGGTGGAATTTTCTTTCTTCTCCGGCTTGTGGTGCTTTAGAAGGTTTGGCACTGCTTTGGAATAATTATAATATTGAGGTACAATTAGTGGCATCTGCTACAAATTGGATGTTGGCTTTAGTTATAAGCAAGATTTCGAAGGTTAAATTCTGGTTTTTTAACATTTATGCTCCATCAAGAATTCAAGGGAAGAGTAAGTTATGGGGTGAATTAAAGAAGATTTCTTCTCCCTTAAAACATGGTTCCTTTATTATCTTCGAGGGTGATTTTAATGCTATCATTGATTTAGATGAGAAAAGAGGTGTTTTCTCTAATAAGAGGATTATGAATGACTTTGGGGATTTCATTTCTGATATGAGCCTTTTTGATTGTAAGTCTCAGAATGGGGTTTTCACATGGACAAACATGAGAAGGGATTTTTCTCAGATTGCTGAGAGATTAGATCGGTTTTTGTTATCTGAGAATTGGATTGATTCAGATTTTGAATTCTTTTCCTCTATTCTACCGGTCTCAGGTTCTGATCATTTTCCAATTTCCCTTTCAGTTATTGAGGATAAGGCTTCTTCTAAGTCTCCATTTAAATTTGAGCCTATGTGGTTTAGGGATTCTTCCTTTTTGCCTCTTCTTATAAAATGGTGGAATTCTGCTCTTTTTTGTTCTGGGTCCCATATGTTTCAGATTGCTAAGAAGTTAAGTTATTTGAAATTGAATATTAGGGAATGGAATATCTCGCATTTTAAGAACATTTTTCAGGAGAAACAAAGGATTCAAGATATGATTGAGTGTTTTAATACTCATGTGCTTCAACATGGTATGGTGCCACAAGTTTCTGATGAATTGAAGTCACTAAAATTATAGCTTGAGGAGGTGTTAGCTAGAGAGGAAATCTATTGGAGACAGAAATCTAGAGAGTTATGGCTTTCAGATGGTGACAGGAACACAAAATTTTTTCATTCTTCAACTAAGATTAAAAGATGTAAGAATAGGATATCTTGTATTCAGTGTCAGAATGAGAATTTATTGACAGAGCCAGAGGACATTGCTTCAGAGGCAGTTAGGTTTTTTAAGTCATTATTATCTTCGGAAAATGGAAATCTCAACAATGATATTATATCTAATATTCCTCCTTTAGTATCTTTGGAAGACAATAAGATGTTGATGTCTCCCTTTTCCTTAGAAGAAGTTAAGAGTGTTGACTTTGCCATGAATCTGGATAAAGCCCCAGGACCAGATGGTTTTACTCCTTTATTTTTTCAGAAATGTTGGGATTTTGTGGGAAATGATGTTTTATTGGCTCTCGAGGAATCTAGGAGAAATAGGTCCATTTTAAAAGAACTTAATGCTACAATGATTGTAATTATTCCTAAAAAAGAGGATACTAAGACTTTTGCTGACTTCCACCCCATTGCTTTATGTAACACTTTGTATAAGATATTTACAAAGGCAATTTCCCTTAGGTTGGCAAAAATTCTACCTAGGATCATTTCATTGGAGCAAGGTGGTTTTGTTCCTGGAAGGGAGACGACAGAGGGTGCAATTGTAGCACATGAGGTGCTGCATTCTATTTCCACCCAAAGAACCTCAGCCATGATACTTAAACTAGACATGATGAAGGCTTATGATAGAGTAGAGTGGGGGGCTTTATGTGTTGTTCTTGAAAAGTTAGGTTTTTTCAAGGCTTGGGTCAAATGGATTCGTGCATGTATTTCTTCTACAAGATTCTCAGTTTTAATTAATGGTTCTCCGTGTGGTTTTTTCACTTCCTCTAGGGGTTTGAGATAGGGAGATTCCCTTTCTCCCTTTTTGTTTATTCTCCTAGCTGAAACCTTTAGTTGGGCTATTAGGGCTACTAAAGTGTGGGGGCTTTGGAAAGGTATAAGGATTCAAAATATTCCCCAAAGTATTTCTCATTGTCTCTTTGCAGATGATACTCTATTATTTGGACATGCTTCGTTAGTTGAGGCAAAAGTGATTAAAAGAATAATACAAAATTGTGCATCATTTTCTAGTCAGAAAGTGAATGGTGATAAATCAAAGATTTTTTTCCTTAATACATCACAATTGGTTCAGCATACGTTGCAATCCTTTTGGGGATTTGAGACTGGAAATCTTCCATGTACTTACCTTGGGATTCCTTTCTTTGTTAAATAGGATAAGATTGGTTTTTGGGATAAGATTATTTCGGTCATTTCTAAAAGAATTCTCTCATGGAATCATAGATGGTTAACTTTGGCGGGTAAAATTGTTCTCATCAAGTCTGTTTTGAATGTTGTTCCCATATATCTCATGTCTGTTTTGAAGTCTCCAAAAGCAGCCATTGTTAGTTTACAGGATACTCTTAGAGATTTTCTTTGGAACAATAATAAAGATGGCAAGAAGAAACTCCCTTTAGTTGCATGGGATAAGGTATGTTTGCCTAAGGAACTTGGGGGAACAAGAATTCGAAGTCTAGAGAATCAGAATTTAGCCTTAGGTGCTAAGTTGGTTTGGAAATTATATGACAAGCCTAGCTACTTATGGGCACAGATTATGTTTGCCAAATATTTAAATAATGGACCGAGAGAGTACATTTTTAAAGTCTCAAATTTGCCTTCGGGTTCTGCTATTTGGAATTTCCTTTGTAAATGTAGATCAGTTATTTTGCCTCATCTCTCATGGATTGTTCATAATGGTAGAAAGATCAAATTCTGGGATGAAGTATGGAATGGACACACACCTTTGGTGAATATTAGGGATTGGTCTCCTCTGATCGCTATTCTTTCCTCCCTTTGGGGTGTTTTTGTAGCAGATTATTTTGAAATTGTGACTAGTGGTCCCCTTAAGCTAGCTAGATGGAAGTCGATTGATTTCTTAGATGTTGATCAAAGCATGAAATTAGATTTTGAAAAGATTTTGGGGGATAGAATTGTATTTCTTTCTGATTCTGAGGATGAACTTATTTGGACAAAGAATATTTCAGGTAAGTACACTGTTAAAGATGGTTACAACTCTCTTATGGTTGCTAAAGATTTATCTTCTTGGCCTTATAAGTTGTTTTGGCATTCGGCTTGTCTTCCCAAAGCTGAAGCCTTTGCTTGGTTGGAAGTTCAGGATAGAGTCCTTATAGGTATGAGACTAGACAGACTTGGTATTACTGTTGTTTTCCCTTGTGTCCTTTGTAACAAAAATTTGGAATCTTCTTCACACCTATTCCTACATTGTGATTATGCTTATGAATGTTGGCAATGGTTGTTTGAGAAGTTAAATATATCCTTTGTTATTGGTAAGGATCTCATTTCCCATTTTAGATCTTGGCCCTTTATGTTTGCCTCATCTTTTTATGCATGCATTTGGATCATATCTCTATCTATTGTGATTTGGAATGTTTGGCTAGAGAGAAACAACAAGATATTTAAAAGAACAAGGTCTCCTGTGTCTCAGGTTCTATTAAAAATTGAGTCTTCAATCTCTGACGTTGCTTTGTCATTTATTTATAAGAATTTGGAAAATCTTACTTCTTTTTTGCACTGGGATAGTAGAGTTACTAGAGTTTGGAAGCTGCTGTCAGTTTTACCCTCTCATGGTTCAATTTTAAAAAAGAATGATGCAATAGGTAAGAGATGCTCTGCTAGATGGAAACCTCCTCCGCAGGGGCACTTTAAACTGAATTTTGATGGGGCCTCTCATGGTAACCCTGGGCCGGCTGGGGTAGGCATGGTAATTTATGATCACAATGCAAATTTTATTCGAGCTAAGTGTCATGCTATTGGTTTTAAAACTAACAATTATGCGGAATTTCATGCTTTGTCTTTTGGATTGGATATGGCAATCTCTTTGGGTATTAAGGACTTAATAATTAAAGGTGATTCTATGGTGATTATTCAATGTGTTATGAAAAAGAAATTGAATTGTTGGAATTTGCAGTATATACTTGATCCCATTTTACAAAGATTAGAATTGTTTGAATCTTTCTTGGTATCCCATTGTTACAGAGAAGTTAATAAGATTGCAGATTATTTGGCAAATTTAGCCATCGATAGCAATGCTAATCAGCGAGAGGTGGGTTTTGAGGAATTTCCTTCTAGGGTATGGGAAGGTTTGCAGCAATAGTCATATGATTTTCTTGAGTAATGTCGATGTAAAATTTTATGATGATAATTATTCACGCTTTCCCCTTTCATTTCAAGTATTCATGTTCGTTGTTTGGAGAAGTGTTTGAGGTCATGGTATTTGATATAATAGTGTTTTTCCAAAGGTTTTTGATACTTTCTTTTTTGGCAGGAAGGTTTTTGGCTCATGGGACTTGGCACAGGACTTTGGAAAATTTTGTCTTCTTCCATTGATAGCAGCTATGGAGTCTACATTTGAAAATTATCCGATGGGTTTTTTTTTGGCAAATTGTCATATGGGCTCTATGCAAAACTGATATTATATGTGTTGTGACCGCATTTTGTATGTGGTTTTGGGCGGGATGTATATATTGATCCGTTAGATACTATAGGCTTATTTTATGAGCTATGACCGGAGGTTTTCTTCTCAGGGTTCTTTCCTCTAGTATGCTCTTTGAATCCTATGTAAAAAATAAAAAATATTAATTAAAAAATTTAGTGGAATAATCCACTTTTATTGAAAAAAAATAAAAATAAAATAGTTGTAGTCTAAACAAGTTTGCATTTTCCAAAATAATATCAGGTCAAAGTTGGAACTCTTTTTTGTTTTGCTTTTTGTATAAGTATCAATATCAATAACATGAGATATTTTCGTGTAATAAAATGTAACTTTTTTGTAACAATATAGAGAAGCAATATGTTATTCTCAAAGAATGAACAGATGTAGTAAGGGGTGAGGAAACTGTTCTTACTTGATATAAGCGATGTGGAACTTGTAGTATGTATTCTGGTAGTAGTCCTTGAAGGAGTGCACATATACAATGACAAAATTTAGTCGAAGCCATTAGTATAGATAAATTGTTGGTCTAGGATTGAAAATAAATTCACATTTTCACAGCTTACAAGACTGAGAGGTTGACAAGATTATGAAGTTTATAAGCTATTAAATACAGTACAAGGTAAATGTAATTACAAAAGCAGTATAGACTTGTAAGCATTCAATAGTATTGTCTATTTGCACAAGTCACTAACCTTGGGCATTTTGCAATTGAAGGCTTGTTTTATGATTAAGAAAAATAGTTTGAGTGCGTGAGTGATAGTAATAGTGTATGTCAATAATAAATTGAACTTGACGACACTGTAAATCATTGACAACATCATTGTCATAGTAATATAGAACAGTAAACATAGAGTGAAAAAATAAAACGACAAACTCATTTTTCTATAACTATGAACATCAATAACATAGTCTTCTATTGATTTCAAAAATAGAACAAATACAAAAAGGGAAGGAGAAATTGCAGTTACTTGATATAAGCAATTTTTCGGGTGAAGTATGTATGATAGTACTGGTCCAATCTGTGAAATATTTAAAAAATGTTAGTTGTAGTTGTACATAAATTTGTTAATAATTTAATTAAAAATAAAAATAAATAAGATAAAGGTCATATAATCTGACATATATAATCTGATATCAAATATTAATTACTGACAGGATTATCAATGATTTTTTTTTAACATAATTAGAAATAGGATGTTTTATAAATCAATATGGAGACTTAGCATCAAAATCCTGTTTTGGATTTGCCTGAAAACGGCAGGCTTATGTCTGCAGCAAGTGAATCGCTTGAAATGGTTGCTGATCTAACTATAATGGCGCATGCAAATAGGGAAAGAGAGAGCGAAGCGAAGAGGAGTGGAAGATAATGTTTTACAAATCTGCCTTCCCTTTGGTTAAAGTAGTGGGACTGAGTGGAATAGTTACGAAGTTGAAGATTGTGGAAGCTATGTAGGAGAAAACAGGGTAATTTAAAAGTTTTAAGTATCTGGGTACAATATAGTGTTCTAAAATCTGATAAAAAATGTCTTGTCCAAACAATTTATCAGTTGTTCAAATTTTATGTCTGTGCTCCATATAACGACTTATTTTATTGCTGATTTGAGCTTTGAAAAGTGTAGACCATTTGCCACTCTCAAAGCAAAAGAGGCCTATTGGTAGAACAAATGGAACTTTTTTCTATTATGTAGAGAAACTGTGGGTTAAAAACTAGTTTAAGGAGAAGCCATTAGAATAAAGATAATAAAGCGATGGTGGGGGTGGCAATATATATGAATTTTTTTAAAAATATAAAGAAACTCAAATTTCTGAAGTTAATGAACAGTAGTATAAACAGCAGCAGTATAACATGATGTTATTAAATGATGTCTTGAGAAGTACATGCCAACGAAGAAGGACTTATATTAATGTCATTGAATGAGCACAAAGAGCCTAATGGACTGTATTAGAACAAAGAACAAGAAACGTTTTCAATAAGCTATTTAGAAAATGTAAGGAAAAAAATTGTTCAGGGTGTAAAAATAGAAAAGACCATACGGTAGAACTTACTGGTAATTACTTTGCAATTGTATACAAAGCATCAGTAGTATGAAAGGAATGCAAAGTAGGAACCCTTGGTAGAATTAGCCTGTAACTTTGAGGTTTACCTCAGAACTATCGTAGTTTTAAACTAATTGCAAGTAAACTGTTCTGAACAATTCAAAGATGGGTTTTCGTCAAGTGAAACAGGGGTCTGGGGCAAAACAATGATGCCAATATGAGTAACAGGTTTCGCATTTACCTATATATCAACGTATTTGTATCTTTGCGATAAGTTTCGGCAAATGGTGGTCGCTAAGGTGAAGCCATTTTATGTGACATTGAAGAGAGGAAGGTTAATAGAGCCTTTGTGAAAGAGCGAAATGTCCTTCACCGTGAATAAATAAATTAAAGATTGTCATGCAAAGAATAGTGAATCAAATGAAGAAACTAATTATTTTATTGCTTCACAATAGGTCAAGATGGTAGGTTGGATAGGGAGGTCTTATCTAGAAGATGCACGGCACGTGTTTGACAAAATGCCCCACAAAGATGTAGTTTCATGGACTGCTTTGATTGCTGGGTATGCACAAAATGGAGGATATGCTACAGAGGCGTTAGTTTTGTTTCATCAAATGCAACATGATGGTGTAGTTTCAGAAATAAATCAAAAATCAAAATTCACAGAAGAGCTTGCCCGGCAGTTTGCAGGGGATTGAACCTTGGTAATCATTATAGCGTTGCTTTGTCTTTGACACTACTCAAGCTTGTCTACTGCATCGATTTTTTAGAGAAATTAATATTTGGCCGAACCAGCAACCTTGATTTTTATAAAATAGAAGAATGGTAATTTTTCTCATTTGAACATCAGAAATTTTTTTTTTGCCTCGAGTATATTTCACCTTGGAGATTGGAACCTGCAACCTGGGTTTCTATAAAATAGAAGAATGGTATTTTTAACAAGAATAGATAAAATAAATTGAAAATATTATCAGCAAAACAAATATTCAAAATGTGATTGTAATGCTTACATTTTCTATTCCCTGCAAAGATTTGGTGTGAAGCTTCGTGAATCAAACACCATTTCAAAAAGAAGTCTAAATAAGAAAATAAAAATCCGATTACGAGGGAAAGACATTATGCATGGCAGATAGCAAAGCCTGGTGAGTAGTGGTTAGGAGTGGCATTGAAAAAAATGCAACTGTCCCCAAAAATAGGAGAGATTTTGCATGCTTCTGAAAAACCCCTCTAAAAAAAATTAAAAAGAAAAATATTTGCTTACAATTGATCTAAACTAGTATATCTATATTTAAAAAATATAGGTAAATTATGCCGAGAGATATCATATAATAGAAGGGAATCTGAGGAATATCATATAATAGAAGGTAATCTGACGATTGCAGGAATATTATTAGTATACAAGAGTTTCAAAAATATGGATAATAATAGAGTTGCTTAAGTATGTACCAGCATTATCTAAGATGACATCGTGAACCTAGAATTTAGAATCGTTAGAATCGTATTCCATGCATTTACTCTTGCATGTCAAATTGTTTCAAAATTGAATTTTTGTTTACGGACATTTTGATGTCATTGTAGATGCCTCTCGCATAAGAATATTTTTTAATAACTATTTAAACATAAGAAATGAAATTTCATATAGTATTGTCAAGTACTATAATTATTTCAAATTGTTTCAAAATTGAATTTTTGTTTACGGACATTTTGATGTCATTGTAGATGCCTCTCGGCATAATAATATTTTTTAATAACTATTTAAACATAAGAAATGAAATTTCATATAGTATTGCCAAGTAGTAATAATAAAATAATTATAGCAAACATTTCATACTCCAAAATTAATTATAATACCAAAAAATAACTACTTGTCACTAGTTTAAAATCAATAGATTTATACAAAGCGAATGTTTTTTAATTGACTCCAACTTACTCTTACAATCATTTATTATTATCTATACATGTTATCCAACTTACTCTTAAAATAATGTCATAAATAATTTATCAATTACGCAACTAATACTATTATTATGTGATAGATGTATTATAGTGATAGACACATCAAAAAACTTTTGTCAATAAAAACAAGAAGTAAAACAGATTCCATTTTGTTATAAGATTTTTTTGATCAAACAATATTATTTTAGTTTTAAAATTCCGTGTACTATGAACGATCATTTCGTTTCAAATTCATTACAATAAAACTCTTTATTATTATTTATGAATATTATATACTTTCAAATTTCATATATCAAATTTCATGTACTAGATCTATTGAACCATTTCATTTCAAATTCATTACAATAAAATTCTTTAGTATTATTTATGAATATTATATACTTTCAAATTTCATATATTAGATTTCGTGTATTAGATCTATCCAAACATTTCATTTCAAATTCATTACAATAAAATTCTTTAATATTATTTATGGATATCATATACTTTCAAATTTGATATATCTCCACATATTTTTTAAATAATTTTTTTTGGATTAGATATCATATAAACATTACATATCATCAGGAATGTCTGAGTTTGGCAATATCAAGGCACCAAGGGAAGGTGCATACACAAAAAATATACAGTTGACGAGCACCTCCACTATGGGAAGATGATTTCATTAGATACACATATTTATAACAACAAAAACAAAATAAACAGTTTTAGAGAACTAGGAAAATAAGATTTCAGAATCTGGTGCAGAGTTGGCTCCCAATGGAGGGATCCAAGCCACCCATCCCAACTTTCCATCCTACCATACTTCCACTCGACCATCAAGTATGTCCTGTTTGTGGGGGTGTGAAGTGTGCTAATGGATCAAGTCAGCTTCCTCTCGAGTGATCTCCATGTGTAGGTGTCTACGTTCCATTTGCCTCATGAAGGCCATTAGTGCTTGTTCAAATGCGGCCTTGCCTGGTTCATCCCTCTCCCACATGAAGCCGTGAGATAGCTCTCGGATGTACACAATGGTGGCTCCTTCCTTTATCCATCTATCAAATTTGTCTGAAACCAACTTTATTACCACAGTGACCTGCATCGAGACAGTGTAAAAAATGAGTCTCCTAAGAGACTCAATGAGGTGCCTGGTGTTGTTATCAAAGATGTTATCATTACGATACTTCCAAATGAGCCAAAGAACCTCTGAAGAAAAACAAGACCAAAAGATATTTGCAGTTTTCCTACAGCTCTTAATGTAACCTAAAACAACATCTATGATTTCAACAAAATTAGATTCCAAATTAAGGCCAAACAATCTCCATATTTCTTTTGCAAAGTGACATTCAAAAAATATATGTTTCACAGTTCCAGGTACTCTACATATTTTACAGTTTATGCAATTACCCTCCTTATCTTTTATGGGGAGTTTATTTAACAGCAAGCGCTAGCCAAAGAATTGTTTTTTTGGTTCATTTTGAGCCATCCAGAACTTACCCAACCTATCTTTCCAGTCCTTTGGTTCCCAGTTTAGACCCCAGCATCTGTTAAGGTGTAGAAATATGGTATCAGCCTCGGTAAGTGAAGAATATATGCATTTGGCTTTAAGGGAGGGGAGAGGTGTGCCATCGGCCCAGCAGAGTGCAGAGAGGGAGGAGTGAGGAAGAGGAGGGTGAGGGGGGGAGAACAGAAGCTAAGGCCATTTTAAGGATGTTATAGGTCCTGCTCTAGGATGTTGGAATAGAGAAGGTAAGTTTCAGCTCCTCACACGTCCTCAAATGGCCATTCTCAAATATCTGATCAAATTGTTTAATACCCATATTGTGCCATTCAAGTGCAGAGTAGCCTTGAAGAGCGGCTAAGGGTTTCCCATTATGAAATAGATTCCACCATATCGATCTGTTATTGACAACCTGCCCCTATATAGTGCCATTCACTTTGATGTGTACCAAGTGCTTCACATGTTCCCAAGCTTTCCATAGGGACTTAAAGACCTTAGAACTAGTTGGGGATACCTCTATCTATCCAAGAAGAAGGTCAAGAATGGGGAGATCCTTCCATTTCCTGGCTTTCTTAGGGATCGAGGATGCAATATTATTTCTTAATAGAGTTTTCCATGGCTCATCCCCTTCCATGGCCTTGAGAATCCACTTGGAGGCGAGGGCAATGCCCTGTAGTTTGAGGTCTTTTAACCCCATCCCACCAGAAAGTTTATGCATAGTGCACCACTCCCATTTCACTGCATGCTGCTTCCTAGTACCCTTTCCATCTGACCATAGGAATTCCCTAATCTGTTTTTGGATATGATTGAATTGGTAGTTTTTAAAGAGCCAAGCAGAGAAGAAATAGATATTATATGATGCCAATATCTTTTGACAGACCTGAAATCTTCCAGCCAATAACAGATAGTTCCTGTTCCATTTAGAGAGCTTCTTCTCTATCTTATTTCTTACCCATTCCCACATTTCTTTTAAATTTGGAAGGACAAAGAAAGGGATGCCTAGGTATTTTACAATCTGTGTAGGGCCCAGCCAGTTGAGAGATAGTTTTGAAAGCCAATTTGGGGGGTTGTCATCCCAGCCAAGGAGATTGGATTTGTGCATAGCTATCTTACTGCCAGAGGCTAGGCAAAATATATCTATATTTTTCAGCAAAGCAGCAAGGTTTTCTTCCTCGAGTTTAATCAAAATTGCAGTATCGTCAGCAAATTGGACATTACAGATTTATTTTTTGTTAGGTAAGGATATGCCCCTAACAGAAGGAGTGATAGAGAAGTCTTTAAGTAAGTAGAACATTGCATCAGCAGATAGAACGAATAGGGCTGGAGCTAAGGGACATCCTTGCCTGATAGATCTAGTTAGTGTAAAATTGGAGGACCTTATCCCATTTACTTCAACGGAGGCATTGACATCACATAATAGTGTTTTGACCAATTTACAAAATCCAGGGGGGAATCCTAATGATTGAAGCATCTGAATGATGTATTTCCATTCTATTCTATCATAAGCTTTCTCGAAGTCTATGAGTAACATAGCTCCATTTTGCCCTGATTCCTTTGCCCAATGGAGTGATTCCCAACATGTGATTAGGTTTTCCAGTATATATCGTCCTTTGACAAACCCTATTTGAGTAGTACTGATAATCTTAGGTAAGATTTTCTCCAGTCTGCATGCAGTCAATTTCGCTAAGATTTTATATGACACATTCAACAGTGTAATAGGTCTCCAGTTTTTAATTAAGGTTCTGTCACCCTCTTTAGGGATGAGCTTGATCAGACCTTGGTTAATGTTTGCTCCCAGGGATCCAATGTGGATAGCCTCAGTATATAGAGAGTGAAGATCATCCACAACCCATTCAATATTTTCTTTGTAGAATTCTATCAGAAATCCATTAGGGCCAAGGGATTTCTTGTTCTTGTTATTTTGTGGATAGCACTCTAGAATTTCAGTTGGCTCAGAAAGGTTCTTGTTCTGTTCCCATATGGTGTCTATTTTCTCTCTTGCTTGTTTCATTTTAAGGATTTGAAAGAAGAATTTAGATCCTCGATCCCCAGTATCTAGCCAGTTTAACTTAGCCCTAGCTCTCCATCCTTTGGTTTTCTGATTTTGTAATCTTCTAAGATCCTTCTTGGCCTTAATTAGTTGATTGGTGAGTGCTACATTCTCAGGATCCCCTTGAAGATCAAGTTCAACCACTTGTAGGGCACTATGCAATTGCATCTCGGAGGCTCTGGCATCTTTAGCCTTCTTTTTACCCACAACTTGACAAAGTGAGGTCTAGGTTATAACATTTTGGTTCCATCTTTCAATGCTGGACAAATGGCTGTTACCATATTTATTAAACATTCTGACCAAACACAGTGCACATTTTAGATCATCATCCTTTAGAAGACTAATGTTCATTCTAAAGTTCGAACTAGGGCTTGGTGGGGCCACTCTACTATTAGTTATCTTTAACCCAATCATAATAGGGTGATGATCTGATAGTGTATATGGTATGACAACATATTGAACACCCTCCTCATTTTTAACAATTCCGAAGAAGTCTTTGTTGAAGTAAAATCTATCTAGTCTACAGTAGACTCTTTTATTATACTGTTGGTGGTTACACCAAGTGTACCATATTGACTTATGCTCTCCCTTCTTTCCTGCTATCGGGTCAGTCAATCTCATCTTGTTAACCATCCTTTCCCACTGTATTCTCTCAGCACCTTTCCATTCCACCTTGTTCCCTCCCTATTTATCTTGTGCATTAATTACCATGTTGAAGTCCCCTCCCAAGAGCCAGGGGATGTCTTCCAATTTCGCAAGCCATTCCCACATCGACCCTCTTTCTCGGTAGTGATTAGATGCATAGATTGAGCAAAGACCAAATGTAGAATTGTCATTCTGTATGATAGCCCATACTACCCTTTCACAAGGGGATTGTCCCCATTTAACAACTTTATTTGTCCATTTAGGGTTTAATAAGATTGCAGCTCCACCCTTTCCTTTAGGGTGATTGGTGTAGAAGGGAGTGGCATCCCTCCAGACGGATTTTAGACCAATTTCTAGGGTAAACCCCACTAATTTTAGTTCTTGGAGCATAAGGCAATCAATGTCCTTGTGCATATTTAGAAATCTTTTGACCACATATTTCCTGTTAGGGGCCTCTAGTCCCCTAATGTTCCATGAGATGATTTTCAGCATTAGGAGTTTAATTCAAGAGCTTCCACTAGGGATTTAAACCCCTCAAAGCACTTAGGCCATTCCTTAGGTTTAGAAAGATGACTGGCATTAAAGGCCATTGTTGAGAGTGGTCTACCTCTCTTCTTTCTAAGTTCAGAGAGCTGCTCAGGTCCCATTGATTCTTTCCTAGCTGTAGTCTCTTTATTGGCCTTAGGAGACCTTTTTCTCCTTTTTTTTTTGTTTTATTACCAGCTAGGTCTTCTCCCCCATTATTATTTCCAAAATCAAAGGTTCTAAGATTAGGGGAAAAGGAATTATCCCCCTCATTACTGCTAGTCACTATTTCATCAGACTTCAACCCAAGTCTAGTACCATGACCATTCTCTTGAAGTTGATCGGAAGGGGGAATGGTAGGCCCCATCTCCCCGTCAGTGTTATCAAATATCTTCTCAGGAGGTTTGGTGGGGTGTGGTGTTGTATCACCTCCATCCTCAGTCTCCAAGGGAGTATTTGCAATTTGAGGAATGCTCATATCCCTGGTAGGGTCGTTTTTATCCCTACATTCAGGCCCTTGAGGGAAATGACTAACAACATCGATAGCATTGTTGGTAACATGAGCACCACCATCCTCCCCTTCGATCAACTCTTGGAGGAAGGGTATGGTACAAGATTCAATCTCCTTTTTTTGGTTACTTAATGCTAATTCAAGTTGTTTTCTATGTTCTGCAGCCATTTTTAACTTTTCCATGACAATTTGCTGAGCATTTTGAGTTCTGGGTCCACCTTTATTAGTGGAGATTTTAACTACATCCGGTTCCAGTGGCTTAGATTCACTAGCAACCAAATTAGCTTCTTTCAGGGCTGACTGATACTTGAGTAAGGATTCGACAGTCGAGGGAGGAGCACTGGTAGGAATAGGGCAATCTTGTGTTCGATAGGGTGGGGGAGTAGGTTCGGATGGGGGAAGTGATTCAGTAGAGATAGGTTGAGTATTGTTGGATGGGTCAAGAGGTGAAGGGGCAGAGTGCACTGGGAGAGGAGTGGGGTCAATTTGCTTAGAATTTGAGGGGTCTTCCGAGGCCGGGTGTAGGTGGTTTTGAACAGAGGTCTTCTTGTAAGAGGTACCATTTTTCCTTCCCATCAGAGGGCAATTTTTAAGTGCGTGCCCACTTCTACACTTATGACAAGCATTAATCCCCCCCAAATACTCAAAATAATTGGTTTTCAATACATATATCTATTCCAGAGGGGAAAGTTGAGCCAGGGTTGAAAGCAATGAGTACACTCGCATCCATATGGGGTAGTAATGCAGCAGAGGAATCAATTTTAATTACTTTGCCTAGAGGTTCGATGATTTTTGTGATACAGTTCCATAAAAATGGGGGGACATTTTTAATAACCACCCATTTAGGGTTAGAGAGTGCCATGATTTCCTCGTTACATGTAAGAGGGGTCCAGGGAACGGCCCTAAAGTAGGCATTACCTATATTCCAAAATTGTTTATCGACAACCTTCCTCTGCGTTTCCTTATCATTAAAAAAAATAAGAAATAACCCTTTTTGCAACATTCTACAGAACGAAAAATGAATTCCAAATTTTAAACACCAAGTATCTGAAAACCATTTATTCAAATATTGTCTAGATGGTATTCTATCTACATCAAAGGCTGCTAAAAAAATCGCAGAATCCCTAAGCCTAGAAATTTCTTTAGAAATGCAATTAGTCATAGAAGAATTAGGTTTAATGACGACTCTTGAAGCCGAGGCAACCTCACCTTCTTCGCGGGCTTGGGTTGTTGCTACATCGTGAGCGGCCTTTGGTTCAAATCTCGCATCTTCTAGGAAGGTTGTGCAGAGCCCTTGGATGGCTTGACGAAACGTTTTTTTCCCACCGTTGGTGTTTTAATGGGTATTAATCCCAGCACCATCAGTGTTCTTCTCCATTAATGGAGGCACAAGCAGGAGTAAATGCGGGGGCTTCCCACTAGGTCTAGGAGCCCTTGGGTGGAGAGCCGACCTGCCGCCAAGGACTGTTCATATTTGTCCTTGGTTGCAGAGCTCCACCAACTTTTTTTTTTCACTCCTTTTCTTTCTAAATAAATTTTTTTAAAAAAAATAGATATACTAGTTATAACACTATAAAGGCACATAAATTGTTAAATGATAAATATATTGAAACTAACACAGTTAAGAATTGTTGAAATTAGGCATTCATTTGCATTCCATGTTGAACAAAGATATTATAATTAAATCATTATACTATAGTTTGTTCGTTACCAATTTATCTATTAATATTCTTATAAATGAAATTCTTCCTTAAAAAATAAAAGGTTTTGCTTTGCAACGATTTTCAGGCATTATGAACATTCTAAACAACCCTCCAGAAAATGGTGTTAAAAATGTTTAGGTGGAAATCTGGAAAGTTTTAATATAATATAATTTGACATCACTTTTTTAATCAAATATCATACACATCTTTACTCGCGAAACTTTTCCAAGTGAATTTCAGTTTAAATTAAATAATGAAACACCAAGTGCCATTAGAATTGTCCTTTGGTATAAAAAGAACATGTTTTGGTAAATAATTACCATTGAGAAGATCAAAGGACCAAGGCATCAACCATTGAAAATCATTTGACTGCAGATTTGCTTGCTCTTACCAGTTCAAGCTTAAAAATCGCATGTGCATAGATGATTAACAGTATATGTTCCGTGAATATATAAAAACATAGATTGTGTTGAAAATTCTGTTAACGATTTCTGGCATTTGATTGCTGCCTCAAGAGATCCTCATGATATGGTCCTAACTTGAGTATTACAAATCTTAGCAATATTCTCTTCTTTAACAGATTGAAACTACTCCAAAATTAATTGATCGTACAATCTGAAAGATGAAATAAACTAATAAATAATTCAAATTTATTATCTTGGACCAGATAACTCATCTGCTGGAAGATGACGTGATGACTCTACTATCAATTCTGAATTCATACGCCAGGAAAGTCCAGACACTTGACTTTGAACTTCGGTCCTTTGCCACTCTTCCCATCTCTTGGCTATGCCATCACCTTCCAACATTTGAACAACTTCTGACATCTTTGGTCTATCCATTGGTAAAACTTGTGTGCAGAGTAGAGCAAGTTGAAAAATTCGTCCCACCTCTACTTCTATATAGTTGTTCTTGAGATGAGGACTTACTAACAAATCAATCCTTCCATTTGTGAGCTTAGCTTTAACCTATGAATAAAAATATGGATACACAGAAGATTAAATTAAATCATCACACTGATCATAAAAAGTAATTTTGCCATCTAGCTTTTAGAGATTTGAATTCTCAATGTGCATATTTTATGTAACAAACCACCATATTTCTTTTTGAAATATTTTGGATAACAAATGCATATAAAATGCTTCCATATTTTCTGATCACCCAGATCTTGGAGTGGGTAAGGTTCGAGCATACAGTGCTTTGATCACACTACTAGATATGATGTATGCAACAAAATGAATAGTGGCGAGCTGACAAAATATGCAGGCAACTGAGCTGGCCTAATAAACATCTCTTCGACAGGCTACATGAATGCAATGCAAACCACTGGTAGAATGTCTAATGTTGATTGGACATGGTCAGAATGTTAGCTTGTTTAATGCCAAAATGGGTTGTATAATAAAGCTATAATGATCAACAGTAAATTGACCAATCCTAGAATATGAAATGCATTCAAATGATAACCTTTTGAGATATTGCCATCTGAAGTTTACAAAGTAGTTAAAAAATGCATTGCAATATTACAAAGATTAGAAACTGTTGTAATCAATTATAATATTAGGTCTGATCCAAAATAAACACTACTATAACACAATGAATTAATTCATGAAACCACATAACAAAGAATATAAGTTCACAATGGTCAAAGAAACTCTACAATGCCAAACAAAAATGAAGATATGTTGATCTGAACACTGCTGTCACAAAAATCAAACTAATATACTACTGTAATGTCCTCTACTAGGAGGCTGCCTGTTTCCCAATGATTAGTATACATCGCTATACATTATTATGCTTAAAATCAGTGTATTAAAACTAAAGAACAATTAGTATTCATAATACAATTGATAGTTACTATACCTAAGCCCCAATCCTTACTTCTTTCCTAAGCATCAACCCTAACGGAGGATGTGGAATTATTTGTTAAAGTGCTAGGAAACCAAATTACAAGTAGGCTCCCTCAAGGTTTCAGGAGTCCATCCATACCCCATCTTGGGCTTACCTATCGTGTGCGGAATTCCTCCGCCTTTCCCTAACAAAATCAATCTATCCTCAAGAGGGGCAATAGAGAATGATTAAGGATTAGACTATGAGCATACTGACTTCTCATGTATTATGAATATATATGTAAACAATTGAAATTAAGCAAATTCTTATATAAATCTAGTTAACAAATATAGATCTTATATAACTGTTATAAGTGTAAATAAGAATAAATGTAACAGCTATACTATGGGCCATATATCTACCCTCATTCCTATTAGTATTCAGACATAATATTTATGTAATAAGCATGTAATTCTGGCGATAGATACAGCATACCAATCTGCTGTCACCACAATAATTGCCAGTAATATAATAATGATCTGCCAGTATATTAATATATTCTGTTCCTTCGATGATCTTTTTGAGTGCCAATCTATAATAAATATCCCTCAATCAGCCTTGGAGGGTTATGTCTCTCCATGGCCACATCCTTTCTAAAGGTGGCGTCTTCTTGCAACTGACTTGCCTTCTGAGTCTTTGACTTAGTAAATAGCTGCCTTCGTTCCCCTTAATCACACGCCTCTTTATCTTACGTGGCTATTAGAGGACTGTTTGGTTTAATAAATTGTTGAGACTCTAAACTATCTGATCAAGGGAGTTTCAATCAAGGGAAAAGTGTGACGTCTTGACCAGCAATGCACCATCTGATTTCTTTTTTTTATATTCATTTCATTTATTCATATTCCTCTTATGGTTGGGTGAGATAGTAACCATGGCAAAGGCATGACAACTACAGACTGCTGATAACGTATGTCTTATGGATTGGTGGCCATCGTCTAGATGCTAGAAAAATGTAAAGTCTAATTAATTAAGACAATGTTCTAAATACATTTATTTCTTATATGACAGCGAATATTGTTATTATATTTATTATGATCTGATAGGGGTCATGACAACTACTAATGACTGTTGGTTGAAAATTTTGTACACTTGGGAAGGTATGCAAAATTATGGTTTCAGCCACAACGTGTGAGTTAAAAACTCTCCTAATTCTAAAGGAAGGTTCCCCCTTTCCTACTATTACAAATTAAATATAACATATAAACACTAATCTAACTTGGGTGGAACAACATCTCTTTCTCTTTTTTCAGAAAAGATGATATTATTTTCTCTTTACAGAATAGAAAGTGCAATTGGAGTAACAAATACAAAAACTTAAGAAATTCCAACAACTACAAAGATGCTAATATACAAGGAAGCAAAGTTTCCATGCAAGCGCAAAGTCTTCCGTCACTTCCCCGGGACGGGAATGCAGAAGCAAAACTCAAAGTCTTCACTTTTCTACTATCCTATCTACCTTCCAAAATGATTAGTATGATAACAACATACAACATACGCCAGCTCAAAGTCTATCAATATGATGCACTCCAAACTACTATGAATAGGAACAATTACAAGCACAAAGTCTTGTAACTTTCCTCTATTGTGAACACTTAACTATGCTAATTCAATCCTCAATATTTGCAGCACAAAGTCTACAAGAAATTAGATCAAACTCTTTCCAACAACCTCACTAAAATCTCAAGTATATGAAGAAAAATGTATCATTGTGACACAACAACACAATGGATATATATGAACAAAGCTTCAACATAAAGTCTAAAACTCAAATGTTCTCTTTATATTGCTTGAGAATCCAATTTACAAGTGTAAAATACAAAGTCTTTATCACTGTAAATTTCTGCAGAGTTTTTTTGCTTGCCAGAAAGATAAAAATTACATAGAGCACCCTCCAATATATATAGGAGAGGGGATAAGAGAAAAAAGTGGGAAAAGTCCAACTAACTATGACTTATTCCAAATTACAATCCTATTGTCTTTCGACTTGTAATTTGTTTACATGTAATTACAAGTTACAAGAATGCAAGTAATGTGACTACTTGCAATTACAACTTTTGACATTACATATAATTTGTCAAAGGGAAATTACAAATGCATAATTAAAATTAATTTAAGTATCCAAGACACGACTCTATTTACATCATCCTCTGTCTAAAAGATCTTCATGCTGCTAAAAAATGTTGGAACTTGAAGTATTCGAGATCGGTGAAGGTATTTGTCCAAGAACATCAACTTGCATCATTGATAGTTCTTATGTCCTTTGCCAATAAACTCCAACCTCATCTTCTTGCTTGGGGTAATACTAATTCTTTGAGAGAAGTTCTCTCTGTGCATATGACATTGTACTCTTTTAAAGATACATCACTACTGTCATCAACATATGAACACATTGGCTTTTGTCTACTATCTTTACATGCATTAAGACCCCTTGCAATCAAGTCTCCAAGGCCTGATTACAAGTAAAGGGAACATGCAATAAAGGAGACCAGGTTACATGCTTGCAATCAGGTTTATAAGACCCGACTGCAAGTAATAATATAATGGAAGTAGAAAGACTTGCAATCGGGTTTCTAAGACCCTACTACAAGTAACTTGTAATCAGGTTTCTAAGACCCAACTGCAAGTAAAGTTAACTTGCAATTTGAGTAAAGAGTTCCTACTTGCAATGACAGCAAAAAGTTCCTACTTGCAATGTCTGACTCAAAACCCGAAATTGCACAAAAAGCTAGGAAAATGAAAACAAAAACCAACCAAAACTTGGACAACGATGACAAACGCACCCACTGATGATTTGACATTAACAAATATGAGTTTTGAAAATCGTAAAACGTGCCTTAGAGAAGAAAACTATGAATTTTGAGTAAAAAATTGTAGGGGTTGTCTATTTTTTGAAAATTCAAAAATTGAGACGACACACTAAAAACACCACCTGCACAATTATAGCCACTACCTAAATGCATACTAACACAACCAAACTGAAATATGACTAAAAGTATTCTTATTTCTCCTTAGAACTGATGTAGATTAGATTAATAAGACATAATATACTGTTACAGATTAGAAAACAGAGCATATTGGCTGCTAGTATAATAGGTATGATTTCATAGAAATCACAGACAAATCACCAAATTCCACCTTGAAGTGGATTACTTTGGTATTTCAAGTCCTAGGCACCTCCAAACAGCCTAAAATAAGTCCCCAAAGTGGAGCGACTTACTACCTAGCTCCCACAACCCTTGTCACCTAGTACAACCCCTTAAACTAAATGGTATGACAAATTAGGAAGCCAATCTCTTCCAAAAATCTGTTCGACCCTGCAAGAGCTGTCAACAATGACAATGAACAACAAAAGATTGAATGTTAAACCCTCAAATAAAATGAAACGCAAGTGGTACGACCAAACAGAGGTACAAATAAGAGTGGGATATGGTACAACAGCTCCAGCAGTCACAAACTATCCAAAAGCCACTGAAAAACTAAACAAACACCACCAAATCTTAACATATTAAAATACATCAAAAGTATCCACCTTCAGCACCAAACTAGAAAATCTCCACTTTCAACACAAATGTGACCGCAGAGTGAAATCATTGTATTTAGCTAAGAGGGTTTTCATCTCTGAAATTGGTATTTCAAAATGGTTTTCATCCTCAATAAATATGAAGAACTCACATACTTGCTCAAAGTAAATGCAATGGTAACCTTTTTCTATCAACAACTCCTTTTGTAAGGTTTTGGGTGAACAAAATATTATTATTCCCTTTTTGGTTCCACATTCCACTTAAAATTGAAAGAGCATTTTTAAGGTGCAAATGTTCACCTTTTTCACTCTTGAGACTAACGCCACATTTTCTGCACTACTTGCACTTTTTCAATATTTAAATATAAGTTATCAATATAAAATATTAAAAGTAATTTTTTTAAATTTTTTTTCTTATTTCCGATGCCAATTAGTTTAAGGAAACTCCGAAAAATAAGCCAATGGCCAAATAATTTCTCACATGCAAGAAGGGAACATTACATTTTAGATAGAATTATTTAAAATATGAATTTGTTAAGAATCATTTCAGTGCGAGCTCTGTGGTTGCAACATCAATAGAGAAAAAGGAACAAAAAGGCGAAAACACTCATGCTAATAATGAAGGAAATGGAAGACATAGCCATCGGTGTGTATCTAATAGGAACATTGGCAACTGCAGTATAAAAGTTATATTATATTTAACAATAAAAATTTAAAAATACCATGAAAATAGAAAATGCTAAACATGAGTTCCTCCCCTACGGATGGGGCTAATCTGAATAGATCCTTCCACCTCTTGTTAAAGATAAAATTCAACTTTATATCCAATCTATAGACAAACATATTTTGGATAGAACCACGGCTCTTCTTGTTACAAAAGGAATAGACAATTGAGGAGAATTTTCTCCTACCACAAGGTCACGTTTTAGTTGCTTCTCTCCATTGCAGCTATGTTGGTTGGAAGGTGTATCAAGGATTTGAAAAGCACCTTTTTGAACAAGGATTTGGATGAGGAGGTCCAAATGGTACAACGCAAAGATGAAAAACTCTTTTGGTCCAAAATTTTTGAAAACTTGGGACTTGGCCAAAAATCGGGAAAAAAACGGCAAAAACTTGGCAAATTTATCGAACATTTGAATTTATATTATTCTTAAAATATTCTTGAAAAACACACATATACACTAAATTTGTAGAACATATTACTGATTTCCATCATATATAAATCAAAGTTTGAGTTAAATACATATCATATACCAAAAAATAAGTGCAACCTCTAAATAAAATTTGAGTTCAATACATATTATAGAGGATTTGCATTCTTTGAATCTCCTTTCTATAGAATTAAAGTTCTCCTCTACTTCACATCTTTCATAAAATAAATACTTTGTTCAATGGCTAGCATTGGCATGTGCACACAAAGCCTTTCGAATTTTCAGCTCATCTCATACACATTGATGAACTTTGTCAGCCTTCACAACATACCTTCAACTGCAAGAACATGGTTCAAGTAGCATGAGACTTCCACATGAAACTATCATGCAAAAACACCATATTGAAGTTTTCCTCACACATACACCCAAAGGATTCACATTCTTCCCACAGAGATGCCACATCCCTTGAAGGCACCTATTTTTAACTTGTTGTGGATAGGTACACAGTTACACTAATTGATTTACAAATGGCGAGGTGAATGGTTATCTAATCAATTGCATGATAGTATTCAGTAAAAGAATACTCGACAAATCATTACTGCAGATTTAATTGAGTTGTTCTCCTAATCTTTTGTGATTTTTTTGCAATAATTTGCCTTGATTTTCCAAAAAAATCACCCAAGAGATATTTTTGCAGATTAAATCGTAGCCATAAATGACTAGCAATAAATCGGGAGTTAAACGATTTTTTGCAGATTCTTTCATCTATGGTACAACCTGTGGATTTCAGATACTTGGCAATGATCATTTGTTGTTGTTTTCTTAGTTTCTTTGATCTCTACATACGATTAAACAAGCTACAAAAGCTTAGTACATTAAAATTGATCGGCACCTTCAAGATCATGGATTCAGAAAAATTCTTTCTAATCCAAATCTCTATGTCAAAGCCAATGGTGATGGCATTATGATTCTTGTTGTCTATGATGATGATATTTCCATCATAAGTGGTAGGTCACTGCATTGCGGCAACTAAAATATGATATTTGTTTTGTGTTTGATATGAGTAATCGAGGCCTTCTATGTATTGCTTAGGTGTAGGTTTTTGACTAAATGACCATTTTATTTTCATGAATCAGGTCAAGTTTGTTATGAATCCTTTGAATGGTTTTGCATGGTTGTTTGGAATCCTTTAGTCCATGAAGGAACAGATTTTTGTACTTCATGGCATGATTTGGGAATGTGGACAATTGTCACAATTGTTTGTGGCACCAATGTTGTCCCAATTCTCCATGTTTCCTCTTCTTGGCATAATTTCTTTATCTCTTCAGCTCCCAAATGCATCGTTATATTATTTATAGTTCCTATGGGATGTGTATGCATCATTCTTAGTGACTTTAATGTTTTGTTGAGGGTTGAGATAGAACCCCAAGTGTTTTGATTGTCTTAGTATTAAAGGCGGGTGAAATGATTTGAGAGTTCTTGAAGGCTATTTTAGAGCTTAGACAAAGGTGTAGGAGTTTTGTCCAGCAAGCCTATGGGCTGGGACATCTTTGTAATGCCATCTTTGAGGTACTAAGTGAGATTTTGCTCACCTTTCAGCTGGAGTTTTCACCCAAACAGGATTTCTCTAGGGTATATGTACCTCCATTTATGATGTTTTCTCTCTATTATGCTTCATTTCCTTGTTCAATTAATGCGATTTGAAGTTAGTCTTGTTTGCTGTCTTTAACCAAGACTAAAATCCATTATTGACAAACAAGTGTGAAGAATATCCTCCATGTTTACGGATCATCCTTCCACCAAACCTATGGAGGTCAGGTTGAAGCTGAAAACCTATGATAAATCTCTCTAAAAACAATTGGTAGGTAATTTGATATATCTTACATTCAAACGACCAGATATTTGTTTTTTGGTATATCTCTTAAATTTTAGCCCAACTAGAACTTGTTCATTAGCAAGTAGCAAAACAAGTGTTGCAATATTCAAGGTACTTGTTGGCGGCATTATTGTACACGAAAGTAAGACTAGTTAATTATGTGTAATTGTTTTGGTTAGTTGGCAACCGAGGGGTGGTCGTTGAGGTGCGACGATTGGTGCTCGCACCCCCTCGGTATCTTTATATACTTCGGAATGTAACTTGTAACACACAATTATGAATGGAATAACACCTCTTATATTGCATCTGATATCTATGGCATTATTATTCTGCATTACGTGCTTTATGTTTTAAGTTATTCACCCAAGAGGGCAAACATTTCGCGTCACTGCCTAGACGTACTCGAGAACGGAAGACGCGGATGGTGCACGGACACGATGGGCCTATCCGTTGGTGAGATAAACCCAGAGGCCGACGACGCACGAACAAAACTTTACACAGGAGAAGACACCACAACGAGAGAATTTTCAATTCTGCTCCAAGTAGCCATCCAGACCTACGTCCGACGAGAGGCGACGGAGACGGAAATCCCACCAAGTGCCATGTGGACAGCGTTGGAGGTGAGCCCGGCAGTAAACCGGTTGATGAACCATCTTCCCCGGTTGCTTGCACAGGCATCGCTGGCACAACAAGCTCGCCTGGAGGAGATTGCCCAGGAAGAGCGACGCCAATAGATCCTTCAGCAGTACGAAGATAGCAGCCGACGAGAAGCAGAACGGGATGGCGCCAGACCAAGAAGGAATTGAACCTTGAATCTTTTATATTCAAATAAAAGTGTCATTGACAAGAGTTGTATCTGAGGAAATGAATTAATAAAGACGTGTTTTGGTTTATGTATTGCGAATTATGGAAATGTACGGCAATTAATGCCCAACCTATTGAATAAAGATAGAAATAAAAAAGCAGAAACGGACGAATGGGAGGCCGCGCAGAGGGCCTTGATTCTGGAGCAGCAAGTAGAACGTAAACGGAGGCTGAGGCAACTTGTCGAAGGACGACCTGCCAAAGGGTGGCCCGAGGGGAACCAAGGAGGTGTCACGGAGGGTGCAGAAGCCGACGAAAATTTCTACGCATCACCAGAACACCGTAGGGTGCGGAGCCATGGAGAGTTTCTGGAGGAAACAAGGTTATGGCGGAATCTAGTCGAGGAGACGCGGGGTCAGTTTAGAAACTTATCCCTTACACCACGGAGTGAGGATCACCAAAGGGAGCCAGGAGTGGGCACGGGTGAGAATGAAGGGGAAGACAACCGTACGGCTGTAGGTGCTACACACGGCAGGCAAAACATCGTACCCCCAGTCACCCACGCAGGACACACCATCGGCACCGAAGGGAGCGGTGCAGGGGCACAGACACAGCCACAACCACCTCCAGGAAGACAACCCCCATCGATGGGGAGTAAACAGAAATTGTCGAAGTTCAATGGCAACGGGAAGGAAGATGCCGTCTGCCATTGTCGAACGTGCGAAACCATATGGTCAGTGAACGGTGTTACCGACCAAGACGAATGGGTAACACAGTTCCCAACAACTTTAAGGGGAGTGACCATAGACTGATACTCAAACATGGATAAGGCCAAAGTCCGCACATGGCCTAACCTAAAGAAGGAGTTTGGGACAGAGTTCTGCCTCCTGAGAGATGACAACGAAATAGTTGCCGAGATCTATGGAACGAAGCAAAACAAGAACGAGACTCTCCGAGCCTATAGTCGGCGGCTGAAGGAACTATTGGGAAAAATGGAGAGTCAACCAACAGATGGGTTGAAAAAGTGATGGTTCGTGGAGGGACTAAAGCATTCCCTCCAAAAGAAGATGAAAATCGTTCCACCTACATCGTACGAAGATGCATACAATAGAGCGATGGATCTTGAGAGCGAGACCAAGACATCGAAGAAAAAGAAGAAGGATAGCTCATCCGAGGAGAATGACTCGTCACAGGAAAGCAGCAGCAACAACGAGGCTGGCAAACGGGTGCAAGCGCTCCAGAAAGACATGGAGCGAATGAGGAGGGAATTCAAAACAATGAGAAGCACCGGTCGGACCGAAGGGGACATATGGTGCATTGAGTGCAAAGAGGAGGGGCACACAAAGGGTACTTGCCCGAAGAAGGCATTCTGCGAGATTTGCCAAGTGATGGGACACTCCACCAAGGAGTGCCCATACAACATGAAAACCCGGAATACGCAAATGAACCAAGTGTTGTTCACAGAGCAGGCCACAACGTCCGCACCAGTAGGTACGGGCCAACAAACAAACACAATGGCATCATCTAGAGGATACCGGGATAACAGACGCGGTGGCGGAAGAAATAATAACAATAATAGAAACTGGATCCAGTATGACGCCAAGGGCTGACCAATGATCCAGTGTAGGGCCTGCAATCAATGGGGACACTTCGCCCGCGATTGCACAAAGGAAGCCAACCCTCAGCAACTCTACTGATGGTGCGGGCCAGGCGACCATGAGGACGCAAATTGCCCGAAACCTGGTGTAAACCTCCTAAACATAGAACCCACAGAAGCAGAAGTGTTGGCAATCACAAGGGCGCAGGCCAAACAGGGTGCATACCCAAATCCCCACACGGAGACAACGAGAGTGCGGGAAGCAAGAGACGAGATCACAAAGGAAATGGCCGCACAAGGACAGAACAGCAACCAGACCTCAAATCCGCCACGAACAAGGGGAGAAGAGGAAATCTTATGGCAAATATTGCAGATGGAGGTACCCGTGAGAATACAAGACCACCTGGAGACCGTGCCGCAGTTAAAAACGGCTATCTTAAACTCTGTACCCTCACAGGTGAAAATGAGGGAGGTCGTGAACCTCACAGCCGACCCTGCTTTAAGAGAGGTCCTAAGCCCCACGGTCGACCCCATGTTGTTGGTAGTCAATAGCGGACGCCAACCGGCGGTGGTGGAAATGGGCATACTAGGGACTACCTTGACAGACACTATTGTGGACGGAGGGTCAGGAGTAAATGTGCTCCCAGAAGCCACATGGAAAAAACTAGGAAAGCCTACGTTGTGGCCCCCCACATTCAACCTACTAGGGGCAGATCAGCATGGGATTAAACCCCTTGGTACCCTCATGGGCCAACAAGTGATGATTGGCATGTAGCCATTAGTGTTGGATTTTGTAGTAATTCCCCTGAAGTAGAAAGGGTATGACGCCATCCTCGAGCGTGGGTGGCTCATTGCAACAAAAGCAAACCATAACTGGAAGCGGAATACTCTTTCCTTGGAAAAGATGGGGAGGAAGTATGTGATCGATCTCTGTACGCAAATGGTGAGTGAGGAGTTAGCATCCTCCTCCGACTCGGAATCTGAGGGAGACCAGTTGGGAGAGGGTGGAGATGGACGCCGCATGGAGCCTAGTGACGAAGGGGTGTTAGAACTGGAGGCATGCTCAGCGGACAATGGGGACTCCTTGAATGGCCTCTTCCATTGGCAAATGGGAGATTATGAACTATTTACACCCTCGTGCAACGTATTGAGCATCGAAGAAGAACCAGATATATTTCCCCTAGAATATGGCGAGTACAAGGAAGGGGAGGCCTCGGTGAATGAGACGCCGGCACACCAATTCCCGAAGGGGGAGCCCATTAAATATCAGGAAGCCAATTTAAAGGAGACAAATCTTGGGGGGACGAGTGACACCAAGATCATCCTTGTCGGAGATGATTGGAATCCAGTGCTGAAGGCCGCAGCCTTCAAAATTTTCCTTGAATACAAGGATGTCTTTGCATGGACATACAAGGACTTGAAGGGTGTGCCCCCTGAGTTGTGTGTACACCGAATAACATTAGTATCGGGAGCCCAACCGGTAAGGAAGCGGCCTTACCGTATGAACAAAAATTATGCTGCACGGGTGAACGACGAAATTGAGTGGATGTTGGAAGCAGGCATAATCTTCAAAGTGCAGACAAGCCAATGGGTGTCTCCCATTGTGATTTCCCTCAAGAAAGAGGCCAATCAGATCCAGATCTGTGTAGACTTTCGGTACCTGAACGCTGTCACTATTAAAGACCCGTTTCCCATACCCTTCACCGACAGCATCTTGGAGGAAGTAGCTGGACATGAAATCTATTCCTTCATGGATGAGTTCTTTGGGTACAACCAGATATCCATCGCGGAGGAAGATAAGTTGAAAACAACCTTCATGGTGGAGGACGGTGTGTATGCATACAACCGAATGCCCTTCGGTCTATGCAATACACCTGCCACCTTTCAGCGCATCATCTTGCACATCTTCGACAAGATGTCGGTGGGGAACTTCAAAGCGTTCCTGGATGATTGGTCTATTTACAGCGGACAGGACACCCACCTAAAAACCCTCGGGGAGTGCCTAGAGAGATGTCGGAGGGCACGGTTGGCCCTCAATCCGAAGAAATGTAGATTCATGGTACCACTGGGAAGATTGCTTGGACACATTGTGTGTAAAGAAGGATTGAAAACAGACCCAAGAAAGATTCGGGTAATAGTAGAAATGGAACCTCCTACGGACGTCACCGGGATAAAATCCTTCCTTGGTCATGTGGGGTACTACAGGAGGTTCATCAAGAACTTCGTTGGGGTGTCCCACCCGTTGGATAGGTTGCCACGGAAAGGGGAACCATACATCTGGACAGAGCAACAAAGCAAGGCCTTTGAAGAGTTGAAGACAAGGTTGATGGGAGCACCCATATTGGCATACCCAAATTGGGATAAGGAATTCCACGTTCATGTGGATGCTTCAAACTACGCCATCGGGGCTACATTAGCCCAGGTAGGAGGACACGGGTTGGACCACCCCCTTTATTTTGCCAGTAGGTTGCTCTCGGAGGCGGAAAAGAACTACAGTACCACAGAACGTGAAGCCCTCGGTATGGTCTATGCCGTACAGAAATTCTGTCATTACCTCTTGGCCACACCATTCACATTTTACGTAGACCACCAGGCACTCATGTACTTGGTAAACAAGCCTATCATCCAGGGGAGGATAAGCCGTTGGCTATTGCTACTACAGGAGTTCACATTTTTAATTGTGGTAAGACCGGGGCGAAGCCATGTCATAGCCAACCAGCTGTCCCGGATTAAGTCGAGGGAACCTCCAAAGGGAGTAAATGATGATTTTCCAGATGCGCACTTGTTCCAAATAGCCGTACTTCCTTTGTGGTACAAGAAGATTGGAGACTACTTGTCGACGTCCCGATTTCTGGAGGGTATGCCTCCAGGGGAACGGAGAAAGCTCGTATTAAGGAGCAGGATTTTTTCGCTCATCAACGGGTTACTCTACAAAATGGGGCCGAACCAGGTATTAAGGCAGTGTGTCATGGAGGAAGAAGTCTCGAGCGTATTAAGGGAGGCACACGAAGGACCCGCAGGTGGACATATGGGCCCAGACACTCAAAGAAATATATATTACTGCTTGTGCTTAGTTGATACTCAAAGATCAACTACAAGATATATTTTACCTTGGACTTAAAATTCATTCATAGAAAAGTGAGCTCTAGCACACCATAGCTTAATTTTCCACTAAAGCAAGTACAAAGTAGATGTCAAATGCCAATTGTGAAACAACATTGATTATGCCCAGTTTTGAATGATCTACAACTTCCTCAGACTTTGCAAATTCTATTTTTCTATAATTAGGAAATCTTGAATTTAGTAGAGAACCTAGATTATTATGCTTGTACCAAGTATCTTGAGGTTGTTAGAAGTATAATCCCAACTTCTCTGTTAACTGTGTCAGCTGATCTTGTCATCTCCGTATCTCTCATATCTGCAGTTAATCTGCAGCATTGAACACTGATAATCTCAGCAGATCTTGCATAGGATTCGATTGCATTTCACATTAACTTATCCAACCCGTCTGCTGTCCTATCTACAGATTTCACACGCTTTGTGGGTAGTTTGAATAACATTCTCATATGTGGTGTTCTCTCTCCTGCGTATGTGTTCAACTTTCTAAATATTGTATGGCTTTACATTTCGTATGCACTCTCTCGGTAGATTCCAGCTCTACAGAGCTGTAAGAGCTGTATAAGTCTGTTAAATGCTATGAAGTATGAAGTTGTAATAAGATAAGAAGTTGTGTCACTAAGAAGCTGTAATGGTGTCTGAAAGATAAAACTGAAGCTTCAATGTAATGTTTCTGTAATGTCTCATTCTAATGAATATACAATTTTCAATTTTGTTTTATTTTTCTGCTCCTCCTTTCCTTCAGAGTTTCATCATCACTACAATTGACAATCGGTTGACAATGATAATATTTATCTCCACTTATAGACATGAAGAATGGTGTATTGATCTAATGACTAAATCTCTTGGTACTATTCTTTTGTCAAATTTCACAATAAGTTTTGAGTTATCTCCAATTTAGTCATTAAAATAATATAAGTTAATGTTAGACAGGCTTCAATTTGTTAAAAGTAATATATCATTTGTACTAGTGATGTACTATCAGATCACATTAGTTGTGTAGAAGGCAACTTACAGTGTAAATTCTAACCACCCGTATAACTTTCCTATTCAATAATAAATACAAGTATACACGCATTGAAGTGTGTGTCATTCAAATCTCTCAAATTCCATTCATTCATTATTCTAATAGCGAGCAATATCATGTTAAGGGTCATTTGGTTATGTAGCAACAACAATAGTATGTACGACTCCAATTATACTCAAACAAAAAAACTATTGTGGCATTGCAACAGCAATACCATGTTAAATATCTCTATGTGGATGGAATGACGACTCATGGTGATAATCCTACCATGTGTCATTCACTAATTGAACTTTAAAAGAACTATTTCATGAACACTCTGGCAAGCTTATTTCTAGTTGCATAGGCACACAATATGTCACATATTGATGCCTGGATGCATGTCAAGATGCCAAAATTGGCATGTAGCTCATGTCACCCATTTCAAGTTTATAGCTTGGGGCGTTTCAGCCCAAATCCTGTGATCCGATAGTGGTTGGAAGGTGAATCATTTCATCATCCCCACTAGTTACTCTTCCCTTTTGAAATAGACAAGAATTATGAACACAAATATGCGATCTAAATTTGAGATAGGATCTTTTGGCATTTAGAAGGTTGAAGCTTGCAAAGTATCATGTCCCCTTCTCAAGAATATCTTCAATGAAAACCCTTAGTCAACTATTTTATTTCCCGTAGGCTAATGGGGTGGTGCAAGGGAAATAGTTTAATAATTTAACTTAAGTTGTCTAAAAGTAATTATAAGTTATGTTTAAAAAAAGACAACTTAAGTTTTATTATTAAAAAATGTTGTTTTATTAAGAGTGGCCAAAAATGACACTAGAAATGTGGGCCAAACGTAATGTTAATTAATAAAGTTATTTCTTGTCATTTTTTGAAATATGTATGGTGGGGAATAGGAGAATATAGAAAATAATATTTTATTGCCTCAAAAATGCCTATAAAGGAAGGCTTTGGGCAAAGGAGAAAGGATTCCAATTTACCATCAAATCCTTATTTCTTGAGATTGAACTTGTTCATTCTTTTCTTCCCTAGGACAAAAACTCTTTGGCAAAATGATTTAAGAATGAAAACCCTCCTATCCATTTGAGTTATTTCATCCGATGATTACCAATGTGTTGGTTTACAATTTCCAATTGTTTGAGTGTGGAGTTGATTGTGTTAATCAGTCATAGCATTGTTTCCAGATTTTAAGTGAGTTTTAGAGTTGAAGACTATCATTTATTTGCTTGCAAACCCTATCCTAATAAAAATATGGTGATTTTAAATGTACCAATTTCTAGTGTTAGCTGCTCCATTATTATTGCTGGTTACTAGTTTTATAAGTTGTACGACGCTTTTTGTAGGCCATATCTTTGTGTAGATTGTACACCTTCATGAGGGATAATTGGAGGCTTTGAGGAAAAGCAGGCAAAAATTGTATTCATTTTGTCTTCCATATCATTCTCAAAAGGAATCACTGCAATTGTGTTGTGAATTTGGGCTTTGATACCAGCCACACCTATTTTATAGATATATTGTAGTTTAAAGCTGTTGTTTAGGTTTTTCTATCAGCGGTATCATTTGTAGATAGGGTTGTTCCTTGCTGGGTTGGAACTTAGAACTATTAAGTTTATGCAGTATTTTCTGAGTATTTGGACAGCAGATTGAGCCTTCAGTTAGTGCTCATTATTCAAAAACTTGCTTTAGTTTGTAACAGCTGTTTCAGTTTGATATCTCTGCTGATTATTAAGATTTCAAGTGGCTGCTCAGCTTGGTAATTACCATTTCTGTCATGAAATTGTCTTTCAGTTGCCGTTGAGTATAGTAATTGATTCATTAGCAAGGATAAATGATTTTTGAGGAGTCTTTTGCTATCTTCTTAAGTATTATAATAATGTGTAATAACTGGATGGTTATCCGCCAGTTAGGTTATAGTTGTTTCAGTTTGAAAGGCTATGCTGCCAAAACAAAAATTTATCTATTTCACTTCTAGTTTCTATAGTTTAGAGTAAATTTGCAAGTCTGGATGGTTGTTTCACCAAGACATTAGTTATAAATTTCATTTCTAGCATTGCAGTCATTTTAGATATATGCAACTTGCTACCAAAAAGATAGTGTCCTAAATCACTATATGCTCTCATCTTGCCTACATTGGGATCTTGGTGAACAAAAAGTGAGTTTTATGCATTTCATCAAACATTTGTTAAAATTCAAAAAAATCTAGTTCAAGATATTACACTAAGTGAAGGAAACTTGCAAGTGAGTAATTGCACTTGAAAAAGAGATAAAAATACAAAAGTAAAGATTGGTCTAGAGTGTAACTTTCTACTCGTGTAGAGTATAGAAGAGTGGTGTGTTTGCATACTTCTCCCAGACATGTGATGTATTGAGTTCTCTGAGAGATTAATGAAGAAAGATTAATTTTTCCTTTTAAATGTGTTGATGTTTTTGCTTCTATATTTTGTTTGTGAATTCTAATCAGCTGTGGTTGGTGAGCATTCATTTGCCTATTGACCACATCATCAAGAGGTATGATGTACTAATCATGGGACAGAAGGGTGTTGCTGTATGGACATCTCATACTCCTAAAGTTACATCTTAAAGAAGAAGATTCTTCCACTTTCCATGATCACCTTCTTGTGCAACTGCTTAAACCTTCAATAAATCACTACTTCTGGATATAGAATCAACATTAATTCCTTGTCCACCTCAGGAAGCTATGTCTTGACCAACATCTATGCATCAGTTACCTTCTTGAGACAAGATACATGAAACACTTGATGAACCCAAGAGAGCTCTAATTTGTAAGCCACGTTGTCTATTGTACATACAGACAATAAAACTTGGTGGAGATATTATGATCAGCACTTGGTTGAGAGATAATTGTTGATGAGGTTGAAGCAAGAGGAAACACCAATCTCCCACTACAAACTAGCACTCACTCCTATAGTGTTTAACCTATTGTTTCATCCTAGACAAGTTGAATGCGTTTAATCAAGAAATGAGTATGCATGTTAAAGACGAAATGATTTTTTTGGAGGAGTACATTTCTTGTTCCCTGGAGCAAAGGCCTAGATGTTAGTCTTTGTAGGGCAAGATTTCCCATGTAAGTCTACTATTTAAATTTTTAAACAATGTCACCCTCATGTTCTTTGGTGTAATATGAGGACTGTTTTCTTCACACAAACAAAAAAGTATCATCATATCCACAATTACATGAATGAATACATATCTGAGATAAACATGCACAAAATCGTGTCCAAGACAAAATCAAGCCAACCATGAAATGTGTAGATCACTACATAATGCAAAATTATGTGCAGACTAAAAGGATTTAAAGAGAATATTCAATAAATGGATAAAAAAATCTAGAATGGACAGGAAAAAATGCCAAAGAGATAAATCACCCTCAATGAATATGAAAGATAAGGATAAATACCCAGTCCAACAACAAAACATCATCATTATTTGCTAGACGTGCCAGATCAAAGGCTCTTTGTCCCGTGATAAGTTCCAGCAACATAATTCCATATGCATATACATCTGTCTTTTCTGAAGATTTTCCAGTAGAAATGTACTCAGGTGCTATGTGGCCAATGGTACCACAAACATCAGTTGCCACATGAATGTCTTTGTAATTCATAAGTTTTGCTAGACCGAAATCCCCCATCACTGCCTCAAAGTCTTTATTCAGCAAGATATTAACAGCTTTAACATCTCGATGAATAATCTTAGGATCACACTCCTCATGTAAGTACGAAAGACCTCTTGCAGCACCCAATGCAATGCACATGCGGGTAGTCCAGTCTAGTGTTGCCTCATTTTCTTTTTTCCCTACAAGAAATATGAATAAAATAAAACAAGTTTAAACATTTCATTTGCCACTTAGAGCACTTAAATCAACGCAGTTTGTTCTGATTCTTCAAAAAAAACATATATATAGTTAAAATGGCATCATGCTTACTAGCTTCCTCAATCTCACTGACAATAGACAAAAGGACATAACTTTGAATCTTGAAGCATTTAAAAGATATGCTGCAGTTAACTAAAATCTAATTATGTTTGAAAGATATGGCACAACTAAATGTAAATGGCATCAGGATCCATCATCTTTTACCTTTATATGATAAAATAAATGTCAGTTTTCCTTGAAATTTTTAAATAGATTTAAATTATAATACCAGGAAGAAAAAGCCAAATTTCTAGCTTATTCTTTTACATAGGATCAGTATCTTGTCAATAAATATATAAAACATGTCGTAGGAATTTAAAAGTTAGTTTATTACAAATATCAAAAACACTCCATTATATGGACACAAGAAATTGAATTACTTTTGACAAGACAGCAGCATAAAGCAAAAAGTATTTCCTTTTGCAGACCTTGTATCCATGATGTAACCGATCCATTTTCCATGAAGGGATAAACAAACATGCGTTTAGTGGGTGTCATACAGAAACCAAGTAGTCGAAGGAGATTCCTGTGCACTGCCCTGCTAATCATCTCCATTTCTGTCTGAAACTGCAACTCTCCACCTGGAGTGCGTCGTTCCTTTAGACATTTTACAGCTACTAAGCTACCATTAGAAAGGCGTCCTTTGTACACCTTTCCAAATCCACCACTTCCAAGCATGTTCTTACTGCTAAAATCATCAGTAGCAACTTGTAATTCCCTTAGTGAAAATCTCTTAAGCTGGCCTAGATGAATTTTTGGATTTTCCTCACCTGCAAAGTCCATCCATACAATAATTAATACATTGAACCATGTCTAATGGCATAACACTTAATAAGCTTGAATTAGTAAATATTTTTGGATTAAAATGTCGAAACTATTACATCAACATTTCGGTTCATGCTCTATGATCCATCATCACGATGAAATAGATGGAAAATAGTGAAGAATACAGAAGCCAAACCCTCCAAATGAAGCTCAAAATGCCAAGAAAAGTGGGTTGCCCCACGAAATGTGCAGGGAGAATATAAGCACAACATGGTTAGCCAAAAAACTAGGACTAAACTTACTATGTAAAAAAACATGAAATACAATAAAACATCAAGATAAAGATGTGGTTGGCTCTAGGTATGTTAAGGTAAGTAAAGGGAATGAACTAAACAAGAAAAGAGAGGAAAGAGAGAAAATTGAAATAATAATAAAAAGAAAGATAAACCAAAGGAAAACTTAAACTATAAAGAGAGTCATAAGACAAAAAAACTGAAAGACGAGGTTAGCAGGAAAAATAATAATGCTAGCACAGAAAAGGAGAAAAAAAAAGGAGAGGGGAGCTACTGAGTTGTCAAAATAAAGGAACGAAGAAAAGTAAGCCATTAAAAGGAGCAAACAGGTCAAAGGTAAATGTAGAAGGAGACACAAATTGTAGAGAAAATGTTGAAAAAAGGGGACAAAGGGAGAAAGAATTGAGGGGATTAATGGGAAAAGAAATGGAACAAAAAGGTTGAGTGAGATTGAAAGGAATGGAACAAGAAGAAACACTCAAAACAAGGGAGAGAGGGACAACAAGAAAGAGCGAGACACAAAAAGAAACACAGAGAAGGGGATAAGAAATGAACATGTGTCATGTTCCCGAAATAAAGAATGGCCTTGAGCCCCAGCGGTGTTTCCCAACATTGTCTTTTGTTATATTAATAAATTGGAATTTTAGGATAAATGAAATTATACTAAAATTCCTAAATCGGTAATAGCTGCCTTTTCTGTTGGGTTAGGTAGTTTAAATAATTTCTGTTTTTCCTTGTGGGGCCGACTTTGGAGTAGTGGAGTGTAACACAACACAGCCCCAATATATTTGGGTGCCCTTGCCTTGTTTTGGACATGCTGGAAATCGGATTGAGCTTTGATGCATGAAGGCAGACTGAGACACAAACCTCAGGAGGCCAAAGAGGTATGATGATATCCCTACTCTCTCCAGTTTGATTCCAAGTTCATGATAATTCTGTTCTGAGTCGAATTGCTATTTGTTACAGGACATGTTGGGAAGCATTCATCAAAGACATTGGCAACAAGGAGCAAATTAGACGGCAGCCGGAAGGAAGTGAGACAGCAGTAGATGATTGCTGCTCTTTGCTGTGTCTTCAACGGGCAACGGTATCCGTGAGTCTTTGGGATAACATTTCAGTGCAAGCAAATCAGCTGCTAGTAGGAAGAGTTCTAGATCAGCATTCAAATCTGATTCAGATCGCACAATCTTTAGGGAGGTCTTGTAAGTGAAATCTTCTTGATTATTGAGTATATGCAAATAAGGATCCAATATTGTAGACCTGAGCTATTTTGAATGTTGTATGAACCGATATAGATATTTATATAAATTCTGAAGGTGATTATGCAATGAACCTCATTAGTATTCATATCTGAGTCTATTTTCTGAGCAATTAACTTTAGCTACACCAGTCAATACTATAGATTTTCATGATTTGATTGAATGCTGTGTAAGTTTGTTTTAAAGATTTGATCCATTATTTAAACAAGGATATAACAACATGATGGATCATGCCATAGAAAATCCAACCACAAGAGAGGAAACAACAAAGACCAGCAATTCTTAATGGACCTTATTGTGGGATGCCAAGAGCAGCTCACTCCCCAACCTTCTCTATTGAGATTATTGTCAATACTAATCTCAATAGGGACAAGGGTTGGCGAGTGAGCTGCTCTTGACATCCCACAGTAAGCCCCCTTACAAATTGTCAGTTTTAGTTTTCCAGTTGTCATTGTTTCCCCACTGGTAGTTGGTTTCTCTATGGAGTGGTCTATAATATCTTCATCTTGAAATAGGATTTAATAATAAATTCTAATGATAAAATAAAAAAAATTAGAAAAAAATTGGAATGATTAAATTTACTTAAATTCAATGAATGGTCAAAAGGCATGAATGAAAAGTTGTGACTCCCTCAAACATGAGGTATTAAAGGGAGAGGAGAGCTTCATTTGAAAGGATATTTTTTAATCAATAATCAGAAGGGCAGATCTGATTGAATTAATAAGACAACAATGAGGAGACATGATCCACTTAAATGGATGCCTCTTTCCAAAGAAAATGTATCTCCTCAAAATATGAAAGTACAAAAGGATATTGAATGGAAGAGGAATACAGGGAAAAAGCATTTTCGATATAGAACAGGACCAGAACAGAATTTTTGCATACCACAGTAATATTACTACACAAATTGATCTACCATGAATAGGAGAAGTTTTGTTGTTATTTGATGCTGAAGAGTCGAATATTCTTCTTGTGAATTTATGATTCCTGCTGAAGTATTCAAAGATCTCTTATTGTTCGATGATGCGCCCTTGCCTTGATGCTTGTGGGTTCTCTTATACCTGTTGTGACCTATTTCACACATCGCCCCATTGCAAATGGGGCCCCCCTGTTTTTGCTTTTTAGGGTTCTGCTTTGGCATCGCAACTGCTAATCACCAGTCTTTTTACAATGAGTTAGAGTTTTTGAGAATTCATCCCAAGCCAAGTCGAGAAATCATGCTCAGAGTCATGTATGAATGTTAAAAAAGTTCTTAGGAGGTCTGAAGGACGAGGATCGCAATTGCTTTGGGTCATTTCTGACAACTTGCTATTTTTAGAAATTTTTGTTTTTCTGCTTTTTTGAAAGTGGCATATGGGTTTTGTTCCTCGGGTTATTTCATTACTGACCATGTTGTCAGAAGTTGAAAATCTTGTCTCTAGGTATAAAAAGCAAGGCTTCGAAATTTTTGTTTTTTTCTGAGATTAGGGTTTTGTTCTTTAGGTCATATCGGTCTTGCCCATGTCTTCAGATTCGAAAAAAATTTATTCTCAAGTATAAAAAGAAAGGGTTTGAAATTTTTCCTTTTCTGAGATTAGGGTTTTGATCTTCATGCCAATTTATTACTACCCATGTTCTCAGATTTTGAAAATTATGTCTTTAAGGGTAAAAAGCAAAATGCATACCCTAATTAGGGTTTTGTTCCAAATGAACTAGGATGGTATCAACATGTCATGTCCCCTCTTTAGCTCTGTCTACCAGAGACATGTGAGTCAGCTTATTATGGGGTCTTGTAGGCTGACAGCGATGGATAGAGACTCAGTGTGGTTATACAATGTCTGGGACTTGGTGTTCTGGCAATAGTTGATCAGTTTGGAGCAGTTCCTTATTTTTAGGAGACAGTTCCTACATTTATGGAGGATATCCCTACTATTTAGGAGGTTATGACCATACCCAGGGTTGGGTCTCCTTGAGATTATTCTTTGGGTTCAGTTTTAGAGGATTTGGGTTTGTTTCCTAGTTTCTAGGAGCATCCCTAGATTTTAGGGATGAGACTGCCAGTGGATCCTTGATTTCCGACTTCAGTCACAGACAAGTGGCAGGTTGACTTTCTGGTTTGTGGTGTCATTTGAGCATTTGGCAGCTATTTGGGTTATATTTTTAATATTTCCTAAGTTAGCATTTATTATTTAAATAAGGCTATGTTTATAGCCATTTTGGAGTAATAAGGGGTTTTTGGCCTCATTTGGATGTGTATCCCTTGGTGTAATAGCTCGTTGGAAAGGTCTTGGACTTTTCTAAATATTTCTCTTTTGACTCAGATCCTTTCGGTGAACGGATTTCTTTATATTTGAAAAAAGGTTATTTTTCTATACACTTGGCAACTTAAAATGAGAAAGATAACATTTTAACCCTAAACGCCCCATTGAGTCACTTTTAGGGGTCGAGCTAAGTGGGAAGGTGTTATAAGGAAGTTGTGACCTAACTCTTGGATATTTTTTACACATTCAAAACTTGCTTCTTGCGAATTTGCTCTGGTAGAGCGATTCTTCATCTGGGACGCAAACCCCAGGTTGGATACTGGCTGGGATGTAGCCCCCAACAGTAGGTTGTCAGTAGATACTTTAGGGTGTTGGGCATTGGTTGACAAAGATTGGGTGAGCTATTGATTGCAGAGGATTCAGATTGCATTCAGAGGGTTTCATCAAGGCAGCTAACCTTATTCAGTTGGCACGTGACTACAGCTGCAGCCCATTGGGTGTTGTGGTGGCATCATTCTTCCTTGCTGTCCACGTTTGGTTTGTTGCTTGTGTGAAGAGCTGGAAATCTGCATATTGTATCTTGCTTATTCATTGCTGGTCAATTCATTTTGTAGCAGCCCCAAATTGGTAAATGATAATTGTTGGAATACAAGGAAATCAGATTATTGTGCTGGTACGAGTTGTAGTATTTTAGATTGTAAGTGTTCTAATTTATGACCATTGTTTCCATTCTTATTTCGCACTCTTATTGTTTACTGTTTCTTTATATATATATCTTCAAAACTCCAAAACAAAAAGAAACAAACCCCCTTTCTGCACTTCTGTCTATTCTATAAGATCACCAGAAAATTACAAAAAACCTAGTTTATTAAATAAAAATTACAGCAGATCAGAAAAGGGATCCATCAGGGATCTTTCACAACATCGCATGAACACTGTTGATCTAGTATAGAGGAAAAGTTTGGGTATGGCACATTGAAAATTTCGCCTAAGTTGGAGAAGTAAAAATGGCAAATGCTTAGACAAGCTCGTCAAGGCTCAAAGTCAAACAAATGGAATGGTAGATGATCAGTCAAATTTGCCCAAGGATGTCAAGTATGGAAGATGTTAAGGTAGGATCAACGTCCGCCAAAGCATAAGAAAGTTGTCCAAGACTCAGTCGGGCACACCTTCTGATTAAGCAAAAATGTCCGACACTTGGTTAAGGCATCAAAGTACCAATGAAGTTCGCTAGCCATAAAGAAAAGCATGATGGGAATTGATCAGAATATGACAATCAGACTTCTTCCAAATCTGCCATGATGAAGACAAATTAAGGATGGCAAGAGGTTTTCAAACTTCACCCAGCCTAAGGAAAATATGAAGAAGGTTGCAACAAAGAGCAAACACAAATTGACAAAGCCTTTGCAAGTCTGCCATGTCTAAGAACTATCCAAGTCTACCTTGAACATGTCCGACAATCTTCCAAGTTCGCCTTGGCATGGAGTCTTCCAAGTTGGCGTGACAAGGAGAAGATGAATTCCTTCCAAGCATGATCAAAGTCCGCCTAGGCAAGTAAAATTGTCAGACACATGGTAAACTCCTACTGTTGGTTAATTAACTCTTGGCAAGAGTTAGTCAAACTCCTACACGAGGTCAAGCAAGCAAAATTAAGTTGAAAATAAACTAAGGCATGGACGAGGTCAAGAAGGTTGGAAGGTGATTATCCAAAGTTCGTCCAAGGCAACAAAACATGAGCACATGGCAAAGTTTTTTTGCCAAGTCTTCCTAGACATGTTCAAATTCTCATCCAAATCCACCTTCCAAGTTGGCAATGAACATGTCAAGACATCATCCAAGTTCGCCAAAGTTGGAGCATAAGCCTATGTCCAGAATTTGCCAAGTATGAGCAAAGTAAGCAGCTTCCAAACATGATAGAACCTGATCAGATTATTAGACTTCAGACAGAGACAACAAAATTTGCATGGAGATAGGAAACAAAGCATTCCAAAAAGTTGAAGGAAGCACTCAATAAGTTCGACATGTCCAAGACTCATCCAAGTTCATCATAGACAATGAATTAAAAGATAGCAAATTGCAAGTTTGATGAGCACAAAGACAAAGTAATATGTCTTATAATATTCCAATTCGCCTACAAAGAAGAACACCTCGTCTTCTAAGTCCGTCTGAGAAGGAATGACTAATGATCTTCCAAGAACAAATCATTCATGTCCAAGATTCAAGAAAGTTCGCCCTACCAGGATTAAGGAAGAATGTTATCCAAATTCGCTAAGGAATAAAGCAAAACAAACTGTCTAAACTTCCAAGCAATTAGGTTGGATAATAAAAATGCAATGTCCCCACTTCTCTAGTTGCCATCCAGATGCTTAGATTCACTTGTCACCCATCTCCACAGGTGAAGTTTAGTGTTGGGAGATGATGGGTTAGCCAAAGGGGGGACTTAGACAAATTTTGCTTTGGTGGGCCTTAATAATAATACTTTATAATTTTATATTATAAAGTTACTTTTCTAAAATTAGGAAAAGTTAATAAAAGTTACTATAACAATTAAAAAGTTACATGACCCTCTTCCTAGTGCAAAGTAATAACTTAAAAAGGTGGTATGAATTCCATGATGGAGACCCCTCTCAACTTGGCGCCACTTCTTGGAGAAGAAAAGATTCCAAGGAATCTTCCTTTGATGCCTCTCGGGCTCGATTGGGTTAAGGAGGCTTGTACGTATCAATTTTGGGCATTCATGATTTTGATTTTTTCTGCATCCTTTGGACATTGGAGGTCTGCAGCAGCATGATTTTGCCTGAGCAGCCTTTGGAGGACGTGACCCCTTCAAAATCAGGTTGTGTGGACGGAATCCCACACTCCTCTCTTCACCATGGCAGCATCTTTTGAGCAATATTTGAACTTTGGGTTTGATTTCCAGCAAAAATTCGACATTGACAGCATTGCCAGGGCTGATACATTAGATCTGAGCAGTCATCAGGGTTTCTCCAGCCTGTTTTGCTACCAAAGATTGCAGATCAAGTCTTCTCAACATTGACAGGATTGCCAGGGCTGATACATTAGATCTGAGCAGTCATCAGGGTTTCTCCAGCCTGTTTTGCTACCAAAGATTGCAGATCAAGTCTTCTAGGGCCAGCTGTACCATCCCTTTTGCCTATGGAAGACAATAAAATAATTGAGAAGGTTTTAGCATGACCTTACTGCTCTGAATTCATTGTCAGCAGTCTAAAAGAGGAGGCCATGGGTTTATTTGGCAGAATTACACCAAATTGGAGGTATATCAGCAAATTAGAAGGAAATATTGGGCCAAATTGTTGATCTCTCTTGGCAAGGTTTCAGAATAAGCACCAGGAACGCCTATGATTCATTCATTTGTTTTTGTTAATTATTATTTAGAAGAATAAAGTGTATAGGAGCTGTTTCTACATATTGGAAACTCCTGTAGCAGTGCATTCATTCAATAAAGGCATTTTGCAGCCACCAGGCAAGGCGTTGGATCACTGGTAGGCCAAATTTGGCACCTAGATTTGTTAATTCATTAATTCTCTTACATTTGATAGTTGCTGATGATATATCAGTTATTCTGAGTTTTAATTCAGTAGATGTATTTACATTTGTTAGCGATTCCTATTTGCATTGTTCATTATATAAACCAACCCCCCCCCCCAATAAAAGGTATAAAACTTCAAAACACTCCAAAAGAAACAAAATACCCATCGCTGATCAGAGAAATCAGATTTAGAAAACTAGCCAGTTTGGGTAGAAATTTAGTTGGCATCTTTCAAAAAAGAGAAGGCTTGGAGAATGATCTTCCAAGCACATGACATGGAACGAATAAATAAAGCCTAGTGATCAGACCTCCAAATCTGATCCATGAAGACAGGGCAATCCGAGTTCGCCTTGGAAGGAAAAGATTAGCCAAGGTTTGTCCAATAAAATAAGACACAAATTGAAACTTGTCCAAGGATGTGTAAATTCCGCCTTGCCAAGAGGAAATTTGCTAAGCAAGCATATAAGGATGGCATGTATTCTTCCAAGATTGCCATAAATCAAGATCAAGGAAAATTGGAAAACAAATTGGTTGATCATATTTCCAAATCTGCCAAAGACGAGAAGGCTCATGACTGTCCAAACTTTTCCAAATCCACCAAACACAAGGAGATGATTGTCTGAACTCTTTCCAAGGCATAAAACAGATTAAGGCAAATTGAAGGATGATTGTCCAAGAACATTCCAAGTCCGAGGGCAAACAAATTGACACGAAGCATGCTGTGATAACCCCCATGATATCACTTGATGCAAATTATTAAATAATATTAATATCCTAAAGAAGAAATAAATCATTAAATATTGTAAATAGATGATTAAAATATTATTGTATTTAATATATAAAATAATAAAGAAAAAATATTATTAAATATATTATCAAGTGTCAATATAAAAAAAAATAATAAAGAAAATATATTTAATATATATTAAGAAAGTATTATTTAATATTTAATACATTTACAATGGCAATATTTAATATATAATAGTTAGTATATTTAAAATATAATAAGTTCCCCCCCCGCACAAATTAATATTAACATATATTAAAAATTATTAAAACCCCCACCCCCACGATTACCCCCACACAAAGGGATGCGACGGTAAACGCAGCCTGGGCTGCGGTTACCCTCGCACCCCTTCATGTGGAAGGGGACCCGTGGAGGGGCACATCCCTTCACGAGGTTTAAAGGGGAAGGAAGGAGGGCGGGAGAAAGGGAAGGAGGACGTCGCCTGTAGACCACAACACCAACTACGATCTGCGGACAGGTAAGAAGGGTATGAGTCGCAAGAAATATATGTGTGTGGACGTGTGTACCACACACACACATATATATCAATGCACATTGATAATTACATGCATCACTAACGTTCATTCATATGAATATATTAATAAGGATAGATAACCAGATAGGGCACATATGCATACTAGGACCATTACAAAGGTTAATAAATATAATTAAATATTCTAATATATATATTAATGAATATTAATAATGAATATTAAATGAATATTAATAATAAATATTTTTTATACATATATTGACGAACATCAATAATGAATATGGTAATACATATGTTGACGAATATAAGTAATGAACATTTTATTCATATGTTAATGAATGGGTCTTAGATGTTAATAAATACATCTCAATGAATAGTTAGGAATATAACTTAATAAACAAATATTAATTTTGGGATAATAGATATTTTGTCGAATATATGTTAGGGGAATACGTGTTAAGATTAGGCATATGACTTATGGAATGGAAAATAGTAATAAATTATAAAAAATGTAATATAAATGTGATTACATGATGGAGGCTGTAGGGAGGAAACTCCCTTAGTCTAATGGAGGGATTATGATAATCCCTAGGGCAGTATATATACTGAAAACTGATATGCATATGTATGGCTTGGTTGTATAAACCCAACCAAGAAGAGACGGATCTGGCCGGTCCCCTCTAAGGACTTGGATGATGGAGGCATCACCCAAGGCAAGGAATAGACAAGGGTCTTCCTTGGATGGCTTGGGTGTAAGAGGTTACACCCAAGACAGGATTCGAACTCATCTTCGATTTCCTGGAGGGCTTGAAACCAAGGGGTTCCAAGAGGGCGAGCTTCACGGCCACCTAAGGACATACTTTCGTATGGCATTTGTATCCTTTTTATTAGATGAAAATTATGATTATGTTAATTAAGTATTAAAGATAGATTGCAAATTAAAAATGGTTTATATATATTCATATGTTGTATTCTTACAATTTGTTTTGCAGGACAGTAATCTCTAACCAGTAGGGACATTACACATGCCAAGGCATAGAAGAAAGATTAAAGCATAAACAAAGGTTGGATGGACTTCATCCAAGTCTGCCATGCCAGAAAGAAATAAATTTGACAAGACAAGCACATGAATCAAATTCTTCTCCAAATTCAAGGCACTTGAAAGAGTCTCTAGGCATCAAGAAGGAAAAGTCTTTAGACTTGGTGAAAGTATGGAAAGAAATTCCAGATTTCTTGAAGGATTTCATTTCTGAAGAGTCAAAGACAAGCTCCCACGCACAACATAAATTGGCGGCAAGAAGAGTATTCTAGACAAATTTCCATACTTAGGCAAATTTTTCGGCAAAAATTGGGGAATTCAAGTCAACATGTCTAGGTTCATTGATCACACTACCTCTCAGCAGAAGAAGGGGGTGCAATCCTAAAAGATAGCATCTTGTGCCACTTGTCTCTCATCCGACGGATAATTGATCTGTTTTGGGAAACTTTGATTAGGGTTAGGTTGTTTTAATCTCAACCAAATGATTGGAAATCAATCTTGGTCATTGAATTGTAATTGGGGAGCCTATAAATTGAGCTCACCCCCCATTTGTAAATTATGGGAGCATGTTGCAAAACATGTTGAGATAAGTAAATTGTTGCATACAATTACCAAAGTAATAAGAAATGCATTGTTCGAATTGATGGTGATTACCTCTTTTATTTTGGAGTTGGCATGGTTCTTATCCCTCATCAGTTTAGATTTTATTTCATGTATGCTAGATGAATGTAGGATTTGATAGTTTAGATTGGTGAAACTTTTTGCTCATTGTAAAATTCCTTAACTAGGATCTGATTGCAGATAGTTATATAACCAGGATATAACAGAAACTTATTTGTTCAACACAGCCGATGGTGGATTATTGGAATACAAATGAACATCATTATACAATATTTTATTTGGAGTCTTCCCTAATTGTTTAATGCACAATGTCTCAATTCCATTTTCATATTTACTGATAAACATAGCATTTGCCAACAGAAAACTGAACAATCATTATTCAAGGAAGTTGGTATCAATTTATTAAATATTCCACCAGGAAACGGATTAAAGAATTTCTTTATATGGTGCACCTGATAGATAAGTTGTGACTGTCAGTTGTAAATGCCAAACTTTTTGCAGAATGCTACCATAGAGTCTTCGTATATTCTTTGATGGACAGGGCAGAAGGAAACACCCACAGTTGCAGACAATTCACCCAGAACTTAATACCACTGGAAAAATCATTATACATGAACAAGTCTGGGACACGTAACCTTCACGGTATGCATCATGTTGGGAAACACTTCCAATTTCTCCACGCGATGACTGCAGCCTCCCACCGCGGCAATATCAATCCATACATTACAAACCCGATATCGAGTTACAGGGACACGGAAGATGGATTGCGTTGAGCACCATGTTTCATTCACCTAGCTTTTGACGGTCGTATTCCAGTCTCGCGTGTAAGGAAACACACACGTCCGCATCACATGCAAAGGAATCATTCCATTAAAGACACTCCCGCTGCTTCAGTAAAACACGATTCTACTCCAGAATCATGCGTCCAATAGGCCAGTCAAATAATTGACGAAAGGCAATTTAATTCGAAATGTGTATCCTAACACACAGGTATCAAATCTTTCATTCTCCCCCATTCCCAAATCACTTCCTCCTTAAATCAATTCCGGAGGTAGTTTCCGAATTGAATCAAACCAATTCCCATTATTTAGAACTAATGATAAACTATCAAATATTTTAGGCATTTATTAATTAATTTATATTAACAAATTGGTGATTAATATAAAATAATTAATATTACAAAAATCATTTATTAATTAATTAATTTATATTAGTGAATTGGAAATTAATATAAAAGAATTAATGTGCTAGTCTAGTCAAGACTTAGACTTAGAATTTATTAGGGGATATATTACACTCATACTTTTGTTGGATGGATGATTTTCATTCAATGTGTAAAGTTAGCTTGAGCTTTTGATGTGGATGCTTAACTTCTACTTTGAATAATATTGCTTAATTGTTGGTATTATTCATAAGTGTGAAAATCTTGAGCACAACCTTAGAAGATTGCACATGCTTTGCGTAGTTGTCCCAAGTGTGGGGAAACAAAGTGTTGTTATTAGTTTCACCAAGTCTTTACTGTCTCTTGAATTCTTAGGAATAGATTAGAATTTCTAAACCTTATCCCCTTTTCAGTTTTCTTGATATCCATGATCCAAAACCCAAACGATAAATCTCCATTGTGAATTGAACGAGCCAAGCGTAAGTCCCCCTTGTATTTCAGCATAAACTACCCAAGAAGCTATCCCACTAAAGTCGCTTGTTCGCTGTGATAACCCCTACGGTATCGCGAGATGTAAAATCACTTGCAGGGTTAAGGCTATTGTAAAGGAATAAATTAAAATAAATAATCTAAAAGAAATATATTTAATTTATTTAATAAAGGGAATGTTATTTAAATAATTAATATTTCAATGGAAAGGTATTTAAATATATTCTTGAAATGTAATATCGAATATATTTAAAAGAAATGTATATATTTAAAAAAAGGAAATTAGATTTTTTTGAAATGTAATTAATATTTAATATATTAAAAAGAAATAATATATGAAATGCAATTAATATTTAATATATTAAAAAGAAATAATATACTATATGAAATGCAACTAATAATTAAAAAGAAATATTATAATATATGAAATGCAATTAACATTTATATTTTATATATTAATATTTAACTTGAAAGGGGGGAACGAGGTACCCCAGACAGGCTGGGTTACCTCCGCACGAAGTGGTGTGTAGGTAACCACAGCCTAGGCTACGGTTACCTCCGCACCCCTTCATGCGGAAGGGGCCCGTGGAGGGACACAACCCCTCACGGGTTATAAAGGGAGGCAGCGGTCAAAGGAGGAAGGGAAAAAGAAGCGGACTACGGGGAAAAGAAAGAAGGTAATCAGGTTACAAGGTAAGAATTCCTCCCTATTAAATAATAGGTATAATATATGATAGGCTCGTATTACTAATATTAATAGGTGGCATTAAGGGTAAAAGCTCATTAATACTTGTTAATATTAGTTAATGAACATTGGGTAATGGGTAAAGTCCATTGATAGGTAATGTTAATGGTGGTCTAGTAAATATTAATACACATCTTAATGTATAGTATTCACTAGTCATAAAAATAGGGATAAGATATAATCTTGTAAATGTTGTGACATAAGTTTGCATATTAAAGGATTATGAATACAAGGTATTTTAGGAAATATACTGCATATGTAAAGGATGGTTAATCATATTGATATATGTATATGTTAATTTAAAGAATACATTAAGAATTCATGCAACACAAAGGAAAGTTTATGAACTGAAAATGTTATATGACTTGGTTGACTGAAACTCAACCAAGAAGAGAAGGATCGGGTCAATCCCCTTTGAGGACTTGGATGATGGAGGCATCACCCAAGACAAGGAAAGGCAAGGGTCTTCCTTGGCTGGCTCGGGTGTAAGAGGTTATACCCAAGACAGGACTCAAAGGTCAGGCTGATCCCCTCTAAGGACTTGGATGATGAAGGCATCACCCAAGGCAAGGAAAGGCAAGGGTCTTCCTTGGAGGGCTTGGGTGTAAGAGGTTACACCCAAGACAGGATTCGAATTCAACTTCAATTTCCTAGAGGGCTTGGGACCAAGGGGTTCCAAGAGGGTGAGCCTCACGGCCGCCTAAGGACATACTTACGTATGGCATTGTATCCTTTTTTAGATGAGAATTATGATTATGTTAATTGAGCATTGAAGTTAGATTGCAATTTAGATTACTTATATATGTATATATATGTTTGTTATGTTCTAACAATCTGTTTTGCAGGTTAATGATCTCTAACTAGTAGGGACATTACATTTGCACATATAGACCTTGGAGTCACCTTGTGGTCTTCTCGCAATCTTGGCACAAGTAGTGATTTTGTTCAGGAGAGGATAGAGTATCCTTGTGGTATTTTATTCTAATGTTCGGTATATGATAAAACGTACACCAACAATACCCCACCCTAGCCATTGGGGAGTCATGACCCTTTTCTACAGGTTGTATTGATTGTGAAGAATGTGTCCCTTCGATTGCTGCCTTTTGGGAATAATCGCCCCCTTAACAATTCATTGTTAAGACTAATCAAAGACACTCGATACTAAATTAATCATTCTTTAATTAATGTAGCATTTGTGAGAATAATTCAAGAGTGATAAAACCTTGTCTTCGATCCATTAATACTATAATCACTACATTGATCAATCCTGATTGTGTGACAGGCAATTGAGGTTTCTATGAAATTGTGAAGTCTTGCCCAGTAAGACAATTTCATACGATTGGATCACTGTTTTATATGATGTCAGATTGGGGAAACATGACATAGGAAAATATATGAAGCAAGGAGAAAAGGGGTTTGAAAAAACATTACTTAACCAATGATGAATGGCAATGTATGTAAGAACTTGTTAAAAACAGGTTGATGGCAGCCACAAGACTGCATGAGTGGGATTAGCAAAGGGGGGAATCTATAACTTGACAAAACTACTCTAAATTAGAATCAAAGAATTTCTCCCCTCAAAACATAAGGGATTTATACAACATAGCATGCTATTGCACTATTTTTGGATGCAATTTATACACAAGTACCAGATTCGTCAGCCCAAGATACTATGATTCTAATTGGCCCTCAATATTTAGTGTCGTGTCCCTCCATAATTTGGTCAGCAGCAATTTAATTTTAGGGCCAAATTTTTGCTACACTTGGGCTCAAAATGATTATCTTTTTATTAATAATCAAGGGCCCAAATTTAATGCTTATAATAGCAAATCTAACACCCCAGTGAATTATTATTTTATGATCTCAATTTTCATTTGGAGCTTTCAAAGATGAAAATCCTTGGTGGTGTGATCTAGAGGACAACAACTCTCCTAGAATGCAATATTGAGGACGAAAACCCTCAATCTTTCAATGGCTGGATGCAACTTTCATTGGTAATTTAAACAAAATTGTGATCATCTTTGTGCTAAATCTGAGTTGTGAAGTGTGCTTATTTACATCAGCCGTTGTGCCACAATTGGTGCAAATATACCTTTCATCTGCTGTTGCATTCTGCTCTTTACTGATGCGATTTGCCCTTATTTTGTGCAAATTCAAATTTACAATTAATCAGGTAATATAAATACTGGACGAATTAATCTGATTTTTTTTTGTATATCGATGCTGTTATGAGTGAAAATCAATAACCATTTAATTAAATTGCCGGAGTTCAATTTAGATTTAGAGATCTTCTAGCTGCAAGCTTCCTTCTCTATTACTGGCGCCAAGGTAGTGCAAATTAAATTAATACATATTGCACAACATAATACACACCTCGTAAATGTATGCACTATATATTACAATTTATTTATTTTGCTGATAATACAAAAAAGGAGCTATCTGAAATAAACTCCATTTAAATACAATTTGCAACTGTTCATGAAGGTAGCAACTAGCATACTAAATTAGATTACACTCATGTGAATGCTGCAATCTGAAATAGAAATCCAAATAGAGTTAATATTGCTGTTCAGGCTGTCCACTGATATAGACTGAAATAGGTTTTAAATCTCTACATAGTTGTTCATATTCAGCCCATATTTCTCTGTTGTAGCTTACACTTATATAACATATAGTGATCGATTTAGTAATTGTTTGTTTTATCATTAATTCTGAATTATTATATGGCATTAATAGTTAAACCTTCAGTCTAAAATTTGCATGATATTGTTTAGCACTACCTAAAATCTGCATCTCATATATTATCATCCATTGTAAGTTTATCTATAAATTAGAAAACAAAAAGTTCATTTATTAGAGAAAATCCTAGGAAGAGACATTCCACTCAGATGGAAATCCTTGGGTATTCAGATAGTGGAAGGAAAGGGAAAGGAAGTCAAGATTGGCCATACTTCAAGAAAATGAAAAAAAGAAAAAATTGAATCATCCTCGACAGAAGCAGAATCCACAAAAGGAGATAGTGAATCTAATGAGAAATTACACCTCCTTTCCTTACCACACCAGTGGAATTATCCACAAATTAAGCTTATTGGAAGCTTCTATTAATACTATGGAGTATCCTCCTGTGATTCCTACACACCAGTTTGTTTAGTCCTTAAAGTGAGGTTGGTAAACTCACGGATAAAACAAGGATTTCCCACATGTACCAATTATTCATGTAACAGAACATTCATATATCAAAGCATAAGTAACAACAACAACAACTATGCCAGAAGAATGAAATCTTTATTAGATTCTCAAGAAAATGCCAGCACAATACCATCCTTGCCAAGGTTCCATCCGAATCATATATAGACTCGACGGTTGGCCAAGTTGCCAACCGTCACGAACTACCAACTACCCCATGGGAACCTCTCTGCGACTCAACATAACTAAACATAAACACCCATCTCGACTTCAAACTAACATGTGTTATTGACCCCTAACATCAGCCCCCCAAAAAAGTAGTCGTCTTCCAAACAACTAAGACAATAGGAGCTGGAATACAAAACAAAAGACTAAGACTGAGAAGGGGGAGGAGGCATCCCTGTAGTGGTCGAAGAAGAAGGTTGTTGCCCTATGTGGAATCTGAGATTCTTCTCTGCCATTAGCTACCGCTCTCGTGCCTTCTTCACCATGTGTGCGGCCTCCAGCAGTTTTTTGTCTTTTTGCTCTATCTGCAAGGTAAGCTCGGCCACCTTTGTTGCTAGTACGTGCACCTCCTTCTTCTGCATGCTACAACGGGCCTCATAAGTTGTCACCTTCGTTTCTATCTCATCCCGTAGATTCTTTTCTGCTACTGCTAGCTATGCATGCTTCTCCCCTTCCTTCTCCAGCTTTGTTATATACAACCGCTGGGCCTCCTGATCTATCTGGCGCTGTCACATCTTCAAGTACACATCCCAGAAGGCTCCCTCCATGCTGCGGAAGGTGGTGCCCAGAGTGCCCCCTCCTTCCACCAGGCGCATGCGTGTCCATTCCTATGCCATCTCCGGCATACTACTGTCTGGCCACCCCTACTGCTCGAAGTGGCGCGCAAACTCATCTGCACTCCAAGAAGTCATGAAGTGGCAAAGTTTCGCAACATCGACGGAAGCGCCGACCTCCAGCTGCTGAATCAATTGTGCCATCCCAGTGCAACATCTGAGATCCCCTGTAGCTCTCCAAGGAACCGCTGGAGTGAGCCTGCTTGGTCACTAGGATCTGGTGGAGTGAGGTGAAGTCCTGCCAGTGATCCTTCTGGCCCACTTTTCCCATCATAGCTGATCTTTCGACTCTGCCCACCACTTCCTGTTGCCCTATGCTTCCCGTCGACAGACATCCCCACATCCTGGTCTGTGATAGAGGTAGTCCTATCCTGTGTCTGGTGCGGCCCAATAGCCATGTTGTGCGGTGCAGGGGAGGGAGGGGGGTGAGGTGTGAGTACAAATTGCCCCAACCACCATGCATCTATATCTTCATCCGTCAGTGTCTCCAGTACTGCCAACTCCTCTAGACCATCCCCAATCATCAATACATCCCCTGCCTCATCTTTCTCCGCTGGTACCATACTGGCACCTGACATACCAGTACCTGTTGGTACCGTACGAGTACATGTTAGTATCGTACCAGTTCCTGCTGGTACAGTACCAATACCTGCTAGTATAGTACTAGTTCCTACTGGTACCGTACCAATTCATGTTGATACCGTACTAGTGATCGTCATACCAGTACCTGAACCTGTCGTACTAGTACCAATTCCCTGTACGGCGACCTCATTTTTCCCTGGTACGGCCTCCTCTGCCATTGTCTGGTCTACCATATGGGTACCGTCTGTGGCTTCCGACGCAAGTACAACTAGGCTGATCTGTGGTAGTGTGTAATGTCCCCTTTTTAGCGCAACATGATATGGGGTGTCGTTAGCCTATTCTAACACGGTCCCGAAGGCTAACAAGGACATTGATGGGATCCTGAGGTGTTTTGGCCTAGGTGTTTTCGATTTCAGGCCAATCGGTGCTGCTCTAACAGGGTTTCTAGACACTTACTATTTATAGTAAGTTAGTCTCCAAGCAGTGACTTGAAATTTTTAGTGTTTCCCTGGTTGGCATAACTATCAGTAAAAAATATTTGAAGGCGACAATGATTTAAAGGGATTATCAACAATGTTTTAATATTTAACGATAAAGTGTAAAGTTAAATTAAATATTTAACTTTATCGTTATATTATAAGGTTGGGAATATAAAGTAATGTTTAAAATATTAAAAGTTCCCTTTAATGTGTAAATTGTGGGAAATAATATTTTATTCTAAAATGTATTATCCCACATTTAAGAAATGAAGTGTTTGCATCCAGGAAGAAGATATAAATGGAGGTTGAGAGCTCTCTTTTGGGATATGCTGGGATGAGATTAATGTTATGCTGTTGGATTTCGTAGAGATCTGATTATTGGGCTTGGAGGATGGAATCCCTCTTTGCTAGCATTCTCTTCGCTGTTGAAAGACACAGTCAGGAGGATTAATGGTGTTTTCATTCAGGAAACACATTGGGCTTCATCTGATGCTCTCGCATGAAGTTTTTACAGGGGTTTGAAAGTGCAGATTTGAAAATAGTGTTTTTGCTACAGTACTGCGTGAATAGTGTTTTTGCTATAGTACCGCGTGAATAGTGATTTGCTACAGTGCCGCGTGAATAGTGATTTGCTACAGTGCCGCGTGAATAGTGTTTTTGCTACAGTACCGCGTGAATAGTGTTTTTGCTACAGTACTGCGTGAATAGTGTTTTTGCTATAGTGCCGCATGAATAGTAAAAATGCTACAGTGCCGTGAATAGTGCAGCTACAGTGCGTGAACAGTGTTTTCAGCAAGTTCTATACTTGTGGAGTTCAGGTTTGAATTTGTTTATTATCATATGGTCTGTAATATTCTTCAAATCTGATTTGTATGCTTGGAGTTGGAATTAAATAAATACCATCAGCATTAATCTTCTTGTTTTTGGTATTTGATATGTCTGGTTGTTATTATATTGAGTAAACTTTGACAGCTTTACAATAAATATCAGTTTATCCAATTTATCCTATTGCAAATCAAGAACCAAAAATCCAGTAGTCAGCTTGCAAGCCAACTGTTTGACAAAATTACACTAAGTAAAAAGGACATAGATTTAGTGCCGAACAGGGGGTGCCCATTACAGTGGTATCAGAGCTATAAGTCCTGCCATCCTGTGGAGATCTTACAGAGACTTTGGAACAGCTGGATAGAAGGAAAAGTGTTTGACAAATTATCAAAACACTAAAATCAGAAATTAATGAATTAAAAAACATGCTAAGCATGTATGTTTAAGCATGCAACAGGGGCCTTATAACTTCCGCCATACCAAAGCAAGACAAAACAGAAATTTGAACTCACAGAGCGAGCAATCTAGTTCATCCGTGCAGGTGGACATAGAATCCAGTCATACAGACATAGAGGAGATATTCTTTGATCAGGACAGCAATATGGGTGACCGAGATGATAGGAATACCGGTCCAGATCAGGGAGAGGTAATGTTCAGACAGTTACTGGGTACATTAGAGCAAGGGCAGCGTATGCAGCAGGAGCAAAATAGGCGAATGGACATGATGTTGCAGCTTATGGCTAGACAGATGGGCATCAATATTAATCCAGGTGATGCCAACAATGGAAACAATAACAATGGGGGAAACGATAACAATAGGGGCGATGATAATAATGGAGGCCGAGGCAACAACAATGGCCCTGAGAATAATATTAATGGTAATAATGGACATGGCAACAATGGGAATGAGGCAGATAACTTTAGACACGTTGCACGCCCAGCTCGAACAGCGAGCTCAAGACCTCTTCTACCCACCTTCCCACCTAGGGATCCGGTTCAACCAGTGAATGAACCGCAGATTACTGAGTTACAGAGTCAGTTCAGGAGGGACTGGGAGGCCAGTGGACCCGAGTTTCAGGCAGATATTTCCCTCAGAGATTATATGGACTTGAGGATGAGACATATGCCTAGAGCAGGAGGGAGGAATCAGAATTTTGAGCTAAGAAAGAAAGTTGGAAAACTTTCCTTGCCTTATTATGATGCTTCAGGGAAGATGACTGCACGAGCTTGGGTGCAGAAGGTAGATACATACTTGCAGCTAAATCCTATGCCTGAGGATGAGGCTATCAAGTATGCGGCTATGCATTTGGATGGTGTTGCGCATGAATGGTGGCATCATGGCATGGTAACTCTGGGGCATAATCAGATTACATCCTATGAGGAATTCACAGAAAGATTGATTGAGAGATTTGACACTAGGGATCCCGAGTTACATTTCAAGGAGCTAGCACAGTTAAAACAGTCAGGTTCAGTGGATGCTTACATCGCCGAGTTTCAGCGTTTGTCTGTACTTGTTACTGATATCTCTCCTAGGAGATTGGTGGTGTTATTTTGTGATGGGCTTGCTGATCCATTACGTGGTTGGGTGAAGGGACATGATCCACTCACCTTAGCAGAAGCAACTAAAAAGGCACGAGATTTAGCCCCTTCGGTATACAAAGGAAAATACCATTCAACAGATTCTTCCTACCGCAAGGACCAAGACAAAAAACCATTTCAGAAAGAGTATAACAAACCCAAAGAAGGATCAAAAGGACTAGACAGTGAAACCTTGAATGAACTTCGAAAGAAGAAACTGTGCTTCCAGTGTAGAGAGCCTTGGGACTTATCTCATAAATGCCCTCTCAAGGCTAAGGCAAATCAAATGGAGTATTTTTCAGCAGCGGAGTCAGAGTCAGAGGGGGAGGATCAGCACTCCGATTCAGATGAGGGTAACACAATAGAGGAGAGCAGCATTCCTAAGGATGATAGATCGTTGGCACACTTGACAGGGGCCCAAAAGGCAATCACATTTAAGGTCAGGGGTACTATCCAGAGGCAGAAAGTGATATCTCTCATTGACACTAGGGCTACACATAACTTTATAGATACACAGTTGGTAGCTAGGAGAGGTTTACAGACAGAGGAGCATGATGGTTTTAGGGTCATGGTGGCTAATGGCCAAAAGCTATTATGTACTCAGAAGGTTTCAAATCTTCACATTAGATTTGGAGATGGCTATGAGTTGGAGGATGATTTCTACATTGTGGACATGGGAGATTACGACGTCATCCTCGGTATGACATGGATGGCATCGCTGGTTGAGTTCACTTTCAACCTAGCGAAGTTGGAAATGAGGTTTCAGCATGAAGGTAGGACTGTTGTTCTCAGGGGACTTTCAGATGGGAGTTGCAGGGTAGTCTCTTTGAAGAGAATGGAGAGACTTTTTCGACATAATGACATAGAGTGGGCAACAGAGTGCTTAGTTATGCCAACTTCACCGGAGCCTCGGGTGAAGAGTCATCCACCAGATATACAGCAGATTCTTGACAGGCATGCCAAGGTATTCAGTGATATTCCTCAAGGGGTTCCTCCTGACAGGGGTGCAGAGCATGTTATTGAGCTCGAGGAGGGAGCCAAACCAGTGATGATCACTCCCTATCGTCATCCTAAGAAACATAAAGATGAGATAGAGAAGGCAATTAAGGAGTTGTTGGAAATGGGGCACATCAGGCCTAGCAAAAGCCCCTTTGCTTCAGCTGTAGTTTTGGTAAAGAAGAAGGATGGGACAATGCGCATGTGCATCGATTACAGGGCACTGAATAAGAAAACAATTAAAAACAGGTATCCCATTCCTAGGATTGATGAGCTGATTGATGAGTTGCATGGGGCATGCTTCTTCACCAAAATTGATTTGCGATCCGGATACCATCAGATCAGGATGAGAGCAGAGGACATTGAGAAAACAGCCTTCCGATGTCACTATGGCCACTTTGAGTTTATGGTTATGCCATTTGGACTAACCAATGCACCCGCTACATTTCAGAGTTGTATGAACCAAGTATTCAGGGAGCAGTTGAGGAGATTTGTCTTGATCTTCTTTGATGACATCTTGGTCTTCAGTAAGACCTGGGAGGAACATTCACAGCATTTGGAGGAGGTATTATCTATCCTAGAGAGAGAGTCTTTATATGCCAAGGAGTCTAAGTGTAAGTTTGGTATGATAGAATTACTATACCTTGGGCATATTATTAGTGCAGATGGAGTTCGAGTAGACCCTGAAAAGATTAGAGCTATAGTAGATTGGCCTACTCCCACGAACCTCACACAACTTAAGGGGTTCTTTGGTTTATGCGGGTTTTACAGGAGGTTTGTTAAGGGGTTTTCACAGACTGCAGCACCTTTGACAGACCTCACTAAAAAGGGAGCCTTCGTATGGATAGAAGCAGCGCAGCGATGTTTTGACCACTTCAAACAAGTGATGTCATCTTGTCCGGTTTTAGCTCTACCAGATTTCACGAAGCCATTTGAACTTCAGTGTGATGCTTCAGGTGATGGGATAGGGGCAGTATTGATGCAGGAGAAACATCCCATTGCATTCGAGAGTAGGAAGCTCCGAGGTGTTGAGAGGAGCTATTCTATCTATGACAGGGAGATGTTGGCCATAATGCATGCATTGGCCAAATTCCGATCATACTTAGTAGGTGGACGGTTTGTGATCAAAACTGATCACAATAGCATAAAATATTTCATGAGCCAGCGTGATCTTAATGACCGGCAACAGAAATGGGTTACTAAATTGCAGGCTTATGACTTTGACATAGAGTTTGTCAAAGGTAAGAAAAACGTGGTGGCTGATGCCTTATCTCGGAGACCTCACTTATGTGCTCTGGCAGAGATTTCAGGAGATTGGAGAGATCAGATTATAGCAGAGTATGTCGGAGATGCTTGGGCTTCTGGATTGATTGCAGGTACTATACAGGATGATCGCTATGAGGTGATAGATGGATTGATCAGAGTTCAGGACAGGGTTTATTTGATTCCGTCATCACATTTGAGAGAGGTGATACTAAAGGCATTTCATGATGCACCCACAGCTGGGCATCCGGGGATCTTCAAGACCTACAGGCAGATCCGAGAGCGGTTCTCATGGAGAGGGCTCAAGGATGATGTTCAGAGGTATGTCAGGGAGTGTGCGGTTTGTCAACAGAATAAGGGAGAGCACACATTTCCTGCAGGTTTATTACAGCCCTTGCCCATTCCTGATAGGAAATGGGAAAGTATTTCGATGGACTTCATCACTGGGTTACCACGAGTGCAGGGAAGGGATTGCATCTATGTGGTGGTGGACCGCTTGACGAAGTTCGCTCACTTCTTTGCTATTCCATCCATTTACACAGCAGCACAGGTGGCAGATCTTTTCTTTAGAGAGATATTCAGGTTACATGGGTTGCCCAGATTCATTGTCAGTGATCGGGATAGTAAGTTTATGAGTGTTTTTTGGCAGGAGTTGTTTAGGTTGTGTGGTACAGATCTTACACCTAGCACTAGTTATCATCCGCAGACAGATGGGCAAACAGAGATTGTGAATAAATGGGTGGAGGGATATTTGAGGAACTATGTAATTGCACAACAAAAAGCTTGGGTCAGATGGTTGCATATGGGAGAGTATTGTTATAACACCACTTATCATATGTCCATCAGGATGACTCCTTTCATGGCACTCTATGGTTATGATGCACCTAGCTTCATGGATTTAGTTTTGGGGGACAGCAGAGTGCCCAAAGCCAAAAACTTATTGCAGGATAGTCAGGACATCCTGAAAGTGCTCAAGGAGAATATACAGCAGGCCCAGAATCAACAAAAATTGTACGCTAATCAACACCGAATAGAGCGCAGTTTCGAGGTAGGGGATATGGTTTACTTGAGGCTACAACCATATAGACAGTCATCACTCAAGAAGAGCGGAGCTGAAAAGTTGAAGCCTAGATTTTATGGCCCCTATAGGGTGATTCGCAGAGTGGGCGAAGTCGCCTATGAGCTTGAGCTTCCAGAGGGCAGTCGGGTGCACAATGTGTTTCATGTGTCTAGGCTTAAGAAAGCCATTGGTCAGAGTGTAGTGCCTTCTGCAGATTTACCCCCTTTGGATGAGGAGGGGAAGCTTGTGTTAGTACCCGAAGCTATTCTGGATATCAGGGAAAGGACACTCAAGAACAGAATCGTTAAGGAATACTTGGTGAAATGGAGAGACCTGCCAAATGAGGATGCTACATGGGAGAATGAGCAGGTATTACAACATTCAGGACCGAATTTGCTTGAGGACAAGCAATTTCAAGGGGGGCGGACTGTAATGTCCCCTTTTTAGCGCAACATGATATGGGGTGTCGTTAGCCTATTCTGACACGGTCCCGAAGGCTAACAAGGACATTGATGGGATCCTGAGGTGTTTTGGCCTAGGTGTTTTCGCTTTCAGGCCAATCGGTGCTGCTCTGACAAGGTTTCTAGACACTTACTATTTATAGTAAGTTAGTCTCCAAGCAGTGACTTGAAATTTTTAGTGTTTCCCTGGTTGGCATAACTATCAGTAAAAAATATTTGAAGGCGACAATGATTTAAAGGGATTATCAACAATGTTTTAATATTTAACGATAAAGTGTAAAGTTAAATTAAATATTTAACTTTATCGTTATATTATAAGGTTGGGAATATAAAGTAATGTTTAAAATATTAAAAGTTCCCTTTAATGTGTACATTGTGGAAAATAATATTTTATTCTAAAATGTATTATCCCACATTTAAGAAATGAAGTGTTTGCATCCAGGAAGAAGATATAAATGGAGGTTGAGAGCTCTCTTTTGGGATATGCTGGGATGAGATTAATGTTATGCTGTTGGATTTCGTAGAGATCTGATTATTGGGCTTGGAGGACGGAATCCCTCTTTGCTAGCATTCTCTTCGCTGTTGAAAGACACAGTCAGGAGGATTAATGGTGTTTTCATTCAGGAAACACATTGGGCTTCATCTGATGCTCTCGCATGAAGTTTTTACAGGGGTTTGAAAGTGCAGATTTGAAAATAGTGTTTTTGCTACAGTACCACGTGAATAGTGTTTTTGCTACAGTGCCGCGTGAATAGTGTTTTGCTACAGTACCGCGTGAATAGTGTTTTTGCTACAGTACCGCGTGAATAGTGTTTTGCTACAGTGCCGCATGAATAGTAAAAATGCTACAGTGCCGTGAATAGTGCAGCTACAGTGCGTGAACAGTGTTTTCAGCAAGTTCTATACTTGTGGAGTTCAGGTTTGAATTTGTTTATTATCATATGGTCTGTAATATTCTTCAAATCTGATTTGTATGCTTGGAGTTGGAATTAAATAAATACCATCAGCATTAATCTTCTTGTTTTTGGTATTTGATATGTCTGGTTGTTATTATATTGAGTAAACTTTGACAGCTTTACAATAAATATCAGTTTATCCAATTTATCCTATTGCAAATCAAGAACCAAAAATCCAGTAGTCAGCTTGCAAGCCAACTATTTGACAAAATTACACTAAGTAAAAAGGACATAGATTTAGTGCCGAACAGGGGGTGCCCATTACATAGTGACACCCATCGTTGTGTCGATGGTTCTCCTTCATTGATTTTTCGGAACAACACTCCTACTGGTCGTACGTCCCCCACTAGATTGGCCACTGTAAGTGCTTCCTGTGGTACCAAGTGTGCCAAGGATAATTTTGGGGGTGTAAATTTCACTCTTGTGCTCTTCCATTGCGCTCGTAGCCCTCCATGTTGATCTTCCTCTTCCTCCTCTTCCTGTTGCTGCGATTCCGCTTCCCCTTCCTCCTCTCCTACTGTGTGTGGTGCCATATGGAACCCCTCATCGCCACTTTCCTGTTCCTCAGTCTCTTCGGCCTCTTCCTCAAAATCTTCAGTACTATTGTCATCTTCAACTTCTATGAACACGTCCAGCTTCCTCCTTCTCTTTGTCGGTTGTGCGGTGTCACCAAGCATGTCTAGATGGGCATAATAGTATGGTCGGCTTATTAGGTTCCACCCTTCCGCGCGGTTCGAAAGTCCCCCACATTTCTGGCGGTACTTGCAGACGTACGACATCCAGGAATAGGCTGATGGCATGGTGGCACATGTAAAATGTCGTGTTCCAGCTTGAGAAAATCATGAATTCTTTCCACCAAAAGTTGCCCCTGGTTGTACACTTTGCCACACTTAATCACATTCATTAACCTTATCATCCAGACGGCTATGTCAGATGCCCAACTGGCTCCTGTGAGGCGACTTTTTACCAAGTCCATCAACATTCTCCATTCTCCTGGTGCGATAAACACATGCTTCAACCCCCTACTGTCAGACCAGGTGCTTTTCCATTGCTCTTCTGTGAGGTCATCTCTACATACCAAATCCAACAACCACTTCTTCTTTTCCTTGGTGAGCTTCTTGGTTGGTTTCACTGCAGATGCTCCCTTCTCAAGTATACCCAATACCCTCTTGAAATCTTCCAGTTTGAATGAAACTTGTACCGTGCATCCCTAGAACTGAAAGATGGAAGCCCTTTCTTGGCGGTTGTATCCGGATACCATAGTTTGTAGCACCGATTCAAAATCCTTAATGTTGAATGTCGGCATCTGAATGGCATGGTCTACCTGAGCTTTTCTGAGGGAGTCCTTTATCACATGGTCAAGGGAAGTTTCCTCCCACCAAGTACGGCATTCGCTACCAGTCACACTCTCAAAGGCTACATTCTCCGCTGTGATTCCCTCTAGATCCTTCTGCACTTTTGGCTTGATTTTGGCCTTCTTGTTGTCGCTGGCTGGATCTGTAGTTGTCATGGTTGCACTGTAACCGCTTTGCCATGTTGTCCTATCTTTGTCTCATCCTTGCCGTTATTATAACGGTCTGCAAGTGTGACCTGCCAATTGGTACGGACCATTGGACCAACTGTTGCCTCTACACCGTATAGATTAACTCGTGCACTTTCATTCCCTGGTCGTACGACCTCTTTGACCTGCGCCAACTCTTCACTCAGCTTCACATGGATGGCACAAATCTTTGCACAGATACCCTCAAACGTTTTATACAACTGCTCCCTGCGTGTATGGATGCCAAGAAGGAGGGGATTGTATGGATCTTGCACGTACAATATGACTGTTTTCTGACCATACAGTCTTTCTCCTTTATTTGTTGGTAACCGTACAAGATCGTACGACTTATTTTCCTATGGGTGCAATGTTCCGCCATACGGTATTCCTCTCTTCCGCATATGGATTCCTCCCCTCGCAGGTCGTACACCGTAAGGGCTATGCCAAACTCCCTTCTTTTGCCGACTGTACGTCGTACAAATAACTCAGACACTCCCTCGATTGTCGTACATCGTACGGGTGATCAACATACCCCCTGTCTGCAGGTCGTACGTCGTAGTGCTTTTTCCTTGTCTCGCCTGGCCCGTACACCGTACGGGCTATCACCACTGTACGGACTCCTCACTCTTCCTTCCTCAAGTCGTACGTCGTACGGTCTATGAAGACCGTGTGGATTTTTTGGCTTCAGCTTGCCAATACCTTCTGCCTTCGTCATCCGTACGGTTAGTGCTTGTACTGGCGTGATGTGTACGGACCTGTACGACCCTGCTTGGCCCCTATTTTTTTCTCTGCAAGTTTTTCTTTGACAGGCTCTTTCTTTGTCCCGATTCTGCCTATGCGCTGTGTACAAATAAGCTCTATGGGGTTTTAAATAATCATTTGGTCTTTTTAAGGTTAGGGTTAGGCTTAAATATTTCATTAATTTTTTATAAAACAATTCCCTCGTTATTAATTGTATTTTTTCCTTACTTATTTCCCTTAAAGCCTTGCACTTTAATTTTTTAATACTCACCAACCCTTGCCTTTTTATCTCCTCCATATGCTCTTTTCTTCTTATTTTTAATATCTCGTCTCTTATCAATTGTTTTAATTCTTTTATTTGACAACACTTTTTAAATGTTTCCACTTTGAATATGATCCCAGCCTCCAACATTTTGTTGATTTCCTCATTCACCTTGGCCGCGTCGTTCTTTTTCATTCTGTACGGTCTCCTCCGTATAGGTTGGGCTCCTGGTACAAGGGATATGCGATGTACGCACAATTCCAGTGGTACCCCCTTCAAGTCCTTGTAGGTCTAGGCAAAGATGTTCTTGTATTCCAGGAATATCCTAAAAGTACGGGGTTCCAGTCATCCCCTATGAGTATCACCTGTGGGTCCTCCTCCTTGCCTAGATTAACTTTTTTCACATCCCTTTCCTCATACTTGATGGGTTTGTCTCGTTCAAATTGGTGGGCCGACATGTCATCCACCCATGCCACTCCCTCTTGGTACCTACCGTACTCCGGTGGAAATGACTGTTCTTCCATACCACCACTTGATTCCCCAATCTCGCATATTTGCAGCATGTGGCACTCCAGGTGGAAGACCCCGTAGTCCTCCATCTGCCAATGGAAGAGTCCGGCCAATGAACTACTTCCATTTTCGAAGCATCCGTCCAGTTCCAGCACTCCTTCGTTGGGTTCCTTCCCTCCTCTGTCTCCTTCGGAACCCCACTCCCATCCACTTGAGTCCTCCGAGTCGGAGTCAGACGACACAAGCTCTTCACTGACGAACTGATTCCTCAGATCAATCACATACTTATGACCTTCACTCTCAATTGAGAGTGTATTCTTCTTCCAGTTATGATTGGCTCTAGCCATGATCAGCCATCCCCTTCCTAGGAGGGCGTCGTACGCTTTTCTCTCTAGTGGAATGACTACGAAGTCCAGGAGGAATTGTTGTGTCCCGATCACCACCTTTTGTGCCATGAGAGTCTCGAGGGGTTTGATGTGTTGATCCACACCGACGAGGTGAAATGTTGGTGGCAAGAGGGTAGGCTTGCCGAGACTTCTCCAAGTTTCTTCTGGTAGCACGTTGACTCCAAACCCGCCATCCACAATGGTCTTTGTGAGCTTTTGGCCCATTATGTCCATCTCCACCACGGCAGGTTTTCGTCCAATGCTTACCGTGAGCAGCATAGGGTCCATGGCATCCATACCAGGTTCCTTCACCGGAGCCGCACTAGGTGGTTTTGTCACCATCCAGTGTTCCTAGCTAACGGTGATGTCACTGGCTGCATTTGTCAGGGCCATTCTCAACTACGGCATGGTCTGTAGAAGGTCGGATACCCACATGGGTATGGTGGTCTGTAACATCTGCTTAATGATAGTTTTCTCCGGTCCTGACCGGAGTGGGGTACTGGCAGTCAGGTGTGAGGCCCTCCGTTCTTCTGCCATCGCCCGCTCAATATCTACCCTGGCTTCTTGGAGTCTTTCCTTCTCCGTGCGAGGGTCAGGATACATGGCTTTCTTGTTTTGCAATCTTGTGATTGCCAGTATGCCTTCCTCCGATTCTTCTACCTCCAGCATATTCACTCCTTTTTGCTTTGGACACTCTGTGTCCTCATGATTCCTCGGACGACACCATTTGCACAGCAAACTTCCTGCATCATCTCCATTTTGACATTCCCGTGCAAAGTGACCCCATTCATTGCATTTCCGGCATTGGATCACAGGGCGTCCTTTTGCGTCGTATTGAATTCTACTCCTCGGCGTGTTATTATTGGGCTTGTTGTTACCCTTCCGATTGTTTCGGTACCCTCCAGGAGAGGCATCAGAGTTTGTTGTCATCTTTGGAGGTGTCGCTCGCAGTGTGACTTGGTCGGGTTGGGCGTAGAGCACATGTGTGCTCCATGCTTTCAAGTTTTACGGGCATTCCTTAATGGAATGTCCCATTAATTGGCAGATGTCACAGAAGGCTTTTCGAGGGCAACTCCCCTTAGTGTGCCCTTCTGTCTTACAGTCGGTGCACCATAGTTCCTTTCCATCCTTGCCAGTTTCTTTGTCAGCCTTTAGTTCTTTCATCATCCTCATCATATCCCTTCGGAGTGCTTGCACGGTTTTGGACTCCCCATCGTTGTCTTCATCCGTACTGTCACCATCGCTCACCCGGCGCTTCCCTCGAGATGTCTTATTTTCACTTTCAATATCCATTGAACGGTTGTATGCTTCGTCATACGAGGGCGGAGGGACAACTTTCATCTTCCGCCTGAGAGACGGTACCAGTCCTTCAACAAGTTGTATGCTTCGTCATATGAGGGCGGAGGGACAACTTTCATCTTCCGCCTGAGAGACGGTACCAGTCCTTCAACAAACCATCTCCTCTTGAGGCAATTAGCCGGCTGGTTCTCCATCTTGCTGAGCAGGTCCCTTAGCCTTCTATTATATGCCCGCACACTTTCACTTTTTCCCTGCTTGGTATTGTAAATCTCAGCCACAATTTCATTGTCATCCCGTAGGAGTTTGAACTCCTCTTGGAAAGCCTTCTTCAGATTGTTTCGAGATGTTTTATACTGGGCATCCAGGTCTGTATACCAATCAATTGCTATTCCTCGCAGAGTGGCTGGAAATGCCTTCAACCAGTAATCATGGTCGTCCTGACCATTTGCCTCCCAAATGGTCACGCATGTCTTACAATGTTGTACAGGATCCTCCGACCCATCACCCATGAATTTTGAAAGCTTTTGTTTCTCCGAGGTGTCTGCCATTGTTTTTGTGTGGAGGGTTTTATGTAGCGCTTGGAAGTTACTATATGCCCGAAAGGTATTATGTGTCTCGAAGGTACCGTATGCTCCTGTCCTGGTTGGACCCCTGTCCGTAGGGCTTTGGTCACCCTCGCTCCTATAGTCCCTCCTTCCCGGGGTTTCTGGATCTGACCCTCCTATTTTGGTTTCCTCTGACAAGGACAAATTCCTGATGTCAGATAATGTTGCTTCAAAAATATTGGCGACCTCTTCGTGCAGGTCCCGTACCGCCTCCTCTCCTTGTTCAAAATACTCTGACGGGTTGCTCTACGACTCAACTCCAGAGCCTTCTTCACTCGACGTCGAGTGTGAGGCCTGGTCGACGAGATCTTCCTCTGCTATGTCTGGAAGTGGCAGGTTCCTGGCGACCTCCACCAACTCTTTCCACGTACATGGCCTTTGTCTCTCCTGACTATGACTCCGACCCACACTCCGACTTCTGCTACGTTTCTCAAGGCTCTTCGAGTCAGCAACCTCCCTTAGCCGTCGTCTCCGCTTGACCTGTTCTTTTATACAGACAGATCTTCATACAATTCCTTCGTCTACTCCTTCGGTGGCAGTGGTACATTTGTCTTTGTTTGGCCGTAGGGGCATTAAGTGCCAGAGGTACGACATCGGCTTGTCTCCCTCTCCTCTTCCTCCCTACGGTTGCGCTCTTCGTACCTTTGGAGTACTTGTTGCCGACGGAGTTCCCATACAGTTTCCTCCCTTCGATCTTGAAGTGCAATCAAATTTCTAGCGAGTAACCTTGGAGTACTTCCGAGCAGGTCAAAGACGAGAGTGCTGACAATGAGTTCACCACATACCATGCCTTCAAAGACGGCTCTCTCCTGAGCCTCCCTCTACACATACTGCGTGACCAAAACGTCCCACAACTCTACCAAGTCTGTCGTCAACTAATCCTCTCGTGCCTCTTCCGCGGTACTTTCTTCGTGTGTGTCGTTGTCCACAACAATTAATTGCTTGTTGAATGGCCGGCCCATTAATTCCTTCCGCTTGCCGCCATAGTTATCTCCAGGTCCGTTCAAGCAACGGCGCCAAAATGTTTAGTCCTTAAAGTGAGGTTGGTAAACTCACGGATAAAACAAGGATTTCCCACACGTACCAATTATTCATGTAACAGAACATTCATATATCAAAGCATAAGTAACAACAACAACAGCTAACACCCATCCCGACTTCAAACTAACATGTGTTATTGACCCCTAACACAATTGAAGCAGACTACGCCCCTACTTTCAAACATTCTCCACTAGAGATAAGTCCTATGCAACAACATGGTTGAAAGGAAAAGGGTCACCTATGCCAACCAAGCCACATGGCCCAATACTGAGTGAGGATGATGAAATTTCAATTTAGCTCTCAATGCCAAAGTTTGCTGACCCACTATGCACTATCCAAGAATACATTCAAGATTTGGAGCTATGGCACATATAATGTGCAAGGTAGCAAATATTACACAAACATTAGATAGTACTCACTCTCCCTTAGTTCTATAAGAGACCCAACACATACAACAATTTGTTGAAGGAAAATTCTATAATGAATTTATCCAATGTTTTATTTCTCATGGATAGTCCACTATAGAATTAGTAGAGATAAAACATAAGTGGATCCTCATAAGTCATAAGGGTACTTACGTATTTTAGTAGTTTTGATGGGAAAGCTCTCAAATCTTTATACTCCATTGGATATAGTTTTTGACACCTTTATCTAATGTGGCAAATAGAAATGACAGCTCAATGTACTACTGGTGCTAAAATGGATGAATCAATACATGTTTCACAAAAATTGCAAGAGGAACTTGAAAATCAAAGGTGCATATTTCAGGCCTACCTAGCCCATTAGGTTCAGCTTACAAAGTGAGAGTAGAATAAATCTGCCAAAAACGATTTATAAATTTCAAAACTCTGAGCTACAAATTGTAAGGCCTAAGCTCAGCCAATGGTTAAAGCATCTGCAGTACGAGAACTTCTAGATACGCACCACCTGAAGCAACAAACAAAAGACATTTATAAGTTACACACGGTTGCTTCCCATCAATCAACTCCCTCTTCTTCCATTTCTAGTGTTGCATCTCCAAAACCATCTCCTTCCCTTGACCCTCATTAGTGTCATTCATTTTGTTCTGTTGCTGTCTTGAAGACAACTTTTCTTTGGTGGAGGCTGTTGTAGATGGCATACTTTGCATTAGTTGTGTTTTAATTTGTGTTTATCTTTGATAGGTACGTCAATGCTTTGTTGGCTTGTGTAATTTACAAGAAAATATATCTGGTAGTTGTCAATGGTCGTAGTCACTTGGCAACCATCAAGGAGTTTATATATACTCTTATAGTCAAGGAAGGGGGCCTCATGTTGGAATTGTTCTCTTAGTCTAGTTTTTTGTATAAGAGCATACATGAATATCAATAAATAAAAGCAATTGTTATATTATCCTGTAACTTTGTTGATATTATTCTACAGCTTTAGTATAAATCATGTACGTGTATTAATCTGTTTACTCTGCAATAAATAGTTGTTTACCAGTTAAGAAGTAAACATTAATTGATAGTTCAAGATCAGAAACATTTGGGGATTCTTACTTTTAGTTGATTGTTTGAGAAAATTATGGATAACATTTGTACACCTTTCCAAGGTAAACCACTTGTCATGGCATTTTGAGCTTTATTTAGTGTTGATTTATAGCTAGGTCGGATCCCTTGCTTGGGCCAACCTAGTTCTCTTAATTGCTAATTGGCCTTTGGCCTTAGCAATTCGCCATTTCTCTTATCGAGTCCTATTTGGGCGATTTATGCCAAATACATATGTAATGTGCTGTGACTTGCATATAGGTCCTGACCTATATTAATGTATAACGTGTGGACCTAATTCAGTTTGGCGCCACCTCTAATACATTTGATTTATGCTAGCTGACTTGAAGAATTAAAGGTCAAGTCGCCTATAAGTACAAAGTACTTATCATTGTTCATATCATCTTCAGTGAACTATCTCTGCAATACAACAGCAAACATCTGTAGATGCACAGCGGACACCGTTGGAAGCATAGCGAACACCCTTGAAGGTCAGCGAACTCCATCCGGAGGGCAGCGAACCTTCCTTTCTGACAGCAGTCTTCACTTGAAGGTCAGCGAACTGTCATTGAAGGCTGTGGACATCATCAGCGAACTTCATCTTTGTGACAGCAACATCTGCAGATAAGTTCACTATTACAGTGTGCCATAGCTGGAAGATATCACTGTGTTTAGTTTGCTGATAGGTTCAAGTGTTGAAGCTCATTGTAAAGATCAATTGGTTATTGTTTAATAAAGATCTGAGATATTATAGCTGGGTTTTTCACCTCCAAGAGGAAGGTTTTCCCAGGGTATAAGCGTGTTATGTGTGTGCTTTATTTTAGTTTGGTTTTCTGTTCTATACTGCTAATCTGATCACTAAAAACTAACATTTAGAAGGTTTAGCATCTGCATTCTTGATTATTTTGAACCTACTTCATCTTGATGATGGATCATAGATTGTAATCCAAAATTTTGGTGTAAAAATATCCACATAGTTTTATACCAAATTCTTTCCGAATTCATACTTTTATACAAAATCCTTTACAAATTCATACTTTTACAAATATGGACTGTGAAAACCGGCCATTTCTTACTTACAGTCCACTAGAAAAGAATGCACTTCCACATAAATATATCCTTCCATTAGATTCTAACAAAAATGGCTATGCTGAATGCACTTATCCATGGTTTGTAGAAGAACATTATAGATTTGACTAGAAATCAAGTCATATCTATTATTTAAATAAGAAATATTCTATTTAAATTTTAACAAGGTTACCTACCAGGAACAATAAAAAAGTGATCATATGACTTATGTTGATGCCACTGTGCAAATCCAATCACAGCAGTAACACACAAGAGAGCAGCACATGCAGCTGCTCCCACAGCAAAGGCTTTTGGACGAAGTTTTCTGTTTTTTCTTGCTGAACATCAAAGTAAGAAGAAACTAACCAGTTATAATTACTATTGAAAACCATAACAAAAATAGTGCACAATTGCAACATACTGCTCAAACACTATGTCATGGATAATGATCTGTATTTTTGTCCTTTGTATTTTAAAGCAAATAGAAGACTATTGTTTGCAGTACCTGCTGGGGGTAATACAAATGGTGGAGGGGAATATGGTGTCCCAGAATCACATTGCACTCCAACCACCGGACCACAAAGATTTGTATTATTAGCAAAACTGTGAAAATTGATGGAAATTCCTATTAGGAATGTATTGCAAAGCTTGTCAAATACTTTTCCATATTAGATTTGACCTCAAATCAAGCATAACTAATCTCAAAGAATCACTTCTTATATTCATAAGATATTGAATTGTATCAAATCATCTTAGCAAACAGATAGGGGCCCTTTTCATTCCAAAAATTTACCTGATAGGAGTAAATGCAGAGAAAGATCCAGTTAATGGAACATTGCCCGAGAGATTATTATTAGCAAGGTCACTGAAATTCAAAATAAATAAATCCCAGTTATTCTAATAAGACGAAAATATTTTAAAATACATATTACAAATATTAACTTGAGAAATGGGAAAATGCTACAAACACAAACAGATTATTAACTTACAGGATTTGAAGACCTTTGATATTTGCAATACTTGTAGGAACATTTTCTGTGAGGTGATTGTTATTGAGCCGACTATCCTTCAGCAAGAGGAATGCTAATATTGTAAATATAAGTTTTATAGGGAATAAATATTAAATTGATCCCATGCAAAAGGACAAAAAAGGAAATTAAAGAAAGAAAAACAAAAACAAAAAGAATCACAGATAGTGAAGAGAAGGAGACCGAAAATGTTGTGTCTATTTGAACAGATATTAAGTACATGAGATTCAAAATTCATCTGTAAAACAGAAATTTATGTCTTTTGGACAACTCACTAGACAGTCAACTTTATTTGCAGAACTTATTGACTACATTAATTACTATTTATTTCTAATTGATATCATAGCTAGAAAGTAAAATATAGCTACTATTGTCTTAATCCAACAGACTACCTTGATGGTCATATTTGAAAAAGACACCAAGCTTGCCTGTGAATTTGAGTGTCTCTACTCTGCTCCTTTATTGCAAATACTTGAGTACAATTTGTCTTTACCAAATACAATTTAATAGAATGGTAATGAACTTCATGTTTTCTATGAGCATAACATACTAGATTTTTTACAAGCTTCCAGGTGCTTTGATTCTCAAAAAAAGTACTGTTCCCTCAGATTGTGTTCTCTATAAATTATCTGGTATTTATTTAATGTATCAAAACTGTTTCTCAGGTTATATTCTGGTAAGCTATAAAGCAACGCCTACTATATTTAGTATATATACTTGTATTAAAAAATTACATAAACTGCTGCTTTATATTCTGAACTAGGTTGAAGACAGTATGTCATTCATATTCTGATCAACTAAATGTCCCCAAACTGAATCTTTGTAACTTGTTCTCTCTAAATATCTAAGGATTATTTAGACTGAAATCCTTTTCTCAGCCTTATGTTTTTCAGCAATCTGGATACATATTTACCTGCAAAATAAATATCTGGCATCATAGGTGCAAAATAAATCAGACTACCAGCTGCCTTCAAATTTACTCATAATTTCAGCCCACTTTCCATTCATAAAGAAGTGGGCCTATAACCCAGCTATATAAAACTTTTCTAGAAAACTTTTGGCATAATTTATGAGACAATAAAAAACCGATCACTCAGGCAAAATTATACATCCAGGTGCTAATTTCAGTTGCTTAATCCATCATTTCAAAAGCAACACATAAATCAGATTCAAATTATGACTGCAATGACCCTTTTACTAGTGATGATAAAATCATCTACACATACTTCAAGAATAACATCATCACCAAAGCTTGTGTGACCCAATTTCATCCATCAAATCAATATCAACAAATAAATCCCCCTGGAATTTTCTGCTTGCCTATTATCTGCAAGGCTTCCAAGCTACTCCTATGATCCTTTGCTAATTTTTTAGTGCTAGTATTCTATCACCGATCAGTTGAATGGAACAAAAAGAAAAAATGTGTATGATATCATGAAATTCAAATAATTAGAATTACACTTGATCCAAATGGATGATAAACATTGTAATAAGACACACATGGAAATAGGATTTTATAAATAGCAAAATGGTCCAAAAAACTAAATACAGGGACAGGTGTTGAAAGGGTTGCAGAGCAGGAAAACACAAAGACCATACCACAACTGTGGTAGTGTCCTAGATTGTATTACATCTGCAGCCACAGCCACTGACAATACACATGCTAGAACTCAGAATCCAAACCAAACAGGCCTCTGGTCGCTGTAGAAATTCTTCTTGGACCCTAGAGGACATTGTTGTCATGAGAAATCTACAAATAGGAGCATGTATTGGTTTCTAATATACAATTTTGTTTATTCATCCCAAAGCCCAGAGACAACACAAGGTGTCAAACTTCTGGTACCACATTAAGTAAGGAAGTTCCAGCTGTTCACAGGGATGTTGAAAAGGCTGAGACAGTAGTATTGTCATTGAAGGAGCAAAGGGCAGGTTACATCCAAGCATTTCTATTGTACTTGGTAAAATTGCTATTCTACAAAAGGTAGTACGGCATTTGTTGCTACCATTCTGTCTGGTTTTCTTGCTTAGGGGAGTTTCCAGGATACATTCTTAAGTCTATGTGGAATTCATTTTATTTGCAGCATGTATATTTGTAGCAAAATGAAATGATGGCAAGCTGACCATAGCACACATGCAGCACAGCAGATCTCAATCAACATTTCTTTAGTGGATAGTGTATCTTTATGCAAGCACTGGCGGGATGCCTAAGTTGGTTCAAACCAAAATGGCTGATTACATTAGCTTGTTGAATGCCAAAATGGGCTAATGAAATACGCTGGGTCTAGCAGAGAACCAACCAAGACCTATCAGCATGATATGCATAGTATGTTACCCTGAGTTTCCGGAACGGGGATGGCAGGGGACAGCGGGACGAGTTTCTGGGACAGCAAATTTTTTTGCCAATTTTGGGGACGGCAGGGGGACGGCAAAGGAGACGGCTATATAAAATATAGGAAAAATTTAAAATATATAGGGAAATTTTAAATGTTCATATGAAAAATACATAAAGCATCTATATATACATTGTATTCATATGAATACATGGATAAAGCAGGTATATGTACATTATAGAACCTTAACATACCACATTTGTGTTCAAAATTCATTGTCAATACTCAATATGCATTTATAATTGAGAATTGTCAATACTCAATATGCATTCATAATTGAAAATACACTGTCAATATGCCAACACTTGTTTGCATGGAGTTCATTGTTTCTCTCTGGTTGGAGGATATTTTGATAGTCTTCCATTTCTATTTTGACCTACAACCGCTTCTTTATGCACTACAAAGTTTTGGGTGTTTGTGATATTTTGTACCAAGCTGTTATTCATATTTTTGAGTGCTTTTGGCTATGACTCAGACCTGTTTACCTTTCATAATTGTGAAAAAGTCCAATATTGCAGACCTGCAACCGATGTTTTATGCACTACCGAGTTCTAAGTGTTTGTAAAATTTATTCCCAGGCTGCTGCTCATTATTTCTAAATGCTTTTGGAAGTGATTCAGACACGTTTACCCATCATATTAGTGAAAAACCAGTTTTACAGACCTATAATAAAATTAAACAATCTTTTTTTGAGCATTTGGGTCCTTTTTTTTTAAATGTGCTGGGAAAACGGGGACGGCTGGCCGTGTAATGTTCCCTGACTGTACGATGTAACTGGCAAGGGCGTATGGACGGTTTGAATTGGCAAGGGAATGGTCGTACGGTGAATAGGTTGTATGGTGGTGAGATGAGGAGTGGTCATACGGTGGTATGAGGAGGGGGTCGTACGGTGCAAAGGTCGTACGGTGGAGTGAGGGGGGGCGTACAGTGCGAAGGTTGTACGGTTGTGTGAGGAGGGGTAGCAGTACGGTGTGAGACCATACGGTGAGGGTGCAGACCGTACAGTGTGAAAACCGTACGGTAGTGAAGACTTGTCGCCCAAACCAAGCCGTTCAGCATGTGGTGTATTCGACCAAAGTGTTTTATATGGAATCGATGAAGCTTGCAATAAGGTATGATGCCAGATAAACGATGAACAAGAACATTTATATGTTATTGCACGAGCCAGAGAATAGTCAGATTAATGCACTTCAAATTACAACAATCCGAGACTGAGAGCAGGGCAGAGTAGGGTGAGGAGTTACTCCCACCGAAACTGCGAGAACCAAATAGGGAGGGTCTTTCACCTCCGAAATGGCGAACAACAGAACTCCAAATTGAATTCGCATAAACAAGAGGAAATACCAAATTTGAATACCAACACAAATGACAAACTCGGCCATAAATATGGGCTCCAGGAACTTTCCCGAAGGGTTACAAACGGGCCGACACTACCAAACTAAGACTTGACTAATCTAATTAAATAAAGGGCCCAAAAGATTTGTTATTACATTTGGGGCCTTACAATAAAGTATTTAAATTTATTATTTAGTTATATCGGGGACATCACAGTCCTCCCGAGCCAAAAATTGTTTGCCTTCAAGCAATTGCAAACTTGGATGCTCCAGAATTTGCTTGCCTTTCTGTTGTGCGAATCGCACACCCATCCCCGTCTTGGACAGGGACCCCCTGGTTTGTGCCTTTCTGTCTTTGCGGAAGAGGAAAAGGATATGAAGGGTCAAGTGCTACTAAAACCAAATTCGGCCTCTAGGGGCTGTTGTGACGTATTCACACATCGCCCCATAAATGGGACCCCTGCTTTTTGCTTTCTGGGGTTTGTTTTTCTAGTTTTTTTTTAAGGTTTTGTCTGTTAGCCTTTGCATGATGAGTGTTGTCAGGGGAGTCGCTGGGATGGCAGGCTCTGCTTGAGCCAGGGTGAGTCAATAGGGCCCCAGAATTAGGGTTTCTTTGAGAGTCTTCCTTAGGGCCTGGTTTTGCTCTTGTTGCTCATTGTGTCTTGCTTGGTGAGTGAATATCATCCTTGAAGATCTGAGTTAGGTCAAGTTGGTGAGTGATGGAGTCTGGAATGTCATCTCGATCTTCAAATGCCCTGAAATTTGGCTAAGTTTGGAATGTCCTGATCCTAAAATTTGACTAAGTCTGGAAAACTGAGGAATCCTCCAAAAACTAGAATTTGCAATATAACTCTTGGAGGTCTGAAACCACTCTCAAACATCTTGAAAGTATAATACTTAAATGTTATATTCCATAAAATGATCCTTCGACGAGATCTTGACAAACTCGCCCAAGTGCCCAAGCTCGCACTTCTTGAGGAAAAAGTTTAAAATCGCCAAAATGCCCAAAGGGGCGAATTTCGGACTTTCAAGCCAAAATGAGAGAAAAGTGAAAAGTTGCAAAAACTGGCTAGAGGTTCGAAATTGCAAAAAGTTGAAAAAATGCCCATAAGGTCCGAAAATGCAAAAAGTTGCAAAAACTGGCAAAAGGTCCGAAAATGCAAAAAGTTGCAAAAAGTGTCAAAAGGACCGAAATTCACTTAAGTTGCAAAAATGCCCAAAAGGTCCAAAAATTGCAAAAAGTTGCAAAAAGTGCCAAAAGGTCCGAAATTCACTTAAGTTGCAAAAATGCCCAAAAGGTCTCCAAAATTGCAAAAGGTTGAAAAAAGTGCCAAAAAGTCCGAAATTCACTTAAGTTGCAAAAAGTGCCCAAAGGGCCGAATTTGGGCCTTTAAGTGAAAATTTGAAAATTGAAAAAGTTGCAAAAAGTGCCCAAAGGGCCAAATTTGGGCCTTTAGGCCAAAATCTGAAAAGTGAAAAGTTGGCAAAAATGCCCCAAATGGCCAAATTCGGACCTTTTAGCCAAAATTTGAAAAAGTGAAAGTTGGCAAAACACTCCAAAATCCCAAAGGGCATGAGTGTTAGGATTTTAAAATTTGCAGAAGCTCTTCAAAACTCCAGAATCGCGCTATAAGAAGTTTTCAAAACGTCGTAAACCCATTCAAAACACCCAAGACTCCAAAGGTAAAATCACGCAGAAGTAAATCCCCCAAACACTATCAAGACCAAGGATCAGATTTCACATTCGAAGAGAAAGGAGAAGCATTTTCAAGATACATCTCACAAAGAGCTTCTCAAGCCAGACGTCGTAATTAAATTTAATGTTTGTTAAATTAAATTATTTAATTTTTCAAATTGATTTAATGAAATGAAATTGGTTGATTGATCGCAGGACGTCATTGGAGAACCAAGAGAAAGACCTGAAATGCAAATCGAAGAAGGATCGCAATCAAGGCCAGGCGCTGAAAGCTGGAAAAGAAAAAAGATGTGGGAACGTGGTGCAGGAGCACGAGAGCAACCAAACATTGGGAACCGTGCCGCTAAACAAAGATGAAGTCCACCACCGAGACCAAAGGCCACAGAACACTCTGAATGCTGCAAGTTCATGCCTTCTCGAGAAAAAGCACACAGCTGAATTTAATTCCAAGAATTCAATTTCTAAAAAGCTGAAATTGTTTTATTGTAAAACTGCTTGTAGGTCCCACTCAGATATTTTGAAAGAAAGGGGAAACAAGTCAGTTGTGGACAGTTATGTCCAACTACCGAATAGACTCAAATTGAAGCCAAATAGTGGCAGGTAGTTGAAATTGTGGTTGAATGGATGAGTGAGAATTTAATAAGGCTGCTAGTTTCTGGAAGGCAGATCAGGACCCTTGGCTGCAGTCCATCCTGGCCTCTGATTCAAAATTGTAATATATATAAAAGGCAAAGGCCTTTCTTTTGTAAAGGGTTAGATGGTTAGATAGTTAGAGATTGTTAGACAATTAGATTTTAGAGTTAGAATAGGTTAGATTTTAAGCAGTAGCATAGAGATGTTGCAGAAATTGTTGTAATAGGCAGCTAAAATCAATATATAGACATTAAATTGGTGTTTATTGTCTTGTTTTCATCCTGTTTGCATGGTTTCTCTCAGCATTTTAGATAGAGCTTTCTATTTTGGGTGTGCAGGTATTTGATAGATTTAGGCTCATACCACTGAGGATATACTGATTGTGTATCCTTTTGTGTGGTTAACCTGAGCCTTCGATTGTGCTTAGTTCAATTGCAGGTGTCCATCTGAGCTGCGCCAGAATTGGGTGCTTAGCCGTGCATCTCCAGTCTGAAAATCTTCCAAGTCCCTTCGAAGATTGCACCGTTCCTGCAAGGTTGTGAGCTATTCTGGCCAAGCAAGAATTGGTTATGTTGAATCCGTCTACCCGCATACCCATGTTGTTAGTTTCAGATCTCCTAACCCTTTCCTTTTGCTCTTTATTACCTAATTCAAGAATCACAGCAGACTAGCTTATTGCCTATTTCAACGTAAGTGCCCCTTGTGTTTCCAGCAAAACACATCAAACCACTGAGTAATCCCGCAGTCAAGACCTGACAAGCGAAACCTTGAGGTCGTCCCCTTTGATCAAACAAAAAATAGCATTAGGGACTTCCTTATCTCAAGAGAGGATAGGATACTCAGCTGGTTATTCTATTCTGCGTTGGCCATATGGAGTTTGCAGCAATGCGATTTCAGACACGTCAACACTTCCCAGGTGGCATCCTCAATGGGTAGATTCTTCTAGCACACAAGGAACTCTTTGAATGTGCATGATCTCTGCCTCTTTTCTCTAACATCGATGATCTTCATCGGCTCCAGAATTAGTTTTCCTTCTTCGTCAATGGGTGGCAGAGCCTTGGATAATGTGATGCGCTGCCCGACGACCTTCTTGAGACATGACACATGAAAAACATTGTGAATCTGATTCCCCTCAGGAAGCTCCAACTCGTAGGCAACTTTGCCCACCCTACAAACCACCCTCTAGGGTCCATAGAAACGCGGCTTCAGCTTCTCCTTACCACTTGTCTTCAAGGAGGATTGTTTGTACAGTTGAAGTCGGAGGTATACCAGATCGCGCACCTCAAAATTTTGCTCAACCCGATGTCAGTCGGCATACATCTTTTGCTGGTTTTGAGCCCTCTGCAAGTTATCTTTGAGAAATGTCAGGATGTCTAAATTCTCCTGAAGCCAATCTTTTGCCCTCGGTGTACGACTGTCTCCCAGTGCCAAATCAACAAATGAAGAAGGTTCATAACCGTACAGTGCTTTGAAGGGTGGCATGCCTATCGACATGTGACAGGTGGTGTTGTAACAGTGTTCAGCTACATGTAACCAGTGAACCCAAGCCTTCTATTGAGCTGAGACGTAGTTCCTGAGATAACCCTCCAGCCATTTGTTCACAATCTCGGTCTGTCCGTCTATCTGCGGATGGTAGCTCGTGTTGGGCGACAACTCGGTTCCTGCCAACCGAAATAACTCCATCCAGAAGGTACTCAAAAAACGGCTATCCCCGTCACTGACTATGTTTCACGGTAGACCATGTAAGCAGAATACCTCACGAAAGAACAACTCGGCCACTTGAATTGCTTGGTATCCTATGGGGATGGCAAAAAAATGTGCATACTTGGTCAAGCGATCAACTATGACGAAAATGCAATCCTTTCCTTGCACTCTGGGGAGCCCAGTAATGAAATCCATCGAGATGCTATCCCATTTCTAGTCGGGGATTGGCAGTGGTTGCAACAGTCCGGCTAGTAGGGTGTGCTCAGATTTGTTTTGTTGACAGGTGGAGCATTCCCGCACATACTGCAGGGCATCGTTCTTAAGTTCCTTCTAGGAAAACCTTACTTGGATCTATCTGTAGGTTTTCAAGTATCCCAGGTGTCCGGCCAAGGGAGAGTCGTGAATTTCCCTCAAAATCTTTTCCTTCATCTTGGACTCGGGTACCCGATAAATTATGTCCTTTTAGTAGTAAATGATGTCGTCAACCACCTTGTATCGATCATCCTGCACTTGACCATCCATCAGTTCGCAGGCAAAAGTATTCTTGGAGTATTCAACCAACAGGTGTTCCTTCCAATCCTCCGAAATCTGGGATAAAGAACATATGGCATGCCTTCTTGACAAGGTATCGGCTACCACGTTATTCTTGCCCTTCACATACTCAATGTCGAAATCAAATGCCTGGACTTTGCTCACCCACTTTTGTTGTCATTCACTCAAATTCCTCTGCTCCAAGAAATATCGCAAGCTGTTGTGGTCTGTCCACACAACAAACTTTGCCTCGACGAGGTAATGTCGAAACTTTGTCAATGCGTGCATGATCGTGAGCATCTCCTTGTCGTAGATGAGTACAACCGCTCAACTCCCGAGAGCTTCTGATTCTCGAACGCAATGGGGTGATGGTCTTGCATCAACACCGCTCCAATGCCTTCTCTCGAGGCATCCCACTCCAGGATGAAAGGGCGAGTGAAATCTGGTAGTGCCAGAACCGGACACGTACTCATAACTTCTTTTAATTTTTCGAAGGTTTGTTGCGCCTACGCATTCCAATGGAAGGATCCTTTTCTTTGTCAGATTTATCAGTGGTGCACCAAGCTGTGAAAATCCTTTCACAAACCTCCTATAATAACTGCACAATCCAAAAAATCCATGCAGCTCCGAGAGAGTCTTGGGTGGAGGCCAATCCAAAATTGCCTGAATCTTTTCCTAGTGAACTTGTACCCCTTGGGTGCTAATGACATGACCCAAGTACAGGACCTCGGTCATTCCAAATTCACATTTAGCCCTTTTGCCATACAATGATTGCGATTTCACAATCCCCAATACTTCATCCAAATGTCCCAGATGCTCCTCCCAGGTCTTGTTGTAGATGAGTATGTCATTGAAGAATACTAGTAGGAACTTACACAGTTGCTTGTTGAAGATGTGGTTCATGCAAGACTAAAAAGTGGTCGAAGCATTGGTTAACCCAAATGGCATGACCAAGAACTCATAGTGTCTGTAATGGCAATGAAAGGCTGTCTTTTCCACATCTTGCTCCCTCATACGGATCTGATGGTAGCCGGAGCGGAGATCAATTTTGGAGAAATAGATTGCACCATGTAGTTCATCCAGCAGCTCATCGATGCTGGGAATGGGGTATCTATTCTTGATAGTCTTCTTGTTCAGTGCACGGTAGTCAACACACATTCTAAGAGTTTCATCCTTCTTCTTCACCAGTACCACCGAGGATGCAAAGGGGCTAGAGCTGGGTCGGATCCATTCTTTATCGAGGAGTTCCTAGATCGTTTTCTCTATCTCTTCTTTGAACTTCTTTGGGTGGCGGTAGGGTGTGGTGATTACGGGTTTTGCTTCTTCCTCCAACTCAATGGTGTGCTCAAACCCTCGGTGTGAGGGTATACCAGGTGGAATATCAACGAAGACCAAACTATGCTTATCCAAAACCGACTGAAGTTCCTCATCTTGGTAGTAATTTGGATGCTCTTTCACAGGTTTTGTCGAGATCAAGCAATGTGCTGCCTAGACTACTTCATCGTGTCTAAAGATGGCTTCCATCCGTTTGGCAGAAATCTCCCTTGGGCTGCCATTCGACATTCCTCTGAGAACCACCTTCCTGCCATCCACCTCGAATGAGAACTCCATCCTTTTGAAGCTCTGTGTGTACTGGTCGAGGGTCTCCATCCATTGAATGCCCAATATGACATCTGTGTCATCCAAATCTACTACAAAGAAATCATCGGTCACCATGTAATTTCCCATGGTGATGCTCAGTTGCGGAACCAGGTGAGTGCATGATAGGAGATTGCCTCCTACCACCTTGACATTGAACCCTTCATGCTCCTTTGTACACAAACCCCTTCGGGTGACGAGTGATGAGTTTATGAAGTTGAGCGAGGCCCCACTGTCGAGCATAACCAGGACTTGTTGCCCTTGGAGTGTACCACGTACCCTAAATACACTACACCTTGGGGTACCCGCCAGTGTGGCAATGACGCCTCCCCTCTGTATCAATGTGGAGATTCTCTCCACTAGGCTGGTTTCTTTGGCAAATTCTTCTCTTGGTGGTTCACTTTCCTCAGGCTCCTCTTCTCCATCGGACATCACTTCAATATAGTGAATCTTTCCTTTGCCCAAACATCGGTGTCCTGGTTCCCATGGCTCCTTGCAGGTGAAACAAAGCTTCTTCCTTCTAAGTTCCTATTTTGTGGCTTCATCAAGCAATGACCTCTTCGGAAAGGGTTTATTATCCTTCTCCTTCAAAATGAAAGGTGGTTTGGTATGTGCAAAATTTCAGGAAGAGGAAGATGTTGCCATGTTATAGGCCTTTTTGATTGCTTTTGTGAGCATGCTGGGGTTGAACCCTTTCACCCAGCCTTTCGGAGGTTCCATCAATCCATCCATGAACAAGACCACCAATCTCCACTCTGAGATGTCTGTTACCAACACGGATAGTCTCTAGAACTCTATGATGTAACTGTCCACAGGTCTCAACTATTTTAGTTGCGCCATCTCCTTGAAATTGAGTTTTGGATCCTTCCCGTCAAACCGATCTATGAGATTCTTCATGAAGTCGGCATAGGAAGTTATCTGGTCATGGCCGAGAGTGATCATTCCATGATGCCACCATTCATGCACGACTCCTTCCAGGTGAAGTGCTGCAAACTTGATAGCTTCATCTTCAGGCATCGGGTTGAGTTGGAAGTAGGTATCTGCTTTTTGAACCCAAGCTCGTGCTGAGGTTGCTCTGGTCCCATCAAAGGATGACAGGTTGATCTTGCCAACCTTCTGCTTGATGTCATTGTTATAGTGTCCATAATAGCCCTGAATTCTGCTGCCCGAGTATTTCATCCGAAGCTCAGCATAATCCTTGAAGGATATGTCCCCCTCGATATTTGCATCCCTCCAATCTTGGTTCAACTGTGCTTGCATCTCCTGAAAGGTGGGTTCTTGCTCCCCGCATGGCGCTTCTAATTTCTGAGGAACAAATGGCATCAGCAGCCGTGAATGTGAGCATTGGACGTTTGACCTTCCAGTGACCAAATCATCACCCTGCCCATTCTGTTCTCCATTCGTTTTTCCCAAGGCCAATTGTCGTAAGGTTTCCTCCATGATTTGTTGTCGTTGCTCCCCTCTGGTTATAGTGTCGTTGAGCTAAGCTTGGCTTCTGGTTAGCTCCCTTAATATTGCCATGACTTCTCTTGCAAGATCCTGTGGTTCCCCCATTCGGTCGGCCGAATGGTACCTCCTTCTAGTGTACACTTGCATCCACTACACAACAAGTTGGCAAGCTCACCAGCTCTGATACCACTGTAATGTTCCCTGACCGTACGGTGTAACTGGCAAGGGCTTATGGACGGTTTGAACTAGCAGGGGAATGGTCGTACGGTGAATAGGTCGTACAATGGTGAGATGAGGAGTGGTCGTACGGTGGTATGAGGGGGTCGTACGGTGGAGTGAGGGGGGGTCGTACGATGCGAAGGTTGTACAGTGGTGTGAGGAGGGGTGGCAGTACAGTGTGAGACCGTACGGTGAGGGTGCAAACCGTACAGTGTGAAAACCGTACAGTAGTGAACACTTGTCACCCAAACTAGGTCGTTCAGTGTGTGGTGTATTCGACCAAAGTGTCGTATATGGAATCGATGAAGCTTGCAATAAGGTATGATGCCAAAAAAACGATGAACAAGAACATTTATATGTTATTGCACGAGCCAGAGAATAGTCAGATTAATGCACTTCAAATTACAACAATACGAGACTGAGAGCAAGGCAGAGTAGGGTGAGGAGTTACTCCCACCGAAACTACGAGAACCAAATAGGGAGGGGCTTTCACCTCCGAAATGGCGGACAACAAAACTCCAACTGGAATTCGCACAAACAAGAGGAAATACCAAATTCGCATACCAACACAAATGACAGACTCGGCCATAAATATGGGCTCCGGGAACTTTCCCGAAGGGTTACAAACGGGCCGACACGACCAAACTAAGACTTGACTAATCTAATTAAATAAAGGGCCTGAAAGATTTGTTTTTACATTTGGGGCCTTACAATAAAGTATTTAAATTTATTATTTAATTATATCGGGGACATCACAGGCCGTCCCCGAGACAGTTAGGGGATAGGGGGACCTCCCCTTTGAGAATAACTGCCGTCCCCAAGTTTTCGAGACATTTCCCACAAATTTTGCAATTTTGGGGATGGCGGGGAGATGTCCCCAAAACGTCCCCGGTACGGGGACAGGGGATTTTAGCCCGGAAACGCATCCTCAGGTTACGTAGTATGCATATAAACGGGCAGTAAACCATCTATCTTTACAATTAAAATGCATACAAATATATTCCTTCAATGGTACTACCATCCGGAGCATACAATATGGACATGAAATGCATTAAAACAAGGCATAAAAATGAAGTATACTGCTAAAACCAAGCTCCGAATAAAAGTATATGAATTTCCCTATGCTAGGAAGGCTTAAACATCACTTTTCAGTTTTCCCTCACTCTATGACATAAAAATGTATAAAAGAAAATAGAAAAATAAAGAGGATTATTAATCTTACAGCACATGCAAATTCTTCAAATTTCCTAAAGTAGGAGGTATTGAGCCACTAATGTTATTATGGGACAGATCCAGGCTCAAAAGATTCTTCAAGTCACCCAATTCTTCAGGTATATTCCCACTTATGGTATTGCCATCAAGCTCCCTGCAACATGCACACCCAAAACTGGAATCACTTAAAAACACAGTTGGACATAATTAAATGAAACATCTTGAGATAATTACACAAAAGAATGGCATGTATAAAATGATTTTTTTGGTTAAAAAGAATGATGTTAAAAACCTATTAAAAAATATCCTGCTCTTGCATTCATCAGTCACTCTAAGATAGCCTTTGACTAGAATTTAACCATTCTTGCATAAGGAAAAGAATTGGTTCAAACAAACTGCTGATCAAGTCCAAATGTGTGATTATAATATACCATTAAGTTCAGTAAAGTATGTTCAAATGCTTGATCAAGACCAAAAGACACAATGAGGAAGCTCAGAAATAAGCAGCTGCTGGTACAAGTTTTACCCAATATAAAAACGAATCTTCACTATATATCAATAATAATGTTAAGTTCAACATATTGATATTTCCAAAAAGTAGTGACAATTGATAATTAGATTTTAATCCTCATTTTGAAGGATTAGAGTCAATTGCATGAAATGAATATGCATAGCCCTGTTTAGAGTTTTTAGGCGAAGGAAAACTTTCGAAATCTTTTAGACTTCTGCAAATTCCTTCAAAAATAAGTCTGAAATTAAGTTTTGGTTCTTAAGGAATAGCACTAGAGTCGAACTCCATGAAATGTCTATACACAATTTTGCTTAGAATTATAGTAAAACTGCAGCTGGTCAATTTAGCATCAGCACTATTCCCTTTTAGTTGGCATTGCATATTGAAATATTTTTTATATTTTCCTGTACATGAAAAACAACATTTATTTTATATCACCTTTTGTTATAGCTATTATAAAAATAAATCAGGAAATAGATTAGAAAAGTACTATAATTTATATTTTCTTGTACATGAAAAACAAAATATATTTTATATCACCTTTTGTTATAGCTATTATAAAAATAAATCAGGTAATAGATTAGAAAAGTACTATAATGAAGAAATAGCTAAAGGTAAAGCATCAAGTCTGTGTTTAAACTTTAAATTGTTGAAACATAATGCAACTTGTTGATCCCAAACATTTTCTCTCTTCTTGGGAGATCAAAAGCATGGATCTACTTTAAAATTCATATTTTGATATGCAATTAGTACAACCATAAACAAATCTTTATGCTATTATATGTAATGTCCCGACCAAAATGGGGCTAATTTATGTAACCAATTTAAATATATTTACTCAAGACCTTTTAAACCCCAAATTACATCAAGGTTTACTAGATATATTAACAATTCAATATTAAACTTCAAAATTCATTATTTTAGTCTAAAATAATTAATTTTGATCTATTCTACCCGAATCTAAAAAAAAAAAAAAAAACAGTTCGCATTTTCAAATACATTAACAACCCTATATTACAAATCAGGCCAAAAAAAGGAATATAGACGAATTTCACATTAAATATCTTTTACTAAATCAAGCAAAACCTAGATTTTCACAATTTTTACATTACATTAATAACCCAAATTTTCTTCAAGGTAATACTGTAATGTCCCCTTTTCCACTCTAGTTTGTTTTAGGGACCGTTAACCTATTCCGAAGACCCGTAGGCTAGTCGGAAGCAAAAATTAGGGTTTCCTACCTCTGGGAGGATGTTTTTGCTATTTCAAAGGCTTACATGTTGGAATTTCTCAGTTTGGATTCTAGATTCCTTCTGAGTTTTCAGAAAGCTTCGCAGTGAGGGTACATGCATAGCAAGTTATGGAGTTTGATCAACTTACTATTTTTAGTAAATGGAGGCAGAAGCAGTTGAGTTCTCTGGTTTTTTGGGGTTTTTTGACACCTTTGCAATGGTATAACATGCAAACCAATCTGAGGAACTTTTCGAGAACTTACTATTCTTAGTAAGTTTGGCAACTACTCAGAATGTGGTAAAAAATCACTTTGGAAACACAGACTATTTTTAGCAGTATGTTATTTATAGTAAATACTATTTTTGGCAGTGTTATTTTTGGCAGGGATTTTGCAACTCAGCTAAGTGGCTATTTCTGGCAGGATCTTGTATTCACTCAGATGACTATTTTTAGCAGTTCAGTTCAAAGCTCCAACTCAGTTCATTTTTGGTGATTTCCAGCACTTCAATGTCTGGCTCAATTTGGCAATAATCAGTATTTGAGAAGGTATTTTTAATATATTACTACCTTAGGATGAGGTATTAATATTTGATTATTTTATGGATGGACAACTTAGGAGGGGAGAAAATACTAATTTTATCCTAAGTCTATTTGGGCGAAATTTGCATATGACTTCAAGGGGGTCGTCATGGTGTTAATAATTGAATTATAACTCAAGGCAAATGGGGCGATTTTAAAGTATATTGCCTTAGTAATATTTTTTATTTGGAAGTCATAGTTGGGTGCCCACTTTACACTTTATTTTATGACACTTATATTTATTAAAAAGGGCAATTTTGGGTGAATGTGAGTTGGGCGAACTTGTGCAAGGAAATGAAATGAAATGCAACGCCAAATGTGGATGAAATGGAATGGCATTTGGTTTGGGTGCATTTGGAGAGCATTTGAATTTGAATTTGGTAGGCAAAAAGTTATAAATACAGGCCTTGGGCTCTCATTTGGTATCCAAGAATTTTTTATAATGAAATGCTCCCAAAATGCAGAGTGAAAGCTTCGAGGAATGCTTCCCTCCTAGCCATAGCTTGATTTCTTGCTTGCAATATAGCAACTAGTCGAGCCAGAGACTGCTCTTCACTCAGAGGAGTGGATTGAAGAACAATGTTGCAGAATTTTGTGTCAGTTTCAAATGTTTTGGTGTGTTTTCTTGAGAGTTCATGTTGCTGATCGTGGTGTGTGTTGAAGGTGTTTTTTGCTCGTGACTCCCTGTGTGATTGATGTGTGGTTCTGGGTATTGGCTCCATCACTTTCTATGCCTTGGGTGATAAAGTTCACAATTTTGCAGATCTTGAAAAGCTGATTTGGATTTTATGTAGCAATTCGAACTTCCCATCAAAGCCACCCCCTTTCTTTGTCTGCCTCGGGTTGTGTGCTGATTGTTTGTGGTGTTCGCGGTACAGGTTTGAGGTTCTATTTGTGTTGTCTATGTTGTATCTCTCATTTGCTTTTGATTTGATGCAATTCGGAGTTGATTTGGGAAAGTTGTGAGCATTTTAGTGTGTATGCAGCGTGCTGGTCTGCATATTTTCAGTGTGTTATTGTTAATTTCAGAATGTGAAGTTGGTTGTGTGAAGAGCTTTCTTGGTGTGCCCTGAGCTTTTGGTGTTGGGAGCTGATTTTGGGGTGTGTAAGTTCATTGGTGTGGAAAGAAGGGACTTGGTTATTATTAGCAGTTGTTGGTTCTCCAATCTTTACTTCTATGATTCATATTGTAATGTTGGTAGTAGTACTAACAGCAGTTCCTATTGTTCTTTCTTATCCCATTCCATAAGTGGAAGATGTTGGCCATGCCACCTATCTTGGAATAGTAATTTCTCTTAGTTTGTAATCCATATTATGCATTGTAAGCTGGTTAGGAGTACTAACAGCCATCTGATTTGATTATTGCTTTAAGTCCCACTGCATAAGTGGAAGAAGTTGGCTATGCCGCCTATTCTGGATATTGTAATACTATCCTCCCGCTGCATAAGTGGTAGAGTTGATTTGAATTTCATTTCTAGTCCTCCTGCTGAACAAGCGGTTGAGTGATTGCATTCTTTAGTTCTTTGACTTGTCCTTGGTTGGTTTACCGCCAAGTGATTGCATTGTTTTCAATATCCCGTTGTATAAACGGAAGGGGTTGGCTTGCCGACCGAAGATAGTAATCATTTTCCGTTATTGGCATCTAACAATCCCTCGTCACTGTATGCTCTCACCCTCCCAAATTGGGCTCTCGGTGATCAGAAAGTGGAGGGTTACATTCAGTAGCATTTGGTTTTCATTTCCTAACCCTAACAAGTGTTGTGTTGAATGTAATTGTGGGAAAAAAATTTAAAAAAATTAAGGGGGATATTACAGTGGTATCAGAGCCACACTTCCTGCCACCCTGTGTGACAAAAGGGTTGCATGAGTGACAGAGATATCAGACACTATAATCGAGAACAAAGAAGGCAGCAGTTTCAGCTACCGTCAATGCCAGTAGAGGAAACTTTTTCAGAAGTTTTGAAAAACAGAGACCAGGAAGTTGATTCAGCAGATTCAGTGGATTCAAAGGGAGAGAGAATATTTGGTCAAAATGATGCAAATGTGGTTGTGGAGAGAATTGAGAATAAGTTTGATACCATGATGGATATGATGTCACAGTTATTGGCCAAACTTAATCAGAATTATGGTGGGACCCCTAATCAGCCCACTAATGGACTTGAAGCTAGCACTTATAATAACCCTCGAGGGTCAGTATCAAGACCTTTGCGACCCGTCTTCCTACCCAAAGAAGTGCCTCAAGCTGAAATTGAGATACCAATAGTGGATGAAATAAGGAATAGTTACGTGTAGTATGCTTCTCTCCTCGTAAAGATTCGGAATATCCTCACCTTGGACCAGTTTATGAACCAACAAAAGAAGAGTGGTGCAAGATATGATAACCGCCCTTATGCTCCATGAGATTATCAACAAGCCCTTGGAAAGGTTACTCAAGCCCACTTTGACGGTAGTGATAAGTGTTCTACTAGATCACGGGTTCAGAAGTTGGACAATTATTTGTCCTTCAGACCAATGTCAGAAGAAGAAAAATCAACATTTGAGGTTGTGCATGATGAACCCCTTAATGTTTCTTATGGAGCTAGTGATGGTGTTGAATGCATTCATGTGCTTCCAAAGGAAGAGCAAATGAAGATTGAAGAAGATACTATCATTGAGATTATAGAACCAGCTATGATAGATCAGCCACAAGGAGATATGAATTGTTTTGGTTCCCCACTAATTGAGTCTAGCATTGTTTCATCACCTTCACCTCATCCTGGCAAGGTGTCAAACCATAGTTTGGGATTTGATGACTATGATGATGTTCACCAATTAGCTAAAAATGATGATGAGACAAGCTTTGAAGAGGAGGTACATGAGACTTGGGACAGCCATGGAATCGCAGTTGGATGGTATGACAAAGATTCTGATTTTGGTATTAATCATAGCAGCAATTCACTTTCTTTGGAAAATCAGTTTGTGGTTTCTAATGATAACCCATTGTTTGAGATGAGTATAGTGAAAACATATGACAATCCACTTTTTGAGTGGGAAGATGGAACATCACTTGGTTCTAGCATTGCACTTGGTGATAATAACAATGTGTGGAAACCCAGAGACAATTCAAGATATAAGTTGGATGATACTTGGAGCTATGGTGAGCACTTTTTAACTGAGCAAAGCAATCAGCCTTTTAGTGTTTGGGATCCAGGTGTGAAGGCGGGTAAGGACAATGAGGAGACAGGGTGGGATGAATTTCCCTTTGATCCGGATGATGAAAAGGAACTTGAAGAGGATTCTATATTAGCAAACAATGGTGACGTTACACTTGATCTTGGGGCTCCCTTCTCACTTGATCAAAGTGACAATGAGGAGGGAGCAGATTTAACAGTCTATAAGGCTCCTGATATTGAAGGGTTTGATAATGTTCTTGAACATAAATCAGATTTATTAGTGCACAGTGTTGATCATCATCTTAGTGTTGAGCAATGTCATTTCGTGGATGATGTGGGGTGTGAGACTAGGGACAACCAAGGAGTTGTTGAAGACAAGATTGGAAATTTTGATTGTAATCAAAGGCTCGAAGAATTAGTGAAGCCTAATCCTATTTTTGATATTGAGCATTTTCAGCTAGTTGGTGGAGTTAGACAAGAGTCTTGGAGCAGCTATGGGAGCAGCAATTGCAAGAAACAAAGTTCTGATTTTTTCTTGCAGCCCATCAGCAGTACACCATCTTTGTATTCTTATGAGTGGGATGGCTTCCAGGTTCTTGATAACCCATTCTTTGAAGTGGGTATTGAGAAAAGTTATGATAACCCTCTCTTCGTGATGGATGATAATACATGTGGTGAAGTGACCGAACATGAGACTAAGTATGGTTCCCAGTGTATGGATGATGTGATGTCAAATCATGAGGATGTGCCACGTTTTGTGATTAGTAATCTTCCAAGGCTACTTGATACAATGTTACCTTATGATTTGTTTTTTAAAATCTTAGGTAACCCTTTCACTGGCTAATTATGAAAAATGGACATTAATTTTTCATTTAATAAGGGCTTAATAAATTATTTTGTACTAATATTTAATTCTTTAAGAATTAAATATTATCATATTGTGCAAAATAGATAAATATCAAATTATGTCAAGTGAAAATTAGGTGAAATTCAGTCAAAGATTTTTACCTTTCATGTAAATTAATTCTTTCAAGAATTAATTTTTATTGTAATGTGTAGAATCATTGTACACAAATATGTAGAAATCTTAATGAAAGTGAAAAAGAAATGTAAGTGGGTAAATCAAAATTGGGAGGAAAAATTGTTGAAAAAGAAAGTTGGGTAAAAGGGAAGTTACGGGTAGTTACCCAACTACTTTAGTTATGGATGAATTCTTTAAAAGGGGATTATTTTTATTGTTGAGGGATGCTCTCCTCTACGGAAAAAAAAAAGAGATTTGTAACCAGAGTTTATTGTTTTTACTCGTAGTTGAAATACAGGCTTGATAAAAGAATAATTGCTTTATCTCATGAATTTATCTTTGAAAGTCTTTGTGCTGATCAAAGAGAGTGGCCTTTGTATCACCGATTTGGAGAAATATTGATAAACTATGTTTTATCAATATTTACAATTATTCATTGGAGGATTTTATGGATATTGAAAGACTGTGTGCTCTTAATATTCATTTATATGTTTCTTTGTACAAGCATTTATTTCATTTTCCATATTAATTATACCAAAATTATTAATAGACTTTGTGCTATTAATAAATGTTCATATTTTATTCTGGTCACAATTATTTATTTCTTGGAAAGGAGGGATTATTTTGAAATATAAAATTAACATTTGAGGGAGCTGCTCCTCTTTGAAAGCAGAGGAAAATCATCCTTCTCCGTGATGGTTTATCCAATGTTGCAATGTTTTGTTGCTGTCCATTGGGCAAATTGGTAAAGAAAGCACAATGACGAATTCATTTGCTAACATACAAAATGCATGAGTGTGATTGAGGATGAAAACTCTACTTGGGAAGTGTTGAATCAAGATGATTTCAATATCTTTGACATCAAGGTGTTGTCGAAACACAATTTAGTGGTTGTACAAGGTTTCATTGCAGCAGCAAGGAGTGAAGATTTCAGACTTGTTACTCATGAAGTAGGGGACAAAGAAGGACCAAAACATGGTGATTGCATGCTTGATAACCTATTCCTTGGGTTGAATGATAATAAGGCTCATACTAGTCCATTTTCGGAGTTGGATTTGAGGACAACATTTGCTCCATACTCCAATGTTGTTGAAGCTTTCATGGTTAGGCTTCAAGGGTTCACTGGAGGAGACATCAATTTCTTAAGTATGCACTTGGTCCTCACTAGCACTTGGGAATGTGTTGAGTTTTCTTTTCAATGTGTTGAAAATCACTTTCAGTTGGGAATCCAGGCTCGAGATCGTCAACATGATCTGATGGAGCTTATTACATGTGGAAAGAAGGATCATTGGAGGGATAAGGAACAAACTTTTAGTCTTGATGGTGTTGTTCCCTTCTTTACCAGCCATTTGATGGTTCCTTTTGCTCATCAACTAGTGGATTGGGAAGATATTTTGAACAAAGAATGGTTCTATGTGGAGTTGGAGTCACTAGAAAGCATATTTCCAGCCTTTAATGTGAGCAAATGTGTTGTTTTGGATGACGATTTCCTGTGTTGCAGCAGCTGTTCATCTTCTTGGATGCTGATTTTCCTAAAATTAGCTCTAAAGTCAATCATCTCAGACTTGGTGGGCTGCTGGTGTACTCTTTTTCAGACTTCACAGTCTCCTGGCAGGACGGGTTTATGGTCTCAAACGAGAGATATAGCGAGTTGGGGCTATCAGTATTTGTGTATGTTAAGTGTTCAAGCTCTAACTAGTGGTTATTCTTATACCCTCTCTGCTACTTATGATTGGGACAGCAAACATTTGCTCTCTATGGTTCATCATTCTGAGAAGTTTGGGGTCGGAACTATAAGAGATCTCAGAAGTCTCCATGGTTGTATCAAAATAATTCAATTGAGGCCTAGTAGATTCAAATGTAGTTATGAGAATGAGTTTGTTGATCTCCTGCAAATGATTGTTTTCCTCTTTGTAGGGAGATTTGGAGAAGTCATATTTGCAGTCATGGCTTTGCTTGACACCTTGGAGAGATATGTTGTGGAGTTTGATTGTGAGTTGAATAGACTTTATTTCCTTTTCCCCAGGCTTATGATAAACAATGGCATTGTCGATATAAATTACTTAGAGCTTTATGGGCATGAGATGTTGCATGATATTGATTCCAGTCCTTCAAGAGTTTTCAATTTGAGTATCATAGATGGTCACATTTTGGAATTACAAGAGAGGTTAATGCAGTTTTGGTGTGGTGATTTCACTAATAGGATCAGTGTGGCGCAACATCGGCATGGTGGGATCTTCCTAAGACAAATATGGGACCCTGGGATCGTACTTGCCTTGGTGATGATCAATTTAAAATTTTCTGGAGTTGTGGCAGCATTGCTTGACGACAAGCAATTTTGGGAAGGGCGGACTGTAATGTCCCCTTTTCCACTCTAATTTGTTTTGGGGGCTATTAGCCTATTCCGAAGACCCGTAGGCTAGTTGGAAGTAGAAATTAGGGTTTCCTACCTCCGGGAGGATGTTTCTGCTATTTCAAAGGCTTACATGTTGGAATTAGCCAATTTGGATTCTCAATTCCTTCTGGGTTTTCAGAAAGCTTCGCAGTGAGGGTACCTGCATAGCAAGTTATGGAGTTTGAAGAACATACTATTTTTAGTAAGTGCAGGCAAAAGCAGTTGAGTTCTCTAGGTTTTTCTGGGTTTTCTAAGAGCTTTGCAATGGTATAACATGCAAACCAATCTGAGGACCTTTTCTAGACTTGCTATTTTTAGTAAGTTTGGCAGCTGCTCAAAATGTGGTAAAAATCACATTGGAAACACTCACTATTTTTAGCAATATGCTATTTATAGTAAATACTATTCTCGGCAGTGCTATTTTTGACAAGGATTTTGCAACTCAACTGCATAAGTGGAAGAGGTTGACTTTGCCGCCTATTCTGGATATTGTAATATTGTCCTCCCGCTGCATAAGCGGTCGAGTTGATTTGAATTTCATTTCTAGTCCTCCCACTGAACAAGTGATTGAGTGATTGCATTCTTCAGTTCTTTGGCTTGTCCTTGGCTGGTTTACTGCCAAGTGATTGCATTGTTTTCAATATCTCGTTGTATAAGCGGAAGGGGTTGGCTTGCCGCCCGAAGATTGTAATCATTTTCAGTTATTGGCATTTAATGAAACCCTCATCACTGTATGCTCTCACCCTCCCATATTGGGCTCTCGGTGATCAAAAAGTGGAGGGTTACTTTCAGCAGCATTTGGTTTTCATTTGCTAACCCTAACAAGTGTTGTGTTGAATGTAATTGTGGGAAAAAAAAATTTAAAAATAAAGGGGGATATATTACAATTACAGAGCAATAACGATAACCCAAATTTCAAATCAGGTTCACAAATAAAGATAAAATAACAAAACCTTTCTTCTATCAACTAAGCATATGATATATTACTTTATGCTGCTACAATAGTCAAAAACAACTAAAAATACACTCTTACAGCCATGACAACTTGTAACTCAAAAAGATTCAAAATAACAAATATTTGCTATCGTTAACAATCAAACTTGACTTCGGAGGTGAGATTGCCCTTCTACCCAAAGGGGTTTCATCTTTGGGCATCTAAAAGAAAAGGGTTCTCATCCTCTTCTCTGTAACAAATCTACGAGCTTTTTCCCTTAGATCTAGATGCTTGAACACAAGTTCTCATAGCAAGTTTTGGTTAGGAATTTGGGTATATTTCATAAAATCCCTCTATTTCAACTTTGAGTCCTTAATACCCTAGAAAGAATGTTGATACTTGCATTGAAGTGCATGAACATCAAAAAGGTACACAAATGGGGATGCTCATACCTATTGGGTGTCGCTTTCCCGAGAACTGGGAGCATTAACGATTATTTGTAGCATATATGGACTAGTCGGCGAGTAGTCAAAAACTCGTGAGTTTTTTGGCCTGGCAAGTAAATTCGCCATTTTCTCACCAGAAAAACTCACCAAGAGAGTTTTTGGCAAAAACTCGGCGAGTCCATGCCGAAAACTCACAGACACAAAAACATAAGGTAGAAATGTAAAAAAAAGTGATTCATTTTTACATTTTGTGTGTTCTAATTTTCTGCTAAGAGGAAAAACACCCTCCCCAAAATTTCCAACCTGATTTCCATCAATTTTAGTCAATTATAAGTGGATTTGAAGTGGTTTTCAAAGCAACATCAGATTCCCAAGTAGATTTTCTGATTTTTTTTCTATGTTTTTTTAAACATTTTATTTCTTTTTTGTTGCATCTAGGTTAATAGAAAATCAACAATGGCCTTTCCTATGTAGTTTGAATTGATTTAAAGTCTAATGAACAAGATTTAACACCATTTTTTGACAATTTTTAATGATTTTTTCACTGTTTTTTCAAGAACCTCTAGTTTTTCAAAAAATTCAAACCCTAACAGTTTTTATTTTATTTTTCAACTTTCAATGATGTCTGAAATTATTTAAACTAATTTAGTTTGCTAATTTTTTTTAACTAAAATATTAACTTTGTGTTTTCATTTTGTATGTGTAGGTTAACCATTAATTTATAATGGCAAATACAGTTGGTTCAACTTTAGGGTCTACCCGATCAATAAATGCATTCCCATCTGAATATGTAGGCACTCGTCCTAAAGGTGCTAGAGATAGGGCTTGGAAGTATGCCTTTGAAAGACAGGAACCTAGGTAGGTAATATGCATTAAATGTGAAAGATTATTTTATGGAGGCATAAACTGCCTCAAATACCACATTTGCAAGTTTCAGTAAGCATGATGCTAGGAGATGTCCTGGGGCCACAGAGAAAATAAAAAGAGAAATGAATGCCATACTTGTAGCTAGGGAAGAGAAAAAGTTGCAAAGGGAGAGGGCAAAACTAGCCATGAGACCATCCATAGCTGAATCTCAAGCTGCTTCAATCGACCTTGAAGAAGAAGAAGAAGAAGCACTTTAGGGCATAGTGGGCTCTCTTCGTGGCCCACGTATCCGCAAATCCATCACCACCACTTCAACTACTTCTATTAGAGAACCTACTGCATCACCATCAATGCCACAGTCTATAGGTGATTATTTTGTGCCCAAGAAAACAATTGGAGCACAACCATCATTAGAGGCAACTGGGTGGAATAGGGAGGTGCATGAGAAAACAGACATTGCATGTGCCAATTTTTGGTACTTCAACAACATCCCATTCAATCTGGCAGACAATCCTTATTGGCTTAATTTGGTTACCACATTGATAGTTTCAAGAAAAGGATACAAGGCCAATTCTCACAAGGGCTTGGGTGGGAGGTTATAACTTAGTCCACTTGTTTTCATTTTTTAATGTTTTTCTTGTTTTTTTAATCAAAATTGTGTACTAAGACCTAATTTCACTTTGTACTTGTAGGTTGCTCACAAATGTAGTTGATAGGGCAAGAGAAGTGGAAAACTAAAAAAAGACTGGAAAAAATATGGCTGCACTATTCTTTTCGATGGGTGGACAAATGACAAAAACTGCACCATAATTAACTTTTTTGGTTGCTTGCAAGAACAATGCAATGGACAAAGAAGAGCAGTTGGGAAGCTTGCCTCTGATTATCATTGTTCTTGGAGCAGTTGATCGTGAGAATCAGTCTACCAATTAGCCTGGATGAAATTGAACCTGTTGAAGATTTTAAGTTAGTATGAGATACCATGGTGCTTCCTAATCATGATAGAATGAACGAGCTTGAATTGGATGAACTTGAGTTCAAGCAACCGAACCTGGGAGACGAAAGAAAGATTATATCTAGTTTGAAAAACTTTGCCAAGGAAGTGAAAACAAGTGCACCACAATACATTGGAGTTTCTCTTATCTTGGAAGAAGAAGAAGAGATAGCTGAACGAATTGACGAACAAATTGAGGAGCGGATTGAAAGAGATTTACTTGCTCAAAGATTACAAGTAGTCCAGATTGATCATAGATAGATCACGCTGGATCGCATCAATTCCTTTTCACCTGAGAGACTTCAAAGAATTCTAAGATCCACTCCTGGAGATCGAAGACATTGCGAGTTGAGGACTCCTCGCAGATCCAGACTTGGAAGGCGGGAGACTTCACCGAGTTCAGATATAGCAGATAGAGATATATTATTCAATCCAAGGGACGTGCTGAGAGAAGACAATACTTTTCCAGATCCAAATCAAGAGGAAGATCAACAGTCTCAACAAGAAGACCAAGAGATGGCCCAGAATCAAGGACCACCCCCAAACGATGCTACCTGGTTGCTTACCAACCCGTCACCGCTCACTTTCAATGACATTCATGAGATGCCGAAGAATCCGGAGAATTTTTGTTCAAAGTACAATGCTAGCAACTCAAGCCGAACAACAAAAGATCACATCAAGATGTTTGAAGACCATTTGAGAAATAGACCAATTGAGTATGGAGATGTTGCTTGCAGGCTTTTTTCCTATTCCTTGGGAGAAGAAGCGTATCATTGGTTCATCCATTTACCTACAGGATCCATTACCTCATGGGAGGAATTAAAAGAAACATTCATTGGAAAGTTTGGAATCCAAATTTCCCCATCGGAGTTGCATAGACAATTTGTTGAGTGCAAAAGACAAGAGAACAAACCTATCAATTCATTCAACAACTGATTCCAGAAAGCTTACACAAGGTTGCAGACTCCTTATCTCATTCCAGATGCTCAAGAGATATATTATCATGCTTTAGATCCACTTACAGCTATGTTTGTGCGAACTCCTCCCTCTCCAACAAATTTGAACGAAGCATACGCGAAGGCAATAGAAGTTAGTAAAATATTACGTCAGAATCATAGTGGACCTTTGCTCAATTTGGGGTCACCCGCAGCCACAAATCAAATTCAAAATTTAAACGAAGCTTTGGTGATTCATATGCCGATAATGAATCAAGTTCCACAACCGATATATCCAGTTGCTCAGCCATCAAATCCATTGGTACTCCATCCTGGAGCACCCATTTCTCAAGCTCCACAAACGCATCCAGTGTACCTGCAAAATGTCGTGACATCCACGAGGACACAAGAGGAGAAAGAAGAAATGAAAGAGTTAATAGATCAAGTAAAGAAATTATCTACAGAGGTTACTCATTTGAGGAACCTGAACAATCAGCTCTACAGTATGCATAGAAATTATCAAGGTGGTAATCAAAATAACAATCAAGGTTACCAAAGTAACAATCAGAATTATCAGAACAACAACCAGAATAACCAAGGATATCGTGGCAATAATCTAAACTGTCAGAAGAGAACATGGAATACTGCACCCAACAATAGAAATGTGCCATCACCCCTGGAAAATCCGCTTGCTTTGGAAAGTCGACCGGCTGACAGAGTCTTCCTTGTGGAGGTTGCCTTATCAAATTGGTGCAGATTACACAACACTAGTCAGCATTCAGAGTTGCATTGTCCCGAATTCAAGGTCGCTGCTGACATTTTCCAGTAGAAGTGCGAAATAATGAAGCTCCAGAAAACATTCCAACAACGGGGTATGAAATTGTTCCAACTGCAAGATATGACCAAGCATTAATCATTGAGGATTTCAAGTTTCCTCCAGTTTATGAAGAAAGTCTAATGTGCGAACAAGGTGGAAGATTTCCTCCAGAATCGGCGAATGGACCTATGGTTCCGCCTAATTCTCAGTTCCCACCTGCTTCAGCCAATGGACCTATTGAAGATCCAGACTATTATTTCCCACCATTGAGTAACAGTGTTTTAGTTGAAGGAATTAAAAAAGTGTTTCATCAGTCATCAGGAAACACTGGACCAAGAGTTTATCAGAGGAATCAAAGGAATCAAGAGCCTTTAACTACTTCCGTTCCTCCGAACAATTTTGCTACGCCACCAAATCCAAGTGCTAGCAATACACCAAGCTATCCACAAGATTCACCTGAGTATAGACAAAAGAACCTTCCCCCTCCAAGAGAGGAGTTGAAGCGGTTGGGTTTGTGTGTGTTAGAAGAATTCAAGAAAGTCAAGGTAAGGCTACCATTGTTCGAACTAATGAAGGTGCCTGATATCAGAGATACATTAATGAATGGATTAAATGAGAATACTGTCGGGAGAGCAACAGCTCAAACCAGTTCCAACATTCTGAGAAGTTCAAGTGTTCCTCAAGCGAGCATAAATGTGGTTCAAGATGAACCAAATATTCAACAGTTGTCAGAAGAGGCATGTATGGTTCAAGATTCATCTAATATGCCCAAGAAAGAAGAATTAGTGAAGACGGCAGATGTGCCAAAGAAAGAAGATATGCTAGAAGGCAAAGCTTTTCTCACAAGAGATAATGTAAAGAGAGTTACGGATTTGCCAGTTGTGACTGAAAATCCTACCAAGGGTGAAATCCCTCCTAAGAGTGAGATTGCTTTTGTCGAGAGCACGGTTAAAAAAGATGAAGTTTCCAAAGAAAGTGTGAAAAAAGAAGAAAGCTTGCAAGTCCATAGGGATAAGCCAGCAGTGAATTATCAAGATGAACCAGCCCCATTCTTGCTTTCACTAAGGATTTTCAGCAAGCTATTGCATAATTGTCTGGTGGATTCCGGAGCTTCAAGTAATGTAATACCAAAGGCTATATGCGAGAAATTGGGTCTCATTCCCATACAGATTAGTAAAAGAGTTACACAATTAGATAAGACAGAGGTACCTGTGATTGGAGAGTTAAACAATATTCATATGCAGTTGGCTGTAGATCCAAGAGTCCAGCACTTCATAGATATATTAGTTGTAGACATTCCAGACGGATATGGCATGCTCCTGAGTCTAAATTGGTCACGAAGACTGAATGGTTACTTTTCAACTGATTTCTCTCACCTGTGGCTGCCATGGAGAGGTGTACCGAACCAGATCAAGATTGATAGTACCCCAAGATTAAGATTGATGATAACAGAATATGGGGAAAACAATGAAATTCTTTTCCTAGAAATAGATCTAGGGAATTACAGACCAACAGTTGCAGAGGTTTTGATGCTTCAAAACCCAGTTGAAAAGATAGAAGAAAATCATGAGATTGTGAATTCCACGGAAGTTGTAGTAGAAAGTGATCATGATACAAATGAGGAAATTGATATGTTTGAAAGTTTCAGAGGATTTGTATTCAAGAATATCCAACAGGGAGTTGAGTTAGGCAATCCTGCTCGCATTCAAAATCTATTGTTGCCTAATTGGTGCTGAATTCACGATACTGCTCATTCTGAATTCTCTTGCGCAATGTGCAAGGTAGCTTTGAATCAGATACACAAGAGAATTCCTGAAATTCTGACACTTCAAGAAATTAGAGAGGCCTCTCCTAGGCCAGATGAAGAAATTATAGATAAAACCCAAGAAGAAATACATGACGAAGATCAAGTTTGGACATTGAGATTTGATGGTTCAAAGTCAAAGAAAGGATCAGGAGTTGGATTTGAATTGATAAGTCCCTCTGGGGAAACTTATTTGGCCTCCCACAGATTGCAGTTTCCATGTACGAACAATGTTGTTGAGTATGAATCCTTAGTTCATGGATTGTTGTTAGCCATTCAGAAGAAAGTGAAGATTTTACATGTATTCGGAGATTCGGAGATTGTAGTAAGACAAATGTGAAAACAATATGTCTGCCATGACAAAAGATTGACAAAATACTGCAACAGGATATGGGATCTCATCGAGAGCTTTGATGCTTTCAATATCAAGTCAATATACAGATCATAGAATCAAGTGGCAAATGTGCTTGCACAAGCTGCTAGTTCTTTGGCACCCATCGCCATGGAAGGATTAAAGAAGTTTACAGTGGAACTCGCATCAATTCCATCTGTGTCAGATAATGTCACCAATTTCCAAGTTTTTGAAGATGATAAGCATATATTGGATTTTCTGACAAATACAGATATTTTCCTGAGTCAAGTTATTGATGAAGAGGAAGCTGAAGAAGCAGAATATGATTTAGATGGTATCCTAGATTTGAAGACAAACTTCATTCCTAAGGGAATGATAGAGCTAGAAAGAATATTTGATAGAGATAAAATGAAGATTGAAAGATTGCATGACTCAAGTGGAAGTGCCTGTGAAACGGTGAATTTGGGAAATGGCAAAGAAGTTAAGAATATATTCATAGGGAAAACATGCACACCCAGTGAAAGGGAAGGCATATTAAAGAACATGAGAGATTTTCCCGATGTGATTGCATGGGGATATGATGATTTGAAGACATATGATACATCAATCATTACACATCCTATTCCCTTGAAACCAGACAATAAGCCATTTAGGCAGAGACAGAGGCCAGTGAACCCTTTGTTGGAGCCCCTCATATATCAAGAAGTGAAGAAATTGTTATCAGCAAGGATTATCTTTCATGTGCGACACTCGACGTGGGTCGCCAATCTAGTCCCAGTTAGAAAGAAGAGTGGAGAGATAAGGCTTTGTGTTGATTTCAAGAATTTAAATAGAGCATCAGAAAAAGATAACTACCCACTTCCATCATTGGATGAGGTTTTACAGATTGTGAATGGATCGCAGATGATGTCCTTTTTGGACGGATATTAAGGATACAATCAGGTGATGGTAGAATATGAAGATAGATTAAAGACAGCCTTCACCACAAAGTGGGGTACGTTTGCATACAGAAGGATGCCATTTGGCTTAATCAATGTTGGAGCCACATTCCAGAGAGCTATGGACATTGCATTTCAAGATTTAATTGGAAAATGCATCATTATTTACATGGGTGACATTACAATTTTCTCAAGTTAAAGAGAAGATCATATTGAAGATTTGCGAAAGGTATTTCAAAGATGCAGAAAGTACGGGATATCTCTTAATCCCAAGAAATGCATATTCGAGGTTACAGAAGGTAAATTGTTAGGACATATTATCTCAGAGAAAGGAATCTCCATTGATCCAAAAAGAGTTGAGGCTATATCTAAGATAAACCTCCTGAACAGTAAGAAAGAACTGAAGTCCTTCTTTGGTAAGATTAATTTTGTCAGGAAATTTATCTCTAGATTTGCTGAGATAATACGACCACTGAATGAAATGTTGAAGAAAGATGCTAAGATGGATTGGATGACATAAGCAAAGAAAGCATTTGAAGAAATCAAGTCCACCATCGTTGAGGCTCCTGTTTTGGTCAGTCTTGATTATGCGAGGCCTTTTTATGTGTATTCATTCTCCTCATAACATACTTGTGTTGCAGTCCTTACACAGAAGAACAAAGATAAAGATGAACATCCCATAGCATTTATGAGCGCACCGTTGAAAGATGCGGAGCTAAGATATCTAAACGTAGAGAAACAAGCTTATGCTTTGGTGAAAGCAATAAAGAAATTCAAACATTACGTTTTGAGGACAAATGTTCATGCCATTATCCCAGATGCACCAGTTAAGACACTCCTTATGCAGAATGAATTAGGAGAAAGAAGAGGAAAGTGGGTTGCCACTATCCAAGAGTACAACATTGAGATACAACCAATGAGACTTGTTCGAGGTCAAGCCTTAGCGCAGACTCTAGCAGTTGATGGACCCGGACTAGTCCAACAAGTCTATGCAATTGAAGATGTCACTCCAGATGAATGGTATAAAGATATTGTCTGCTATTTATTGAACCATAGATGCCCCACGCATATGAGTCCCCCTCATAAGAGAACATTAAAATTGAGGTGCCAAAATTTTATGTTACAAGGCTCGGTTTGTACCGAAGAAATCATGAAGGAATATATTTGAGATGTGTTGGAAAGAATGAAGCTAAACAGATTGTGGAACATTTTCACAACAGATTTGGGACAGCTCATGGTGCAAGCTTGGCTACTGCGCACCAAATTTTGAGAGCAGGCTATTACTGGCCTACCTTGTTTCGAGATACTCATGAACATGTGAAGACGTGTCACACATGCCAGGTTGCTGCAGTTCGAGAGAAGAATCCGGCCATGCCGCTGCAACCCGTGATCGAGTCCAGACCTTTCGCTATGTAGGGTATCAACTTCATTGGTATGATCAATCCACCTTCCTCTGCGCAACACAGGTACATTCTAATCGTGACTGATTACTATACTCGGTGGTCAAAAGCTCAAGCTTTGAAGTTATGTACAACTGATGTCGTGATTAAATTTTTAGAAGAGAACATCATTACTAGGTTTGGTTGTCCACATGCTATTGTTTGTGATAATGGTTCTTCCTTTACATCATTAAAATTTTCAAAATGGGCTTTTGAATATGGTATAACCCTTAAGTTTTCACCGAATTATTATCCTCAGGGTAATGGGTTAGCCAAATCAACAAATAAGAATTTGTTGAGTGTGATTAAGAAATTGTTAGAGAAAAATTAGAAGGATTGGCACACACAATTGAGATTCGCCCTTTGGGCGGATAGAACGAGAGTTAAGAATTCATTGGGGACATCCCCATATTTTCTGGTATATGGCCAAGAGCCTGTCTTCCCCGTACAACTGAGAATTCCTACATTGAGATTCATACAAGATTATATGGAGGGCGAAGACAGAGTGCAAATGAGACTGACACAGTTGATGAATTTAGAAGAAAAGAGAGATAAAGCATTAGAGAATTTCGCCAAACATCAGGGCGTAGTTAAGAGATGGTTTGACAGACAAGCACAGGTAAAAGCCTTTAGGATTTCTGACCTAGTGCTATATTGCGACAAAGCCCATGAAAGAAGGGAGAGATCATGACAAATTTGACAAACTATAGAAAGGCCCTTATCAGATTGTTGAGATACTGGGAGACAATGCATTCAAGCTGAAAACATTAACTGGTGAGGATGTTTCGTTGCCCGTCAATGGACAATTCCTCAAGCATTACTTCCAACCTTAGGTTTCTTTTGAAGCCTACCCCTTGTATCATAGTTAGAATAGGTTTGCTTTGGTTTGCCTTAGTTTATTTTTGCTTCCGGTACTGCTTTAGGTTTTAGGTCGGTTTTGCTTAGGTGCTAGTTCTGAGGGATATCCGCTTGTGATGTGGGAGTTGTTGTTAAGACACACTTTGCATTTCACCAGGTTTTGTTTAGTCCATTTCTTGAGCGATACCTCATGAAGTTCTTGAATTAGAGATTGTTTTTGTATAGTGTAACATAGGTTGAATCCATATTTGACAGGATAGGAAAACTTTTATTGTATTTTGATGCTGACATCATTTGGTTATTATATTTTAAACATTAATTTTATCCGAGTTATTATAAATTCTCAGGTGAAGTTGTGACTAGTGAAAAACCTATATATCCTGCTTCAATGCCATTATAATTCTCGAACCCAAGTAAGTTTATTACTTACGAGCCAAATGAATTAACGGAATTTGAAAGTATGCAAAAAGAAAAAAGAAAAGAAAGCAATACAAAGAAATGCAAAGAAATGAAATATCTAAATTAGCTAGTGGGAATATGCAAGTAACTCCACCGGGGTTATAGATGCCTGGCCGGCAGTGGAGCAATATTCATGAGGTTATAATTGGCCGCTTGCGAAGTATGGACATCTTACGTAGCTAGTCTCACTGGATCCTTTGACTTTACAATATTCTCGTGAAGGTAATGAAAGCAATTGCACACACCTGGATAATCAATGACTAAGTAACTTGATACAATTCTTGGATTCCATCTTTTCAAATGTGTTTTCTAACCTTTTGCTATGTTGTGCAAGGATTAATTGAAGATTCTAAGTGTCAGATTGAGCTTTGTTCTTGAAATGTTTTGGAACATTTCCTCAGTGGAGTCGCCAGATGTTGTGACCTTTTCACACATCACCCCATTGCTAACGAGGACTCCCTCTTTGCCGGCTTTCTGCATTGTTAGGTTAGGGTTTTGGCAGCTTAGTGGGCAATTTTGCGTTTCCCGTGCCCGAGTCTCGGAGTTTTGATCATGCCTAGTGCCATCTAGGGTTTTTGAAGTTATAGGATCAAGTTGCAAAAGTTGATATTTTAATGACCCTAAGTTTTGTCTAAGTGTAGACCTATTGAACGTTAAGGTGTTTTTAAACATGCGCATCAGTGATTTTGAAGTGCCAAGATATTCACAGATCTTTTGGAGTTGTTTTCTCGCTCCTAAGGTATTATTTATGATGATTTCGCACTTTATTCCAATATTTTCCTAGCGTTTCACTCATATTTTGGAAAATTAGCCTAAGTCCAGTTTAAATTTAATGTTTCTAAGTGATTTTGAGTGATTAAAATGATAAAATCCTAAGGCAAATCCTTATTCCAAGGGTTAAAGGGTCAAATTCCATGCTAGAGGTGCTTTTCCCCTCACATTCTAGACTACCCAACCCATTCCCCCACTCAAAATCCACACTACACCTGGGTTTCCCTTGGAATCCATACTGGCTACTAATTTCCCCCACTGTTTATCCATACCTGGGTCGAATTTCCCCTAGAAGTGCTAAAATTTGGCTAAGTGTCAGGATTTATCCAAACTGCCATCGATTTTCCACCAGGAGTGCGGACTAGAGTGCAAACAACGTTGAGGATGATTCCATGCCTGGGTCGATTTTCCACCAGGATTTTTGTGACAACTAAGTGAGGATTTTTGTCCGGATTTTCATCCAGACAAGGATCGATTTTCCACTGGGAATATTTTGAAGAGTTTTGAGTCCGGATTTTCATCCAGACTAAGGTCGAAATTCCACCAGGGAGGTTTTTTCCAAGTTAAGTGAGTTTTGAGTGTGGATTTTTGTCCAGACTAATATCGAATTTCCCCTGGGGGTGATTTTTTTGCAAGTAGAGTGGATTTTTGTCTGGATTTTTGTCCAAGCTCATCGATTTTCCCCTGGGAGGTTTTTGTGTGCAATTTTGATGAAGTTATGCATGGATTTTTGTCTAAGCATGGGTCGAATTTCCCTTTTGGGGTAAATTTTGACATTTTAATAATTTTTAAAGGGTTTTTTCAATCCCAACCTATATCGATTTTCCCCTGGAGGCTTATTTTGGATTTAATTTGCAATATTTTAATAAATAAGCTCCATTTTAATTGCTTTTAAATAATGATTAATGATTATTTAAAATTTAAAAGCAAAATTTAATAACTTGCAAATAATCATTTAATATTTGAACCTTCTAGAAGCAAGTTAGGGTTTCACCAAGCAAGTATTTATACAAGTGTTTTATCCCACATTGCTTGTGTGGTGAAAGTGGGAGGTGAAAGCAAGTATATGAGAGGAGACTTAACATTATTTTATTATTAAATCTACCAAGTGTCTCCATGAAAGCAATTTTTCTCCAAGTTGGGCGAATTTTTAGCAAGGCATTTTTGTGAAGTGTGGGATTGAGGATTTATTTTCTTCCATTTTTTCCAGCTTGCTGATCTATTCTCCTTGGCTGCCATTAAAGACCAGTTTCAGAATTTCGATTTTGCTAAGTTTGGCGATTTTTTCAAACTTTAGCATTTTTTGGTGAAAATTGGCAATTTCATGTTTGGAGGCTTGGGCGATATTTTTCCTCCGCCATTTTGCTTGCTGTTCAGACCTTCATCGCTGCAGATCCTTGGCTGCCAATAACAACATTTTCAGATTTTTAGTTTGGCGCCATAGTTGGAAAATTTCAATTTTGCTTGGGAGGTGATTTGGTGCCATATTTTGGTGGATTTTCATTCATGCTTGGTGGCCGCCATCATTTCCAGCCTGCTGATTCGCTTCAGATATGAGGCTTGCTTCAGATTTTGACTTCCATTAATGGCTGCCATTAATTTTCAGACTAAAGTTTTTATTGCCCAGCCAATTCCAACTTAGGCATTTTGCATTTGGAAGTGTTTTATGGAGTTTTTTGTGCATTTTTTAGACCATTTTATTGTTGTTGCAGGTTTGAAACTCCATTGTTAGGCAGTTGTCCTTAAAAAATTTCATTTCCAGCCACCTAGCCATTTTTAGCGATTTTGCTTAGGGCTGTTTCCTTGGCCATTTTTCATCATTTTCAGGGATTTTAAACCACTTTGCAAGGTACTGGTAAGTCTAAAGTATCCAATTTTCAGACTTGTCCTCAGAAATAAATTTTTTACCAGCCATACTTATATTCCAGAAAATGATTGTTTTCATTGTTTAAACTGATTTTTATCAGGATTATGCACATTTTTTAAGATTACATGTTTTAAAGTCTAATTTTCAGGTTGTCTTCAGAATTGTTGACCTCCATTGTTGACTGCGGAAGGTGTCTTCAGACATTCATTGTGTGAAAACACAACCTTTCACACCTTTCCTTAGTCATCATCAATCCGGTACACTCCTTTGCATTTTAGCTTGCATATTTTCTAAGCTTAAGTAGGTATTCAATGAATTTTATGGAAGGCTTACATGCCTTAGTGTTGTCACACTTTGAACTTAATTGCTAAAATTTACCAAGTGTATGGATTATTTTCCTCACTCCATGCTCTAATTAGCTAAATATTTAGAAAGTCAGGAATTTTATTAAAAGAACATTATTTATTTTCCTAAGTCTAACTTCGAGCTTCGTACAGGTGCGATGTCAAAGTCTGGATACAAAGAGAGGAAAGAACTATTGAAGATGTTGGAGATTGGATTTTATCCAAAGTTTAAGATTTCATCCAGATGGAAGGAGATTGCTGATACAAACATGCATTTCCTAGGCTTCAACCAGATGCAGCGTCGGATGTTCGGAGTCAGAGATCAGGTTCCTTCCCCGACATATGTGAACATTATGAAGAGTGGCATTTTCCATGCCGTTGGATTTCCATAGTCCATACAGTGCAGTGAGCTTATCTTGGAATGTGCACGATATTACGATCCGCTCACAAGAATGATTAAGACTCCTAAGGGCGTTGTCATCGCCTACCTTGTTGAGGATGCTATTGCAGAGGTGTTCGGACTTCCACGGGGAACAGACATGAAGGATGTGACCAAGGAGAATTATGCAGAAAGATACACGAAGAAGATGGGTGTATGTAAGAATTTAATTAACAAAGAATGGATGATTGAGCCTAGGTCTCATCATTCCAAGGCTCCCAAGACACTCATGTGCATAGATTTTAAGGAGGAATATAGTGATTTGATATTCCTACTCAACAGAGTGATGGGGATGCCGCAAGGAGCAATATTCGATGGATGGATGTTCTACTTCATCCAGGATTGTCTTAGAGGAACGCTAGTGAATTGATCTAAGATTATAAGTGACAATCTAGATTTTCAGCTGAGGAATGTAGAGCGGTCCAAGTCATTCGCCATGACTTCTTACCTGGTGTACCTACTTGCACGGTTTGTTTCATACAGAGGATTAATATGCAAAGGTGAAGTCGGGAATGGGCAAGGACAATTCAAGAGCCATGAATGCTACCCCCAGTTGAGCATGCATAGAATTGAAGACTATAAGAGAGTGAATGATGCATTCACTGTGTAAATCACACGGATGCTGCAAGGCGGAATCCACAGAAGATTGTCCAAGGAGGCAACAGAGTTAATAGAAAAATATGGATAGTGGTATATACAATTCCCCACTTTCACATACCTCAGGATTCATGGGTTTCAATCTGAACCCTACAGACTTCCTAGGTATCCAACCGATAGAATGATATTGTTGGAAGTGGTGAGACAACTTCTAGAGTTCAATGTTATTCAGAGAGAGAAGCATAGGACAAGAATGGCATTCCCTATTTCAATTGGGAAGACATCAAAGGTTTGTTAGTCCACCGTAGCCGCCAGCACTGCAAGTGAGGAACTTGCATTCTATCGATTTGCTACATATAAGAAGAGAGAAAGATTCCATCCAGACAAGAAGGTCAGAAGGATTAGAGAAGAGAAGTTCACTCATAAGATTGACATAGAAGATTATTGGGCTAACCTGATGGACGAGCAAGTAGTGAAGAGAATAATGTGATCCAGAATGTCAGTGGATTTCATGAGGAAGTGTGGACTTTTTCTCATTCCTGATCAAGTATTAGATGATAGAGATCATACACATCCACAGTATGAGAGTGAAATGAAGAAGGCAATCCTATTGCCTGATTGGTCAGAGTCATAAGAGATTGACCTGAATATATTGATGAGAGAGGTCTTGAATTTCTCCCGCCTATGGGTGGATATACAGATGAATAAGTTAGTTGACATGGGTGTTCCCTTCACTTATGAAAGGATGAAGCCGGAAGAGTCTACTTCCGAAGATGATCAGAGGACTATCAGTGATGGCAGGATTCATACGGACGAAGAGAGTCAAGCTCCCAAGAGAAGGAAGAACGCGTCAGAGAAGTCAAGGCCAAAGGGAAGAGGATTGAAGAGGTGAAGAAGAAACAAAAGACTATCATTCCACTTATCATTCCTTCACCCCCTCCCAGTGTCTCATCAATCGAAGTGATCGAAGTAACAGAACAAAATAAGAAGACTCGGCAGTGTTCCAACACGGTGATACTACCAGAGAATATCGGGGAATTTAATGCCATAGCGACATCTTCACCTCCTGATGAGAATAATGATCAGCCGGAATCCCCTACTATCCTTTTGGAAGTTAGCTTGGGAAATGAGGTATATGATTGGACCAAGAATAATCCTGATGACAATGAGGATGTTATCTCGGCATTGAAAAGACTTGATCGAGAAATATGTCTCGATGATGGTATGGAGATGGCTGCTATTCCTGAATGGCTGAGGAGAAGCATGGAAAAAAGTAAACAAATGATAGAGGTACAGCCTATTGATGATATTGATGACTACCTAGCTAGAAGTGCTAAGAGGAAGGAGCCCAAGAGAGCGGAGATTTTGTCGCACATAGCTAGAGATGAGACAAGAATGTGGATTGCGCAGATTGTTGTTCCTATTGCAAGCGTGACAACGGACATTGCTACTCCTATGGATTTCCAGATCACTTCAGTTGCCCTTGATCGTACATCCAAAGAACAGGAATTCTAGGAGATTGGTGAAAACCTCCAGGCAATCAATGCAAGGTTAGACAGAGCGGTTGCGGAGAAAGAAAAGTACGAAGCAGAGAATATTAGACTTAGAGAGTATATTGCATGGACAAGGCGTGAAAAGCCCACCCTTATTTCCCCTATTGCAGTTGACCATGGAATACATTCACACTGTGAGGTGGTGAGAAGTACACACTCAGAGGTGGAAAAGTGGATTGAGAGCACAAGAAAATAGGCAGATGATTTCCTTACTCAGTTTGTCCATGCATATGATAGGACAACAGCACTCGTATTCAAAATCTAGTATTTGGAGGGAGTTTGGGAAGAATTCCAGCCTATCCAAGAGAAGACTATTCCACGCCTCCAGGCATTGAAGAAGGTTCCTAATTCCACCTTGGTCAGCGAGAACATTGTGCACAGTGGAGATAGATACGATTTCCATGGCTAGTATTGTTCATTATCCGTGAAGAAATCAACTTATGAGAACGCCCAGTTGAGTTGTATGGAGATGGAAGGATTAATTCAGGACATTCAGATGAAGATCCTCGCCTCGATTGAGGAATTATTGGGTGTTGATGTTAGTGATGCTAGTGGTTTACACTTAGCCGAATTAAGAGACAAGATGAAACTTGTGTATTTTTGTCAGTTGGACTCTTTGCGGAAGAGTCAGATAGATGACTTGGTCTCTTTGTTGATTCATGTTCATAGTTCGCAGAAGCTCATGCCCGAATGGGAGAACACTTTGAATGCTTGCTCGGACTCACTGGACGTGATTGATTTATAGCAGGATACCTTGCCTAGCATTTCCATGTAGGAGTTAGATTCAGTATTGGCTAGATTCTTGCAGTATGCTAGTAGAGAGAAAGATGCAAGGAGGAATCTTCTAGAAGATTTCCTATTTGATGACTAGGTATTTTTTCATTGGGCCATATGTTGGTGGCACCATTTTTGATGTAACCCTAATTAGGGCAATTCTAGGGTTTTGTTGGCATGATCTCAGCCGTTGATCTTAGATCAATCTGGGCCATCCATTTTTGTAAGAGACTCTATATATGCCTCCTTGTCTCTCATTCATAAGGGAGAGTTTTTGTAGAATTGTTGGTATATGCTACAGCTATTTGAATCCTAATCATTGTTCAATTGTTGGTGATTTTGCTCTTCAAGTGTTGTATTTGCATAAATGACAGAAGTACACAGAATATATGGAGCTCACAAGTGTTCTATTGATTCATAATAAGCCAGTACATACAATGATAGCAATATGTTCGACTACAATAGCATGTCCAAAGACTGGAAACAGATACAATATAAAGGAGTCTGGTCAGTTACCCGGTGCCAACTGCTGACAACCGACGGGTTAACTACCGATGATAACACAATTTACCTTAATGCTTAATTACCTGACAACATCATCCCCCCAAAAAGAAATGTCGTCTCCGGACGACAGACAACCAAAATGGGAATGATGTACAAGCAAATCTGAAACCCAAAACAACAAATCACTAGGGAAGGTCATCTCCAGACGACTTACAACAAAATGGGGAATACACAGCTTACTACAAAACCCAAAATCAAAAACTAAGGGGGTGCAGAGGGCATCCCTGATGAAGAAGGCGTTGGTGGTGGTGTAGCGGTGAACACCAATCGCCCACGCAGCTCGTACACTTGCTCTGTCCTCTTTAGATCCTGTTTTGCCACCATCTGCCGCTCCATTGCAGTCTTTACCATATTGGTAGCCTCCAACACCTCCTTATCCTTCTTGTCCACGCTCTCCAGTGCACTGACCAATCGAGTCTCCAACTACGCTCTGGATGCCCTTTCCTCTTCCAACTGCATAACCAAGACAGACTTATCTACTACCAAAATGTCCATCGCTGTCCGAGTTTGTGCCATGGTACCCTCAACCTCCCGAAACCTGGTAGTCAGCTCCTCCCGAGCCGTCACTGCTGCTATGCGCAAGGCCTCAACTGTGGATGCCATGTGTTGTGTCCTCCGGAGCTCAAGATAGCCTTCACGGATGGCCTGCTCCACCTCTCTCAACAAGAACTGCATCCGGGTCTCGCCAACCCCCTCAGTGAGGCGCCAAGCCTCCGACATCCCCAGGTTCTTCGTCTCAAGCCACCTGGTAGACTCAAAACACCTCCCAAACTCCTCTCTGCATCCAGTGTGGGCAAAGGTCAACAACCTCTCCATCCCCTCGACCATGGCAGCATCCTGGAGTCTCGCAGATGTCACAAGCCGTTGTGCTCGTAGAGTCATCTCGGCAATGAACTGCTCAAACTCTCTGGCACCCTACTGCACTCCCACAGACACCCCCTCCTCTCTGTAAGGACTGGTTACTACATCCACCGGGGGTGATGCAACCCTCTGAAGTGCCCTACTGCTCGGAGAACTCCCTTCCTCTAGATCAATGATATCCAAGGAATACATCTCCCTGCTTGGAGATAGAGTGGCCTCCCCTACAGCTGCCACAGGTGTGAGCTGATAACGGCTCAACCAGGTGCTAAGGCAATCATGGAGAGCACCTGCTTCCATCATTACCTCCTGCATATAACCTGGAACACCCGGCACATCCTGCTCCGTGGAAGCCCCTGCACTCGCCAAGATACCCGACCCATCCTGCTGAACGGAGACCACTCCATAGTCAATCCCTATTGTGGTATCGACATTCGGTGGTGTCATAGCTATCGTCACCCGAGGCTGCCCAAAGCTAGGTACTGGCACCGTGGTGACTACGCTGACTATCCCGAATGACCGTGGCATCGCCAACTAACAAGTCTTCGGTAAGCGTGCTGGTGTAAAGTGGACCTGAGCCAAGTGCGAGGCTAGAATGGGACCTTTCGTGCCTACCAATTCCACTACCTCCTCTTCAGGCAACTGGTCACCCCCTCTACCTGCCAACCGAAAACTCCCTCCACTCACCAGGGAGGTGTCTGCGGATTCCTCCCTGCCGCTATCAACATCCTCCTCTACGTCAGACTCTTTTGTGTCGGACTCCGTTTCTGACATGGCAGACCTCTTCCTTTTAGTGCCCAGACATGCCTCCGCGCCATGTGCCAAGGCATCCAAGTGCCTGTGGGAGTGCAACAAGGTGTCAGAGAGTTTGAGCAGTTCATTGCCGAGATGACTCTACAAGCACAACGACTTGTGACATCTGCGAGACTCCAGGAGGATGCCGCCATGGTCGAGGGGATGGAGCGGTTGTTGACCTTTGCCCGCACCGGATGCAGAGAGGAGTTTGGGAGGTGTTTTGAGTCTACCGGGTGGCTTGAGACGAAGAACCTGGGGATGTCGGAGGCTTGGCGCCTCACTGAGGGGGTTGGCGAGACCCGGATGCAGTCCTTGTTGAGAGAGGTGGAGCAGGCCATCCGCGAAGGCTATCTTGAGCTCCGGAGGACACAACACATGGCATCCACAGCTGAGGCCTTGCGCGTAGCAGCAGTGACGGCTCGGGAGGAGTTGACTGCCAAGTTTCGAGAGGTTGAGGGTACCATGGCACAAACTCGGACAACGATGGACATTCCGGTAGGAGATAAGTCTGTCTTGGTTATGCAGCTAGAAGAGGAAAGGGCATCCAGAGTGCAGTTGGAGACTCGATTGGTCAGTGCACTGGAGAGCATGGACAAGAAGGATAGGGAGGTGTTGGAGGCCGCCTATATGGTAAAGACTGCAATGGAGCAGCAGATGGTGGCAGAACAGGATCTGAAGAGGACAGAGCAAGTGTACGAGCTACGTGGGCGATTGGCATCCACAGCTACACCACCACCGATGCCTTCTTCATCAGGGACGCCCTGAAGTTCCCTACTGACATCTTGTCAAATATGTGAAGCATTATCCACTGGAATGTCGCTGGCGCATTACATAACCCGAACGACATTTGGTTATACGCGTACACGCCATCTTCCACTATGAAGGTCATTTTTAATTTGTCCTCTTCAGCAATGGATATTTGGTTATACCCAGAAAATCCATCCATAAATGAATAAATTTCATGACCGGCCACTTCCTCCAAGATGCTATCCGTAAATGGTATTGGAAACGGGTCCTTTATGGTGACCGCGTTAAGGCATCTAAAATCCATGCAAATTCGGATCTGGTTTGCTTCCTTTTTAAGGGATATCACTATGGGCGACACCCACTCGCTGGTCTACACTTTAAAAATAATCCCGGCTTCGAGCATACGTTCGATTTCATCATTCACTCTCGCGACATAGATTTTATTCATTCTGTACGGCCTCTTCCGTATAGGTATGGCCCCAGGTACGAGTGAAATTTGGTGTACACACAGTTCTGGCGGCACCACTTTGAGGTCCTTGTACGTCCAAGCGAATACATCCTTGTATTCCATGAATATTTTTTACGCAACGGCTTTCAAGACTGGATTCCAATCATCGCCAACCAGGATATTCCTCGACTCCACTTTCGTGTCTTGGTTTGTAGGTTTTACGAACTCTTTGTACCGGATTGGTTTGGTCATGTCAAACCTATGTGTTGTTGCTTCGTTGACAGGAGCATCCCCTTCTGTGTATTCCCTGTACGCTGGCGGAAATTCATTTTCGTCCGGCTCCTCGTCAACCTGCAACATGTTGCACCCATACAACAGCTCGTAGTCTTCCATTTGCCAGTGGAAGAGCCCATTATGGGAATCGGTCTCATCTTCCGAACATCCTTGGATTCCCAAGATGCCTTCCTCATCCGGTTCCCTTCCGTACTTTCCTTCGTCAACTTCGCCCTCACCATCCGATTCCGATTCTAATGCGAGTTCTTCACTCACGAGTTGTGTTTTCAGGTAGATAATAAATTTCTGCCCGGCTTTCTCCATGGACAGCGTGTTACACTTCCAGTTGCGATTCGCTCTGGCCGCCACCAACCACCCTCTGCCAAGAATGGCATCGTATCCTTTCTTCGCGAGCGGAATCACCACGAAGTCGAGGACAAATGGTTGTGTCCCAATGGTCACTTGTTGCGCCATGAGCGTTCCAAGAGGTTTGATACCATGTTGATCCGCTCCCATTAAGTTGAAGGTCGACAGCCACAGTGTCAGCTTGCCAAGCTTCTTCTAGGTTTCTTCCGAAAGCACATTCACTCCCAACCCGCTATCGACAATGGTGCTAGTCAAAATGGTGCCAAGTATTCCCATTTCTACCACCACCGAGTGCCGACCACTGTATAGTGTCGGGACCAATGGGTATGTTGGTGTTCCACCAAGAACATTCGTATTCCGGGTCACCCGACTCTGTAGAGTTACTTGCATCGTACGTAGGAGTGTTGTACATAATTGCGGCATTGTTTCCAAGAGGTCCTTCATCTTCACAAGTACTTCAATCTGCAACATTTGATTCAGGATATTTTCCTCAGCCTCAGAGCGGGAAGTACTTGCTGCTTCTTGAGTGTTCCCTTGTGCCAACATTTCCTTCGCCACTTCAGCCTTCGCCTCCAGAGCCCCATCTTCTCCATGCGAGGGTGCGAGTATGTGGCCTTCTTTGCCTGTGACCGTGTGATTGCCAATACCCGTTCCTCCCTCCTGTCAATGTTGAGCAGGTTCACTCCAAACTTTGGGCAAGTTCCATCATTGTGGTCTCCAGGCCCACACCATTTGCATAGTTTTTGTGGAGTTTCTTCTGAGGTGCATTCCCTGGCAAAGTGGCCCCATTGATTGCAAGCTCGGCACTGGATCATTGGTCGTCCCTTTGCATCACATTGGATCCGGCTCCTATTACTATTGTTATTATTGGTCTTCCCCCCTCGCCGGTTGTTCTGATATGCGCCTGATGATGCATTATTGTTGGCGGTTTGCAAAGTTCTAGCGGCCGGTTGCTCTTGCGTGAAGAGAACTTGTTGGCTCCTGGTTTTCATATTGTAGGGACATTCCTTTGTCAAATGTCCGGCAATCTGACAAATGTCACAGAAAGCCTTCTTGGGGCAGGACCCCTTGGTGTGTCTGTCACTCCTACATTCCATACACCACACGTCATTTTCTTCAGTCTTACTTGTACTCCCTTTCATGGCTTTGAATTCCTTCAGCATTCGTTCCATATCCTTTTGGAGCGTGTGCACCTTTTTACTCAATTCGCCACCGTTGCTGCTTTCCCCATCAGAGTCTTCGTCATTAGATGAGGATTTATTACTTTTCTTCTTCTTTGATGTTTTGTGTTCGCTCTCGAGGTCCATCGCCCTATTATAGGCGTCGTCATATGACGTCGGGGGTTCAATTTTCATCTTCTTCTTTAGGGAGGATTTCAACCCTTCAACGAACCATCATTTCTTCAATCCATCTATGGGTTGGCTCTCCATTTTACCCAGCAATTCTTTCAACCTCCGGCTGTATGCCCGTATTGTCTCCCTGGTACCTTGTTTGGTACTATATATCTCGGCTACGATTTCATTGTCAGCACGGGGCAACCGAAACTCCTCCTTGAATTCCTTCTGTAGATTGGCCCATGTGGCCACTTTTTGCTTGTCAACATCGGAGTACCAATCTATGGCAACTCCATGTAACGTGGTTGGGAACTGTTGTACCCAGCCATCCTAGTCCGTCACTTTGTTGGCGAACCAAATAGTTTCACATGTACGGCAGTGTCGTACGGGGTCTTCCTTGTCGCCCCTGTGAACTTTGGCAATTTTTGTTTAATTGCCATCCCATCGCCGGGTCTCGCTCCTCCGATGTCTTGTGTGCTTGTACCTGGTGATCCTCCGCCTCCGCCTCCTCCACCTGACCCTCCACTCGTGGGTCCTCCGGAGAAGGTTACTGACCCCAAACCAAACAAATTGCCTCCCGTACGTTACCCTTGTGCTCCACCGGCACCTTCAGCCATACCGTAACCTTCAGTCGTCTTCCTCTGGTTGGTTGTCTCCCTCCGGTTGTCCTCCGAAATGGACAAGTTCTTTAGTAGGTCTCTGGTAGCGTCGATCAGGTTTAGATTTTGTCTTGTTTGTTCCACCAACTCTTCGTGACTTCTTATCCTATGGTGGTATTCTAGCGAACTGTAGAGTTCTCCTTCGGCACCCTCCGTGACTTCTTCTAGGTTCCCTTTGGGCAACCCTACGACAGTGTAGAGAGTGTAATTCTCTCTATCTATCTCGGCCTCCGCAACCTCCGTGACACCTCTTGGGTTCCCTTCGAGCAACCCCTCGGCCAGTCGTCCATCCGCAAGCTACCTTAGCCTACGCCTTCGTTCTATCTGTTGTCTGAGATTCAACGCTCTTTGTGCCACTTCCCATTCGTCACTTTATATCTTTTTATTTTTGTCTTTATTTAGTATATTGGGCATAAATCACTTCTGTACACAGCAAGCACACACCATGTACACAAAACAAAATAACTTTTATTACTTCATCCTTCGTACATAATGTATGTCACTGACATACTCATTACAATGGGGTGTTCTTATTTATTCAAGGTGCAAATGAAGCACTTAATGCCGATTCAAGGTGCAAATGAAGCACTTAAAGCCAATTCAAGGTGCAAATCAATTTACAAAAAAATTGCCAACCCCTAATAAACAATAAATCGGCTAGCAATTGAAGTGTTGAGCACCCAGCAAACAAACAAATTAAAAAAAATTAGGATGCAAGTCGGCCTATGGGGGATTGGAAATGAAAGGTGGTGACTCTATGCCTCCAACGCCTATATAAGATGCCATTCAAAGTTCATTTTCAAAACATCATTCAAGCAAATTAGCAAATTCAATCTGTATTTCAAGACATCAGCAAGTTATCTTCAGCACATTCAAAGCAATAATTTTGAAAGGCAATTTTCATCTTCAAAACAGCAATTTGATAAAGGAGATCAGCAATTTTGACAAAGAATTTTGATCATTGCATTAATCAAAATATACATTCAAGAGAGGCAAACTTGATTAGAGGGATCTTTGCCTTAGATTGAGAAATTTTCAGTCCAATTTGAAGGCAGCCTGGGCAGAATTGTGTGAAAATTCACATTGCATCAGACCTACAGCAAGCACAAAATCAGACATATGGAAGTGAAAGGTAAGTGAAGTTAATATGTATTTTATATATTTGACACCCTTTTGTTTGCTTTGCAGGTGACAAAGGAAGAAATCAATGACAGATCTGATTGTAGGAGGATCCGAATAACACTCCAAACGGGTAGTTCAACATCAAGATAAAGTTCAAGTCAAGCAAAGCAGAGATCAAAGTCAAGGCATTGGAGCATGAAGGAGACCACTTATTTGATGAAGAAATGTTTTACAAACTTGAATTCCCTTGGCGAATACAAGAATCAAAGTCAGTACATTGAAGAGTTAACCCCAACCAGGTGCACCGTTCATCAAGTACGTCATGAATAAGAGAAAATCAATTATCATCATCACATCCAGCAAACTGAATAATGTTGAGTATCAAGAGATATTGCTCAACATTCCTTCATGATAATCTATCAAGTCTAAAAGAGCAAATTGAGGTGGCATCCTATCCACCAATCAACTAATCAAAAGATTCCACATCAGCATGTCCAAATGCAATGCACCTGATTCATCCTATGGAGGCACAAACTTTGAGCTACCTACCCTCAATTTCTACTAGTTCACATTCAATATTGAACCTGTTGTCCTCAATTTTTTATTTCAAAAATTGGACTATCATATAGAAATTTTTGTTAAAAAAAAAAAAATTACTCTATCGCACGCTTCCCGAGGCAGAAATTTGCCCAATCCTTGGACTGGATCAATCGTTGATCCATCCCCAAGCTACGTTTCGAATTTTGTCGCGTTTCGAGCCCGTTTGCTATGTTTTTGCTTCAATTCAAGGGAAATTTTTCGATAATTGCCAGTAATTGGTAATTTGTTTTTCAAAACCCCCTTGAAGCTTTTAGGCTTGTAGGGGAATTTTTCTCCAACTGCAAGTTTTTATAAAACTTGTAATGAGGGTTTTAAAACCCCCATTACCAATAGTTTGACTTTAAGTTAAAATAAAACTTGTATATGGGATTTTAAAACCCCTTTACATGTCTTTGTAACTTAAAGTTATTTTTATAATGTTAAAATAAAACTTGTAAATGGGATTTTAAAACCCCTTTACATGTTTTAAGTGAAATGACTTGTAAAGGAAATTCTATTTCCCTATTACAAGTAATTTAACTTGTAATTTCTTTTCTAAAACCCGAAATTTGCCTTAAGAGGCAAAAATATGAACATTTTATAAAACTTGTTATTTTGTTTCCAAAACCCGAAATTCTTCCATGCCATTGCAAGCTGATCTGGGTTCGAATTTTTTGGAGGAAATGTAGGGATTCCTTCCAAGTGTGGATTTGCTGCAACTTTGAAGGATTCAAACCCATTTTCTACACATTCATTTACCCAATTTTTTTTGCCATTTGTCTTCTTCAAAGCGTTTTTTCTAAATCATGCATTTATGCGATTTGCCATGGTTTGGGGGTTTGAATCCATCTATTTCTAAGGCGTTTTTAACTCAACCATAAATGCGTTGGATTCTAAGAATTTATCAAACCATTTTATCCGCATTTTTGGTTTCGGATTTGCAAAAAGGCCCTAAAAACCAGTCACATTTTTTGCCACAAATGCATTCTTCGCCTATAAGGTATGCTTTCATTCCTAAATCGTTTTTGCTTTGTCTTGTATTTAATGATGAATGAAATCAGTTTCGAACTACTTCCTTGCCATTTTAACGAGGCATTTTTATAGCAAATCGGTTTTATTTTTGTCACAATGCGTGGCTAAGTTTTTTCCATTGTTTAAATTCTATTTAAAGGGCATCATCTTCCATGTTGGGTTGATTCTCCAAGTTTGGATTTCTTCTCAACCTTGCAAGGTAATTTTTATTTTTGTTTTTCTTCTTATTTCTTTCCTTGCATTCTCTTGTGTAGTTTTAGTTTTGTTCATGTTCATAACGGGTTTATGAGAGGAAATTCCCCATTTTACAAAGAAATTTGTAAAGTTGAGTTGTTCTTCCCCTTTGTAATTCTCCCTCTTTACTTGCATTCGGGTTTTAGAAACCCGATTGCAAGTAAGAGGAAAATTTGTGTTCTTCCCCTTTTTGAACAAAGACTTAACCTTCTTTGGTCCAAAACAAAATCAAGTTTCAAAATAAGAAAGATGTGCTCTTCCCAATTTGCAATCTTCCCCATTTGCAAAGAAATTTGCAAGTGTGAAAAGTTCTACCTCAAGATGTGTTCTTCCCTTTTTGGACAAAGACTTAACCTTTTTTAGTCCAAAACTCAAGTTTCAATGACGAAAAAATCAAGCTCTTCCCAATTTCGGGTTTTGAAATCCAGATTGCAAGTTGAAAGTTCTTCCCATTTTGGCATGACAAAGTTCCAAGTGATCTTCTTGAAATTCATTTTTACCTATCCGTTTCCAATTCCCTCATCTGTACTCATTATCCTCGCCATTTCCTACCTGCCTGAACACCATTTTTTCATCCATTCCTTCAATTTTCAGTTTGTAAGTAAATTTGCATTTGGATTTAGAAAACCAATTGCAAATGTGTTCTTCGCAACTTCCAAACTAAAAATTCATTCTCCTTCCATTTATTCATGCTTCGTGTTTTCCAAGTATAATTGCATTCGGAATTTGGAAACCCGATTGCACGTGTGTACTTCCCTCTTGTGTACTTGCAAAACATGTTTCAAAACCCGAAATAAGTCAAAAGCTTATTTTTCCACCTCTTGTATTTCCTCTCACAAAGCCAAAGTACGAAAGTTGAACTTTCCCATTTGGAGGAATGAAAATGTCTAAAGGTACTCACTTTGATGTTGCCTTGATACTCTTGGATTTACATTGCAGCATTCCCAGTTGTTTCCAGATGACAGATGTATCATCATCTCCCACTCCAAAAAAGATGAAATATAGGTATGATAAATACCAAAATGAAGTTCCGCAGTCACAAGTTTCCTCCTTCCTTGATGTAATGTCCCCATTTTGTGAGCATCGGAGTTTGTAAGAATTAGCCTATCATTTGACCCTCGTAGGCTAATAATTATTGATAGAGGGCCTCGTGTGGCAGTTACTTGGTGATTAGAGACATTACTCTTCAGCTGGATTCAGGTTTTGGCCTTTGCACAGGTTTTTTGACTCAGATTGGCACACTTACTATTTATAGTAAGTTACTATTTTGGGAGAGTCAGGGTTCCTATTAATAGAAAGACACCTGAGCAGAGCTTATTGGCAGTGTCGACCTTGATTGGGCCTTTGCAGCTATTTCTAGACTCAGTTCCACATACTTACTATTTATAGTAAGTCACTATTCAGGGTTTCTATTTTTTGACAGGCATCCAATCACATGGAGAACAGGGAGAGTCGACTCCTGTCTCAGACGGCTTAGCAATCAGACAAGTACATCAAGAGATATTAAAGTTTAAGTGACTTAAGTGATTTATTTAATATTTTAATATTATTATAAAGTTCTAAAGTAACTTTATAATAATAAAGTCACTTTAATATAATAAAGTGCGTTAAGTGAATAATTTAATGTGGGAATAAATCTTTTATCCCACATTGGCGAGGAAGGTGTTTGAGCTCTCTTAAGGAAAGAATAAAAGGAAAGGCAAGAGTTCATTCTCGGCATCCAGTTGATGAATAGTATTTTGATTGATTTTTATTGTGGAGCCTAGGGCTTTCACAATTTTCTTCTTTGATCATAGGAAACGAAAACTTCCTATTGATAGCAATTTTGAAGGTGTGAAATAACACCTGAATTATTGCAGTTGTGGGAAAGAATACTTCAGTTCTTTCATTTGTGCAAATTGGTGAAGTTTTCTACAAGGGTTTGAAGTTTATTGTTGAAGAACATTTATAGTTGGTTGTGAATCATCCTTCTTTGGCACATGGAGTTATATCATTCTTGTTGGGAGAGATTATCAACAAATTATTCAAGGTTTTTAGAGCAGATTGCAAGTTTGTTCTTGCTGCTACAGTGCGCATGAACAGTGCGCGTGAACAGTGCGCTACAGTAGTTGGAGTTCTATAGAAGGGGATTTAGAGAGGTTGAACAGCTATATATATGTGACAAGGGATTTGCATATGAGGAGAATCAAACCAATATATCAAGGCAGTCATTGAAATACCAGGTTTTCTATCTATGGTCATTGTATTAGAAAATCATTACTTCATTGCATCATTTTCTATTATGATTATATCATGAAATATTTGGAGGTTGCATATGTTTAATGGAGATATAATTTGCATATTCCACATTCAACATTGATCAGCCATTTAGCTTTCATGCCAATTGTTTGCTTAAATGCCTAATGGCTGTAGGTGTACTTTGGGATGCATGACAAGTGTTTGTCTTAATGTCAACTAGCTGTACTAGTTAATTTCAGTCATTACATATGTGTGGAAAGGTCTAAAACAGCTAGTATATCATTTCTATAACAACTTTGCATTGTTAGAAGCTTTCCATAACTTCATTTGCAGCCTACAAACCCAAAGAAGACAAAGAAAGAATTCACTACAGCGGCTTCAATTATTGTATGCCAAATGTTTGACAATATTCCTTGGTGTTCATATAAGCAAAACAGGGTCAAATTTGTCAAGGGATATTACACTTGATCATATCAAGGATACTGAGATAGGGCATGTTGACATGTCCGAATTTATACAAAGGATTGAAGATCCGAAGGAGGGGGATATGCAACGGTTGATGGACAGCCATATCCATCATGCCGCATCCTTTCCAGTTGCTGCCCTAGAACAGGAATTTGTTCTAGCATGTGCCCATCATTTTGATAAAGAGACACGAGTTATTAAAAATGATGATGGAGAAGTAATCATTCGCCTGGATGCAGAAGCTATAGAGAGGGTTTTCAAAATACCTTCTGAAACCATTTATATAGAGATCTCCAAGCAAAGTGCAGCTGAATACTTTGCCAAAAGGGAGAAAGACTGTAAGCGTCATATCAACAAATGGATTCATGAACCTCGCACTGCGCTTACCAGATGGGAAAAGTTATATCGACCTGATTTCAAGAATGAGATCGGTGATACTATTACTCTTCTGAGTCGTATGATGGGATTGGAACATTCCAATGTTTTTGAACCTTGGATGTACCAATTTATTATGTTAATAAGGCAGTCTCAGCACATCTGTTGGGGTGAGATCATCAGTGATGCTTTGTGTGAACAACTTGCAGTCGTCTCTACTACTTTCACCTTCTACATGAATTCATATCTCGTGTATATTGTTGCGTCACTTAGACATTTCCCAGGTCTTTCCACCAAGGGTGACTACATGCTTGTACCGGTTTGGGAATACTATGATCAGTTCCCTCTAAGATCAAGTAGGTCTCATTTCAGAAGGGTTCAGGATGCTTTCTTTGGTCATTACTTGTGTCAATTTGACAAGAACCTGAAGAACAAAAGAGTCTCAGATGAAGCATGGGAAAAGGTGAAAGAATATGGTTGTTTGTTTCTCCAGTTTCCAATTTTTACCTACATGAGAGTTGGATGCTATGGCGGGCAGCCTTACATGCTCCCACGATACCCAACAGATAAGATTATTCTCATGGAATTGGGAAAGCGGATCATGGTTGTGCATACACATCAGTCAATTAAGCACAAGGTTGGCATGGGTATTTCTTCCAACAACCCATTGAAGATTGGTCAATATTCTCTAATGACTTCAATCAAGGCCAGGGCCATGGAGACCGAGTTGCAGGAAATTAGACTCAAAAGATTCAAACCTAGAGCTGATTTCGATTACTGAGGCATGAAGGAGAAGATCAAGAAGACCTTCGTCCATGTACATCGGATAGAAGATATCTGGGTTGATCTCCGTACCGAAAAGGAGATTCGCAAGATGGACTACTGCCGACTCATTGCAGAACAGATTGTGGATCTAAACCTTGTGAACGTGCCACAAGGGATGATTGATGATGGCAACATTCTTGATCCTGAGTTTGTCAATCAAAATGTTGATGAGGCTCCACTTCCTTCTATCCACTGGTCCCATAAGGAAAGCACTTCTATCTTGGATAGATTTCAGTCAGTTCTTGCCAATACCAATATCTGGCTTCAGAACAATGGTGTCAAGCTCATTAAGATTAAGGTTGGGAAAGAAGATGATTCTACAGGTCCTCTTGAGCGGAAGTCTAAAATTCAACTAGACAATAAAGAAGGTGCATCCTCTTCTAGTACGAGGATTAAATTGCGAGTCAGCCGTGCAATGGTGCTTCCTCCTCAGGAAATAATAGTTCAAGGCAAGGAGAAGCCACAGTTGGAAATTCATGTGATTGATCCTGAAGCTTCAGAGGAAGAAACTCAATCTGATAATGCTCCTCAGTCGCTTTCTACAGAGTCCCCACATAATTCTCTTTCTTCACTTCCTATTGAGATACCCATGTTTCCTCCTGTGATAGATGTGAGCTCTCAATCTGCCCCTTCAGTTTCAGAATCTCCGCAGAACATCCTTCCACTTTCAGCAGCAGAACCATCTCAAGGTCATTCTCAGAAAAATTTGTTGAATATCTTTTCAGATGATCCTTCATATGTACCTGTGTCTGATATTGATACTTCTATGACCTATTTTGATGAGTTCATGACATCTTCATCACATCCTGTCGTCACTCAGCAAACTATGGTGGCTATCCAGACGAACACTTCTCCCAAGGTCACCACAGTTATTCAAACAGAAACTACTTCTCCCTCTATCCCAAAATCAGAGTTAATGGCTTTACCTCTATGGCTCAGTTCCTTCACTGCAAAGAGGAAGAAGCAGGTGATCTCACCTGATGCCTTTGACTACCAACAGTTGAAACAATCAAAACCTAAAGCTGTTAAGAGGGCAAAGACAATTTCGAGGGTGACCATTGATGAAAATCGGATGAGAGTGGCAGAAATCGCTAAACCAATATCAGATAAACCAATTGAAGAAATGCAAGCAGCTGATTATCGGATCACAAAAGTGCAACTAGGTAAGCAAACTCATGAGGTTGTCAAGCATGATGCTCAACAAACAGTGGCTACATTGGTACAACGGTATGATGAGGTGTTGACCAAGAAAGATCAATTGGAAGTAGAGAATCAAAGACTCATGGCAGCCATCCAAAGTATTACTCAACCTTCAAGTGGAGAAGGCCAAGTACCTATTTCCTCCAGGGTCAGTGAACCAATCCAAGGTATCGAGAGAGCCGCCCAAAAGGTTCAAGCCTTAGACAGCTGGGTTGATCAACTGCATAACTTATGTTCACAAGTCATAAGACAGGTATTTGAAACAATGGTTAAATTGGAGATCATTGAAGATAAGTTGAATCAAATCTTGGGTGCTTTCAAACTAAATTTGGAGAAGGTTCAGGGAAATTTAGTTTCTTGGCGAAAGATGCCTCAACATCAATTGGGCGTTCTTCAGGTGCATGACGTAATTCCTTCCAGAGTCATGTACATTGAATATGAGGAATTTCTGGAGAACAAATCTCTTGTTCTCAAGTCACTCATTGAAGAAATTGATGAGACCTTAAAGTTGCGTGAAGCAGTCTTTCAAGATGTTACCTCCCGTTGTAAAAAGGCATCTTGCGACATTTTAAATCAGAATGATGAACTACTGCCCGAGGAAGTTCTTGCAGATCTGCAACTCAAGATTCATGATGAATGGAGAAGTGAGCAATTCTCAGTCGCTTCCATTCAAATATTGATTAAGTATCAAACTGAGTTGCAGGAAATCCGGTCAGCATTGGAAAAGGGCAATTCCACGCTATGCCAATGCCATGATGTCATCGTAAAGACTAGGGTGGTGGCTATGAACACTCATGAACCAGATCCTGATGAATTGCAGAAAGTTATTCAAAAGTTCGAATTGTTCATATCTTCAAGAGGTGCAACTTAAATGTTTTTAACACTTGTTGTAAAATTTTAAAATTGTAATTTCAGAATTGTAGTTTCCCTTTCGACAAGTTTACTAGTAAAAACATTTTTGTAATTGCAAGTTGTCATCACTTGCATTTTTGTAATTGCAAGTTAACTCCTTACTTGCACTTTTGTAATTACTTGTAAGGCAACTACAAGTTGTGTCCAATTAGGACTGTAATTGGAATAAGTCTTAGTTAGTTAATGAAGTCATAATTAGTTGTTGAATAGGTCTTGGTGGTTGAGGGAATTTCTCAAGTTAGTTAGGATCCTCCCACCTTTTTCTCAAGGCTCCTCTCCTATAAATAAAAGAGAGGGTCCTTTGTAATCTTTATCTTTTGGGAAAGCAAGCAAAAACTTTGCCAAATTTACAGCAAGAAGTCTTTGAGCTTATGTATGTGAATTGAAGTTTTTGAAGAATAATAAAGAAGGATTACTCAAGTTTTGAGTCTTTGAGCTACAAGTTTGAGTTTGATTCTTTTTATTTATTCTATGCAAAGTGTTTCTAAAGGAGCTTAGTCCAATCTGATTTGAAGTCTTTGAGCTGCAAGTAGAGAAGATTAATTAAAATAGGAAATCTCTAGAAGGAGCAGCAAATCTTTGAGCTTGCGTCTATTCTTGAGGAAAAAATTATTGTTTGATAAGAAATAGCAACAAGTCTTTGAGCTTGCATTAGTTCTTGTCTTTATGTTAAAAGAATAAATTATTCCAGTCTTTGAGTTGTTGTCTTTTATTCATTGTAAAATTTAGTATAGCAAAGGGTAGATAGGACTTCCAATAGTCAAGTCTTTGACCTTGATATTGTTGTCCCATCCCGAAGGAAGTGACGGAAGTCTTTGCGCTTTTAGGAAACTTCATTTCCTTTCTCTCATTTTACTTAAAAGTGGTTACTATTGTTCATATTCAATCGCTATCCTTTACTGTGAAGAGAAAAGGATATTGTCTTTCTTGAAGAAAGAAGGAAGACTGCTGTCCCATCCTGTTTTTATTTCAGTTTTAGTTAGATAGGGGGAGCCTTCCCTTAATTAGGAGAGTTTTTACTCGTGTGCTGTGATTGAAACCACAATTTTGTATATTTCCCCAAGTGTACAAAATTTTCAACCAACAGAACCCAAATGTAATTTTCTCATTGGTCAGAGGGAGTTGTTGTAACAAACCTTAATTAGGGTTTCCATCTTGTAATCCTGGTCGTTGATTGTGAATCAATCTAAGCATTCATTGTAAAGAGCTATCTATAAAAGACTCAGTTACCTCATTTGTAAAGGGGGTTGATAGAAGAATAGCAAACAAAAATATTAGAGAAATAGATACTAGTTCATAGATAGAAAATGAGAGTTAGCAAGTAGAATAGAAGTTAGATTAGGAAAAGGCAAAGATTGTTGCCTAGACTTTGTTGTAAAGAACATATGATTTCATTGAAGCTATGGTGAATTAATGTGTCATTTCAACAAGTTGCATGGTCTTTGCTTCTCAATTCATTTGCTTTCATGTCGATTAGATGAATGATAGGAATTGTGAATGATTAATGGTGAAATTCATTTATCCATACCACTTGTTAAATTTAATGATCAAATTAGGAGAATGCAGATAGAAGATAATTCAATCAACTTTGCACAGCATATACCCTGGGAAAACCCTCCAACATGAGGGAGAAAAACCTAGCTATAAAATCTCTTATATATATTGGAGTAATTAATTACAATATGGTCAGCACATAGCCAGTTATAAATTCCCTAACAAGGCTGATCTGTTCTAACAATAGTGTCGATTTATACTATGTATCTACTGCCTTGATGAAGATATAGTAATCGCCTAAGTCTGACTGCAAGATGAAGGAGGGCGATCTGATTTGAGTTAGATTAATGTGTGGTGTATGTTCTTCTTCGAACTGTAGTAGATGTGTATGTGTTCTGCAGAAGGTGTATATGAACTGTTGTAGATAGTCTTTCAATCATTTTGTGGAGAGAGGGAACCGAACTTATGTATATACTCATACGTCTTCCATTCCAAGCAACACATCTTTCTCCAAGGGTCGGTTCTATTCCAAGCAACACGTCTTTCCACCAAGGGTCGGTTCTTCACCAACGAACACGCCTCCTTAATAGATATCAATTAATCCCGACTCTTCACAAAGGATGGCGAGATTATATATTAGTTATATTTAACAAACCGTTTCACTATAAAGCTCGGCAATATATTATCTTTGATTTAAATGTGTAAGACCGAAAAGGTCTTTCACACATTTGATAGTAAAGAGTCAGTGTTGAGGATCCGACTGACACTATCCATCAACACTCCCTCTTAGCTAGGGATGAATCCTTCTCAATATCTAAGTCACATAGTGACATTCACCATGGCTACTCCCAGAGGGTGAGTAAGCACAAATGCTAAGTCATGAAGACTTTCACATGACATCCACCATACCTACTCGCAAAGGGTGGAACAAGGGCTGAAACCTCAAACTTCTCTTCACAAAAAAGAATGCACAACAAGGGCTAGTACCTCAAACTTCTCTCATAGAATAATGCATAACAAGGGCTAATACCTCAAACTTCCCTCACAAAGAAGAATGCTCAACAAGGTGTAAAATTCCTTAATTATCTATTGGATATATATCCAGTTCATCAGCAGTGTGTTTATTTTTAAACATAGACAGTGTGTTATTGATAGGACAATAAATAACGTTCGAACAGTGACATTCCTCATTCATACAATCTCAATTTCCCTTCCCACTTGCTGGTATTTCATGTATTGACAGAACAAGCATTTATTATTCAAGGAGTATATATAAGTATATATAATAGTGCACCTGATACCCGTGCTAAACTATAGATACCAATTCTTGTGTTGTTGGTTATAAACTGTAGATGCCAATTCTCGTGCTGTTGGTTATAAACTATAGATGCCCATTCCCGTGTTGTTGGTTACCGGAGGATCTTCATGGATTCATCATGTGGCATAAGAGAAAGCAAACTTCCTTAATCATACTTCCTCTTCCGCTACACCTCGGTGATGATACTTCCGTCACTTTCGCCACACCACGAGTATGATACGCCTGTTATTCTAGTCCGCCACGCACCACTAATCTGGATATGCCTCTCCACAATATATACTACACACAGCAGCTATGTTCTTCATGAATAATGGGCAAGTAAATGTAGACCCGATATCGGGTTTTCTGGATAATGACACTCCTATGCGTTCAATTCCGCTACACCACGGCAGAGATACTTCCACGGCAAATTTCGGCTACACCACCATTTACATTCTTCGGCTACTCCACAGGAACCTTCGTGACTGTAGGGTCAAGACGGGAATACACCCGAAGTTTGGTCTCTGTCTCACGTGAAACGAACAAGAGTTCGTATTAGTAATTGCACACAATATCGGGTTTCTCTGATACGATGGGAAGAATAGAATTTGTGTGCCTTTCCGCTAACTTCTATTAGTCTTCATGAAGAAAGGAATTGCGTGCTTTCCCGCCAACCTTCTGGTAATCTTCTTCCAGTTTGTGCGAATGAACACGCATATACTCACCTCTGTTCCACCACGACAATGGTTCACCGTTCCAATAGGCCAATTATTGCTGACGAAAGGAATTCATGAATATGCTTTGAAACCTCACATATAATCAAACTTCTCATACATTTTTTTTGTATAAAATTCCATATCCTCCATCTCAGGTGCCCATCCTTTTATTAACACCAGTTGGTTAAAAACCCCATAATAGTTAAGACTATTTACGGTGTTAAACAAAAACACGTGATTAAAAGACATGCCTTTTAACCATAATATATGTAAATATTAATTATTTATATAAATGAATGGGAAGTTTATATAAAATAATTAATATTTTTTATACATGCGCTAATCATTTATTAGGGGACATGACACAAGGGCTAATACCTCAAACTTCTTTCATAGAGAAGAATGCTCAACAAGGGTTGATACCTCAAACTTCTCTCACAGAGAAGAATGCATGACAAGGGCTTGCACCTCAGACTTCTCTCACAGAGAAGAATGCATTATAATACATATCAAGTAATTACTGATGCTGAGACTCCCTCTCAGCAAGAGCTTCATTTTCCACAATTCCAAGCTTGTCTCGAAAATGCACAAATTTCACTTTTGCAAGAGGCTTGGTGAAAATGTCAGTCGTCTGTTCCTCAGTACAAATGTATCTCAATTGAACAGCATTCCTTTGTACCATATCTCTGATATAGAGGTACTGAATCTCTACATGCTTCGTTCTGTCATAAAATACTGGATTGACTGAAAGCTTTACACAGCTTTGGTTATCACAATGCATGATGGTAGGCTCCAATGATTGACCAAACAATCCTGCAAGGAGCTTACGAAGCCACACTGCTTCGCGAGTTGCTACACATGTTGCAATGTATTATGCCTCTGCAATGCTCAGAGCTACTGAAGACTGCTTCCTGCTACACCAGGAAATCATGGCAGATGCCAAGCTGAAGCAACAACCAGAAGTGCTCTTTCAATCAGTAACACTCGCTGCCCAATCAGAATCAAAATATCCTTCAAGAATTAGGTCCACACTGGAAGAGTATTTCAAGCCATATCCAACTGTGCCACGCAAGTATCTCAAGATATGCTTGACTGCAACTAGATGTATTTGTCTAGGTTCACTCATGAACTGGCTAAGTGCACTTACTGCATAGCAAATATCTAGTCTAGTGTTAACTAGATAAATCAGGGACCCAATCAATTGCCTATACATAGTAGGGTCCACAAGATCTAAACTAGCTGCAACTTCCCTTAATTTCTTCCAGTTAGTTTCCATTGGTGTGGACATAGATTTACAATCTGTCATTCCAAATCTCTTCAAGATATCGATGGTGTATTTTCCTTGACTTGGGATAATCCCATTGGGCCTCTGCCACACCTCCAACCCTAGAAAGAAGTGCATAAGTCCTAAGTCCTTCATCTCAAATTCTGAAGTCAACTCCTTACATCTATCAATGAGATGATCTTCTCCGGTAACAAATAGGTCATCAACATAAAGTACCAAGATCAACATATCACCATTGAATACCTTGAAGTAAAGGTTTGGATCAGCATCATTTTTGCAGAAACCCAAACCCACTAAGTATCTGTCAATTCTTTCATACCAAGCTCGAGAAGCCTGTTTAAGACCATATAGGGCTTTCTTCAATTTACACACATGAGACTCTTTCCCATGAATCACGAACCCCTCAGGTTTCTCGATGTAGACTTCTTCTACAATCACACCATTGAGAAAGGCAGTCTTCACATCCATCTGTTGCAACTTCCATCCCTTAGTTGTTGCAATGGCAATGATGGTTCTAATGGAAGTATAGCGAGCAACAGGGGCAAATGTTTCTTCGTAGTCTATTCCCTATTGTTGAGAGAAACCACGAGCCACAAATCTAGCCTTGTACTTTTCAATACTGCCATCAGCTGCATGTTTTCTCTTGTACAACCACTTGGAAGATACAACAGACTTCCCTTTTGGTCTAGGCACAATATCCCACACATCGTTCATGAGAATGGATTGATAATCCTCATCCATTGCATCTTTCCAAACTTGTTGTTTTGTGGCTTCCTCTACACTAGAAGGTTCAGACGCAATAAGATTACACATTAATGCAACATAACCAGAAAATCTTTGTGGTCTTTTGCTTTCTCTGAATGTTCCTCTAGTAGCAGCAAAGTGTTCTACTTCCTGCATAGTGTTTCGCACCCAAAGAGGTCTCTTTCGAGACACAACAATATCTCTAGGCCCATTAGTGGGACCCAAGGGTTCAATTGGATCATTACTCACATCAGGTTCTGTAGTCTCCCTCTAAATCTCAGGAGCATGATCAACATCCATGTCTTGAGGAGTCTCATCATCTATCTCCATGCATGAGCCTTTTGATTTCCTGAATGCAACATCTTCCTCAAATGTCACCTCCCTGCTAACCTCTATTTGCTTTTGTCCAGGAATGTAAATACAGTATGCTTTGGAGGTTTCATTGTAGCCTACAAATATTCCTCTCTTGCCAGAAGGCTCCAACTTGGTTCTCTTGTCCTTGGGAATATGAACATACACAGGACAACCAAATATTCTCAGGTGGTTGATATCAGGCTTGATACCTGAGAAGGCTTCTTCAGGAGTCATATTTTGTAATATCCGATAGGGACATCTATTCTAAACATATTGTTGTTCTAGAGGCTTCTGCCCATAGAGAAATTTGAAGGTCTTGATCATGAATCATAGCTTTTGCAGCTTCAACTATAGACCGGTTTTTCCTTTCAGCAACCCCATTTTGTTGGGGCTTGTAAGGAACACAGAACTCCCTCTTGATCCCTGCCTCTATACAGAAATCACGAAAGCTACCCGAGGTGTATTCACCTCCATTATCAGACCTTAGAATTTTAATTTCCTTTCCAGAGATGTTTTCTACAAGAGGTTTAAACTCTTTAAACCTACCTAGGACTTCATCAGACTCTTTAGACCTTAAAAAAAAAATCCAAGTCCTCCTAGAGTAGTCATCTATAAAAGTTACATAATACAAACATCCACTTAGGGATGGAATTGACATTGGACCACATAAATCTGAATGTACAAGATCTAGTATTTCTTTAGACCTACTTTCACTGCTATGAGAAGTACTTTTAATATTTTTACCCATAGCACAACCTTTACAAGTACCATCATTTACATGAATAAGTTTAGGAATACCTTTTACCATCTTCTCCAAAGACGGAAGAGCCCTGAAGTGAAGATGTCCAAGTCTTTTGTGCCAGAGATCACTAGGACTGAAAGAATAATGAATAGGAGCTTGAACTGGGAGAGTGGAGAGTTTGTATAAACTCTCATGTCGATTTCCGATCACATGAGCAATCTTGATGCTGGAGTTCTTAGGCCAAGCAAGAACTCTACCTTCAGAAAATGCAATTTGATATCCCTTATCCTCCAAGGCTGAAATAGACACAAGGTTCCTCTTGATCCCTGGTACGAACAATACATCACTTAGGTGTAGAGAAACTCTAGATTCAAGTTTTAGAGATGTAGCACCAACTCCTCTTACAGCATAGCGAGCATCATCCCCAATAATGACTTGAAGATGTGACTCTTTCTCCACTAGATCAGAAAGTTGTTCTCGATGACCGGTGATATGTCAGAGAGGATCCACTATCAATTAACTATGTATCACTGTTTGTAGGAACATTGCTTGATAATGCTGATATGAAAAGAAAACCATTGGAGTTATCTTCATTCTCCTTCTGAGATGAGACTTCATTGATGTTTGCTCCTTGATGATTAGGTCTTGTCAAACAATCCTTTGCAAAGTGACCAAACATGTCACACCTAAAACACTGGAGGTGAGAGAGGTCTTTCTTCCTCTTCCTAGAATCAGGTGCAAAATCTGATTTGAAATCTCTATTCTTTTTGAAGTTGCCCTTCTTCCAATACTTTCGTTTCTTGGTAGATTGAGTGGCAAGAACATGTGTATCTTCATTTTGAGAATTCTTGACGATTCCTCTTGCAGTCAATCTTGATTCTTCTTGAATCTGTACGGAATCGATCAAACTTCGGTAATTTTGACCTTCCACTTATGCTTTGGATAAATGGCTCCCATGAATGAGGCAGACCATTCAAGGCTAGCATAACAAGGTCTTTATCTATCACTTGATCCCCAATTGCGCATAGTTGATCTCTCAATTCTGAAATTTTCATGAAGTAGGTGATGACTGAATCTCCTTTTGTCATCTTCACTTGGTGGAGTTGTTGTCTCAAGGCAAGAGCCCTACTTACGTTGTTAATCTCATATAATCCCTCCAAGGTCTTGAACATATCTCTTGTAGTTGTCATCTTGGAGATGAGAGCCACCAAGTGATCCCTCACGGAGTCGATTAATATCTTCTTTGCTTTGATTGCATTCTTCTTGAATTGCAGTTTCTCCTCATGATCTTCAAGTTTGGATAAATCCTTTTCCTCTATGAATTGAAGAAGATCATTTTCTTCAAGTGCAATGAGCACTCCAAACTTCCATGAGGTGAAGTTAGATGCGCCTTCAAGCCTATCTTTGACTTTAAGACCATTCACCATTTTCGAGACTTAGAGGTACTGCTCGACAGAGAGAGAGGAGAGAATACTTAGAAGTCGTATAGAATCTGATCACGATCTTCTTTCACCGTGGCTCTAATACCATGTTAAATTTAATGATCAGATTAGGAGAATGCAGATAGAAGATAATTCAATCAAGTTTGCACAGCATATACCCTGGGAAAACCCTCCAACATGAGGGAGAAAAACCCAACTATAAAATCTCTTATATATATTGGAGTAATTAATTACAATATGGTCAGCACATAGCCAGTTATAAATCCCCTAACAAGGCCGATCTGTTATAACAATAGTGTCGATTTATACTATGTATCTACCGCCTTGATAAAGATATAGTAATCGCCTAATTCTAAGTGCAAGATGAAGGAGGGTGATCTGATTTGAGTTAGATTAATGTGTTGTGTATATTCTTCTTCGAACTACTATAGATGTGTATGTGTTTTGCAGAAGGTGTATATGAACTGCTGTAGATAGTCTTTCAATCATATCATGGAGAGAGGGAACCGAACTTATGTATATTACTATATACTCATACGTCTTCCATTCCAAGCAACACATCTTTCTCCAAGGGTCGGTTCTATTCCAAGCAACACGTCTTTCCACCAAGGGTCGGTTCTTCACCAACCAACACGCCTCCTTAATAGATATTAATTAATCCTGACTCTTCACAAAGGATGGCGAGATTATATATTAGTTATATTTAACAAACCGTTTCACTATAAAGCTCGGCAATATATTATCTTTGATTTAAATGTGTAAGACCGAAAAGGTCCTTCACACATTTGATGGTAAAGAGTCGATGTTGAGGATTTGACTGACGCTATCCATCAACACCACTAGCAATTTGCTGATTGTAGGTTTGCCTTGTGTGGTCAACTGGAATCCTTAAATGAGCTCAACTTCAATTGCTATTCACACCTTGATGGTATCCTTGTTGTTGATAGTGATTTGAACATCACCTGCTTTCCTTAGAAGATCGCATTAAGCTTAGCAGAGTTGTTGCTTTGCATGTCAAAGCAGAACTTAGTTGAATTTCATCCAATCGTTCATTGTCTCTTGCATTCTTAGGAGTAGCGTAGTCCTAAACCCTATCTCTTTTGCCATATTATTTTCCAAGCAAGTAGTTAAAATCTAAATTCGAGCAACATCCAAACGTTCAATATTCAAGCACTCAATGTAAGTCCCCTTGGATTACCAGCAATCACATCAACCAATTGAGTTATCCACATGTCAAGACCTGACTATAGAAACCTAGTCATCTTGGTTGATAACATCATTTAGCATCCAAGAAAATTTTGATCAAGAAATGATAGAATACTTTAGGTATTTTATTTTGTGTTTGAGGTGTCTAAAAAACACATCAACACCTAATCAATTGAGCTTCCTGTAAGCCTATTCTCGGGTTCTTGTAGTTTGTTTGAAGTTGGTTAGGGAAGTCAAAGTTCTAGGGAGAGCTTGGACTTTCACTTTCAATGGGTCTCAACAACAATTTTAATTTTGGCATATGCTATTTTTAGTAAGTGGCACTTTCAGCACTTGCCATCACTTTCAAATCCAACTCCACTTTTATGTGAAGTTTCCATTTTTTTGGTGTCCTAGCGAAGTTATCTAAGGTGATGGAAAATAATATTGTTTTATATTTCTCACTTAAGTGTTTGAAAAAGTAAATTTAATATTATAACTCAAATGATTAATATTTTGTGTATGTCTCCAAAAAGGGATGTCTAGGTCTAGGAGACAAGTTGTGTTTAAAAAGTCATATGGGTCCTCTTTTGAGGGAGAATTATATTTGAACATTCAAATTTGCCCTAATTTCTCCCTGCAAGTCTATATATTTGGAGTTTGGCTCTCATTCTCACATTTTGAATTTGCATACATAACAAGATGTTGTTGAAATGAACCTAGAGAGTTCTTCTTGGGATTGTTGAGAACAAAAACCCTTTACAATGGGTCTGGTTTCAGTGGCGCAAGATATACCCTAGCTAGTTGTTGATTTTCAGCTAGAGTTTCGATGATTTGCTTGAGTTTGATGATGGGGGTTTTGATGAAAATGAAGATATATGAGGTTTTTTTATTTGGGTTATCAGAGTTTGTTGTGTTTAGTGGATGATTGGAGTGTTGTTTGAGTTTGAAAGTTTTGGAGGTTTTTTCTTCATGCTAGCTATACATTTTCAATGTACAAGAACCCTAGTTTAGTTCATAACTCTCAGAGAGATCATTATTTTCTTTCGGGTATTGTTTCTAAGGTTTCCTATCAGCTGGGAAATGAAGATTCATATATTATTTGATTTTTGGATTGTGTTTACCACTATAACTGATAAATTAAATATGGGAAATAATAATGTACTTGACAATGCATACCAGACACGGTAGTAAAATATATCCTTATTCGCACATTCAATTATTACAGAGAAGAGACCAAAGATGGTCGGCCAAGGATTACAATAGATCCGACTATATTGTATTACCTTCCTTGGCGGTACACAACATATTTTAAGGACTTGACGGTTGTTGCGAGGTACACAACTGTCAACCAACTAACACCTAACTACCCGAGAGTGATAACCCACCTAATAAAATTAATAAATACATTGTCAGATAACAAAAATTATCAAATATATCCATAGACAATTTATGCCGACTACGTCATCCCCCCCAAAGGAAAAAGTCGTCTTCCAGATGACAAGTAACATCAAGTAATATCTAGAAAGACTAATGACAACAAGAGTGTAGGCAATGACTTATACTGGACAATCCCAACTAGTAGTGTACCTGCCAAATCAAATGAGGGTTTGAGGGTAACGCCCCCAACGGGGTCAAGGGGAAGCACCTCTCTTGGGGGTCTGGGGGCAGCACCCCCAACAAGGTCAAGGGGCAGCACCCCCGCTGCCAACACCAAATTACAACCCTCAAAACCACACGGAACTCCATGGCGCACATGATTTTCGTGATTTTTTAAGATGCCAAAAAAATTGTTGATGAAGGCAGAAAATAGATATTTCACAGTATTTAACCACGGCCCAAGTGGCATTTCCACATATGACTTGCAACTTATACTCGCGGTCTTGACTCATTCTTCACGTATAGGCATGATTGGTTTTCTAGGTACAGTTTAATGTTAACGTATGGTGTCTTTGAATTCAAGTATGGCTCCTTTGTATCGTACAGCTTCTCCTCTACCCTATACGGACTTGACTTCTCTAGTGTCACATGCAATTCCATGTACGACCTCAACCTATGCATCCTCTTCTCTTGGTCGTACGGAATGTGGATTGGTCCCACGTACGGTTTTTCATGTCCGTATGGCTTATTGTCTCCCCTTTTGTACGACGTGCGGGTTTTCCTTCTGTATGACTTGTTTATGTTCTCTATGTACGGCCTCCTCCCCATTTGCCCATACGGTGTATTCACATACAGCCTTCTCTTCTTCACATGCCCCTACGGTGTATTCACATACAACCTTCTCTTCTTCACATACGGCTCTATTTCCTTGCTCACATACAACCTGCCAATCTTTCCCTCATATGGTTCAATGCTCTCATACAGACTTTCTTGTAATAGTAACAACCTCATACAGGTATTTGTGCTCCCAACATCGTGCGAATGTCTCTCAACTTGGTACAGTTGTCTTCCCCTCTGTTGTCCCATGGGCCCAACGACATATGGATAGCTAGTGTTTTTCTGCCATATGAACTCCTGCTCATGTAAGGTAACCTTTCGTAGGGTAGTTGCCTTCTCTTCATGCAAACTCTTCTCCCTCGCACAATCACTTCTTCCTGCATACAGAATCCTTTCCACTGTACGGCCACTACTTATCTGCTCCTTGTCTTCGTACGATTTCACATTTATCCTTATTCTCCATCGTGCAATCATCACTCCCCATACGGGAGGCTGCCTATCATATAGATTAGTCTTGCTAATGTGCTCATTCCCTTTTGCACGTGGGTTTCGTACAACGTACGGACGGCTCATGTAAATCCGTACAGCATACAGACGGCTCATGTCTTCATGTGAAAATCGTACAGTGTACAAACAACTCATGTCTTCATGTGAAATCCATACGACGTATGGACGGCTCATGTCTTCATGTGAATTTCGTACGGCATACAGATAGTTTCTTCTTCCTCCTTGTACACCCTTGGCCCATATGGCCTCTTCTTTCCTGAACTTCTTCATACAACGTACTGCTTTCATTCTTCCTTCGTGGGCTTTTCCCTTCCACTTTCCATCTCCGTACTACCAGATGTATCATCCATAACTTTACATGCTTCCATTGGTTGCTCTTCACCGAGAGTTGTGGCTTCAAGTAAATCACATTTTGGCGAAAATACATCATAGTCTTCCATTTGCCAGTGGAATAGTCCATTCAAGAAACTCGTCTCATCTTTAGAGCAGTCTTCCAGCTGGAGCACCCCTTCATCATTAGGTTCCATGCCTTTCCTCCCTTCATCCATACCTAACTCTCCACCCTCGGACTCTTGAGTTTGAAGAAGGTCTACCACCTTGATGGGTATGGTTGTCTGTAGCACCTATCGGACTATGTTCTCTGACTGCCACAATGGCATACCTGCAGTTCCATTGGAGGTTACTCGTTCCTTCGCCAGCACTTGTTCTACTTCGACTCTGGCTTCTCGGAGCCGTTCCTTCTCCGTAAAAGAACCTGGGTACATTGCCTTCTTTGTTTGTGATCTCGTGATTGCCAAAACTACATCCTCTTGTTCCTCCATATCCAACATATTAATACCCTTCTGCTTTAGATAGTTGGTGTCTTCATGGTCACCTGGACCACACAATTTGCACAATAATTGCACGATGTCTTTCTTGTCCTAGCAGTCTCTCACAAAGTGTCCCCATTCCCTACATTGTCGGCATTGTATGATAGGACGTCCTTTGGAGTCGTATTGTATTTGGTTTTGCCCTCGTTAATTTCCATTCCCGCCAGGCAATACATTTGGTGGTTTCGATGGGCTAGACTCTCCCTGTGTGAAGAGTACTTGTGTACTTATCATCTTCAAATTGTATGGCCATTCCTTGATTGAATGCCCCAGCACTTGGCAAATCTCACAAAACATATTTCTAGGACAATTACCTTTTGTGCGCCCCTCACTTTTGCATTCAGTACACCATAGTCCATTACTTTCTCTATTGGTTCCTTTCTCAGCCTTCAATTCTTCCATCATTCACCACATATCCAGTCCAAGGGCTCGTACAATTTGGATTCTTCGTCATTGCTACCTGTTGACATCTTTTTTATGACAACGTCGAACACAGAATAAAGTTGCCTAATGGTCACTTCACTCTCTCTTGATCAAAGTACGATTGTGTGCTAAGATTGCAGGAAGATCAGACAATCGACTCCAAGGTTCTTTTATGCTACGAACGTGACTCAATTGGCTGATGTGTTTGCTAGTAATCCAAGGGGTCTTACGTTTGCATCATTCTTTCACTTCTTTGTTGTGGCTGGAACTCCATCATTGGATAGCAATTTTGCGATGCTGCTGCTTCGAACAGACTAGAATGAATTGAAAGTAAAAGGGAAAGGGTTTAGAAGGATCTAAATCTACTCCTAAGGGCGGTGATAACAATGAATAGTGCCCTGGTGGACAAATTCCAAATAAACCAAGCTCTGCTTCGCCAAGTTTAACTACAACTCCGCAAGAACCGGTGCAATCTTCTAGGGATGCTAGAGGATTTTCAAATCGAGAAAGTACATTTGAATACCCAAAAATGACAAAATCCAAACGACTATCCACAATCGAACTTAGGACAAATTTAGGGGGCTCAGACTAACTTTACACTACAACTTACAATCAGCTAGATGCAAAAACTATGAACCATGGAAACTCATCAGACACCATTACATTCTCCATTGAAATCAAAGCACTTTAATATTTCTAATCTAAGTGAGGAAGGTGAAACCATGCAAGCTTTGAAAAAAGAATTTAAGTGGACACCATCAAAGAACAATGTTTTACTGTTATTATCTCAAAACTTATCGCAACAATTTCATACAAGTCTCCCTCCTTACAAATGAGGGGGGTCTTCTTTTATATAGGCTTCAAGCCCTGGCTACATGCAAAACCCTAATTAGGGTTTTCCCAAAAGATTCTCCACTCAAGATGCAACAAGGTGGGAATCAGCAATAAATACCCCATAAAGCCCATGTACAATTAATTACAATCCTGCCGAAAATGGCACCCATAAAGCATTAATTAACCATTACATTTAAAAAGTGCCCACTATGCAATGAATGTATCCCTATGCAAAAATCGCCCATGATGCCATAAATGCACCACCATTTCCTGAACGTGACGGCTGCATGCAAAAGGAGTCTACCATAAATTAACATGCAATGACCGGGTCGCCATTTGGTCAAACATTCCGGTAATGAATGTGCCACTAAACTGCCACATGTTCAATAGATCCTCGCCATGCAAGTGGACCCCGCCGTCATATATCCGCTCCTGCACATCTAGAATTGTTGGAGAGAGAAAATTTGATTCATGAAGAATTTTCTTGAAGTCTCTTCAACTTTCCTTGCTTGGAGAAGGGTTTCCATCAATTTTCACCATCTCCTATTTTTTAGGAATTTTGCACAAATTAGGGTTTCAAGTCCAAGAGGAAGAGAATTCTCCTACGAATCCAAATCTATGAAAATTTTGAAATTTGGATGTGATTTGGTGTCTAAAAATAGGATTTTTCAAAATTATTCCCAAGGGGTTTTCCTACATTTCCATTCCTCCTTGACCCTCGAAATTCTCCTTTGCCTTGGAAATTTCCATCCCAGACTGTCAAACTTACACGTGGAACATGGAATTCAGCTTGGTGAAGGAATTTCATTATTTCCATGCCTTAGAAAATTTTCAACTTCCTAACTGGGCCTGGAATTTTGACTTTGATAGAGGAAATTCATCCCTCCCATGTCCTTCCTTGATACTTGGATTTTCGCATGCCTCAGACAAATTTTCAGTTTTCCAACTTAGGCGTGGAATTCACTCTTCATGGTGGAATTCATCATTTCATCCTTGATTTTTCATCCTTACCTATAAAAATGCTCCTCCTTGGTCTAGGGTGCAATTCTTCACAAGGCAAGGAATTTCTTCATTTTGCAATCTTCCTTGGTCATCATGTCTTGGCACCCTCCTAAAGAATAGGGCGCAAATTCTACCTGGGCATGGATTCTTGCATTTTTCAACTTCTCCAAGAGCACTCCACTTTGGCACCCTTCCATGTCTTAGGGCGGAATTTTCACTCGAGGAAGGAATTCATCATTTTGTACATTGTCCATGAGCATACCATTTTGGCGCCCTCCACAGTGCTTAGGTGCAATTTTGACTTAGGCAAGGAATTCCTTGATTCATTATGAATTCCAAGTCCATGTGAGTTTGGCACTCTTTCCCTCTCTTGGACGCTATTTCACCCAGGTGAAGGAATTCACAACTTTTCCTTCCTTCCAAGCATTCCTCAATTTGGAGCCTTCCTTCACTTCCAAGCGGCATTTTAACTTGGTCAAGGATTCATTAACTTCTCCACGCATTCCAAGAACTCTTCAATCTAGCGCCCTCCATAGTGTTTGGGCGCTATTTCACCTAGGAGAAGGAATTCACAACTTTTTTCTTCCTTCCATGACCACTCCATTCTACCGCCCTACTAAGTGTTTGGGCGGAATTTTGACTTGATGGAGGATTCAATGAAATTTGTGAATCCTCCATGCCTCCTTGATTTTGGCGCCTGTCTTTCATCTTGGGTGGAATTTTGAATTGGTGGAGGATTCAATGAAATTTGTGAATCCTCCATGCCTCCTTGGTTTTGGCGCTTGTCCTTCATCTTGGGCGGAATTTTGACTTGGTGGAGGATTCAGTGAATTTGTGAATCCTCCATGCCTCCTTGGTTTTGGTGTCTGTCTTTCATCTTGGGCGGAATTTTGACTTGGTGGAGGATTCAGTGAAATTTGTGAATCCTCCATGCCTCCTTGGTTTTGGCGCATGTCCTTCATCTTGGGCGGAACTTTGACTTGGTGGAGGATTCAGTGAAATTCGTGAATCCTCCATGCCTCCTTGATTTTGGCGCCTGTCCTTCATCTTGGGCGGAATTTTCCACTGGTGGAGGATTCAATGAAATTTGTGAATCCTCCATGCCTTCTTGATTTTGGCGCCTGTCCTTCATCTTGGGCGGAATTTTGCACTCGTGGAGGATTCAATGAAATTTGTGAATCCTCCATGCCTCCTTGATTTTGGCGCCTGTAAGAATTTGGGATGATTTTTCCAGACTTAGAGAAATTTCCTGAGCTTTCCATTTTAGGAGTGGGCCTCCAGCACTCAACCATCTTCTAGCTTTCTTTGTCTTCTTTCTGACTTTCCGGAATTAGAAATAGTTGCAAATGCCTGATCTTTGTCACCTTGCCCGAATGGTCTTGTCAGAACAAACTTTCCAAAAATAGAAACCTTTAAAGTGTCAATGTTAGATCCCAAGATAGGACACAGGAATGGCTTACTATAAATAGAAACTTACTAAAAATATAAATTACTAAAAATAGTAAGTTTGATTTTTGGCAAAATGATGACATTCCGAGACTCAGTAAAATCCCTAAAAAATAGGAACTTTCTAAAAATAGAAAGTTGCTCTATTTTGGCTCAAATTTTACTGGGAGGTTCCTTGAAGGATCCTGATTCCAGTCGTGTGTTTCGTTTTTCCAAAATCCTAACAAAAACCCCTAAAATCTAGGACAAAAGGCAGAAACCCTAAAAAAAGGACAAAACAGGCCCTAGACTTTACCAAACTCGCTCAAACGAAAAGCAGATTAACTCCAAATGACCCTCAAACATCTCACAAACTAGAGAGACTGATGAGACTGCTGCAAAAAGACCCAAAAACAAAAGCCAAAAGACCAAGAGAGCCTAAATAGTAGGGGGGTCCCCATTCGCAATGGGGTGATGTGTGAAAACATCACAACACTACATTCAATACTCTCGTCATCGTCATTCTTCCTCTTCCCTCAAGAGGAGGTTTCGTTTTCACTCTCGATGTCCATCGCCCAATTGTAAGCATCGGCATATGAGGACAAAGGCACTACTTTCATCTTCTTGCGGAGCGAGGGTATCAATCCCTCGGTGAACCATCTCTTCTTCAACCTGTCAGCTGGTTGGTTCTCCATCTTCTTGTTCAGCAGCTCCTTGAGCCTACAGTTGTAAGCGCATACATTCTCATTTTTCCCTCGCTTGATATTATAGATATCGGCCACGATCTCCTTGTCATCCCTCAAGAGTTTGAACTCCTCAAATGCCCTTTTCAGTTTACTCTACCCGGCCTTGTCCTTAGCATCTAGGTCTGTGTACCGGTCAATAGCAATTCGCCTAAGGGTGGCAGGAAATGCCTTCAGCCAATAATCTTGGTCATTTAGGTCATTCGCCTCCCATATTGTTATACATGTCTTACAATGTCGTGCAAGATCCTCCGATCCATCCCCTATGAATTTAGGGAGTTTTTGCTTCTCCTAGGTGTTCATAATTGTTTTCACTTGAAAGGTACCAAAGGAGTCTTCTGCTCAATTCCTCGACGAGGGACAGGTTTCCGCAAATTGGTTTCTCGCCTGCTTACTCCCTTGTGTGCCAAACTTGGGGGACTATTCTGATCGCTATGTCTCAGTGCTTTCCTTACACTCTTGACCACGGGCGCATCCTGTACACGTCCACCTCCAGCGTCCCAACACTCTGAGTATTTCCAGGCTCTGGCTCGTCACTGTGACTCCCTCCGGCCAAGGGTCGACGAATCACCTAATCACTTGGTCTTGAGCACCCTGTGGCCTCTTCTCACTTTTATTGGGGTCTACAGGCATGAATCACTCAAGATTGACCCGACTCCTTTAAGGCAACGACATCAAAATGTTTACCGCTATAACTGATAAATTAACTATGGGAAATAATAATGTACCTGACAATGCATACAAGACACAACAGTAAAATATATCCTTATTCGCACATGCAATTATTACTGAGAACAGACCAGAGATGGTCGTCCAAGGATTACAATAGATCTGATTATACCGTACTACCTTCCTTAGTAGTACACAACATATTTAAAGGACCCGACAGTTGCCATGAGGTACACAACCGACACCTAACTACCCAAGAGTGATAACCACTTAATACAATTAATTAATACATTGTCAAATAACAAATATTATCAAATATATCTATAGACAATTTATGTTGACTAGAGATTGCATTTGAATTTTTTAGAGTGAAGTTGCCAAGTATGGGTTATACACGTGGGGGTTCAAGGAGGCATTATCTTCTATTTTTGAAGCTGCGAATACATTCAACATTGGTACCTAGGTATCAAGGAAAGAGTTTGAGGTGTTATTAGTCGTTTGGAGTACTGGGAGAATTTAAATCAATCAATTTGCAAGTTGCCCTTGTTTTTACCAGCACTGTAATGTCCCTCCTTGTGATTTCCCTAATTCAGTCCTGAGACAACAATTTCAACTTATAGTGAGAATTATAAAACATTTATAAATTAAATATTATCAAATCTGAGGACATTTCACTATAATTTTTAACTTAAATTTCTATGAATAAATCAGAAGGTAGAACTTATCTTGATAGCTTTGTCTGACTTATGCTGATCATTAACCTCCCATAAACTGATTACCATCTCCTTACAAATCTACTAAGTCTGTCATAAAATTCTTCACTGTCTTTTTATATAATCTATTCATACAATCCTCCGTAGATCTACAATAGTCTTATGTACACTTCTCTTCATTGGATCTGCAATCTTACTTTTCATCCATGTCCTTGGTGCCTATGTTCAATAGTCTTTTTAATACGTATACCTTTCCTCTATTCTGTATGAACCTCTTGTCTTATGTGTAGAATTGATATAATATTATTTCTCACCCAGCACCTACTTATACTTTTCTCTTGCTGTAGTATATATTTTATTCTTTGCATCCTTCATAATTTTCACTTCTTCTTTATATACCTTTAAACTATGTCTTTTATCCAAAAGACATGCCTTTTTGATATCTTCTTTATTTAATTAATATATTACACATATTTCATTACATTTGCTTTATTTATTCATATTTTAGTGTCCTTGAATAATCTTCTTTTTTATATTCCTCCACCCCCAATACACACTGTTTCACTCTCTAAATATATATATTTTATTTTACTCACACAGCCCTTTTACCAATATTTCTAAGTCTTCCAAGTGGGTCCCATTCAATTTAGTGGAGCTGCTGCTAAAAACACAAAATAATTGTGGAATCTCCAAAATCTTTTCTAATTGATGCAATCATCATTTGAGAATCCTTTTATTTTAGGAATCTGAGTAATTATTGTTTGGGCCCACAAAGCACTTTTGGCAAATTTATTCTAATGCTAATAAATCTGAATTCCTATTGAAGTCCTTTTTCTTTAATTCTGATATCTGTCAGACCAAAGATCCCCACATGGTATTCCTTCCTTTATAATCTGCTTCCACAAGATAATTATAAATGCTGCTGAATTAATATATGCTTTCTGAGTTCTCCCTAATCACTTTATTTGTTATGTCTCCTTGTAAGCATGCACCTTGGACACTGTTTCTGAATAACAGCCTTAAGATTATGCGGTCTTATGCTTATGCCTTGGTCTGGTCACTATGCCTGATTATAATCCCATTGTTCGTGGAGAATGCTATCTCTGTTTGTCAATCCTTAATTTCGTGTGTCTATGGTCTACCATGGGTAATGGTCCCTTTTCAATCTGCTATGAATTCCCTTTGTTAAATACGCATAATGTGGAGCGGTGGCATCTCTTCACCTGGAATGGACATATCCCTTCCTTGCTCATGGCCCTTCCCAAATGTTAATCGAATCATTTCTTGTTATTAGTGGATGAGGATTAGATAATTGATATCGATTGGGTTATTTGTGGTCTTTAATGATTAGTATCGATGCTCTTGATAGTCGCATCCCTTAGTGGACAATGATTTGGTGACAACATTATTTGATATACTCTTTTGGGTGGTGGCAATGAAGATTTAATACTTGCTCATCGTAACTTGATAAGCTTAAAATCATCTGTATTGTTGTCTTCGTATTATTAAACTCCATAATAATGGTTGTTTGCTCCATTGCTTATTGTTAGTTCTAAACAAATGACTTCTCAAGTCCCCCTTTAATATAGACATCGTTATAAACATGTGTAATGTTTATAATAATATTAATTTACTCTATTTGAATATTTTCAGAATATTATTATTAATGAATATTAATTAAATAATAATATTTAATAATTTTAATTAATCCTTCATTAATAAATATCATATTAATTAATAATAATTATTTCATTTAGGTTTTATATATATATGTAAGTAGTATATTTCTAGGCATTAAATAAGTTCATCATAAATTTCTTTGACATCAATGACAATTATTCATCATGTGATTCTTTTAGTCATTGTTTACTCCTTTGTATTTTTAATTGTATTATTATTATTTATTATTGAATATATATAAATTATGTTTACAATTAAGAAAATGTAAATTATGTTTATAGTTTATAATATATAAAATATGTTTATAATTTATTTTTTATTTGAATATTTATTAGTAAAAAATTAATTTAATAAGTTTCAAATAATCATTCTTTGGTAATTAATTAAAAAATAATAATTATTTCATTTAGGATCAAGGAGGGGGCATGACAGTCTGCCCTTCCCGAATTTGCTTGTCCTCAAGCAAATGTTTATTTTCCTCAACTAAGTCATCTACCAACATGAGTTAAACGACACAGAGCATATACATGGGAAACACGAAGCATACACGTGGAAGGCACAAAGCATACACATGGAAAACACGAAGCATACATATATGCAGACACAGAGTATACATGTGAATACACACATTGTGAAATTTCTTTCTTGTTATGAGTGGAAACACAAATCAACACCAGCTTGATGCAAAAACATAAACACTCAATCTAGTTTGTGATCTCAGGTAGAGTATTTAAGAATTTCAAATGGAGTAACTATAATGAGTCTAATTAGCCATATCGACAAAGAGGATAGATAGCACAATGTTTGGATACTTGCCTCATGTATTAATTAAATGGACTATACTTAACTCCCTATTCGCCATTAATGAAAGAGAAAAGATTTAGACACAACGAGACGCCCGTAGCGCTTATCAGGCCCAAGAGCGGTACACTCCCCCTTGGCCCAACTGATGGTAGATTTTTAGTCATCCATAGCAAGTTGCCTACCTGACAGAGGCCTAGTTCCTGCTGACCTCATTGCTCTATCTCTCTCCCACACTAGTGGTGAATGTGAAGTATGCATCACTCCGCAATCTAAAGAAAACATAAAAACAATGAATTTCAACAATTGATTTTTGGGTATGAGTAATTAGCCAGATTCACTTAAGATCATTTGTTTATCAATACGTCAATTCCCATATTTAGTTCCTAGTGGAATCAAGAGTACTAGCTACCATAGGATGCCCATAGTGCTTATCAGGCCCAAGGGCAGTACACTCCCCCTTGGCCCAACTGTCAGTAGACTTTTAGTCAACTGCAGTGGGTGGCCTACCTGACAGAGGCCTAGTTCCTGCTATCCCTGTTGCCTAATTCCCCATCTATCCCACTGGGTTTGGATATGCAACTGCCTTATTCGTTATCTTGGTAGTATCTTATATCATTCCTACTAGTCCTTAATTGCATAATGCTATTTATTCCTCAAATAGTAGTTGTAGTCTATTTATTAGTTAATTTATTTGAGATTATACTGTTTTCAATGAGATAATTCCATACTCATTCCCTAGTGAGACCACGGAGAAGTAGGTGCAATAGGATGCTCGTAGCGCTTATTAGGCCCAAGGGCGGTACACTCCGCCTTGGCCCAACTGCCAGTAGACCTTTAGTCAACTGCAGTGGGTGGCCTACCTGACAGAGGCCTAGTTCCTGCTATCCCATGGCCCTATTCCCTTGTATCTTACTGGGTTTGGGTATGCAATTTATCCATTCATCATTACTTAATAATTAATCCATGGTTTCTTTATGGGATTAATCGTTGTGATCTTAAATTTACATTAATAACGCAATTCAATATTGACTTGTAATTTCAATAAATATTTGTGTATGCATTAGCCTTCTCCGTATTCGCTTCCTCAGTGAGATCAAAGGATTTAGACGCAATGAGACGCCCGTAGCGCTTATCAGGTCCAGGTGTGGTTTATTATCCCTTGGCCTCACTAATGGCAGTCTTACAGTTGCCATAGCGGTTGATGTACCTAACAGAGGCCTAGTTTCTGCTGACCTCATTGCCCTACCCCATTTCCTCACTAATGGTCCATATGGAATTTATGATTAATTTATTCTCAATTTAAATGCCAACTTATATATATATATATATTTTTATTATTATTCTTTTATTTTTTTTTTTATTTTTTTTTTTTATTTTTTTATTTTTCATCATTATTATATATATATATATATATATATATATATAAATATATATATATATAGATATATATATATATAGATATATATATATATATATATATAGATATATATATATATATATATATATATATATTAAGTATTTTAAATGCCATATGGATATGCCTAGTTATCCACTATTCTAATTTGAATTACTCTGAAGTCATACCCATTCAATATATTTTAAATTCATCTTACGAGATAGAACCCTCGTTGCTTATCGGTCATGGTACTTGCCTCTGTTTATTGACTAACATAATTTGTTGATTCAATCTTACCCTACAGGATGGCAAGAACCTGGCTCTGATACCATTTGTAATGTCCCTCCTTGTGATTTTCCCTAATTCAATCCTGAGACAACAATTTCAACTTATAGTGAGAATTATAAAACATTTATAAATTAAATATTATCAAATCTGAGGACATTTCACTATAATTTTCAACTTAAATTTCTATGAATAAATCAGAAGGTAGAACTTATCTTGATAGCTTTGTCTGACTTATGCTGATCATTAACCTCCCATAAACTGATTACCATCTCCTTACAAATCTACTAAGTCTGTCATAAAATTCTTCACTGTCTTTTTATATAATCTATCCATACAATCCTCCGTAGATCTACAATAGTCTTATGTACACTTCTCTTCATTGAATCTGCAATCTTACTTTTCATCCATGTCCTTGGTGCCTATGTTCAATAGTCTTTTTAATACGTATACCTTTCCTCTATTCTGTATGAACCTCTTGTCTTATGTGTAGAACTGATATAATATTATTTCTCACCCAGCACCTACTTATACTTTTCTCTTGCTGTAGTATATATTTTATTCTTTGCATCCTTCATACTTTTCACTTCTTCTTTATGTACCTTTAAACTATGTCTTTTATCCAAAAGACATGCCTTTTTGATATCTTCTTTATTTAATTAATATATTACACATATTTCATTACATTTGCTTTATTTATTCATATTTTAGTGTCCTTGAATAATCTTCTTTTTTATATTCCTCCACCCCCAACACACACTGTTTCACTCTCTAAATATATATATTTTATTTTACTCACACATATTTCTCCGCCCTTTTACCAATATTTCTAAGTCTTCCAAGTGGGTCCCATTCAATTTAGTGGAGCTGCTGCTAAAAACACAAAATAATTGTGGAATCTCCAAAATCTTTTCTAATTGATGCAATCATCATTTGAGAATCCTTTTATTTTAGGAATCTGAGTAATTATTGTTTGAGGCCCACAAAGCACTTTTGGCAAATTTATTCTAATGCTAATAAATCTGAATTCCTATTGAAGTCCTTTTTCTTTAATTCTGATATCTGTCAGACCAAAGATCCCCACATGGTATTCCTTCCTTTATAATCTACTTCCACAAGATAATTATAAATGCTGCTGAATTAATATATGTTTTCTGAGTTCTCCCTAATCACTTTATTTGTTATGTCTCCTTGTAAGCATGCACCTTGGACACTGTTTCTGAATAACGGCCTTAAGATTATGCGGTCTTATGCTTATGCCTTGGTCTGGTCACTATGCCTGATTATAATCCCTTTGTTCGTGGAGAATGCTATCTCTGTTTGTCAATCCTTAATTTCATGTGTCTATGGTCTACCATGGGTAATGGTCCCTTTTCAATCTGCTATGAATTCCCTTTGTTAAATACGCATAATGTGGAGCGGTGGCATCTCTTCACCTGGAATGGACATATCCCTTCCTTGCTCATGGCCCTTCCCAAATGTTAATCGAATCATTTCTTGTTATTAGTGGATGAGGATTAGATAATTGATATCGATTGGGTTATTTGTGGTCTTTAATGATTAGTATCGATGCTCTTGATAGTCGCATCCCGTAGTGGACAATGATTTGGTGACAACATTATTTGATATACTCTTTTGGGTGGTGACAATGAAGATTTAATACTTGCTCATCGTAACTCGATTTAAAAACTTCTGTATAGTTGTCTTCGTATTATTAAACTCCATAATAATGGTTGTTTGCTCCATTGCTTATTGTTAGTTCTAAACAAATGACTTCTCAAGTCCCCCTTTAATATAGACATCGTTATAAACATGTGTAATGTTTATAATAATATTAATTTACTCTATTTGAATATTTTCAGAATATTATTATTAATGAATATTAATTAAATAATAATATTTAATAATTTTAATTAATCCTTCATTAATAAATATCATATTAATTAATAATAATTATTTCATTTAGGTTTTATATATATGTGTAAGTAGTATATTTCTAGGCATTAAATAAGTTCATCATAAATTTCTTTGACATCAATGACAATTATTCATCATGTGATTCTTTTAGTCATTGTTTACTCCTTTGTATTTTTAATTGTATTATTATTATTTATTATTGAATATATATAAATTATGTTTACAATTAAGAAAAATGTAAATTATGTTTATAGTTTATAATTTATTTTTTATTTGAATATTTATTAGTAAAAAATTAATTTAATAAGTTTCAAATAATCATTCTTTGGTAATTAATTAAAAAATAATAATTATTTCATTTAGGATCAAGGAGGGGGCATGACAAGCACCTTTTGGGTATTGTTAATGTGTTTGTTAGGACACTGCTGTGACCATTTCGCACATCGCCCCATCACAAATGGGGACCCCCTTTTTTGCTTTAGTTTTAGGGTTTTAGTTAGGTTAGGCAGTAGTCCAATCCTTTAGATGAAACGATGTTGAGTGGATTTGTTCCTCAACACCTTGGTTATGAGCGATACATGATGATCATTTCATTTTATCATCATCACCTAAGATGAAGATATTAGAGTCAAGCATAGGGACTACTATGAGATCCAAATCATTGATGCAATATGGAGACTTAGTTTGTGAAGAAGGCTTCAAACAATGACGAAGGACACTTTGAGTTGGCAACGTGAGTGATTTTTGCTCAAAATTTGACTAAGTCAAGTCACAGTCAGTGACCCCCCAAATCCCCCACCTGGCCTTAGCTCTCAATCAATGGCCCCCAGAAAGTCCGAACTTTCTTAGTTGACAGTCAATGACCCCTCAAAAGTCCGAACTTTTCTAGTCAATGCCTCCTCTGAAACCCGATCTCTCCCTTGCTCAGTCAGTGACCCCTCCAGGGTCGGATCTAAGGTGAAGATGTTTTTGCTAAGAAAGATGAACATTTTGAAGGATAATCCTCAACGTTTGATAAGTAGAGGCAATTGAGTAAGTGGAGGCAACTATCTTTGAGCACACTCAGCGACCTAGTGAAAGTCCGAACTTTCACAATCAGTGCCCTGTCTAAACCATGACCTCACTTAAAGCTCAAGTCTTTCAAGTTGATGGGAGAGACAGAACCCTCTGATGAAGATACAGAAAGTGCAAGCATGAGTGGAAGTGCTACCCAATTGGCTCACTCCAGAGGATCAAAGAGAAAAGAAAGTCATAAGGAAGAGCCTTCAAACAAGAAGCATAAATCAAACTCAGGTTGTCCTTTCACCAAAACTTCTTTCGTACACGAAGTGGAGATGAATCCTGTTAGGCCCAATATGGAAAGCTAATGTACTGAGAGGGGAGGGGTGAATCAGTACTTCAAAACTTTTCTTCAATAATAACTTTACTGTTATGCATAAACCAAATAGTGCAGTAACATAATATAAAGTTAAAACAAATAGATAACAATCATACATGATTCACTCCATAACACATATATTTTGGTTATGCAGAAACTCTTGGTTAGAGAGAAAAACTGCGGTGGGGATGGCACCCACAACTTCACTACTGCAATAATAAAGGTTGCTCGGTTAGAGCTACATGTTTAGCTATTTCTGATAGCTTACCCTGTTAGGAGTATCAAGATCTGTTAGATCTACCTTGCTAAAGGATTTTACAACAGTTAATCTAAATGCTGCACCTGGTTAGAGGCTTTACAATTTATAGACTTGGTTAGAGTCTTTTACCCTGTTAAAGGTTTCTCTTACAACTTCAAAATATTACAATAAAATCATTACAAATATCTGCAACTTTACATCTGAAATGTTATAGCAGATTCTATGTGCTCAGAATAAGATTACCTTGCTTATAGCATACCTCGGTAACCCATATAGTAACTCGGTAAACCCTTCTATTTACTCTGTTCTTTGACTGTTCTCTGAAATCCTTCTCGGTAACCTCTGTGTCTCTGTAACAGTCATAACACTTAGTGCTTTCACATGTCTTGCTTAATATATTTCTATATCTTCCTTTCTGTCATGCTACATGTATATTTTTTTTATCTTAATCCATGTTGTATAAATAGATCTCTTATGTCGGTGATCCATTCATTGCTTCAATCTTACAAATATATTTTATCGAATGAATAACCATGCAAAATATTTCATTGGTTAAATGACATCAAAATCATACACAATCTTTAAGTACAATTTCCAATGTGATAACGGTTCTATGTGCCTCGATCTTGTACCACGTTTTCATATGTATGTCCAAGTTCAATGAATCTGGTAACACGTTTCACTCAATGTATATCAACTCGGTGTGTCATCTTTGTTGCTCGGTAGACATGGAATGATACTCGGTAGACAGCTCGGTGTATACTACGCTCTGAGACTACTTTCTTCTATAGCCGACTGGACTGTGCATACCGACTAAATATTTCGGTAGTAGTAACCGACTAGAGTATATAGAATAACTTTGAACATAAAACTAATGGCAACTTGATAAGTAGTAACAGAATCCAGCAACTCGTCAAGAAAGTCGGCCATTTAGAGAGAGCATAGATCATGGAGTAAATGAATCAATGGAGTCTACAGTTCAAAATAGCAAATCCGAGAAAGCAGATAAAGGTAAACAACCACAAAACCAAAGCAACTCAGTTCCACATAAGCAAGCTAATAACGAAGAAGGAAAAGATGTGTATGTGGACATTGAAAATGAAGATCAAGAAGTGACTTCTCCACCTCGAGAAGATCAACATCTCAAAGAGGTGCAAGTAGGAGAAGAGAAATCTCAAGGAAAGTGTAATGTCCCCTTCTTAGGCGTAATGTTTCAATTGACCGATGGCCTATTTTGGAGACCCGTAGGCTACTCAATGGGTGAAATTAGGGTTTCCAATTTTGGAGTTTGTTGTTGCTCGTGAATTAGAGTTTGGATCGCGGATTCTTTCTGGGTTTTCAAAGGGCTTCGCAATGGTATGTCCGGCTTTGCGTTCCGAGCACTTTTTGGAATTTACTATTTTTAGTAAATTCTATTTTTGGCAGTGGTCCTAATTATTTCGACACAGTTGGTTCTCTTCTTCAGTTGGTTCAGTTGGCTTCGTCACGTTTGGCCTTGGGATGTTTTTGGAGAGATAAGTTCATTTCATTTAAATAATGTTATGTTTTAATGTTATATTTTAAAGTTGACCCCTTGGCCTAGCTTCATCACTTCAAGTTGTTTTAAAAGGTGGTCTTCAAGGGTGGACGCATCATGGAAGGGATTTAATATTTCCTAAGGTCTAAAATCTTGCTTATGAAAAGGGGTGCCAACTTTATGAAGAGAAGTGAATTAAAATAAAGGTTAATTAAGCTTTTAAAAGTGGCGCCATCTCTTGGAGGAAAATTCAAATGTGAAATTAGGGCGCACTTTCTAGAAGCCTCTAAAGATCCCTTGTTAAGCTTATAAATGGAGGCCTCTTCCCTTCATTTAGCATCTTATGTCTATTGTAATGTTACTCTGCCGGAATGGTATTGGGGTTGCTTCGAGGAATGAATGCCTCCTAGCCTTGGCATTGCTTCTTACTTGAAAGATAGCAACTAGTGGTGATTTAGTGTAGTTGTGAGAGTTTGTAGTGGAGATTGCATTGTAGCTTGAGTTGTGCTTGAAGTTCAGTTATTTGCATTTCATTTCATTTTCGGGAGTCGCAATTAGCAGGGCAGATTTGTAGTTTCACTCATATATTTCAAAATAAAAACATATTCATTCTGGGTATTGCATATTTCCTCTTGTTTTGGTTGGGCACTCCTTTGTGCAAATTTGCAGATTCTAATATGAAGTGTTTTATTTTATAGAGAAGAATCGCCATTCTTGCCTGGCGTCACTGCTGGGAATTGCCTTGGGGTTGGTGATAAATAATCTGTTGGGTTAATGTCTGATTTCTTGGTATTGGTTGGGTTGCCTCCTTCATAGGAAGCCATTGCTTTTGGTTTTGGGTCATTCGAACTAGTATTGAGAGAGTAATGAGCATTTTAGTGATTCCATGTGTTGCTGATTAAGCATTTCACGTGCAGGTCTGTCATAAATCAGAATATTAAGATTGATCCTTGAGTAGAATTTCTTGGACTTATTATTTTTGTTAAGCCCCGGAGAGCCTTCTATATTGTTACAACATTGTATAGTCTTAATCCTATGATCTTGGCAAGCATTTACTATCATATTGTAAGCTGAACAGTAGTACTGGCAGCATTTCTTCTCATTTTCATTTCACGCTTGTTATTTACATTTAACTCCATTTCTAAGTTCTTAGCATCTCCGCCATATGGTAGCTCCATTCCCACCCTAGGTTTGAAAGCACATGCTTGGTGTCGAGTTTTCCTTTCAGCAGTTGCAATTGTAAAGATCCTTTGACCATATGTTAGTCCATCTTGGGCACATTCTTGGTTAGAGTTACTTTCAGCATGCACCAAGATCCTCTGACCATATGTTAGTCCATCTTGGGCACATTCTTGGTTAGAGTTACTTTCAGAATGCTTTAAGACAACCTGACCATATGCTCACGCCTTGCCCAACCCGAGATCCTGGTGTACATTCTTGGTTAGAGTTGTTTTCCGCAACATTTTGGTTTAAGTGCTAACCCTAATGGATGTGTGTTGCATTACTCTTTGTAATTGAAAAATTGAAAAAAATTGGTCTGGGATATTTCAGAAAGATAAGCAAAGGAAGTCATAGTGATAGAAGAACCTTTAGATGACTTAGACAACTTCCTGAACAAAACTCGAGATTGTTAAGAAGAAGACAAAAACTAAGATGTCAAAGATGAGATAGTACAGGATCTTGAGTGTTACAAATTGTCACTTCGAGAGTAGATAAGCCTGAAGGCGAGATCACAGCAAAGGATTATGATTTGGAGACTATTGATTTAGGTCCTTCCACCAATGAGCACGCATTGGAAGACATGAATGATACAGTGAAGACAGTCCACAATATGTTGAGGCTGGAAGTAGAGAAGAACAAGAAATTGGAAAGAGAAGTGCATTGAGAAGTTACTTCCAACAGTTCAAGCAACCACCAAGGTAGCATGATCCTTCACCTACGCCACCACCATTGCTTCCTCCGGACTCAGTTCACAATTTGGAAAAGATGAGAACTTTAGCACATCTGATAGAGACTTCGACAAATAAGACTTTCAAGAAGGTGAATGCATTTGTGAAGGAATTGGTGAAGATATTTGATAAATCTGTAAGTTTTCTCAAAAGAACTCCAAGTCCTCATGGCAGCATATGATACTTTTGTTTTCACCAGAGATTATACCATGTCGAGATTGCAAGCAATGAAGAATATACCCAAGAAAACTTTGGTGAATGGAGTGTTAGACAATGCATAGTCACCTGATTTCCAGTGATGGTGTAACTTGCTCCGCATAAGGAAGGTCATTTTGAAGATATTAGTAGTGGATGCACCCAAGTCAATGAGACAATTAACTTGATACATGACAAGATTGTAGAAGTAGCCAAGATCATACTCTAGAAAGAGATAAATGAAGGAATGCATATTGATGTCGATCAATTAGCTGAAAGAGTGAAGATCATATTCTTTGGAACAAACGGATCACCTTCTAAGAAACAGTTCGATGATATACATGCATTCATGGTACTCGCCAGGAAGACTAAAGATTCGGGCTAGGACGGGAGAAAACCTTTGCCTCTGCCTTAAATGAAGTCATCTTCTTGGAAGAACAGCTGAAGAACCTGCTTGCTGCTCCAATAACTGAGATTGAGTTCATGACGTCCAAATTCGTTGAATTTGCAACAAAAGAAAAGGATAAGGGAAATAAGCTTCTAAAAGATCATTTGTTATGATCCCATGTGGCGTCATTTTTCCTATTGGAGGATTTTCCTTGATGGTTGTGCCAAATGGATATCACATTCCCATTGGCTAATATTTAATAATTTGCAATAAGATTAGGGTTTTGTTGTAACAAACCCTAATTAGGGTTTAGGTGGCAAGATCTTGGCCTTTGATTCTGATCTAATCTTGGCCATTCATTGTATCTAGGAGCTCTATATAAACCCCCCTCATTTAATTTGTAAAGGATCGATTAGAAAAGTTTTGAATAATTGTTGCTCGATGCTACAGAATTAATAAAATCATTGAAGTGTCAATGACTTATTGTGTTTTGGAGCATTTGCTTGTTTCTTCATCCTTTTATGAGAGATCTTAATATTTGAAAAGACAAAAAAAAAAATAGAATAGAATTTTCTTTCGTGTTTTAGATGAATGAAAGATGCATGTGCATGATTGATAGTGAAGCTCTTATTGTTCATACTACTAGTACTCCATTGATGGTGAAGTATCCTACGTAGTCAACTGAACCAATTACAGCTAAAGCTTAACTTCAATTACTATTTCATCATTGATATGCTTCATCTTGAAGGTATCTATGCTTGTGGTAGTGATTTGAAAATCATCAAGCTACCCTTAGAAGATTGCACTCATGATGTGGAGATGTTCATAGCATGTAAAAGCAAAGCTTAGTTGAGCTCACTTGAGATTTTCCATTGTCTTGCATTCTTAGCATTAGTGTAGCATTTCTAAACCTTGCTCCTTTTTCACTTTTTTTTTTAATCAAAGATCATTAATAGTAGGAAAGATTGATATTGCAACATCATTCCAAGAACGTCATTTCATGAGCTTGAATTGAGGAAGAACAATTATGTAAGTCCCTTTGTAGGTACAGAAAACACATCACACCATTGAAGCTATCCAACACGTCAAGACTTGACATTGTAAATCTTGGAGTCATCTCAAGTGATCCTTTGCATCTTCAACATTTGAGAAGTCTTTGTTCAAGAGAGGATAGAGTATTCAATACTTTATTCTATGTTCAATTGTGCATAAAAACACAATCAACAGACACCTCAAACACGGAATAAAATACCAAGGTATTCTATCCTCTCTTGAACAAAGAAACCTCATATGCTAAATAAAATGATCAAATAAGGAAACTCCAAGGTTTACAATGCAAACAATCAACTTTAAATTATAGATAGACTCGGTGATTTGATGTGATAATGTTGGTAATCATAGAGGGAGTTACATTTTGCAAAAACAATTGGAAAATGCAGTCTAAATTAACTTGGAAAATAAAGGACAAAAAGATAAAGGGTTAAGAAATCTAAAATAACACCTATGGATGTAAGAAATGATTGTTGACTCGATGAAACCAAAACAAGCTTTGCTTCACCATAAAGAAACAACTACACAAAGATGGTGCAATCTCCTAAGGATAAGGGAATATTTTCATATCACTAATGCACATCAACACCATGAACAATGAGCATAAAGAAATTGAAGTTAAGCTTTTAGATAAATTCAATCTAACCATGCACTGCAACTTGTAATCAACAAATTCCAAATGGTATGAACATTAGGCTTCACCATTCATTGACAATAAAATCTTCCATTTAACTATTCAACATCTGAAACTGAGAAGTAGAAACCATGCAACATGTTGAAACTCATACAACGATCCACCATATTTTCAATGAAATCAAGTATTTATTTCAACAAAGCCTTGGCAACAATTTCTTGTCTTCTCCTCCTACTCTACTACTAATTGCTAACTATCAACTATTAACTACTAACCTTTACAAATGAGAAAGTTGAGCCTTATATAGAGGTCTCAACTACAATGAATGGCCCAGATTGACTTGGAATCAATGGCCAAGATTACAAGATGAAACCCTAATTAGGGTTAGTTATAACTAACTCCTTTTCGACCAATGAGAAAATTACATTACTTAGGACACATGTCCTTTCTTGAATGTGGACCAATGAGAAATAAGGTTAGGTACATTGAATTTTGTGCCTTCCACATGGGTAGTTATCGTCCTTGTAGGATATGTCAGGTTCATTGAACTTGGATGCCTTGTCTTTGAATTATTTGATTGGTTGAATGTGACTAGGCGCCAACTCAGCTTGTTCTTAGTAGATCATCACAAAGAAGTCCATGTGTTTCGAGCAATATCTCTTGATACTCAACATTATCCAATTGCTTGATGTGATTATGATAGAACATATTCCCAAATTGTATCATCTTCAGTGATCAAGTCTCTAGCTTTGCTCAACTCTTCTAAAACTATCATTTTCCTTGATCATGTTTCACTTTCACATCTTCTTGTCAGGGAATCTTTCTTCTTCGTGATACATTTCCATCCTCATGTTAGGGAATTTACCTTGATCTCTCCTCAATGATGTTAAACCTGGAATCCCTTGTCTTGGACTTGGATTCCTTGGTGGAGTTCTTTGAATGTGAATTATAAATTCTTTATACCAAGACCAAATATATGAACAAATCTAAACTAACAAAATCATTCATCTATAGCCATGAATAGTTGTTATTTACTTTCATTAATGATGTCTATTGCTTGATGCTCGATCTACTGTGAATTTTGTGTTATGATGTAATGTTCCTATGTTAAAAACACAATCCTAAGCCTAAATGAATTTACAACACCCAGGCAGTACCCTGGGTGAACCCAATGGCGTACCAGTACCAAAACCAATCCCTGAGACAAACCAGGACCAAAACCCATTCCTGCAAGGAAGAATCCGATAAGTTAAAGAAAATTAGACATGGCCCAAAACTCAAAGGCTTTGGGGATCTTAGAAAAGCATGGGGAAAGAAGAGGAAGAACATATACATACAAATTGGACCAAGGAAGACACATGAATTTCGAAATAAGCATTTTGGTCCATAACAAGATTATCATAAAAAGGGGATATGACATTGTATTGGAAATCCTAAAATCTGTAACGTCCTTAGCTGGAATTTTGTATAAAATATGTAATTTTCTTATTTGTAGAAGCTAAAATAAATATAGAATATAAAATGTAGTTGCCAAACTCCAATAACAAAATGCTGATCAGCAATATTTAGTAGCAGCAATAAATTTGGGAAACCTTCATACATCAAAGTATCATGAATATCGTAGCAAATCGGACAATAAATAATGCTAATATAATGTGACAACAAATGCAACTGGTAAATATATCAAAATGATATAATTGATATTGCAATAGGAAAGGTGTAGTAAAAATCCTCAACTCTTAATGATATTCAACTTTGATTTCAACTAACAAAAGTTGAAATAAACAACTAATCACAAAGTGCAGCAAATTGGAGATGTGCAGCAACAAGGAACAATTATAATGTTTGGATATGACTAAAACTCCTTTGTGCATCATAAATAATTCCATAACATATATTATCACTAAAACCCAGAATATTATTTATTGTAAATATTGAAATGAATATTTATTACAATGACGAGCATTGTAGCAAACTGAAACTAAAAATAAATTGTGAACCTTTAGCACAAATGCAATTCATAAGTCGTATCACCTCACTTGAACAAGAGGGTTTTCATCCTCCAATCCCCAATGGAAACCAAGAGGGTTTTCATCTATGAATGAAAAAATGAATACAAGTGTTTGGAAATATTCAATTGCAAAAACATGGATGATCACTTTGATCCATTCACCCTCCTTTCGTGAATTCCTTTTAGGCCCCCTTAAATTTGAAATTCCTTTTCCCTCCTAAAATTCTCTCCAAAAATGTTTAAAAACACTTTTTGAATAAATTATTACATAGGCCCTATGATGGCTCATTTAGATGGCCACTTTATTAAATTAATACTAATTAAATTGTCCTTTTCAAATAAATTGAATAAGCCCAACTTAAATTATGATTATTAAATTTTTCTCTTATTTTATTCCTTAGCCTATGAGAAATAAGAAATAGGCTATAAGTTCTCGATAAATTCTTTTGATTCTAGAAAGGAGACATGACACAATCCCAATCCTCTCTAATTTATAACATCAATACTGTAAAGTTTAAACTGTTAAAGTTTTAACTGGAGAAAGACAAGACTCGGAAAACTCACCAGTACACGATACACAAAATTATCCTGGGAAAACCCTCCACCTGAGGGTGAAAAACTCAGCCACACCAAAATGAACCTTTTATAATATCTCTGAAAATGAATACAACTGTTGATAGTTTCAGATTACTATCAATCACAATAAGATAAGTTTGATTCTCCAGAAATCAATCATGACAATGAAGTCAAATGATACATCTCATGTACATTCTATAAACATTCATAAGACTGAAAATTCTGAACACAGACAACATATAATATTGCTGATCTGACAGACTTCATACACATTATTCTTAACTTGCTCTCAAACAAATGAGAAGTCACCAATATAACTATCAATCTGCCAAAGAAGAAGACCCACGAAAATGGAAGAGCGATGAATATAAAGAATCGAAATGCAAATGAAGAGAATCCACGATGGACGAAGAAAAGACACCGACAGCCACATAGTCATCTTCACCGACAGCCACATAAACATGAAGAGTCACCGACAGCCACAAATACATCTTCACTGACAGCCACCAAAGCGATCATGAAAAGAAAACGGAAGCCAAAGAATCGAAGCAAGAAGAAAACAGTAACTGAAGCCACGAAATAAGTAAGATACGTTGGAGAGGAGAATAGGTATCATCTTAAAATATCTCTCGAAGCTATGAAACTTCAACATAAACCACTCAAACATATCTGTAATCTAACTTAATCAGATTTTATCATTGTGCCAACTAGTAAAACATTGTGAAACCTAAATGGTAAACATTATATACCAAAAGGCTAGAATTGTCTCAAGGTCAGATGCAAAAGTAAAGACGTTTATTTCCCACTAAAATTCTTGTTAAACATTCAAGTACAACCTGAAAACTACTATAATAACTTACAAGTATTGCAGATTATGCAGCTGGCCAAGCTCACGAACCAATTGACCACCCAATTTTAAGTTTCTTAGGTCCCTGTAAGGAAAAAGTTTAGTCTAAAGAAAATTCTAAAAAGTAAACATGTTTTATAAACAATAATTCTTGGTTACTATTGGTCATTTCCAATGATCAAGTAACTCAAAAGATGCAAATGCAATATACATACACTCTTGTGACAACGTTTTCATTGTTACATGTAACATAGAACCATGTACATGGACTGGCTAGATTTTGATTCCAACTTTGCAAAATATCTGTTGGGTCCAAAAAGTTAGACTTTAGTCTAAGCAAAGCATCACCTGTATCACATGCAAGATCTTAGACATCAAGTCCTAGTTTTTCATAACTCTATGACTAGTGCGATAGATAAACTAAAAATAACAGCTATATAAGTTTATAGATTAAAAAATTAGTTATGGCGTTTACAGTATGGTCTAGCAACCTATTTAAAAATAAAATAAAAAATTACGGTGGCAGAGAATGAGATGGTGAAAGGAATTTAATAAATTTGCAAGGATATCAAGGTAATATGTAATAACGATTAATTAGGTACACTTCATTTTCTCCTATCTTGAAATGCTTCAACTTTGAACCATAGATAACAGCTTCATGCTATAAACTAAACTAAAATATCATAAATGTAATGCATTTGTAATATTGAACTCTTGATTTTGAGATTTACAAACCAGAATATGAATATGAAAATCAAATTACTAAATAGAAACCATTATAGTTACTAACCTTCAAAATATATTAAAAATGACACTATCAAATCATCACTTTTGACGAATAAAAAAATGTATATCATATAGAAGCAATAAAGCCCAGCATTACATTGACTAAAGAACAGATGAGAAAGACACATAGACATCCAAAAAAAATCCCTCCAACTCAAAAAATTCTCAGCAAGGATGGCAAAAGGATTACCATCCTTTTTGAAGAAAATGTCATTTGCAGCTCTTGATTTGGAGATCCAAACATATGTCATCTTGCTTATGCTATCTCCACCTTAACTATGTTACACTCAGCTTAAGGAGCTAGAGGTGCAATTGGAGACTCGCACCTCTCCTCTTCCCCCTCATTTGACCCCTTCATCAATAGCATCACCCCTTTCATCTACAATCCATATCAACCCATCTCCTAGTGACACGGCCTCATTACATCTATATAAATATAATGGCCGTTGAGACCCCACTAATCATGTGCGACAATTATATCATTTGTTCAACTGTCACTTCTAATGATCCCATTCTAGCCAAACACTTTCCTAGAACCTTGACACATGATATATTAGATTGGTTCTACACTTTAGAACCTAACTCCATACACTCCATTGTTGACCTTGTGCATGCCTTTACTCTCCATTACCAATTCAACATCAAACCACAAGTCTCTCTTCTACAACTTGCACATTGTAAACAAGATCCCACTAAAACTATTCAATACTACACTTCTTTTCCTGACTAATCCATGTGGATTTACATCATCCTAACTCTTTGATCCAACCTATATTTCTCAATAACCTCTCAGTCTCAGCTCATATCAAAGAGAAACTACTCTTTACCACTCAAACTTCTCTCTATAACTTAGCTATGGCAACCATCAAATTTGATCAAAAACCAACTCCATACACTCCTCTGTTGACCTTGTGCATATCTTTACTCTCCATTACCAATTCAACATCGAGTCAAAAGTTTATGTTCTACAGCTTGCACATCGTAAACAAGATCCCACTAAATCTATTCAAGTCTACACCTCTCACTTCTTTTCCTTACTACATGGAATTCCATCATCTTGACTCTTTACTCCAACCCATATTTCTTAGGATCCTCTTAGCTCATATCCAAGAGAAACTACTCTTTACCTACCTAGTCATTATACTTCTTTGTATGACTTAGCTATGGAGGGCATCAAAGTCGATAAAAAACATATAATTTAAGGGCACTTTCCTCTTCACCTCTAGGTGATTCTTATTTTATCATGCTAAACAAACCAAAGTAAAGAAATAATACACCATTTAACATTTCTAAACAACTCTCACCCCTTCTCTTGTAAAAAAAAATTAATCACTATCCAACATCTCACATTTTGAAAAACCTCTAAACAATTTTCGTCAATTAATCTCTCTTTTGCTTGTTTTCCACCCCCAACACATACAAAAACTACAACTTGATTGATTAGTTCCTTAGTGCTATCCCTCAATTATACAGCAATAATTTATAAATGAAAATTTTTCCCAAATTTTCCTATCATAAGCACTTGTTACACATTACCATTTAACCCTGTACACCACATCAACATCGATTATCCCCTTTCACATATCTTATGTGCCACATCTTGTTATGAGAAGTTTTCGTAAGGATATTTTAGAAATTTGAACCCTTTCCACATTCACATTCATACTTGGCACTTACACTTAGCCATTAACCCTATGTTAGATATGATGAGTTTTTGTAAGGGCTTTATGGAAATTTGAGCCCCTCATACTTGCCACTTACACTTAGCCCTTAACCCTATGCTAGATATAGTAATTATAATCAAATCCACGTGCACTCTTTTCCCTTACATATTCCTCATATCTTAAACTTAGTTGTAAACCTTAGAAACTTATTAGCAAATCCCTTTTATCCTCATCTAAACATGAGTACCATTTAACATGCTAATGTTTGTACCATAGAAACGGGACTTTCCCGGACTTGCCTAGGCTCAGCGAGTCCTAAGTCGAGTTACCCTCAGCAAATCCTGGGGCTCAAACTTGGACTCTGTCAATTCCTAGCAAGACTTGCCGATCTGGCAGACTCATCAAGTTTGAGCAAGTTCCACCAATCAAACTTAGACGTCGAAAAATCAGCAGCAAAAGTAGAAAAAAACATTAAATAAATAGTTTTTAACATGAGTACCATTTAACATGCTAATGTTTGTACCACAGAAACGGGACTTTCCTGGACTTGCCTAGGCTCAGCGAGTCCTAAGTCGAGTTACCCTCAGCAAATCCTGGGGCTCAAACTTGGACTCTGTCAATTCCTAACAAGACTTGCCGATCTGGCAGACTCATCAAGTTTGAGCAAGTTCCACCAATCAAACTCAGCCGTCGAAAAATCAGCAGCAAAAGTAGAAAAAAACATTAAATAAATAGTTTTTAACTTGCTTTTCTTTAACTTATATTTCCTCTACATCCCCAAAAGCAACTTCATTTCATTTTGTTCACAAAATAGGAGAAACGAGAGTTGTTAGGAAAAATAAGAGTGCATTGTAGGACAACCAGCAAGGAGGTAGATCAAAAATCCATCAACAAATTGCATTTGGACAGCTTCATACCCACATTTGGTGCATTGAAAGCTCTCTACCAACGATTGGAAGGAGTTTGCATTTCATTTCAACTTTGATCTAAGAGGTAAACTTGATTTTTTATGGTTTTTTTGTGTTTTTTAAGCAAAAATTGAATTGTTTTTAAAAATTTCAATTCTTTTTGGAACAAACCCTACATTTTTTGGAACAAAGTTATGAACCCTACATTATTTTTTGGACCAAAACATACATTTTTTTTGCATTAGTTTAAGAATTATAAATAACAATTCACAAACATTCATTTTTTTTAATTGTGTTATTGCAGCAACCTTGAGCTTTTCAAATCATATTTTTTATAATGTCTACTACTAGAACCCTAGTTAGAAAGGACCCAACTTGGAAACATGCTGAATTTTTTCCTAGGAAAAAAGAAAAGAGAGGCGAAATATAAATACTGCAAAACAATTTTTCACGGAGGCATTAATAGATTAAAATACCGTCTTGCCCACATACCCACTCATGATGTTGTGCATTGTGATCATATGTAATATCCCCACAATTTTTTTCAATTTTTTTCCAGTTACAATCACAACAAGAACTTGTTAAGGTTAGGAAATGAAGATACAATAATGCTGAAATTGTAACCCTTTCACTTTCTGATCACCAAGTGCCCAATATGGGAAGGTGAGAGCATACGATGTTGAGGGGATCGTTAGCTTCAAATAATTGGAAATAATACAATGCCTGGGCGACAAGCCAGTCCCCTCCACTTTTCAGCAGGATATGGAGAATATTAAAAATCATTTGGCGGTAAACCAGCCAAGGATGATGCAAGAAACTGAAGAACAATCACTCTACCGCTTATGCAACAGGAGGACAAGAAATGAAATAGATGTCAACTCCACCGCTTATTCAATGAGAGGACTAAAAATGAGATTACAATCAACTCAACCGCTTATTCAGTGAGAGGACAGCATTACACTAGATAAGAAGGCAGCAAGCCAGCCTCTTACACTTACGCAATGGGCCAAAGAACAACAATCCAAGTATATAGCTGTTAGTACTACTAATCAGCTTTACAATGCAAACATGGATTACAAAATTACTAGAATCATTGTCCAAACTAGGCGGCAAGGCCAACCTCTTCCACTTATGCAGTGGGACTAAGAGAGTTCAAATAAATTGATGTTAGTACTACTAACAAGCATTACAATATAATTCATCATGGATATTCAAATGCCAAAACCCAAACTAACAGCTGCAACTTATTACCAAGATTCTTCACACCATACCCATAGACTCACACACCTGAAAACCAGCTTCAACCCCTGTGAGACCCTACCCCGACTCAGTCTAGCATTTCAGTGATTTTTATATTGAGACTATTATGGATGCTTTATTTTTATGCATTATGGATTTAGAACTTATATGATTCCAGGATTTGGATAACATCGCTATATGTTGATGCTTCATTTATATGCTTTATGATATAGAACTCTACATGATTCTAGAATAGGATAAATTTGCGATGATATATGTCATTATTGGATTTGCAGGACTTTACTATGATGATAGAAATAGGATGCATATTTTATGTGTGGATCAAATTTATGAGAATTATGATATTTGCTTATGTGGAGTTGTTTGGATGTAAGATGTATTGATTTATTTAAATGTATATTGTATGCAGAGTGTTTGATGCGTATTCTTATTCATGTGTTTTATATTATATGAGGTTATTTGGAATTACTAATATGTAATTGAGATGCGCAGGAAAATTATCCATGTGACCATGGAAATATTATGGAGAACCAAACCTAGACCTATGTACGTTCGTAAAACCAGGGTTTGTCTATTTGGAGAGACAACACCCCGTTTGTATAGTATTTTATTTGTGAAAGTGGACGTTGCATGTGTGTTAGATTTAATTTATGTATATGTATAAATCCAACAAGAGACAAAATTTCATGTATAATTTCGTAAAAGTATTTTTATTGTGTCACTTGACACATGTGTTGAATTATGTTTTGATTTTTGAATTGTCTCTTGGAGGGAGTTGTTTAACCATAGTTTTTTTTAATTAATTTAAAGTGGTTCTATATTTTTCTAGGGTGGAAAATCTTTGGGGTGGTCAACTTAGGTGTGACCCGAAAATTAACTTCAAATGGGTTTTAAAAGGGTTAAATGAACTCATAGGGGTAGTTTAAAGGTGTTTTCTAAAGCCCATAAGGTATACCTAAGAGTTAGGGGTAATTTTAGGCATGTGACAACTCCCATGTGGCTGTTTAGTCACCCTAAAAAGTGGATTTCCTAAGTTAAGCGAAAATTGAAAATTAGAAGGCATCACCTAAGTTGTTAATTTTCCTTTTTTATGAGAGATCCCTTTGGATCTTTTTCTGACTTTTCCTTTTTCAATTTTAGAAAACCTGTGAGAACTCTCACTGAGGTCTTCTTAGGCAAGAATGAGAGATTTTGCGAGTAATCACCCACTCTCCATTTTTGGAGACAATGCAATTTTGAAAAGGATAGATTTGATATAGGATTTTGGCTAAGGGTAGAGAAGCAAGGAATTGTGGAATTGGGTTGCTCATCCTCAACTAGTCTAGCATACCTTTGGGCAGTTGAAGGTTGGTTAAATTTCTCTTGTATTGTTTTTATATTGCATGTTATGTTGAAAGGAATTGCTTGTATGGAAAAGGCTTGTTTCTTGTATTTTCCCCTATGAAAATTTATTTTGCGTTCTACATTTTACTCTTGTGTATTTTCTGTGTTTTGGGAGTAACCAAGACCTCCTACTCTTGGGAGAGAGGATCGTCTTGTGGGTGGTAGAAGTTTGACATACCTCGAGTGAGAGGTTCTCGTTAAGAGAGTGATCTCAAGGGATTTCTATGTAACCCTTGTTGCATGGCTTGTTTATGCATTTGGGGGTCATAAGGAGGGAAATAAGGCATGAATGCCTTGGGGGGCATAAGGTTGTGGGGTTGTTATACTTATGATGTATCATTGTTTGCCATGAGGTGGCCTTGAGTTTTACCATACTTGCAGTCTCCTCAGGGTATTTGGTCCACTACCACCCGTGTAAAAACATCACATTGTGTGGTGCAGTGTAGCTTGGGTTGGGAATATGTTTGTGATTGTTTTCCCTTGTTTGTTGTGTTTGCATGTGTGTCACCTATCTAGGGCTTGGTTCTCCAAGCTCGGGGGTGGCTACTAGTTAGCCTAGGCTGGGAGGTGAGCACTCCATGGTCATAGCTTTTGATCTATTGCAAGTTGTTGGTAGAAAAGATTAGGACAAGTAGATGTGGCTCGAGTTATTGATATTTGGAAATGTATTTATTATTTTCCTCATTTATTAAAAATGAGAGACCTATTTGTAAAGTGATGATAATGTCTTGGAAATATGTTTTAAAGACATGTAATATTTATCTATGATATACTACAGAAAAGAAATGAGTATTTCTGGTTTTAGTTTTCTATATTTCTGAAAAATAACATTTGTTGTGTATAGGATATTTTGAAAAGTAAGAAATTTATTCATTTCCTTTATGCATTTAAAACATAATATTAGAAAAGAAATGAAATAGCTTTGCATGCATGTAATAGGCTGGAAATAAAATCTAAAATTTAGATCTGTGCATAGAGGTGCAAATTTAGTTATTTAAATCTGTCATTTATTTAATTGCAGAAAATAAAATCTAAAAGAATATTATAGTCATCTCTAAGGATTTATTTAATAAAGCATAGATTTAATTAGTTGTTGTTTTAAGTTTATTTAATTCTGTTATTTACTTTATTTTTGCAGAAAGTAAATCTATAGTTAAATAATCTATCTAATTTTTTTAGCAGCTAGGATTTTAATAAAGGAAATAAATACAAGAATTTAAATCTGACGAAATTATCTAATCTATTAAATATGGCATATGCCTAGTTACAATATATACATATATAAATATATATATATATAGACAAATTTACATGCATATATAAAGGTTTAAATGGATTTATTTCTTAAAGATAAACAAACAAAATAAACTTATTTGTTTAATATATATATAAATATATATATTTATATATTTATAAATATATATATATATTCATATATATAAAATATTTAAACATATATATATATTTTCATACCTATTTAATAAAAAAATATATTATTTAAATATTTTTAAAAAATATATATATAGTGAACTATGGCTCGGGCCGAACCACTGTGCTAAACATAGTGGTCGGCAGGGCCGAAACCACTATGGTTAGCACAGTGGTCGGCGCGGCCGAACCACTGTGGTTAGCACAGTGGTCAGCGCGCCCGGCGCCACTGTGGCTTCCCACAGTGGACAGCCCGAGGGCCGCCATTATGGGCGGCCACAGTGGTCACAGCCACTGTGGAAACCCACAGTGAGCAACGCCCCCGAGGACACCCGCTTGTAATCCAAGCCCTCCCATGGCCGCCACTCGTCAACCACCGCCCCTGCAAAAACAAAAAAGAATTCAAGGCAAAGAAAAAAAATATAAAACCCTAGCCCAGTTAGGGCTAGGGTAATGTGGATCAATAAAGAATGAAGGAAATAAAAAGGGCATTAATATATTAATAAAATTAGGGTTTCATGGTCATTTTGTTTAAAGTGTAAATAAATTTATTTATTTTATATGTATATGTATATATATATATATTTGGTAAAGAATATGAGTGGGACACAATGTAAAAATTATTTAACTCTCTAGGTGTTTTACATTATATATATGTTTTTTAAACATATGGGTTTATATATTTTATTAAAAAATATATATATATGTTTAAATTTAAATTACTTATGAAGAATTATCTTTTAGAAATTTTATAATAAAAATTGGGCGAGCTATTTTGGCTATGGGAAAATAATTTTAGCTCACCTAGATATAGGTTTATGAGATTAAATCTTATAGAACAAATTCCATTATGAATTTAATTAACTCCTTAATAAATTTTAGACATTATAAACAAAGTGCTAGGACTAATTTAATTAGATCCTTAAAGCAATTAATGCTTATTGAAGATTAATATTTTAGAGAGTTGTGATTTAATTAATCTATTGACTAATTTTGATGAAATAATAAAACTATTCATTTAGCATTCCGCATTTAATTTTAAATTATTTTCGTTTACTTGAGTTAGTGGTTTAAGTTAACCCAAACATAGTTAAGACAAAACTTGCTAGTGCATTTCATATTAGCATTTTAATGTTATTTAGTTGTGATTTTAAAAAAAAATTTATCCCGTTCGTGCCCAAAAGTTTGAGCATGACAACCCCAAAAAACTAAATCTGATATGAATGAACAACAGGCTGGAAATACAGACAAGCAACATTAAAATCCTCACAAACACTTTTAAATCACTCCCCACAAACTCAAATTATCTTTAAACACACTCCAAAGAACCCACACACTCTAAAACCAACTCCACACAACGAAACACTCCAAACTAACAATTTTTCAAATTTTGATATGCAACCCATGCGCTGGAAACACACAAACCAGCAGCCTAGAAACTCACAAAAATGCTCGTAACTCTATTCACACTCAACGAAATGACCCCCAAACGGATGCAAATGAGAGATACAAGACAAGCGATGAGATTAGAACCAACAAACTGCACCCAAACCCACCAAATGAATTTAAGCACACATTCCCAGGAAGCCCAACATAGTACGGCTAGGAAAGAAGTACGATTTGCATTTAAAAATTAAATACTCAACATTAAGCTTGACAAACTTAGAAACTTGATCACCTGTAGCATAGGAAGAGAACGAGCCACTACCCAAAATGATCTGACACACGAACTGAGAGTTATGAACTAAAACGTGCTACAGCCATACCAAAAACCAGCAATGCTGAAATCCACACCACACTAAAAATCTGAAAATGCACACTAAATTTGAACCACACATTCAGAAGATCCAATCACAGCTAGGAGTGATGTCTCAAACTTGAAGTCTGTCAAGAGCCCTAGGAGGTATTCACCCTTGAAGATTGTCTAGAGTCAATCCAACAGCATATCAATGTAAATTGTCTGAGATATCAAAATGAGAGCCCAAGTCACTTATTTATAACTTTTTGCCAACCAAATTCAAATTCAAATGCACTCCAAGTACACCCAAACCAAATGCCATTCCATTTCATCCACATTTAGCATTGCATTTCATTTGATTTCCTTGCACAAGTTCGCCCAACTCACATTCATCCAAAATTGCCCTTTTTAATAAATATAAGTGTCATAAAATAAAGTGTGAAGTGGGCACCCAACTATGACTTCCAAATAAAAAATATTACTAAGGCAATATACTTAGAAAATCACCCCATTTGCCTTGAGTTATAATTTAATTATTAACACCATGACGACCCCCTTGAAGTCATATGCAAATTTCGCCCAAATAAACTTAGGATAAAATTAATATTTTCTCCCTTCCTAAGTCGTCCATCCATAAAATAATCAAATATCAATACCTCATGCCTAAGGTATTAATATATTAAAAATACCTTCTCAAATATTGATTATTGCCAAATTGAGCCCGAGATTGAAGTGCTGGAAATCACCAAAACTGAACTGAGTTGGGGCTCTGAACTGAACTTCTATAAATAGTCATCCAAGTGAATATAGGATCCTGCCAAAATAATACCGCCAAAAATAGCCACTGAGCTGAGCTGCAGAATCCTTGCCAAGAATAGCACCAAAAAATGTTGGAAGACTAACTGCTCAAACTGACCTACCAGAAATAGCCATCTAAACAGGCTTATTGACATCTTGCTAAAAATAGTACGTACTAAAAATAGCATACTGCTAAAAATAGTAAGTGTTTACAAAGTGATTTTAACTTTAGACCACCATATGGAGTAAGATGGATGTCAATCTGCAAATAAACACATTCTTCCAAATTAAACTGATGGGTAAACAACAGTAGCTAATAGAACCTTGTTACGACTTGTAAGAGGGTACACCAACAAATATCCAAGAACAAGAACATGTCATAAATCTTTGACATTTATTTTGCACTCCTAGGATAGGACAATTCATGAATCTGCCAAGAAGTCACCTTTGAATCATGTTTGGATTATTTTCCTACTAATCCACTTGATGTTGCATGTGAACACCAAGAAGATAAAAAAGTTTCAATGATGATGAGGGTAGCCAAGTTCAATAAGTGGATCAACGTATCTATTTCAAGGTTCCAGAACAGCCAGAGAGATCTCAAGCTAAGTACAAAGCAAGGCATGAACTATATTGTCTAAAGTACACTTTCAAGGCAAGGGTTAAGATATGGCTTTACTTGAGCAAAGAGAGGCTTCAAGGAAAAAACTTTAAATCTGTAAGATATGGGCCATTTATAATCTTTGTGCAGGATGGAGAGATTGCTTTCAAGTTTGATTCACTTTTTTATATGAGAATGTATTCAGTAGTTGATTGTGAGAATTGTATCTTTGCGAACCTTCCATGCTAGATGATGATGAAGATGAACAATTACTACCTTCATTAAAGGCTTCATGTTGGATGCACAAGCATTTTTAGAGGAGGATATGATGTTTCATAAGAAAGTAAGAGAAACATGCAGCATGCTATTAGTGTCTTCATAGTTGGGGTCAAAGGCAAGAAATCAAGACTAGCAAAGTTGTACTACAAGGAGAGAATGGGAGAACTCTTTCTATATCTCTTGTACTATAGAGCATTTGTGGGACCAAGATAGATATTTTTGATGCATAACTTTCAGGAAAACATCACCTCTTAACAAGCAATAATTTGACAATGTTCTTTAAAAAAGCACGGTTTTGTTTGTACAATACAAAACTACCTTGGTAGTTCTGTCCTTGTAATCCAGTGGTTCCATTTGTTTAAGTGGCTGTTTCCTAGTGACAGTGGTGGTTTTGCAAAGCTGCAGTTGCATTTGTGTCACCAACAACCTAGTTTGCGACATGGTCAGTTGCATTTGTGATAGTGGAGGCTATGTCCTACAAATTGATTGTGTAGTTGGAATCTTGCAATAAGTCTAGTAATGGCTATGAAACTGCCTTTTCTAATTCCTGACCATTGGGAGTCCTTTAGTGCATGAAAGGATACCTCCAACATTTGGTACGAGAAGAAGACATAGCCCCTTCTAAGAATAAGAATAGTAGAAGCAGTGAATTCAGTTGTTTGTATGCTGAGGAAGGGGAGTTAGTTGATTGCTATAAGAATACTCCATTTTGTACTCTTTTGTAACTGTCCAAGATGAAGGAAGAAGGAAAATTGATAGATTGACACTTCTAAATTGGTTTCCCCACGTAGATGTTTTCGGTTAAAATTCTCGTGTTTGTGTTTTGCATATGAAATATGTTTTGTTTTGTTTTTTTTCTAGCAAGTATTCACACTAAATCTTGCACAAACTACATTTAACTCATTCTCATGTGGAGTTTAATTAAGTAGGAACATTGATTAATTTGTACATAATTGCATGCCAGATATTTTTAAAAGAGATGTGCACAATTAACATTTTTGAGATCTTCGAATGAACAGAGAAGTGAAACCAAAAATATGGCATGTAAAATTAGATAATTACATCAAGCAGTGACTATAGTGGCAGCAGGTGGTGTAGTGTAATGGCGTGAGTGTGTGACCAAAAACTATTAAAGAGCCGGCATATAAAAATAATGAAAAAAAAATATATGGCGAGAGAAGTTTAATAACTCTATAATAATTTAAACTAAAATAAAATAGCTCTTAAGTATATTAAAAATAAAATAGTTCTTTAATAATTCTCAAGTAAAATAAAATAACTCTTAGTGAAAAAAATTGCTTTTCAAATAAAAATAGAGTAAACAATGCAAATAAATAAAATAAATTCTTAAACGGTTCTAAAGTAGAATAAAATAATTCTTAAGTAAATAAAAACAATTCTTCAATGAAGTCAAAATAAACAATGTAAATAAAATTAAATAATTTTTAAATAATTTTAAAGTAAAATAAAATAAGATATCTTTTAGTGTATTTCAGATAGATGTATTTAAGATCTTTTTACTAGTTAATTTGAACCAAAGCATATAAAGTCCTTTATAGAATAAATAGGCTGGTGATACGTGTAGGCAGGCAATTGTATTTTATTAAGTGTGAGACATATTCACATGGGCTGCTTGTATTTCAATAAACATTCATATGTATTGCACATAGCTCTATATACTTCCTGTAGAAACTTCCCTACACATCCTTTGTACTCTAAAGTATGACACGTGATTGCAGCAAACCATATGTTTTTCATCATGGCAATTGTGCAAATATCATCTTGTATCATAACCTAGTGACCATAGCCTCTAAATTTTGTCACTTCAAGGGCTTCTATCTTTTACTTGATTGTTTGAATTTTTAACCACATTCTAGGCAGCCGTTGCACTTACTAAAAATAGTAAGTCTGGAAAAAGTCATTTGATGCAGATGCATGTCAAACCATCCTGAAACTCTCTGAAAACCCAAAAGGAATCCAGAATCCAAACTGTCAAACTCCCACATATACCCCCTGAAAACACCAAAGAATCCTCCTAGAAAATAGGAAACCCTAATTTTTGCCCCCAGCTAGCCTACGGGCCTCCGAACTAGGCTAACGACCAATGGAATTAATCACTGCGGAGAAGGGGACATTACATCATACACCTCCTGAGGCTATTCGTGAGGTGCAAGTGCAATTAGAAACATTTGAAATGCAAAAAGAATTGAAGAAGAGGCAAAGGGAGGAGGTGGTGTGCATTGGTGGTGTTGGAGAGGCTTCTTCCATGCCTCCATTTCCTCCTAGTGCTAGTGCTTGTGCTAGTGCTAGTACTAGTGCTAGTGTTGGTGCTAGTGGTGCTAGTGGGAATATTAGCATTGATCCTCAAGTTCATAAATCTAGGATGGATTCATATTTTGTGCCACGCACTACTCTAGGTTCCCAACCACCACTTGAGAGAATGGATTGAAACAAGGAGGTACATGATGTAGCTAGACGTGCAATTAGAAACTTTTGGTACTATTGCACCATTCCATTCCATACAACTAGGTAATTCTTTTTTGTTTGATTGTTTTAAAATTTATAGTTTGATTCTTTGTCTCATGAATTTTTATATGTTGATGTATTTCAAATTAAAATATAAAGTTAAACTCTCCATTGTACAATACTTATTTAATTTATTTGTGACATGTATTAGGTCTCCTTTTTGGAAAAATATGGTCGATGCCATTTCAAAGCCCCTTCTGAAGATGACTTAAAGGGCCCAATTTTGACACGAAAGGTGGCTGATGTAAAAGCCACAATAGAGAAGCAACGTTTGGCATAGAGCAAGAAGGGTTGCACCATCATGATTGATGGTTGGACCGATAAAAGAAATAGGACACTGCTAAATTTTCTTGTTTCTTCCCCAAGTGATTGTACTTCCCTCAATGCATTGGATAGTTTGAATTTGATATAATGATTAATATTTTTAATTTATGCTTTATTGAATCATTGATTTTGCTTCTTTTTCAGGTGGCACCATGTTCATTAAGTCAATTGATGCTTCAGAACATACAAAAAATGCTACATACCTTTGTGAGGCTTTAAAGGAAGTCCTACTTGAGGTGGGCAAGAAGAATGTGGTTCAAGTGGTGACTGATAATGCAGCAAATTATATTGTTGCAGGTAGACTATTGATGGAGAGGCACCCAACAATATTTTGGACTCCATGTGCCGCCCATTGCCTTGACCTCATATCGGAAGATTTCGCCAAGCTTCCATGGATCAAAACATGTGTTGATACGGCCAAAAATATTTGCAAATTTGTATACAAATCACACATGGGTCATTAATCTAATGAGGCAATACACAAGGCAGAGGGAGTTGGCTCGTCCTGGCATCATTAGATTTGCTACTAATTTCATAACTTCACAATCCTTGATTCAGTCAAAGGAAGCTTTGAGGTGTATCTTTGTTGGTGAGGAGTGGACTTCCTCATCCTATGCTATGACAACTGCAGGGATTGATGTGGTGAATTGCATTTTTTATGAGTCAGGTTTTTGGGCACCTTGTGCAGAGATTGTGAATGTAAAATTTAATTCTACATTATGTTTTAATATTTATTCATATTTTTCTTTTATTTGCTTATTTTCGTTCACACTTACTTATGTTAAGTTAATGTTTCACAATATTTGCAATTCATCAAGCCCTTGGTAGTTCTCCTACGAGTTGATGATGAGGAGAAGCCCACAATGGGCTACATATATGAGGGCATGGACAGGGCCAAGGAGGCCATTAGATGGAAATGAGGATAAGTATCATCCCATCTGGGATATCGTTGAAGGAGACAACAATTCCAACTTCATGAGCCCCTCAATGTAGTCGCTTATTTCTTCAATCCGACATTCCAATTTTGCCTTGATTTCAATGCAGATGAGGAGGTTCTTAAAGGACTCTACTCAGTGATAGAGCAAATGTCGTTTGGTGATACTAGCCATATAGTCCACAAGATAGGGGCCTTTACTAATGCATAAGGAGAGTTCTTTTCTCATCAAATGTGCAAATATAATAGGACGAAATTGCAGCCAAGTAAAAATATATTTAAGGGCACAATTTTCCTCTCTTTATATTATTATTAAATGTTTAAACTTGAAACTTAATGTAATGTCCCCACTTTAGCAGTTGACCAAGTGTATGTGCATTAGCCTAGCTCTACATGGTCCCGACGGCTAACGAAGGGTTTAAGGGGATCCTGGAGTGTTTTGGCTTAGTGATTTCCAGTTTGGGCTAAAACGGAGTTGATTTACTTAGTTTCAAGCATACTTACTATTTTTAGTAAGTCAACAGGACACAACGGAGGCTAGCTTTGGTGATTGGATTCGATACTCCTCGACGAGAGCTTTCCGACAAGCTATCACTCGCGCTATTCAGAGCCCGATTGCTAATATATTTTAATGCCTAAAGTGTTATTAAAGTAACATTTAATTTAATTGTAAAATATTAAAGTGTTACTTTAATATTTATTTTATGGGGATGTGTGCAAATCAAAGGGGCACCCAAGGGAGACATAAGTGAATATTTTAATATGTTTTATATTGCACATCTTTTATCCCACATTGCTCAAGTGAGTTGGGTCGACCCTTGGAGAAAGAATAAAAGGAAGCTTTTGTGGCTTCATTTAGCATGTTGAATATGAGAAGAAATTGATGTGTGGGTTGCAGATCCGTTCTTGGCATTAGAGGACGTCTATCCTCTCTTGTGACATTCTAGACGTCATTCCCTTAGGGTTTGGCCTTTGGAATCCATTGCTATCAACTTCATTAACAGGCAGATTGGGTGCATCTCCAGCTATAGGCAGATTGGGTGTTTTGCTCATACCTTCTTCATTTCTTGACCAATGCTTATGCCATTTTGAAGGAATGATTTTATGAAGATATTGGACTGATTGAAGACTAATTAATACTGTAGCAGCACTGTAGCACAGCACTATTCACGCTACTGTAGCGCGGCACTATTCACACTACTGTAGCGCGGCACTATTCATGTTACTGTAGCAGCAAGATGGGAAGTCATTGTTGGAACATTATGTCAAAAATGCTGGAGTATTTAGTGAGTTGAAAAATCTGCTATGTACTTGACTTTATTAATTCTAGAAATAATATCATATCAGCAATAGTTCAATCTTCATGTTACATATTATTGTAATTTCCTTCTAGTTCACGTTATGTGATTTTAAACCTATGCAAAGACTTAAAAACAAACAAACATTTCATTTCCGAAGCCATAAGAGGTTTAAACATTAAACGGAAAAATAAGGAGTTGGACGCAAACTTAAAGTTGGAAATGAGATTATTTTTTTTCTTTTTCTCATCCCAGATAGATGGTGGCAATTGTTTGATGCTAAAACACCAAACCTTCAAAGGATTGCCATTCACATATTGAGCCAGCCATGTAGTGCTTCGGGTTGTGAGCGCAATTGGAGTATGTTTGAGCACATACAGTCCAAGAGGTGCTATAGACTGTCCATGGAAAGGTTGAATAATCTAGTCTATGTTCATTACAACCTTCATCTTAGACACAAACAGGTTTTCAACCATGACTCCACCTCGATCACACTAGAGGAGGTTGATCCAAAATCTTAGTGGATCACTAAGGCTACAGATCCTATCTTTAGTGACAAGGACCTTGATTGGGTTGACCAAGTAGATAGAGAGGCTAAGGTTGTAGCCATGGCAGAAGAGGATAGACCACAAACAGACATAGGCACAGTTGATGTCGGTGAGGGTGGCATGGAGTCACAAGTAGAGATTATGGCTATTGCATCATCCAAGACCTACCTTAGACGCTTTCGTAGGAGGGATGCAAGCTCCGCTGAGCCAAACTCATAGTTATTGTTTTGATATTTGTTTGGAACATTCGACGTCATGGATTTTCATATTCCATGAGTTTTGTATACATTTGACAATATTTATATATCTAAGTGTGCTATTTCCTTCACCTACAATTTGTGTTTATAGTTTAAACTTATGTGATTGATGTATACTTATATATGTGATCAAATTAGCTTCTATTTGATGATGTTATTGTGTCTTTAAGGTTTATTTAATAAAGGTTGCATGAAACAAGTTTTAAATCCTTAAAAATCTCTAAATTTCTTGGGTTTTTCACTTTGTCAAGTCTGTGTCGAATTTTTTTGCCGAGTCCCAAGTCTTCAGTCAAGTCACCCTCACCAAGTGCACACTGAGTTTGAGTCTCATAACTTTCGTTTGTGCTCCATGGTGATGATTCTAACCCTAGATATGAGGGTTGTATCCAAAAATCAAGAAGAAATGTTCAATACCACTTAACCTCATCATTGATGATGAGCCTTTGCAACTTTCTGGGTGCATGACGTTAGGTTATGGTGGTGGCATCTAAAGATAAGAAATGTCCATACTACCTAGGCTAATCTTTGGTGATGTAATGTCCCTTTCTTTGAACTAGGCATTCGAGGAGGTATTATTAGCCTATTTCATTCCCATAGACTAATTCGGAGAAAAGCATATTATTTTTCTCCAATTGCAAAATCTGTGAGTTCAACTTCAAACCCTAAGACAAAAATTGTATAGGTCTTTGGATTTGGAGATGAAAGATTTCTTCCTAGTCAAATCTATCGCAGATCCATGCAGAATTAATAGTTGTGCTTAAATGTGGATTTGTTTGCAACTGTCCGTTTCAGTTTTTTGTACAAATTTATTTAGATTTACAAACAGATAATAAATTTGTATGTGCACTATATACTTGTGAAAAAGATACCATATCTATGGTGCTATATGTGCAATGAAAAAGAAGGAATTTTAAATATTATACTTACCACAGCCTTCCATAAGTTTGTCTATTGATTGAAGACGTAATGAGGCTGTACTTTTTGTGAAGACATATTTCAAAAATGGGAGATGCTGTATAGAAGCCTTTAAGCCTTCCCAAACCTTGCCGTAGCCTTTTATTGGCTCCACCAGAGCTAGCGCAGCTTCTAAAGGAGGTATCGCAGCCTTGATGATTTGCTGTTATAATATATACAAGCTGTCGTACAATGAATGGGAGTTCCCATACTAGTATAGAGGAGGTCATTACCTACCAAGAGAGATTTTAAGGTGGTTGCAGATTGGATTGTGGACTTTCCCAAGGTCCAAGTCAGTACTTGAAATATTAATATTGAATTTCTGTTGGTGATGTTTTTTCTGTAAGAAATTTCTGTGACAGTTAATCAAAAATCAAAAACAGCAAGACAAAGATATATAAAATTTTTGTGTGATCATATTATGCAATGAACTTTTGTATGAATGATGTTATAATTATGATGAGCACGGGAGTGAAATTTATGATATTAATTTATAGTATCCCTTCGAAACAAATTGAAAACAAAATTAGATCAGCTTATTGTAAACTGTTTGACGAAATGTCTGTGTACAAAAACCTGTAAAAATTATATTATTTTGGTTTTAAAAATTTGGCCAATACATCACGGTGGTATTAGAGAAAAGTATCCTGCCAGCCAATGGAAATTTGAGTCACTTTCGTTAACGGGAATTTCTTATGCAACTAGGGGGTTCTCATAGATATTAGTTAAGAGAAGGCCAATGATCCACCAGAGCAACTGGAGATTGAGGAAGGTTCTATAGCGGATTTGTTCGGTGAAGGTGCTACTAGAAACGTGGGCGATAGAAGAGCAAACAATGAGGGTAGTACAATGCAGATATGAAATGATCTTACTAAGGGATAGAAGCAACTGGTGCAACTAATGATACAAATGTTGCAACATTGAACACAAATCAAACCAATGGAGGCAACAATGGCACTGAAAGAAAAGGGAGAAGATAGTCACAAAAACATGCCTGTTAGTAGTGGAGCTACCTCTAGAGATGCCCACTTTCTTGCAAAAGTGGGCGTGAATATAAGGCACTAGATGATGAATTTCATATTGCTATGTCTCTCGAAGATTTTTGTCGGATCAAGTAAGGAGAAGGCTCAGGAGAGACACGGGCCCTGATAGCCAGGACTTCTAGAAAAAAATAAAACTAACTTCTATTGAACATAATTTTAGATAAAGAAAAAGTTCCAGTTATGAAGAGACTTGTACCCTAACACTTACTTATCCCCATGTTGAAAACACATCCCTATCTTGGAGACCTATATGGGGATATCTACAAAAATTAAGAGACCTTTACGCGAAGTTCCTTTGCATCTCAATAGGTCCCCTAGAAGCACACCTTGAAAATTTAGGAAACTATTAATTGACGTTTCTCAAATATGTCATATAAATTATGTATTGACTTTTTTAATATGGCTTTTAAATTCATTTAAGTTTTTTCAATTGATTGAAAATATATTGTCTATAAGAACTTCAATTCCATCTTTTTAAAATAATGGCATTCTCCTTATAGTCTCTATCTATCTTAAGGTTTCAAATAATTTTTTATATCATTATGATGATTTTCAAACATCCATGCAAATGTTATTTTTTTTAAATTGAGATATTTTCTTATTTAATTCTTTAAAGTTGCATATCTATTGTATAACTATTATTTTGTAAATTTAAAATATATATATATATATATATATATGGTCAATTGAACAATAAGAGCAATCATTAATTAAATACTAATCAATACAAATTTACACATAAAACGTATGTAGGCAAGAAAACCTTAACCCTCTTTTAGGATAAAGTCTAGGTACACTATTGTAATGTCCCCTTTCTAGGTGACAGGAGAAGAGTAGTGGGATGATCTATTATTTGGATCTCGTAGGCTGGCAGTGGTGGATAGAGACTCATGCAAGGTATTCAGTATCCGGAGTTGGCATTTCAGACAGTTTGAGGGCCATTGGGAGCAATTCCTTGATTTTAGGGAGATTCCCTATTTTTTAGGAGGTTGTGGCAATTCCCATATTGGAGGTTCCACAGGACCATGTCATGGTTTCAATTTTAGGGAGTTTGGGTGTGTTTCCTAGTTTCTAGGAGCATCCCTAGATTTTAGGGATGGGACTGTCAGTTAGCTCAGTTTTTCCGGCATCGATCACAGATAGGTGACAAAATTATATTCATGATTGTTTGGTCATTTTGGGCTATTATTGAATATCTGGAGATATTTTAATATATTTAAATATTTCCTAAGTTAGCGATTAAATAAATTAAAATAAGGCTATGTATTTAGTCATTTCGGAGTAATAAGGGGTTTTGGCTTCATCTAGGTTGATATGCCTATGTGTTATAGCTCGTTGGAAAGGTCTTGAACTTTGCTACATGATTCTCACCTTCCGGAGTCTTTTTGGATGCCTGAAGCTATTTATTTGCAATTTAGTGTTATTTTCCTATAGTTGATGCCATAATTAGAAAATAACACTCTTTTCATAATGCGCCAACTTTACCCCCTTTTAGGGTTTGGCTTGGAAAGGAAAGGAGATATAAGGAGATGAAGACCAAATTGTTCATTATCTTTTTTTACACAATCAAACTTATTTTGTGAATTAGCTCTGAGTGGGCGATTCTTCATCTGGGACGCAAACCCCAAGATCTGGACTGGCTGGGTCGTAGCCCTTAGCAGTTATTGGCATTGGATTCTTCAGGTAGAGTGCATTGTTGACAGAGATTGAGTACGCCATTCTTCATTGTGGATTCAGGTTGCAGAGTAAGGGTTTTAGCATGGCAGATTGATTCTTCAGCTTGGGCGTGACCCTTGCAGCCTTAGGGCCGCCATTTGCAACAGGTACATCCCACATGGAATGTAAGGAATGCATGTATTCAGCCTTAGAGGTATTCTTGATTCATGATCACTATTCACCTTTCAGTTTGGCATCATTGTTGTATGTAAGTTCCTTGGATCTGCATTGGAATTATTATTTGGTTTTACAAATCAGCAATTTGTCTGGTACAGCTTGTAGCAATTCTGAATTTGGTTGTATGTTCTTATTTATTTTCAATCTCCTTTCATGTTTATTGTTCATTATTCATTACTTGTTTGAAAATTATCAAAAAACACAAAAAGAAACAAACCTTCTGCAACTTATGTCTATTCTCTAAAACCATCAAAGGAATCACAGGAAGATATAGTATATTAATTTAAAAACTACAGCAGATCAGCAAGAGGATCCATCAGGGATCTTTCAACTATGGAATCATAACAATGATTTCTTGAGAATCTCCATAATTTTTCATTGATAGTGATAGAATTTTAACTTGTTCACTTGCACCCAAACATCAATATATCTAATGTAATACCTAAAACAATTAACAATTAAATCAATATACATAAAATAGATCAACATAATTAACAACATTATCATAATTCAACAAAAATTAAATTAGAAGTGCATAGATATACAGAGATGTATATATGTATATGCATGTATGTGCATGTACATACGTACATATGTATGCTTACGTTTATGTGTGTGTATACATATAATACATACATGTATGTTGAACATATATATGTATAATACACATATACATATACATATATCTATATACAACATTCATCTACATATATGCATGTATAAATGTAGATCTCCACATATGTGTACATATATAGATATACACACACATGTATATACATGTATGTATATATATAGATGTATGTATGCATATGTATCTGTATATAGATGTGCATGCATCATATACATAAATATACATTCGTATATAAATATATACGAATGTATATATACGTATATGTACATCTATGTAGATGTTCATAAATGTATATGTACATACACATGTATTTATGTAATAGATGTACATATATGTATATATGTATGTATTCATTATGCACACACACACACACACACATATATATATATATATATTCAAATATCCATCTCCAACATCTTTTGAAAATGGCATACCAATACCTCTACACATCTCTTAATAACTAGAAATTGTCAAAAAAGAAAGAAAAGAAAGATCTTTATGCAATCATAACTTTTTTCAAAAATGTGACAATGTAACTTAGACACAATGATGTAGGGTAGAAAATGCAAACAAAAATTAACTACCATCAAACCAAATTGTGCTTTAAATCAAGGAAAAATTTGTCATAAAAGAAAGTAATAAACCTTCAAACCAAATCAAACTAGAAAATTTGGGGAGAAAAAGGTCAACATTAACCTTTCAAACCAAATTGAACTTAATAGGATGAACTCAAATAGCAAAGATTTGGTAGTGCAAGCCTATACTGAAATTCGTATGAGACATTTTACATGTTTAAATATAAAAATGTTTGAAAGTTTACTTTTGATAAACTATCATAGTAAAAGCTGAAGTTGATGTGGATAAGAAGCTCAATTATTTTTTTTATTAACATCTTGGATCACGTGATCTATCATAAGATATTAAATAGCTTAGATCATAGAGTGTGATAAGAAACATTGATGAGAAAATATACAGACAACCAAATCCAAAAACAGAAATAATCAATATAATAAATTATGAAAATCTAAAATCACTGCTTCAATCATGACAAAACAACTGAATTAAATGTAACAAACCCAATAGACCACATGAGATACAAAACCCTAACTAGACTTGGTGGAAGATATAAACCTTCAATAGAGGAAATAAAGTGAGTGCGACCAGACCAGCAACAAGTCCTACATAATTTACACTATAGCCCAGCACACCTCACAAGAGGATTTTACAAATTTCAAACAGAAATAAAAAAACATTACGAATGAAAAATGTCAAAACGTTAAAAAAAACAATAAATAACCTTCATAGTCCGCCGAAGCTCTCAGCAGCAGGTTATGCAAAAGAAGCAGCCGCAGCAGCAATTGCCACCACATGACCGTGGACAAATTACTTCGCCTCATTACTGTGTTATCTTCTTCTCTTGCCCATGGAACCAGCCGCTGAAGCAGGAGAACAGAAGAAATTTTATATTAGAAAAAAAAGCATTTGTCTACTCGTTCCCGTTGTCAATTAGTTTGTGTTTAAATGGAAATAGAGATTTTAAAATAGTTTATATTCAGCCAGCATTAAAATATGTTTTTGATCTTAATTTAAATAGTTCTAAATTAAAGTCAAGTCAACATTGTTAAAATATTTTCTATTGTTATTATTTTAAATAGCTCCAAATTAAAGTCAAGTCAACAAGATTTTTAATCAACATTGTATTTGGTTCAAATTAATAATTTAATAGCTAAATTTATAGTTGGAAAAAAGGTTGGCGGCTTTTAGATTTTATAAATAGTGTATTATTGTAGTAATAGTGAATTATTAATGATAAATGACTTAAATTATTGCTAGTCATTTTTTTGCTTAGTACATAATTATATTGTCTAAGTCTATTCTCTTAAAAAAGTCAATAATTTAAAATTCAACAATGCAATTTAATAGAAAAGCACTCCATTAAAGATATAATTGATTTTCACATAAATTTATCTCCTCACCTAGAAATACATTAATGGATTTGAAATTTTTACATCAAAGTAATGTTTGAATAAGACTTACAACAAAACATGAATACAATTGAAATGTGAGTCTTAAATTAATTTTTTGAATAAGCCTCACAACAAAACATCAATAGAGTTGAAATGTGAGCCTTAAATTAATTATTTGAATAAGACTTAAAAATAAAATATCAATAGAGTTGAAATTTGAGCCTCCTCAAATTAATGTTTGAATAAAATTTACATTATTGATATGGTTGAAATTTTATCACAAGAATCCAATGCATTAGAAAAGTTATATAATTTAAATAATAATTTCATTTATGCACTAACTAAATAAATAAATGATATTTTTTTAATTATTAAAAAAGAAAAATAATTATAGATTATACGATTGTTGCTCAATTTTTTAGTTCTATATGATGATTGGTTAAGCAAGTAAAAGAAATTGCATCCAATGGATGCATTAGTATTATTTCCTTCTATAGGAACTAATAATTTGACAAGAAATAGGGTAGAGCCATTGGTTCTAATAAATTCAAAGTTAATTGCATGGATAAGCGGAAGATATTTTTCGCAACATATCAAATTATGATATTGCTGTCAAGATTCATCTAACTAGTTTTTGAGTTAAAACTAATTAACCCATATTTCATGAGTAGTGGTTCACATGAACCCATCTCTCATGAAAGTGAAAAATCTACTTAGAATTTATTTTATTTGGGTGATACTCATAGGGGTGAAGCATTAAGGCTAGATTAAGACTTCCTAAGAGGTCACCCATCGTAATACTACTTCAACTCAAGTGCACTTAACGTTCAAGTTTCCCTTAAGATCAAACCCTCTTAGCTTGCTTGAAATCTAATGATTTTCTCATTTAAGCATCACTTAAATGTAATGAATTCTCAATGTACTATTCATTCTCATGAGAGATGGATTCTTGTGAACCATTACTCATGCAATATGGGTCAATGAGTCTAACTAAGAACCATGCAATTGAATTCTACTAGCAACATCATAGCTAATTTCATACCAAACTATTGTATATTTTTAATCTTCTAATATGAAAAAATCAAGAATAGCCATGTGGTATGATATTGTTTTACTTTTTATTTTAGTCGTGTACAATTCTCATAGGTTCTTAGACTTGAACTTGTCAGCATTTTAAAGTTCAAACCAACAACTTCCTATTTAGGTGCGGTTGGTTTTTTGCCATTTATTTAGGTAACGTTTTGTGATAATATTTTTGAAGAGCATGTTCGACTATTTTTCAACTTATGATCTATATATTTTATTGGTCTAGTGTTAATTAACATTTTTGAACTATGTCTTTGTAGTATGTTTGGAAAATAATTTAATTGATTAAGTTATGTGTTGGTTTAGTTAAAATTAATGTAATTAAGATGTATCTTTCCGATATCATGATGTTGTATTTCAATGATAGCATTAAAGTTATGTTTCTCTATAGATATAAATTATTCTACATAAATAACCTAGGTTAATAAAAAAATATATAACCAATCATTCATAAATTAACCTAGATTAATTAGTGACATATAATTACAATAAGTACATGAAAACTAGATTAATTAGACTTAGAACAAATAATTGCAATACGTGCATAAATGAATAAAATGTGAAGGATGAGAGTACTTAACTCTAAAATTTATTATTGAAGAGTGGGTTGATAATGTTCTATAATTATTTTTTGCCTCCAAAACTTAATGCCCTCACCTTGATTAATTGTCTCATAATTTAAGCTTGCATGTAAACAGTTGATGTCAATCCTTATTGTAGCAAGTTCAATCCTAATTTTCGTAGATCTAATATATTACACAAATTTAATTTTCACCTCCTTGATAGTCAAATATGTCAAGGTGATGATGTATAAGGACATTATTTGGGAGTTTGTTGATTCAACAAGTTAATGAGTTCTCCTAGGTCAAAGCCCTAGCAAGCCAAATTGATAATAATGAGTGATATCAAAATTATCATTCTCAAATATATAGATGGCCTACATAATGATGATGTTGATTTGATCCTTTATTGCCCTTTAGAATTGATTTTTTCTCTAATTGTCCTTCAAGGAAACCAAAGAATCTCCAAGGTTAAGGAATTATCATGGTATCAATGTTGATCCTTAGCTTGAGAGTTCTACCTTGGAATACATCAATATTTATCTATATAAAGTTGTGCACTCCTTGTCTTCTAAAGAAAAAGAATCTTTTAGCTTTAGCAATTTACCTTTCTACCACTTGTTAATGGTATTGTGAGGTTGACGAGTGATAATAGGTAGTCCATTTTCTATTACACCACTAATATGCTAGTCTATGTGGTAGGTTCTTATTGACAAAGGGTGAAACCACATTAATCATTCCCACTTTTAACCACGAAGGAAATTCGCGGGTATGGGAAAAAAAAATCATCTGGTTTGTACGAACTAGCTATGTTCACTCGAACTACCCCCACGGGTTCGAGCGAACTTGCTGACGGGGCCTGGTTCAAGCGAACCCTATTTCGAAAATGGGTTCGCTTGAACCCCAAAAAAATATTAATTTTTAGAGGGTTTGCTCCACCCCCCCACACCCCCCCCCCCCTTCAAGCGAACCCCCTAATGGCCTTTCTTTTTTAAAGTGACTATATAAACCAAAAATGGCAGTTGAACTGTCATTTTAAACATGTCATTTGGGCTCCACTGAGGTGGTTAGAATGAACCCTACGTGGAGATTTTGTGAGTGAGTCCCGTCAGCCCCAGTCATCGCTCGTCATTTGACCTACATTGTTCCGAGTGCACAAAAATAACCTTTTTCTTGTTTAATAATGTTTTTTTTTATTATTTAAAAAAAAATATAGTAAATGAAATAGTTTTCATTTGTTAATTTTTATATTTAGGAAAAACTTAGAAAACTTAGATTCTGAACTATAACTTAAAAAAATGTTAGAAAACTTAGATAATAAATTAAAATGTTAGAAAAATTAAATAATAAATTAAAACTTATAAAAAAATTAGAAAACTTAGATAATAAATTAAAACATTAGAAAAATTAGAACCTATATGACCCATTTTAACATCCTAGTAAACAACATGACCCCTTAGGACACCATATGAAACCTTAGGACAATATGACCCCTTAGGACCCCATATCATCCCTAACGACACTGTATTCAACCCCTTAGGACACTATATGAATCATTAGGACCATGTGATACCCTAATGGTTCATATGGTGTCCTAAGGGGTCATATAGTGTTATAACACTATCTGTGACCCCTTAGGACCCCATATGACCCCTAACGACACCATATGACCCCTTAGGACACCATATGAACCATTAGGACCATATGATGTCCTAATGGTTCATATGGTGTCCTAAGGGGTCATACGGTGTTCTAACACCATGTGTGACCCCTTAAGACTCCATATGACCCCTAACGATACCATATGACCCCTCAGGACACTATATGAACCATTAGGACCATATGATGTCATAATGGTTCATATGATCTCCTAATGGTTCATATGGTATCTTAAGGGGTCATACAGTGTTTTAACACTGTGTGACCCCTTAGGACCCCATATGACCCCTAATGACACCGTATTCAACCCCTTAGGACACTATATGAACCATTAGGACCATACAATGTCTTTATGGTTCATATGGTGTCCTAAGGGGTCATACGATGTTCTAACACCATGTCTGACCCCTTAGGACCCCATATCACCCCTAATGAAACCGTATTCAACCCCTCAGGACACCATATGAATCATTACGACCATACGATGGTCCTAATGGTTCATATGGTGTCCTAAGGGGTCATATGGTGTTTCAACACCATGTGTGACCCCTTAGGACCCCATATGACCCCTAACGACACCATATGACCCCTTAGGACACTATATGAGCCATTAAGACCATATGTTGTCCTAATAGTTCATATGGTGTCCTAAGGGGTCATACACTATTCTCACACCATGTGTGCCCCCTTAGGACCCCATACAACCCCTAATGATACCATGTTCAAACCCTTAGGACACCATATGAATCACTAAGATCATATGATGTCCTAATGGTTCATATGGTGTCCTAAGGAGTCATACGGTGTTTTAACACCACATGTGTGACCCCATGTGACCCCTTAATACATGTTTGTACTATAAATTTATTGTTTGAATTAGTTATGATCTACTCTTTATCCCTCTTCCCTTAATTTGAATGCTCTTCATGTGTTTTAATTTAAAATATTTTAATGTAGTGATCTTTAATGATCTCTCTCTCTTTAATAACATTTAATTTAAATTATGCGAGTTGCATGTTTTAATTTAATACTTAAGATTAATGATCTCTCTCTCTCTCTCTCTCTCTCTCTCTCTCTCTCTCTCTCTCTCTCTCTCTCTCTCTCTCTCTCTCTCTCTCTCTCTCTCTCTCTCTCTCTCTCTCTCTCTCTCTTGAATATTAATGTAGCGTCGTAAATTGTACACACTTGCTAGGGTGGTACAATTTCACACCTAGTTTAGCACCCGCCTTGGCGCATTTTGTATTTTGCATTGCATTTCCCCTTTAGCACTTAATTAATCAAATTAATTAGGTCTAAGGTTCTATTTCATCATCTTCCATATCATAAAGTTGGGCCCTTTCATTAAAGTGTGCCCTTTTCATTTTATTCCTCCTATACATCATTTAATCAAAAACCATAATTAGGTCCTATTTCGAACTTGGGGGCTTGATTTCGGGGGTCAAAACATCTCAAAATCACCTGTAACTTCGAGATTCGCTCTAAAATCATCATATCCAACGGCCCTGAAAATTTGGTGAAAAGTTGTCGGGACCATGGCGCCCAGAGTGCACATGGTCCCGGACATTTTTCTCGAAATTTTAGGAGCGCGATCCAATCATAAAATAAAGCTTAACCCCAAGAAATTGGTGAGAGATTCAATCTCTAGGTCGGCCAAAAGTCGAAATTAAGACCTAGGGTTTCATATATAAGAGCTCTCTTTCTTCATTTGAAGGGATCCGGAATTTTTGGTTTCAAGGACCTTCTATGCAGCGAAAGAGCAGATCTTTGAAGACTTCAATAATATTCAACATCCATTCATCAAGCATTCATCAATTTCATTCATCCATTTAGGGCTTTGAAGGCATTGAAGAGCAATAGGGGATCACCTACTGAAGATTGGCTTGTACCCCTCCCTTGGGGTTGGGTATGATTTCATGTTGTTTTCATGTCTTTGCATAGGCCTCATTATATCATTTGTATTCATGCTTTAGATCACTTTGCATCTTGATTTGGAGCATTTACATTATCATTTACAAGCAATTAGGGTTTACTTTCTAGGTTGCTCTAGTTTGCTTACTTGCATCTTAGGATCTTGCACACACACAAGGTCTGCACACACATTACTTTTACAATACAACTTGGCTATTCGTGGAGGTGGAAATCACCAAAGCAGGGGTTTGACTATGGCAAAACCCTATATAGCCACCCACCACACCTTTTCAGATACAAGTGCAAATTTCGGGATTCGGACAACGTTGTAAGTTGCAGATCTGATGGGAGCAGACTGAGACAGGACAACACACCAAATTGCAGAGCAGAAACCCAGGACAGGAGCGTGGGGCCCCCTGGTCCTGCCAGGACAGGGGCGCTGGGCGCCCTAGTCCCTGGGACAGGGGCGCTGGGCGCCCTGGTCCTTCTGTCAGACAGCAATTTTCAACATTTTTGACAGCTTTTCAGGTTGCAAAACAGCAGTTTCCGGAGCAGTTTCAGGGGCAGAATCAGGACAGTGGCGCCTGCGCCCCCGTCCCGAACATTTTCATTCATATTTTAACACCGAGTACGCATTTACATTCTTGTCTTGTCCTTGTGTTTACAACTTTCCATTGTTTAAGTTCAATTCTGCAATCTTGTTATTAGTTCATACTTGCACTTTGGGGTTAGGGATTGAACTTGCATCATTTTATCTTTCAATTGCAACAAAGGAATATAAATCCTAATAGGTAGCCCATGGCTCTCTCTTCCACAAAAAGAAGTAGCCAATTGTGTGATACCTCTAGGCTCTTTCGTATTCCACAAGTGTGTGGTTGAAAGTGAGATTAGGGCATGTTTGCTTAGTGTCACTTTTTCCCCTACACATTTTGGTGGACCCGACGTGAACTCCAATCTTCTCTAATTCTGATTTATGTTTTCAAATTTGAGTGTTTATGCTATTTCAAATTCAAATTTGTATTTACAAGTCTTAATTTCTTGCAATATTCAAAAATTTAGAGGAAATTTTTTTCTAAAACCCTAAAGTTGAACTTGTGGATAGCTTAATTGGGATCAATAATTTCAAATCTGATTTAGGAACTCATTTGAATCATAAATTTCATTTTCTAAATCTACATTCTAAGTGCTTGCATTGGTTAAAATTAAACATTTCCTTCTATTTTGCATGTGTTATCATTTGAAAGAGGAAAATTGTTGTCATGATGCATTCATGTGATAATGGGTTAGCTTCCCTTGTTTCAATTTTTCCTTCTCCTAAAGAACCTCCCCCCATCTATAACAACATTTTAGTGCCTAAAAGAGTTGCTACCAATCCCTTTGAGACTCTCCCATGCTCTAAGGATGAAGACTTTAAGAGTGATCTTGACAATTCTCCTAAAATGTGCCCTTCCTATTTAGCTATCCTAGAGGAAGAGAATGATATCATAAATACCTTCTTAATGTTACTTCACCTTCCCTACATGATGCCTCTCTAAGTGAAAAGGTATTGATGGACATTGACTTATTTTCTCCTAAAGTTGGTCCTTCCAATGGGGGCATGTTAGTGCAACAAGAGGTTATGAACACTTCTTTCAAAGATCTCCTTCCTAAGCATGAATCTTTGGAGAAATATGTTCATGTTCCTCCTAAAAAACACTCCCTTCATGAGGATCCTTTTGTGCAAGAAAATGACATTATCCCTACATTTCCTAGTGATGGCATTTCCTTTTCCAACAAAATTCCCACTAGAGATGATGAATTAATGATAAATGCTTACCCTTCTCCTAAAGTTTGTCTTACCCATAAGCATCCCTTAGAGAAAGAAGATGAAATAATAAGCAATTTCCTTAATTCTCTCTCCCCTAAAGATCATATTGAATATATTTTGAGGAAAGAGGATGAGTTTAACACATCTATTGATCCTCTCCCTCCTAAGGATGAGGAATTAATAAACAATGTTATCTTCTCTCCTGAAATTAACAATACTTCAAACATTCCTTTCAACAACCTCACTATTTGGGATGAACCATTAGAAGAAGGTGTAGATTATTCTCTACTCCGTGAGAGAACCCTAGCCAAAGGGGATGAAATCAAGATTGAAAACTCCCTTGATAGTTTCTCACCTTCCTTGAATCTCAATTATTCTCCCTCTAAAAATAAAGCATCTCCCTCTCCTCAACTTGGTTCTACTGATAAGGAAACCCTAGTTCAAAGCAAGATGGTTAACATCTCTTTTAAAGATCTCCCTCTCAAAAGTGAGACTTTAGAGAGTAATGTTGATCCTTCTCCTAGAGAGTTTGTTCCCCATGTAGATCCTTTGATGATAAAGGATGATATGACCTTTCCTAGTATTACTCTTCCTACTAGAGCATCAATGCCTACCTCTTGTCTCTCTCCTAAAATTGATTTAATCTGTGATAAGATTTTAGTGCAAGAGAAGACTATCAATAATTCTTCCAACACTTTTGTTCATTCCTCTAAACCATCCTCAATCAATTTGATACATGTGAATGAAACACCTAACAAACCTCTCTTCACTGTCCAAGGTGCTTGTCCATCTCAAAATTCTCAACCTTTAAATAAGCCTATCTTAGTGGTTCAAGGTGGTTATGCTAATGATTCTTTTTGCACTCCTAAGAAACCTATTATTACTATGCAAGGAGGTTATTCTACTAAGAGCCCTTATGAGTTTGCTAAGCAACTGACTAGAGAGAGTTATAATGCGGTTGCTCATACCTATAACACAAGAAACAATAGGCAACCTAATCCTCCTCCAGTTATCCCAACTTCACTTCTTCCTTCCCAACCTATTCTTCCGCAAGCTCCACATATTTCACAAGTTATTGGTAAGGAATATGATCTCATAGAACAACTTAAAGCTACTCTTGCTAAGATATCCCTTTGGGATTTGATCCAAACTTCTTCCGCTCATCATGGAATGTTACAAGATGCCTTGAAAGATTTGAATGTTCCTCCACCTAATACATCTAGTAATATAGTGTCTTTAGTTAACTCTGTGATGAATCCTAAAGCTCAAATTGTGTTTACTCAAGATGAATTGCCTACTAGTGAAATTCAACATCAATATGATCCCTTGATGATTGTGGTTATCATAAATGACAATGCTATAAGACGAACATTGGTAGATAATGGCTCTGGCCTTAATGTGTGTAGCATTAATCTATTGCATAAGATGAATGTGGATACATCCCTTATTGAGCCTGACTCTCGTCCCATTCGAGGCTTTGATAATGTGGCTAAGTCTTCATTAGGTATTATCACCTTACCCATCACAGTGGGACCTATTACTTTGCCTACTCCTATCCATGTTATGTCGGGAAATCTAACATACAACTTGTTATTAGGGAGGCCTTGGATTCACAGTATGCAAGTTGTCCCCTCTACATTGCATAGACAAGTTAAATTTATTTATAACAATAAGACATATACCTTGATAGGTGATACTAATTTTCAAGCTTGTTTGCAAACATCTACTTCCAAAGGGAGTTCTTCTAAACCTTCCTCTTCTAGTGATGACTCTTTAAACAAAATACCTATGGATGAATCATCACCCTCTGATAATCAAAATTCTTTGGATGAAATGAAGTTCTTGAAGAATATTCTTCTCAACTTGAATCTACACATGAAAAGGCTTTTGATCCTGAGAAGGTTCTCACAGAAGACAATTGGGGATCTCTTGATTTTAATCCCACCTTTGTAGGTGAGTATAGGGTTCCTCCTAGAGAGCTTAAAGTTAAAAAGAAGGAAGAAACTAGAGATCAATCAGTCTTACTTGAACCTATGAGCAATAATTTTGTGGCCGCTTCTCAAACTTCTTCTCCTCACACCTCTAGTTCTGAGGAATTTGATTCTTTGTCTTATGAAAAACTACCTTTTCTTTCTGAAATGGCTAATCGTTATGGTCGTGGTTTTCATATTTTGGCTAAGAGTGGCTATAGTGGAAATGGTTGTGGCGCAAATGAACAAGGAATTAAAGTTCCTTTAGAACATAACATGCATGAATATTCATTTGGACTTGGATATAATCTTTCTAAGCCCACCAAAGCATCTAAAAGACCATCTCTCAATGTGAATGCTATATTTAGTAGTGATGATGATCTCACTTCAACTAAATCATCTTCTACTTCTATCAACTCTCATTCCCCTCATAAGGAAATCTTGGCGATGAACAAATCTCTTTATGAATCCCCCCAAATTTCTAAATCCACTTATGAATCTTTATCTCCTACTCATCATAAAGCCCTTTCCTCTAGGGATGAAACTCTAATAAATTACACTCATCCCTCTTCTAAGATTTCTTGTGACTTTTCTTCTTCAATTTTTATCATTTTATACATGTTTTTGATCTCACTTATGGTTGAGCATTTAGCATGTCATATTCAAATACCTCATTCAATCTGTCATGTCTTTAAATAACATTAATGGCTATTATGTTGCTCATCATTATGTGGCATTGGTAGCTCATTTACTGAGGGCTCATTGTCATTCATGATGGTACAATTTCAAGTGCAATCATATTTTGAAGCAACATATTAGCCTAATTTTCTATGTTATCTCTTGTTCCTATGGGGACAAGAGCGATTTCATACATCTCGTCCTTTTATGGTTAAAATTTCCCTTTGGGGTAATAGTGTGGAAATATTGATCATATTTTCTTTAGAATCCTCTTTTCCTAGATATGGGAGAAGATGTGTATTCTCTTTCTTATCCTACCCACTTCTTGTGGGGAGCATTTTACATACACTAATGTCTTGCTTGCATGAACTCATGTGAGTATGTAGTACATTTTGCTTATGTCTAAATCTCTCCCTAGAAGATTGTGTAAGTCCTTCTCATTGTCCTTATCCTTGGGAGGCAATGATCTTTCCTTGTTTTTATCTAAGGATCCACTTTTTTCCTATTTCGTGGATGGTGTGAACTTTATTACTTGATGTTATTCCTTGTATGCATTTGTTGTTGTTTGTTTAAGGATTCTCTCTTACAAGAGGTGTAAGTCCTTGACTACAACCTCTTTTGCACTTGGTAAAATACATCCATAATGAATTCACTCTCCCAATTGGGTTAAAAAGAGTGTCATCCTTCATTAAGAATCACTTTCACCTCGCAAAAGAAGGAAGTATTGCATTTTTATTCTCTTCTTTGTCTTATTCTAGAAGATGTTATATTTGTCTAAGACAATTCCTCTCGGGGATAGGTGTCTTTTGTACAAAGATCTCTTCTCCTCTAAGGATCTCCTTTACACATACTACAAGATATCCCTTTTCAACTATCTTATCCTTGCTTAAAGAGTGCACAACTCTCTTGCTTGGATCTATGACATTGTTGCATTTTTGGGGTATCTTCTTTTGTGATGAAGGTAGGTATCCTTGTTCTACTTTGCTTATGACATAAACACTTTTTGAGCAATGGGTCATTCTCGGAACCAGAGCACAAACTCTTAGAGCGAGATGTCTCCATTTTTCTTTTATGCAAGCTGATTATTCTCGAAACCAGAGCACAAACTCTTAGAGCAAGATGTCACGCTTTTGTACTATACATATACAGGTTGTAGCATACTCGGGCATAGACTCCTATGAGGTGCTTCTAACCTCCCTTACAAACACATGCACGAGGTTGAGTGGAACTAGCGGCATAAGGCTAGACTTTCTCACTCTCCTCGCTTACATGGATCACCTAGACAGACTCTAGGGGCTAGTTTTCCATGTCCTTTTCCCATGGATCACCTAGACAAGATCTAGGGGCGAGAAGTCCATGTTTTCTCTTCACTATTCTTCTCATGGATCACCAATGTGTGTATTCATGCTTTTTTCCTTTCTTTTCTTCTCTTTGCATTTTGTTTCCATTTACATCCTTCATCTTGTGTTAGAGAACTCTCAAATCCTCACACTCTTTGTTGTGTTGGAATTGAGATTTAGTCATCTTTCTTACCAAATGATTCTCCATTAGTTTTTTTGATCTCATATCAAATCTTCTTGTGAGCATTTGTCATCAATATTCTTTAACAATTCAAAGTGGTAAACATGATACCCTGTTTCAACTCACTAAAATTAGCAAGCCGAAACAGGGGGGGCATATAGCTACCCTCGAATTTTTATCACCTTCCTTAGTAAGCATTAGGTGATTTTGTGATCTAACGTGTGTTTTGTAAGGTGCGGTTCTTAACTGTGTACTGCAGATACCGCTGGGGGCTTCGTTCAACAGACTTATGGATATATCATTTTTCAAATAATGTTTACTTTTCTGTACTTTAGCTTGCATATGCACGTAGTGTTCATATGACCGCTAAAGTGGGGGCTAAATGTAGCGTCGTAAATTGTACGCACTTGCTAAGGTGGTACAATTTCACACCTAGTTTAGCACCTGCCTTGGCGCATTTTGTATTTTGCATTGCATTTCCCCTTTAGCACTTAATTAATCAAATTAATTAGGTCTAAGGTTCTATTTCATCATCTTCCATATCATAAAGTTGGGCCCTTTCATTAAAGTGTGCCCTTTTCATTTTATTCCTCCTATACATCATTTAATCAAAAACCCTAATTAGGTCCTATTTCGAACTTGGGGGCTTGATTTCGGAGGTCAAAACATCTCAAAATCACCTGTAACTTCGGGATTCGCTCTAAAATCATCATATCCGACAGCCCTGAAAATTTGGTGAAAAGTTGTCGGGACCATGGCGCCCGGAGTGCACATGGTCCCGGACATTTTTCACGAAATTTTAGGAGCGCGATCCAATCATAAAATAAAGCTTAACCCCAAGAAATTGGCGGGAGATTCAATATCTAAGTCGGCCAAAAGTCGAAATTAAGACCTAGGGTTTCATATATAAGAGCTCTCTTTCTTCATTTGAAGGGATCCAGATTTTTTGGTTTCAAGGACCTTCTATGCAACGAAAGAGCAGATCTTTGAAGACTTCAATAATATTCAACATCCATTCATCAAGCATTCATCAATTTCATTCATCCATTTACGGCTTTGAAGGCATTGAAGAGTAATAGGGGATCACCTACTGAAGATTGGCTTGTACCCCTCCCTTGGGGTTGGGTATGATTTCATGTTGTTTTCATGTCTTTGCATAGGCCTCATTATATCATTTGTATTCATGCTTTAGATCACTTTGCATCTTGATTTGGAGCATTTACATTATCATTTACAAGCAATTAGGGTTTACTTTCTAGGTTGCTCTAGTTTGCTTACTTGCATCTTAGGATCTTGCACACACACAAGGTCTGCACACACATTACTTTTACAATACAACTTGGCTATTCGTGGAGGTGGAAATCACCAAAGCGGGGGTTTGACTAAGGCAAAACCCTATATAGCCGCCCACCACACCTTTTCAGATACAAGTGCAGATTTCGGGATTCGGACGACGTTGTAAGTTGCAGATCCGACGAGAGCAGACTAAGACAGGACAACACACCAAATTGCAGAGCAAAAACCCAGGATAGGGGCGTGGGGCGCCTTGGTCCTGCCAAGACAGGGGCGCTGGGCGCCCTGGTCCCTGGGACAGGGGCGCTGGGCACCCTGGTCCTTCTGTCAGACAGCAATTTTCAGCATTTTTGACAGCTTTTCAGGTTGCAAAACAACAGTTTCCGGAGCAGTTTCAGGGGCAGAATCAGGACAGTGGCGCCCGCGCCCCCGTCCCGAACATTTTCATTCATATTTTAACTCCGAGTACGCATTTACATTCTTGTCTTGTCCTTGTGTTTACAACTTTCCATTGTTTAAGTTCAATTCTGCAATCTTGTTGTTAGTTCATACTTGCACTTTGGGGTTAGGGATTGAACTTGCATCATTTTATCTTTCAATTGCAACAAAGGAATAGAAATCCTAATAGATAGCCCGTGGCTCTCTCTTCCACAAAAAGAAGTAGCCAATTGTGTGATACCTCTAGGCTCTTTCGTATTCCACAAGTGTGTGGTTGAAAGTGAGATTAGGGCATGTTTGCTTAGTGTCACTTTTTCCCCTACACAATTAACAATATAAATTTAACAATTTTAATTTGAATCTCTTCATGTGTGTGTGCATGCTCATGTACACTTACATAAATTCTTAACTTTATTGTCCACGTAGATAGATGGAGAATCAAGTTCCTCATGCACAACCTGCACAGCATGAATATGTGCTAGATATGGGTAGCATATTTGATAACAATGACCACAAGATGAAAAAATTGAGATCCATTTTAGATGATCCACAGATGGATGGTGTGTACAAGCGTACATGCCAATCCATTTATGACAGTTTGCAAAAATTGAGGGATAGCCTGGGGAGCCACACATCATATTCCCCACAAGTTATTGATTCCATATTTAGACAATTGAGGGATGAGGTGAGGGGCAGACATACCTTGGAGGACGTGAAGAAGGTAGTCCCCAAGGAAATCATTAAAGAACGTTGTTTTCCCCAGTATCAAGAGAGGAGCAAGGTGAGAGCATACCAGGTGACACGATGCATTGATCTACTAGTGGCAGCGCAAATATACCCATGTTTCTTACCTGCTCATGGTCGTTATCCTAATAACGACCAGATACCATTATACTTTGCTCAGCAGGTGTACATTGAGGTTCGCTTGGGAATGAAACCCAACTACCTTGACCTTCCAAGATATTACGGACAGGGGAGGGGTAGAATTATTGACAGATATTTATATCATAGGGGTGATAGATAGGCGGCCACACATGCGTAACTTGTCAGTCAAGGATTTCTAGTGATATACCTAGTCATCGCCCCCACAGTTGATCATGTTGTGATTGCTTCTCAATTGATACCATTGAAGATATTGCATTAGTAACAACCGCAATTTCTTCAGATAGGCTGGGTAGATACATGATGACTCGACCACGTTCGAGATCATCCGGAGGTGCATCTTCCAGTCACAAGGTGGCTGATTTAGATTAGTATGTTCTTGTTGGCATCCCCTCACTAAATGATGTAGCATTTATATCAGGAGGTGCTTAGCATATACATATGTCTAGATATTTATCTGAGGACCTCTTACATGCATACTATTTCATTTCATCCCCACTTCAGATACCATTGGCTAATGTCAGAGATGATATTCTTAGAGACACACGGGCTACTACATCGACTCATACGACGGGACATTCCCAGCATTCACATCACTTTATGTATGCTCTAGGTGACCCCCCTACAGATTAGTTTGTTGTTGTAGAGGAGGAGATATGGGTTTATCAGGTACATATCACAGATGAGGGCTTGGATTCATTTGAGCAACAGCTTCGGGATTTGGGTCAGACTGGTTATATGGATATGCTACTAGCATCAAACACTTCATCAATGCCTAGTCATCTACATAGCCCCTTACACTCCTCACTCATTCGTACTACCAGACAAAGATATGCAGATGCAGGTGATGTGGTTGATATGATTGCAGGAGATGATCAGACTATACCTCCTGATACACAGGTACATGTGCACGTAATTTTTGATAAATAACAATGTCGATATATGCATGTATATTTTTAATGTTTACTATTTCTACAATTCAACTCTGAGTATCATTTATTATTCGGAGTAATCCTAAAATGTGTATGTAATAGTTACCTCATGTCACTCCTAGCTTGAGATCAGAGCGTGTGCACAAGCGAGATTCTTGTGATGTTACACCTGCTAGTGGACAGGTTGGTTATGGATTTTGAACGTACATTATTTACAGTATATTTTAATAGTCTATTTGATTTAATATCCATACATGTAGATATATTTAATTTATATTCTACTTTTGCAGGGGTCGATTAGACATCTATTAGACGATCAGGGCTCTCACTCACAGGGTCGCTCTATTCGTGGCCGACGTGACTCAAACCCATCTGCCACTTTCTAGAATGTGTTAGGTTGCAGTATACATATTTATCTTTATATATACATGGACTTTCATACATATATTGTTATATTCAAACTTACTTTATTTAAACTTTCCCAGACATGCGGTGTTTGTTTACCTTTATATATACATTTGATATACTTTATATGTTTGGCATTTATATTATAGATATATCATGTGTGTAGTTAGATTAGATGTTTACTTTGAATATATCATTCAAAACTATGTCCTATAGATTAGATGCATTTTTACTTTTACTTTATATATATATATATTAATTGTACACGTCCCCTTAAGACATGTATTCAAATTTCCACATACATGTCCTAATTTAATATATAATTTCATACGAATGCATTGAATGAAATGAATATATATGGACTAATTTACTTTACATACATATTAAATTATTTAAATAAATTACAAATTAGATATATAAATCTTAATTGACATGTATTCAAATTTACACATACATATCTTAATTTAATATCAAATTTCATACAAATGCATTCTAATCTACTCAAATACATACATACGAAATTATTTGAATAACTTTCAAATTATGCGTGTGCATTTAAAATTAGATATATGCATCCTAATTGTACTTGTGACCCCCTTAAGACCTATTCAAATTTACAGACATGTCCTAATTTAATATCAAATTTCATACATATGCATGTTTTTAATTAATTGAACACATGTCCTAAATTACTTTACATACATGATGCTAAATTATTTTAACAACTTACAAATTATGCATGTGCATTTAGAATTAGATATATACATCCTAAATGTGCATGTCCCCTTAAGACATTTTCAACTCATCCACATCCCAATTTACTTTACATACACATGTACTATTATTTAACATGTACATTAGTCATACATCCTAATTTAATATAATTGAGAATTTCATATTTAACTAAACAATATGGTCCACACAAGCCATATATTTGGATAACTTACAAATTATGCACGTGCATTTAAAATTAGATATATACATCCTAATTGTACATGTGAACCCCTTAAGACCTATTCAAATTTACACACATGTCCTAATTTAATATCAAATTTCATCCAAATGCATGTTTTTAATTAATTGAACACATGTCCTAAATTACTTTACATACATGATGCTAAATTATTTTAGCAACTTGCAAATTATGTATGTGCATTTAAAATTAGATATATACATCTTAATTGTGCATGCCCCCTTAAGACATTTTCAACAAATTAACTAAATTTAAATTTAATTGTATTTAATAATTTATCCAAGTTTCAATTTAATTGTATTTAATACTTTATAGTTAAGGAATTTAATTGTATTTAATAATTTATCCAAGTTTCAAAACAAGTAAAGTACTAAAATCTTATTAATTCATTTCATGGGTTCAAACACATGTACTTTGGTGTACTAAATAGTTCATGGTACCACATCAAGTGGTTCAAACCGCTCTTCAATAACACTTAATATTTTCTCATGATCTTCACTATCTAGTCTCCACTTTTGAGACCACCCGCGATGTGAAACTGTATGAAGAATTAGGCCAATAATGACCAAGTGGCTATACTAATATACCTTGTTCTCAATTTGATATTCAGTGAAATGAATCCCATGTTAAACAATTTTAACTTGTTTGAAATATGTCCCTTGCACTACAACTGAGCTTGCATGTACATAAGAAACAACAAATTTCTCTAAGTTCAAAAATTTGTGAAAGTGTGTAAAAATTTAAAAAGCATGTGCATAAAATAAATTAATTAAAACGCATGAATCAATTCAAACCTATGGGAAAAGACATTTCATCACTCATTTCAGATTTTGTTTACTTCTTTCTCTCTTCTATGCAACACAATAAATAATAACTAACACCTTTTATTTTCCTAGCTTCTACTATGACTGCAAAAATATCTCTGGCAATTCAAATTTACATGGAAACTTAAAAACTTACTAGGAAAAAACTTGCAACATTTTTAAAAGAAAAAAAAATTTAAAGAACTACATACACGCACATGCATACATGCCTTTTTTAGTCAATCCTGAAATATGGTCATAATTAGTAGAACTCAAAGGAATGACTTCAAAGATTTCATCCTCATTTTCATTGTATGCGTCAATAACAACTAGTGGCACCAAATTCCATTCACTGACATATCCAAGCTCTTGGTTCTTGCAATTAACATAGTTTTCTAAAATGCAATCAGAACAAAAACATGAATAATCCCTAGTGTACAATGTCCATGGGCGATTATCTGTACTCATGACGCAATGCAAAGATCTTGTATTTTTCACGCTTTTGCATCCATGCATTGATCTTCTATCCACATCTGCAAAATGTACATGTGTACACACACACATCTTTGTAAAAAATGAACTAAACATTTAAATTTAATTTAATTTGTAACTTATGAGACAATTCCCTTTTTACTTATATATTTTGAACTTAATTTTCTTTTTTGAAAAGAGATCACGTACCTGATATCTCCCAAAACACTCTATATGGAATGGGCCTATATGTTCAAGATGATGAACTAGGATAATTTGGCTGCACAAAGTGTTTCTTACACCATTCAACAACATCACGTGCATCATCTATACAATCTCATGTATAATTTATTTGATGTTTTTTAGAGCATGTTTGATACAAGCTCACACACCATCATGTTCACCCTTTCCATGCCCACTTTCAAAAAAACTCCAAACTTGTGGTATTTTGTCTTTTCGATGATATCTACATGGTGCATAAAATGGCCTCGAAGATTTGAATTGTGCCACACATCCATTAGACCAAACAAAATGTTGAACTATTGTTATGCCTCTCTCTTTCAAATATTCAAAAAAAATCTTAAAGCGATGTTGTACAAAAAGTGCCATGCTCCTTATCATTACTAATATAGAAGTGGTACTCTTTCTTAATGACACGATTTTCAAGTATACTATCGACACCATCCAAATCCATTTGTGTATGTCGATAACACACATGCACCATAATAGTGATTTGCTTTGAAAAGTAAAACTTGTTAAAATAGATAGCATCGGTCGGATGAACCATATGTCTAATTGGCTTTACGGCCTTAGACATTTCTTTTGTATTTATCCGTTTATCTATCCTTATTATTCTGATCACATATAGATATATATTTATGTAATCATTTATGTATTGATTGGTAATATTATGATTAATATTACAATTAATATTATGAATAATTTGTAACAACCTTGTGTTACTAGTTATTCATAATATTAATTATATTAATTCATTAATTGACATTATCGATTCATTGCAAATGATGGCATATAACTATCAATTTGGTTAACTGGTTATATTTCTTAAGAACCCAACGATACTATCGTGAGTTATTCTGTAGTTAAATATGCCGATGTCACTCCACGTAGGAGTCACGACTCCTTGAGAAATCATGTCAGTTCCACAAGGAGTCGTGACTCCTTCGTGGACCCCCATTGCCTTATATATACCTTGTTGTCAATGAAAGCTAAGGACATAGAAAACAAATACTAGCAGATCGACATTCTGGAAAAGTGACTGTCGTGGAAAAGATAACAAATAGTGTGTATCATGTTTTGTAATCTGCATCTACTTGGATAGAAGGCAAGGTTAATGTGCAAAATAAGAGCAATCAATATTATGAAATAATATACAACCATCATATCCCTGCATGTACAAAAGTTGACTATATTATAATTTTAAAAGTTACCTATATATAAATCTGATGCACTTTAACATGGTATCAGAGCCTACATAAGGATAAGATCAAATCAGATTTATTTAGGCAGGGCTAATCTTCATACGCCCTTGATCTCTCATTATCTTATAACTTAGCCCTTGATCTCTCATTATCTTGTAAAAGTCACAATGGTGAATGGTGTTAGATTCGAGGATCGCCTTGAAGGAGCTTCCAAATTTGTATCTTGGAAGTTTAGGATTATGATTGCCTTAAAAGATAATGAATTAGATGAATTCGTAAAGAAAGCTCTACTTGAACCAGATTAAGAAGGTGACAAGCCTCAATGGATGAGAAAGAATAATAAGGCCATGAAAATGTTAGTGGATGTAGTAAAAGACCACATTGTACCAATTATCTCAAGATTGGATACAGCCTATGATATGTTCAATTCATTAGAAAGTATGTAGGAGATAAATAACACTAGTAGAGCTCTCGCATTAAAGCAACAACTCCACCATGTTAAAATGATCAAGGGCGAAACAATCACCGCATACTTCATGAGGATAACCGAACTAAGAGACCAACTTTCCACTATTGGTCATACCATTGACAGTAAAGAGTTAATCATGTTGGCTCTTAATGGACTTCCTTCTTCTTGGGAAGCTTTCATTCAGGGGATAAGTGCACAATCTAAACTCTGTTTGATCATTTAAAAACTGATTGCATTCAAGAAGAATCAAGACCGATCACAAGAGGGATTGGACAAACCTCCACAAATGAAGACATTCATGTACTAGCCGCACAATCCACCAAGAAGAAAGGAAAGAAAGGATACTTCAAGAGGAAGAAAGACACATAATCAAATGGTGGTTCTACATCCAAGAGAAGGAAGGAAATGTCAAAAGTACAATGTTTTAGATGTAACACATATGGTCACTATGCAATGAAATGTCCCACCAAGATCATGCCTCAAGCCTCTATTGCACATGTTGATGAAACCCTTCCTCAAGGAGATTCAGATGGATTCATCTTCTTTTCAGCTCTCTCAAGTCATGTGGCCACCAACCACAACACATGGATAACTGATAGTGGAGCATCACACCACATCACAGGATTTAGAGAACATCTAGATAACTTGGTGGAAAATACCTCAAATGAGAAAGTTAACATTGGAGATGACTCTAGCTATTCAATAAAAGGAGTTGGGACCTCTACCTTGCATCTAAACTCAGGAATCTCTATACAATTGACTGATGTATTATTCGTACCAAGGATAAAACGAAATTTGGTCTCCATATCAACCTTGGAAGACAAAGGTTACCAAATTGCTTTCATGGATGGCAAGGTACTTGCATGGCCTAAGAAGACAACTACCAAGAAGGCTCAAACTATAGGAGTTCGTCATGGGAGCCTCTATCAACTTAACACTACTTCTTATCAAACACTAATCCATGATTCCACAAATTCATGTGAGATTTGGCATAGGAGATTGGGACCCCTTAATTTCCGTGCTCTACCCTCAATGGAAAAGATGGTGAGAGGACTCCCCAAGATTAACCAAGAGCAAGAAGGAACTTGCAAAGGATGTGCCTTAGGGAAGAACACTAAAGGTGCTTTTCATAACAGTGAAAGTAGATCTAAATATGTTTTAGAACTTGTTCATTCAGACTTGTGTGGGCCAATGACAGTAGCTTCCTTAGGTGGTTTCTTGTACTATGTTACTTTCATTGATGACTATTCTAGGAAAACTTGGATATATTTTTTGAAAAGTAAAGAATCTAATGAAGTACTAATGAAGTTTAAGGAATTCAAAGCCCTAGTTGAAAACATGTCAGGGAAAAGAATCAAAGCCTTAAGATCAGATAATAGAGGAGAGTATACCTCTATTAACTTAAGAAACTTTTGCTGCGATGCTGGGATTAAGAGGGAGTTTAGTGTTCCCCATAATCGTCAACAAAATGGTGTGGCAAAAAGAAAGAACAAGACCATTGTAGAATCAGCCAAAGCCATGATCCATGACCAAAATCTTGATACCTCTTTTTGGGCTAAAGCTTCTAGAACTATTGTTTACATTCAAAATAGAAGCCCTCACAACATTTTGGAAAATAAAACACCTAAAGAAGCATTCACAGGAGTAAGACCTGATGTAAGTCATTTGAAAATCTTTGGTTGTACAGTATACATTCATATACCCAAAGACAAAAGATCAAAACTAGAACCTTCAGGCAAGAAGGGAATGTTTGTAGGCTATAGTGAATCATCTAAAGCCTATAGGATCTATATTTCAGGACAAAAGTTGATTGAACTAAGTAGGGATGTGATATTTGAGGAAAATGTTGCTTTCAAAAAATCCAAGGATATTCATGAAGACATTGAAGATCAAGAGCCTCAAAGCATGGAAGAAGACCATGCTCCTAAGATTCAGAGGGAGACTCGTGAACTTGTGGAAGATGTTAATTCAAATGAATCCTTGGATCCTACTGATGGACCTAGAGACATTGTTGTAAACCGTAAAAGACCTCTTTGGGCTAGAAAAATGATATAAGAGGCTGAAGGCTTTGCAACACCAAAAGGAACCTTCAGGGAAAGTAAAAAACCTCATAGATTCTCAAGCTATGTTGCATTGATGAGTAATATCATTGAGTCAGAACCCTCCAGTATTGAAGAAGCCTCTAGTCTTCAAGTTTGGAAATATGCTATGACAGAAGAATATCAATCTATTTTGAAGAATGATGTTTGGGACATTGTTGCTAGACCTGAAGGTAAATCAATTGTTTCCTCCAAATGGCTCTTCAAAATTAAACATGTTGCTAATGGAAGTATAGAAAAATATAAAGCCATATTCATAGATAGAGGTTTCTCACAAAAAGAAGGAATTGACTACGAAGAAACCTTTGCTCATATTGCTCGATACACCTCTATCAGAACCGTGATTGCTATTGCTGCATCTAAAAGGTGGAAAATGCATCAAATGGATGTAAAGACGATCTTTCTCAATGGTGAGATTGAGGAACAGGTCTACATTGAGCAACCTGAGGGTTTCGTGATTCATGAAAAGGAGTCTCATGTTTGTAAATAAAAAAAGGCATTGTATGGTCTTAAGCAAGCCCCTCGTGCTTGGTAAGAGAGGATTGACCAGTATCTTTTGGGCTTAGGGTTTTCCAAGAATGATGCAGATTCTAACTTATATTTCAAGAAAATTAATGTGGAAATATTAATCATAATTATTTATGTAGATGATCTATTAATTACAGGAGAAGACCATCTCATTATCAAATGTAAACAAGAACTAGCATTTGAATTTCATATGAAAGACCTAGGTTTATTGCATTATTTCCTTGGTTTAGAAGTATGGCAGAAACCTGATGGAATCATTCTAAGTCAAGGAAAGTATATCATTGACATTCTTAAAACGTTTGGGATGATGAATTGTAAATCCATGGTCACACCTATGGAAACAAACTTGCACAAGTTAAGGGAAGATGCAGCTTATTCAAACTTGGCAGATCCCACTCTTTATAGGCAAATGATTGGGTCCTTTATGTATTTGGTCAATACTAGACCAGATATTTGTTATGCAGTTAGTGCACTTAGTCGGTTCATGAGTGAACCAAGACTAATACATTTGGTTGCGACAAAGCATATTCTGAGATACCTACATGACACAATTGGGTAAGGTTTAAAATATGATAATGTAGACCTGAACCTTCATGGGTATATTGATTCTGATTGGGCTGGAAGTGTAAGTGATCAAAAGAGCACATCTGGGTGTTGTTTCAGTTTGGGTTCAGCTATGATCTCCTGGTTCCGTAGGAAGCAATTTTTAGTTGCACTCAGCTCCACAAAAGCAGATTATATTGCAACATCCTTGGGGACTCGTGAAGCTGTGTGGCTCATAAAACTTCTTGTAGGATTGTTTGGACAACCCTTAGACCCTACTATCATCCATTGTGACAATCAACGTTGTCTAAAGCTTTCTGTCAATCCTGTGTTTCATGACAGAACTAAGCATGTGGAAATTCCTTATCATTATGTTAGAGACATGGTGGAAAGGAATGTTATTCAGTTGAAATATGTCAATACAGATGAACTGACTGTCGATATCCTAACCAAGCCTCTTGCCAGAATAAAGTTTGCATACTTTTGAGGTAAGCTTGGTATGGTAGAAAATATAGCTTTAGTTGAGATTGAGTCTAAGCTACATTGATTTGGTTTCATAATACTAATGTATTCCTTTAAGATGTTTAAAGTGTAAACTCTTATTAATAAATTTTTAATCTGATATGGTTCATGATTAAGTGTCATGTGTGTGACTCCATGACTACTTTCGTTCAGTGCTTGTTGAACCCCTGTGATCATTATTTAGAGGTGAGGATCTCTCAATAATGGGCACTTGTATTTTTTATCCTTATTGTAAGATGACAATCTAACAATATTGATCTCACCATCATGATGGATATCATGAGACGTGACATTTGTGTACATGTCATGATGGTTGTCATCTCTAAGTAATATTTGTCATGGTGGATATCATGAGAAATGATATCCGTGGATATGTCATGCTAGATGATGTTACTATTAGAGATGATCATGGTGGATATGATGAGATGTAATATTCGTGGACATGCCATGAATCGCTATCCTTAAAATTGCCATTAAGGTGGATATCATGAGACGTGATATCCGTGGATACGCCATATCTCCTAATATCAGAGTGAGGTGATATCTCTCTCTCTTATAGATGCATATATTTTGATCATAATAAGGTGTTGTAGTATAGAAGATCATCCTCCCTTGCTAAGAGGGGGTGTTAAAATAGATAGCATCGGTCGAATGAACCAAATGTCTAATTGGCCTTACGGCCTTAGACATTTGTCTTGTATTTATTTGTATATCTATCCTTATTATTCTGATCACATATAGATATATATTTATGTAATCATTTATGTATTGATTGGTAATATTATGATTAATATTATAATTAATATTATGAAATATTTGTAACAACCTTGTGTTACTAGTTATTCATAATATTAATTATATTAATTCATTAATTGACATTATCGATTCATTGCAAATGATGGCATATAACTATCAGTTTGGTTAACTAATTATATTTCTTAAGAACCCGACGATATTATCGTGAGTTATTCTTTAGTTAAATACGCCGACGTGACTCCACGTAGGAGTCACGACTCCTTGAGGAATCATGTCAGTTCCACAAGGAGTCGTGACTCCTTCGTGGACCACCGTTGCCTTATATATACCTTGTTGTCGATGAAAGCTAATGACATAGAAAACAGATACTAGTAGATCAACATTCTGGAAAAGTGACTGTCGTGAAAGAGATAACAAATAGTGTGTATCACATTTTGTAATCTGCATCTACTTGGATAGAAGGCAACGTTAATGTGCGAAATAAAAGCAATCAATATTATGAAATAATATACAACCATCATATCCATGCATGTCCAAAAGTTGACTATATTATAATTTTAAAAGTTACCTATATATAAATCTGATGCACTTTAACAATACTCTGATTGAATCTCTTTTTGATGTGCAAAAGAGTAATTATTTGTGAAGTCCGCTACTGATAGAATAGTTCCAAGTGGGAAAGTGTCTCTTAATGTTTGAAATTATAGTGCTTGCCACTTGGCCAAAAAATCATGGCATGTGTATGGTTTATCAACTTACAAAAATTCTCTATAAATGTTCCAATAGGTATCTCTTCTTCTACATAATCTAACCTTGTAGATTCCTTTCCAGATTTTGTTTCACACTTTTTCTACTTGTAACTCTTGCAATTTACCATCTTTATCATGCCAGTATCTTCATCTCTCAAAGGCAATTTAGCTAACTCACCACATGTTCCACAAATTCCTTTTATGCAATCTATTTCACTAGTTGCATTATCATCTGATTTATCACATAAGATGGATGGTATGAATTGACTTGTTCGTTTAGGAGGAGCATTTTCATAACCATCACTATCTTCTCTGATCTTTTGAAACATGTGATAGTACAGATCAAATTCAATGTTTTGTTGTGTGTAACCAATGTTTTAAATGGAGATCATAACGATCAGGGCCAATCCAAAGCTTGATAACATCTCTATTGTTTGATGAAGGACGAGTATTATCATTCCAAAAACTTGTCACCAAGTTCCTAACAATATCTTCAATCCTATCAGAATGAGGAGCTCTACACATAATTGCCCAATTCCCTTCCAAGGTAGTATCATGCAAAGTCTTTCTCCTTTTCACATATTTTCCTTCTACTAAAACCAAACTCAAATGACAGTGAAGAGAATTGTTTTTTTTGAGGCATTCTTTCATTTACTAGAGATGTCAACATCACTCTTCTTGAAATGGCCTCATCTACTATTCGAGATTTTTACCAATGTTCACCAAACCTTTCCTAACATTTTCAACAATAGATTTTTGTAGCTAAGAAGATTTCCTCTTTTTACTTGTTGTATCTATACCCAACACTTTTAATGGATCTATTAACTCATTACGAGTAAATACAATTGATAACAATTGAGCTTTCTCTAGTGTAGTATCAAGATTATTGAAATGAGACATTATTTATTTTGCACTTATTCATTGGCCTCCTTTTAGTATGTCTAGTTTCTTCACTAAGAAGTTTCATCTCATTCACATCCATTTCAAGTAAATGATCTAAATTTTTATAATAAATATTTCTCTTCACCTTTTTAGCTAGATCCACAATATGCTCATCCATAGTGGTAAGATAAAAGGAGCTTGACCCCTCTCCTTCGACCTCTATTGACCCCTCTCCTTTGACCTCTATTGATTCAACTTGGGCCTCCCTACGTTCTTCAACTATAATGTGTTCTTCAGCCTCGTTTGCCTCAACTCCCGCTTCAAAACTTCCTTCTTGTTGAGCTTGTTCTACACGTGCAAAAGATGACATGTGTATATATAATAAAATAAAGGTCCTAAGAAGATATCCTAAAAAAAGAGATCAAAAAGAGACTTAAGGGTTTAGAGAGAGAGAGAGAGAGAGAGGTCTAAAGATCTAATTTCAATTAAAACTAGATCTATTATTTTTAATCCACCCAAATTTCAAATATATAAATTGCTAATCTAGGGAGAGGTCCTAATAAGAGATCCAAAAAAGAAAAGTCCTAGAAATGGACTTAAGGGGAGAGAGAGAGGGGTACTAAAAAGAAATAAGAGAGAAAGAGGTTTGCAAGAAAACCAAATGGGACCCTAAGAGGATGGATCTCATAAGGGAACCACTTAGTGATATGTTGTACTACTTTAACTTATTATAGGTTTGTATGTTAATGCTTTTTTGTGTATAGGTAGTACCTCTAAGATGAAAAATGAGTTCAAAAATTTTATGGTTCAAATGAATTTGAAATGAAAGATCTAGACCTATTATATAATATTTTCTAGGAATGGAGGTTTATCAAAGTAAGGATGAAAATTGTATTTGTCAAACGAGTATGCATTCGCATATATTGAAGAAATTCAATATGATTGATTATGGCGGGCATCATCTCCAAGTGCTCATAGGGTTGTGTTGTGTAGAGATAATGGTGCTAAAATATTGGATGCAATAACTTACAAAAGTAAATTGTTGGGAGTTTGATGTTTCTAACCCACACAAGATCTAATAAATTACTTAATCTAGTACATGTTTGCAAGATATGTGATAAGGACAACAAAGCAACATTTTATGTAGGAGAGATTGTGAATGAAGAAAAATAATTGACTGTGGGACCAAGACTAGCTTTACTGAACACGAACGTGATTTCTGCTGATACTGACTATGTTTGTTTGAATGTTTTTTGTGGCAAGAATACACAACAAACAATGAAGACACGATGTCTGAAGGTGTTTTTGTCAAAATGAGTGTAATGTGAATGTTCTATAGGTCAAATTGGCCCAAATTTCCACATGTCTAGCACAATTGAAAACACATCAAACACTTGCTTAGCCTAACGACGTTGTTCTCGTAATGGTAACCTCAGCCCACAACCTAGAATATCTGTCGGATCAAGTGCAAGGACACCTTGAGGGGTGTATTCACTAAGTGTGCCTTTTTCGTGAGTGGATAGCTAGGGGCCTCCAAGACTGGAAGGATGACCCTATCACCCTCTCCCCGAAAAGCTACAAGTAACTTATGCTAAATCGAGGATTTTTGTCTCATCCCACGAGAGCTTTATGGTAAGTATCTTTGGGGGAAAACCAACTATCACCTTGCATTAAAGCTATCACGATGTTCGGTCAAAAAAGGTTAGGCCACTAATATAAAGTTGTCCAGTCATATTTCGAGGTATTTGGTGGCTATACATGCAACATTTCACTTATGTTAAATGAGGCCACCCAGTCTGCAAAGGTTACGCTCTACAAGTTTTATCACACAAAATGGCACTAGAAGAGACAGATGCTGATATAACACACCAACACCAAGCGATAAGGGACTTTCGTCCAAAACCACAACCTTTTGCATAGTGGACCAAAACAAAATACCGCTTGGGTCGTTCCCTCTCACAAGACGGGAGGCAGACCCTCTAAAGATAATAACAATTTCTCCTACACCCAAGAACCAATGGAAGACAAGGGGAGAGGACACTTTTGTTATCACCTTGGGTTCTAAACTAAATAGAAAATGTCAATGATATCATGTGAGCCTAATTAGATTAGGAATTTGAAATGTAAAGACACATTATTTCAAATTAAAACAAGATTATTTATAATCCAAAACTTGTTACTCTAAATATAGAGATCCTAATTTAAAAACATCCTAGAAAAAGAGAGGTTGTAAAGAGAGAGAGGAGTTATAAAAAGATTTAAGTAGAGCATCATAGATTAATTTCAAATTTGATTATTTTTAATTCATTTATTCAAAATGTCTCATAATTTAAAAAAGCACAAACACACTTAGCAACGTTTAATAAAAATAACATAATTTAGAAATATTTAAGATCTATTATTTTTAAAATTATTAATTTAATTTAATTTAATTTATTTAAAATAATTTTAATAAAATTATTACATAAAAAATATTTAACTAATTAAATAAATACAATTTTGATACGTTATACATGTAAAATCAATTAGAAATTTTTGATGCATAATATCTTTGCATTCTCAGTTCTCGATATCTTTGTTCCGTGTCAAGTGAATACTTCCTTGAAGTCTTATTTTGCTTATCTTCTTGTTCCCTGTGCCTTTAAAATAACCTTCAAATATCTTCAAATGACTTAAATTTGTCGCCCACAAAATGACATTCAAATCGTCACCCCTAAATGTCTTCTTCCATTAAAAAAGAAATAATTTGATAATTTGTTTCAAAAAATGAAATAAAATATTTCTATTTATAGGAGATTTTTAATTGTTAAAAAAAACAAATTGTGTCAGCCTAGGTTCGTACGAATGTCGGTCGTTAAAAAAGGCATGTTCGTATGAACCAATTTGTTACGTGGTTGTTTGTGTCCCACGTGTTCGAGCAAATAGGGGTTTGAGCAAACTGCCTAGGGTTCGAACAAACCCCCTTCATACGAACCCATGTTCGCACGAACCGGCTTCCTAGACATCTCTCCCCCAAATTCTTCAATATTCTGAGAAACTCTAGGCTTGAAACCTCTGGTTCAAAGCTCAAATGAGAGAATCTTGACTACCCAAAAATGTAGGATGGTAGTGCTCCAAGCAAGCTTTCCAATGACTACAATTTTATTATATTGTGAGTTTATTATGATCTTATTTTTTAAATTTTACTAAATATAGGTTTTTCACCGAAGATAAACTTCTTTGTTCAATGCATTGGGAAAAATAGTAAACTAATTCAATTTTTTTTTGAAAAATATCTACGCCCTAGGTATTGATGTCTTCTTTTTAACAAAAAAATTAATTAATTTCGATATTATATAGAACAATTTATGTGTTCAAACGTACACCTATGTCTAAAATATAATTAGTCGAACTTTGAAACTTAACAAAATGAAAAATATTCAACTTATCACTATCAAACCAACACCATGTCCTGGATATTGATGTTACAAACCAAAATTCAAAAGAATGGAGTTTTAATCATTTATAGAAAAAAGTTATGTGTTTTGAAAGGCACATCATTGTTTAAAAATGTTGTTTGTTGTAAAAAAACTACTTTTCGGATATGGAAAAATAAAAACTATTCTCTTCAAAAAAAATTGAAAAAAATCTGTAACAAGATGTTACAAATCACTAATTTACATCATCTTCAAATTCTTAATGTTTTAAAAGTTACAGGTGTCGGAAAGTGAATATTATTTTAAAAATGTTCATCTCAGAGTCAAATTTGGCAAAAAAGTGGGAACCATTTTTGTGAGTTCACCCCAAAGTAGACTTGTGTTAAGTCTTTCCTTCTCCTCGCCAAAATATTTATAGTTAATTGATTGGCACTACTCATTTGCCACTGCTTGGGAATCATCCCTTTGCCCCTAATAGGATTCATGGCTCAAAGAAAATCAAAGAACAAGGTTAAGGAATTATCATGGTATCAACGTTGATCCTTGGCTTAAGAGTTCTATCTTGGAATATATTAATCTTTCTTTGCCTAATGTCATGCACTCCTTGTCCTCTAAAGAAAAAGAGATCTTTTAACTTTAGCACTTACCTTTCCAACACTTGTTAACGATATTGTGGAGTTGACAAGTGATCTTCTCCTCTAGTAATTCTTACATAAAAATTTAACGGTGTGAAAGTGGCATTCACATGCAACTAATGCTAGTGTAGTGATCGAGGCTTCAAGGGTCTATTTTTAATGACTGGTATTGGGAAGCAATTGTGCATGGGCCCTCTTTAGCCTCAGCTATCAAGTCTTAGAAACTCCAAATTGAAAGTGATTAAATGGTCACTATTAAAAGCTTATTCAAAGTTTCATGTTCAAATTGTTAACTTTGTGGTTTGTTATACAAAGCAAAATCCTTATGTTCCAATTCCTCTAGCATTAGTTACCTTCATTGTTTTAAGGTTATAATGGTGTTGATGACCTTTTAGTGAAACAAGGAATTAATTATAACCCCTTTCTAGTACTAATTAGTGATCATTATGGCACATGGAAAGGATTTGAAAATTATTCAATATTTAGCAACCACCCCTAAGGTCTTTTTTTAGATGTGAGCTACCACCTTGCATTTAATTCTCTCATCAACTATTGTACCAACTACATATGGTTCTCTTCATGTTCTATGGCATCTATTAGGTTCTCTAGGTATTGTTTTGTGTTTGATGGCCTTTGTTGTGATTTTTGACTTAGGTATTGACCTTTTACAACATTTGTTGGTGGTCTCTATGGACAATTGGTGATTTTTCCTTCTCTATTATATAAAGGTGTGTTGCCTTATGATGAAGAAGAGAGTTATATGTAAGGTACAAGATCCCTATAATCATAGAAGGTTTCCCACAATCAACTATGCAAGACCTTTCTTTGCCCTAATTTCATTTCTCTAAACATAGTCAAGAGTTATTGGTTTGAAGGGCATGAGGCGCAATGGGAAACTATGATCACATGAATCCATAATGGAGGATTTTCTCAAAAGTGGAACTAGTTATTCCATCTCTCAAGGTTCCAAATATGTTTTAATTAGTTTGGTGTATTCTAGTTAGTTGAGTACGAAGGATTAAAATTGTTCAACATAGCAAAAAATTGAGCCAATCTTGTTTGCGGGTGTGGTTGTGTGCTTGCTCCCAACAAGACTTTCCTCAAATGACTTCACAAATATTTTGGTGCAACTATCCAGACATTGCATGTCTTTTGCCTCAGCCTATATAATGTGATCAAGCATCTGCTCATAATCCATACCAAGGGTGTTTTAGAGGTGTCCCAACACCTGTGCTGCCTTGCATGGATAGACCATTCACTTCAAGTGTAGTGACAGGAAAAAATTATCCATGGTTTACAATTTACAGCTTTTAGTTCATGGAGTCAAAACATTTTGATTTGCCCAAATCAAGGGTGTTTAGAGTTTGGTTGAGTTGGGGGGGAATAGTGCTAATGAATGGACTCGAATTTAAGGAATTTTAATGACGTCCACAAGACTAGCAATCTAAAGGACCAAGAATCACATTGAAAGTCATCTTCGTGCTCTTCTCGATGGCATATCTTCGATTATGAATCTTTATCAAGAAACCAGTCATTTTGTGAAGCCATGCTTCCTCAAAAAGCTGGTTTAGAAAGCCCTCATTCAAGTTGTCCTTATATTGAACACAAATACCTTGGTAAGCAACATATTCAAAGATAAAGCGTCATTTAGTTTCAACAACCCCTTTGTTGCAAAAACTACTTGTTCCTTCTTTCCAACAAAATTTGGGAACCATCCACCTATCTCACATCTTAGATGATGAGACCCAATTCTTAGTTGTGCCAATAACAATCTAGCCTTACCTTTTATTGCCACCTGCAAGTAATCTTTTCCATCATGTTCCCATGTGGGATTGAAATCTTTAACATAATGATAGTTTTTTCGACCAATTTGTTTTGTCCACAAGGCAGCCCTAAATTTTTCTAACACGTATCTTTTGATCTCTTCATTAGTATTGAGGCATTTTTTAAAGTTAATTTCCCATTTGCTCGTCCATTTCTTATTTTGCTTCATTAACATCCTCTTTCTACAGACTAGCTTATTCTCAACAACTATTTTGGACCAACAGTATTTATTTATGTTTTCAACTTATTTTTAGATAGCTCAACAAATTAATTATCGTTGAAGCCTCTATTGCAAACATATTTGCTTCAACAAAGAAAATCTCTAACAAGATCATTGATTTGACTTTGAGGCTAGTAGTGATAACGTGCTTTTAGATTCTTGCTATTTGTCTCCATTTGTGATTTGATAGGCTGCTCCACCAAACCTCACTATCGTAAAGTACAACTGACATGACCAATAGGCCAAAAAGAGTTTTCTTTGCTTTCCAATCTCATACTTATGCTTGTATACACTTGTTTTGCAACAAAAAGGAAGCTCTCCAACCCCCTTATATATGTTTTGTTCTACAAGTCTCCCAACTGAGCCTGTTGTGAAAATCAATACCCAAGTACTTGTAATCCTTCATAATCTCTAATGAACTTCCTTAAAGATGAGATTAACCTACTCCTTCCTTTTTAAATAATGCTATTTGTTTTGTTGGTGTTCACCTACATCCCAACCTCTTGACAAAAGATTTCTAAAGCTTTCAAATCTTCTTTTAAACTATGGATAGTTTTGGCAAATAGAATGTGATCATCAGCATAAAGAAGTAGCTTCACCACGTGTCCAACAAGCTATATGCCTTCTCCAATAGTTTGGTATAGCCATTCTCCAAGTTAATCAATACATAAGCAAATAGAGTGGGAGAGAGAGGGCATCATTGTTTTACTCCAATATCGTTGCCAGAGCATTCAAACATACCTTCTTTAGTGATAAGAGATTTCCACAGTCCGTAATAGCAAGGTATAGTTGTTTCTAGATTCAATTGTGTTCAAGATTTTTGCATTGACATTGCAAATCATCAAGATGAAGAAAGCCAAAGGGATCATAAAAATATGTAAAGTTGGAGACCCACTTAAATAAAAAGAGAGGGGAGTGAGAGAATGGAAGCACGTGGATCAAGAACACAAGGTCAAAAAATTCTAAGGATAGAAAGACAAAAATGGAGAGAAATAAGAACTAGTAAATAAATAAATACAAACAAATAAGAGCATCCCAAGAAAATGATAAAAAGAAAAACAATTGACCACATGAAGAAAGAAATTAAAAAAAACATAGATAAGCCCATATAATTAATAACAAAAGAGAAGAGAATGCAAATAAAAGAAATAATTAAAATACAAGAAAAAAAAAGTACAATAGTACTTATAAACATTATATATATATACAAATAGGCAAATGAGTGTTGGCAATTGACACTCATTGGATTCATTTTGTTGTCATTGATGGCAACAAGATTAGATGGGAATCATATACCGGCATTAGGAGGCATTCATCGATAGACACCGGCATCGGAGCATCCAGGTTTGTAACCAAAACCGGCATCGGCACCGACATCCAGCACTTCAAGGAAGCTGACATCAAGGAAGATTTATTTGTAAAATCATTTTGTAATTATTGTATAAGGCCGACATTGTATATCTTTTGTATTGTAAGCCGACATAAGACATATTGTTAGTAAAGGGTATATAGGTCAGTGTGTTAGGTCATTATGAGATACAATCAATCAATCAAAAAAATTATGTAAGAGTAGAACTTGCAGATGAGGATTGTGGAATGCGAAGATCATTTGTATGCGAATGTTTTTGATAAATAAAACAGCGATAACAAGGGCGCTCACCCTTTACAAAGCTAACAGGCTAACTGAAATAAACGAACCAAGCAGGGGTGTAAGCCCCAAACAAACAAAGTTAGACGGACCAAACAAACCCACCTATCAAACTATCAACAAACCAACCCAACTCAAGAGTGGGGAGAATCCACAACTTGACGAAGGGGGGTAGATTTTCCTTTCCGCCTGCGACAAACAATCATCCAGGCAACACTATCATTAGGAATATTCAAAGACAAATCAAGCAGGGGAGAACCCACAAAGATACTGCCAGACTGCTACAGCAGAACACCAACAGATTGTTGTTGCAGAAACACAGCAAACTGCTGCTGAAGAAGAACAAAATTGCCAGGAGAAGAGCGAAGCTGAGGATCAGGAGCAACGAATGTAGGAGCCAAGGGGACGGAAGAGTCTACAACAATAATAACCTCAACAAAGGCATCATCAGCAGTAAGGGGCACCTCATCTCGAGAGGATTCAACCGAGACAGAATCAGAAGCATTAATTGTCAAGTGATCTTCAATAACGTCCTTCCACCAAGTAGCAGTGCCTCTGCGACAGGAGAGAGAGCAGTTTGAAGCTAAGTGGCTTGTTGAGAAGCACCTTCGACAGCAAAAAGGGAGGCCCTCGTAATCCAGCAGTTGAGCCCATGGCTTATCCCCAACCATAAGAACCACATCCCTGGGGAGGGCCAAAGATATGTCAACATCAATTAATAGGCGAGCAAAGGTAGAGTGACCCATGGAGGTCGTGGCATCGTCAACCTTCAAGAAATTGCCAATAGAGTTATCGATGGCCTCAAAGCAAGAAGGCTCCCAGAAATGAAGGGGGAGATTGGGGAGGTGGACCCAAACCGGACGAATAGATAGAGATTCAGTAAGGGGGTTGAAGGAAGAAGATCAAGGCTTAATGGAGAGAGAGTGATCACCCCAAGACCACAACTTTCCCAAAACCAAATCACGGCCAAGAGTAGAGGTAAAAGAAGCAATGAAAAAACCTTTAGCACACGGGAAAAGCTCAATGCCATAAGCAACTAAAGACTTCCAAGAATAACTCACCCAATGATGAAGGTCTGGAAGGGAAGACCAAAACCCAACAAATTTGCAGACCAAAGCACTGTGTTGGTAGAAATCGATATTCTTCACAACCTCCTAGCCACAGACCACATCAGGGGAAGTCTTGGCACAAGGAAGAGGACAAACCCCCTTGGAAGGATGGGCAACAGATCTGGCCACACGAGAAAAGCTATGGTTCCCAGCAAAAGAAGGTCTGAGCAGAGCATTAGCAACCGCTGGAGGGTCATCAGGAACACCACCTGTATGAGGAGAGTCACTATTAACCTGAGTATCAACAGCAGCAGCAAGGGCATCCAAATCCAAAATCGGATCAGGGACACCAGCACAACCCACCACCAAGGGAGCATCTCGCACAAAACACTCAACAGAAAGAAGAGGGGAGGCAACAGTAAAGGGCGTAGAGCAACCCCTACCGCTACCCACAGCAGCGACATCCCCAACAATTGCACCATTCACAACAGCAGGGGCATGAGGGTTGTTTGAAAATGTCTGGGCAGAATCACAGACATCGCAATGGCAATGACATGTATTATATTTGTATACATTCTTGGAGGGAAGGTGAAACCAATAGTAGTTTTCAGGATTTATGAACCAGTACAAAGCAGAGCTATAACCGGAACTCTTTTTGGCATAGCAGATGCATTTTGTGAGTTCATTTTCATTGTTTTCCTTCAGTAGATGCTTGTAGTCAATGAGACTCTTTAGTGATGAGCGGTGTGCTCTAGGCAATGTGCACGCCCCATTCTTTATGTATTATCTTTCATATGGCCAGTGAATTGATATTGTGGGTCACAAATCCCACCATGGTTTTTACTCTTTGAAGTTTTCCACGTATAAATTATGTGTTATGGTGTTCATTCATGTGGATGGTTTATTTGCTTCAAGTTATATGTTTATTTATTTACCTATTTATGTGTATGGTATAAAGGCATAAAATCTTATCTTACCAACAGAACACTGATTCACGAGGGTTGTTTGAAAATCTCTAGGCGGGAATCGCAGACATCACAACGACAATGACATGTATTATATTTGTATGCGAATGTTGTATCAGTACAAAGCAGAGCTATAACCGGAACTCTTTTTGGCATAGCAGATGCATTTTGTGAGTTCATTTTCATTGTTTTCCTTCAGCAGATGCTTGTAGTCAATGAGACTCTTTAGTGATGAGTGGTGTACTCTAGGCAATGTGCCTTCTTGCATGTGCATGCCCCCTTCTTTATGTAATATCTTTCATATGGCCAATGAATTGATATTGTGGGTCACAAATCCCGTCGTGGTTTTTCCTCTTTGAAGTTTTCCACGTATAAATTTTGTGTTTTGGTGTTCATTCATGTGGATGGTTTATTTGCTTAAAGTTATATGTTTATTTGTTTACATGTTTATGTGTATGGTATAAAGGCATAAAATCTTATCTTACAGACAAAACACTAATTCACCCCTCCCCCCCCCCCCCCCTCAGTGTTCTTGGATCCCAACAATGAGAAATAGCACAAACACGTGAGAAATGAGCAAGAAATCATCTCTAACAAACATAAAATCTTGATGATGGATTATGGAGTGCGATCCAAAACGTTGATGCAAAAATCTTAAATACAATTGAATCCAACAACAGTTATATCTTGATACCTTTAGTTTTGTTTTTAGCTCCAACTTGCTTATAAGGCCTATGCATTGTCACCCTAAGCTCATTCGGCATCCTCAGTTCCAACATTCTTTTCAAATGTCTATCCCTATGCATAGTGTCAAAGGCTTTTTTGAAGTCTATGAAACATCAAAAGGCTCCCTACATTGGAAGTCCCAAACTTTTTCAATAAGATGCCTAAAGAGTAATGCAATGGTCGATGGTAGAGTGTCTTGATCTAACCTCAGCCTGTCCTTTCACTCTTTTTTCTTCTTTTTCTACCTAATTGTTGATTCTATGTTCTATCATGCTCCCAAAGGATTATTAAGATCGCTCTTGTGAAAGAGAATAACCACACTAGTAGTCCATTCCAAACAAATAAAAAAATTACAAAAAAACTGCTTCGAATTACTCTGTGGAAAAAAATCTCCATTCCCCGCTTTAAAATTCAGCCCATGGCCCCTTCAAAATTCCTAATAACGAGGATGGTACCATGTCAAGTTGCGTGAGTGGCATGTGGACAAATGTTGCATGGGTGCCACGTGGGTAGTTCTATTGGCTACTAGTCTCTCTACCGGTTATGCATTTCTATTTTTGTGCTTTTTGTATTTTGCTACACCTGCGTGGGCAGCATTCTATCTAATCATTTATAATTAACGTATTTTGTATGTCTACTAACTATTAGATTTTTGGATTTAACTTCCCAGAATTATATCCAAAACATTGGTAACACGAAACTAAATGACTCCAATGTAAAGGTTAGAAGTGAAATAAATTTTAATAGCATGTTGAGATGAGACCCGAGGCCTTTTCTTGAAGGGTGCATCTGTACTTCATCTTTGTTAATAAAAAATAAAAAGAACAGATTAAAGAGATATTTCCAAAAGATAACCAAACGCACGTGAAATGTACTTTAAATGAATGGCTAGAAACAGGGTCTTTGCAAAGAAAGAAACCGCAGAAGTTACATTAATCAGAAGAATTCCTATAAAAAGTTTGTAATACAAGCAAAAGTACTAAAAATATTGACAGTTAAACCTGTAAAAATGAAGCCCACTCATAACCACTTTCATCTAAAATCCCATTCGAGAAGGAAAAAAATACAAAACTCGCATAAACAAGAAAGAAAAAAAATTCTGCAAAAAGGCACATTAATCCTAACGCAGGCTTATTTTAAACATATGTTTGTCACAAGGAGACGCCTTACTCTGAAATTCGATGGTTATACTCATTTTTATCCTTACTTACCGCTCGGTTCTATCATTCTATGCAAGTAATCCTTATGAATTCAATATTTTTGTTGTTTCCTTCTCTCACACAAGCCCCCGTCACGACCAAGTTCGTTCAATTTTTCCCTTTTTAAAGGACCTTTTTTTCTTTAAGTATCTATTTGGTTTTTGGATTGGACAATTTTTGCTTTCTTTTCGACTATAGAAAAGGGCTTGATAACTTTGCGTTCAAACTCGTCGGGCAGTGATACTGTTGGAGTCAGGCAAAGATAATTTCCAATAGCCCATATCTCAATTTCCATGAACATATAAAAGGGGATATGCAATTTCACGTTTAAGACGGAAATTCTTTAAATTGACAAAGCAAGACATTTGCATCAGTTAATCATTCGCATGGAAACAAGCTTTAAAATGACTGATAGGTTCTGAAGAAACTTCCTTCAGATGACCCATCTTGTTAATGGAGAAGTGTGCCTGAAGGTAGAAAGCTGCCTCCTGATGCCCCGTAGACATGTTTCATAATATGGATGCCAGGCATCTTAGAAAATGACAGTTTTTCACACTTTAGAGATGAGTACATACTGGAAATGAGAGTGGATAGAGGAGAAACTTGCATGTTAGAGGAGATGTCTCTGATGCCTTGGTAGACTCCCCATGTAATACGGATGCCATGGGCTTTGTAAAAAAATATTATCTTCAACATATGATGTTGAGTCTCCTTAGTTATACATGTGGTTCCACGACACTCGCCAAAGCCTTATCCAAAAATGATGAGAATCCTTTTAGTGCCTTAGTGGACCCAATGCTGACTTAACCAAAGCTTCACTCTGTTACATGGCTAGCCCATGGCTCAGGTAACATTTTTGTAACAAAATGAGGTGGCTCCAGTTTCTGTTACATGAAATGCAAAATGATAACTTAACCAAAGCTTCACTCTGTTCCATGGCTAGCCCATGGCTCAGGTAACATTTTTGTAATAAAATGCGATGGCTGTTACATGAGATGCAACATTATAAAATTACGTTGCAAACTAAGTTGCTTGAGTATAGCGACTGAGGTTGTAGTTCAAACATTTGGAAAATAACCTCTGAAGAAACCTTATGCCAACTAAGGTTACGATTGGTTCATGTACAAACTTTTTCTAGTCGAAATGACTGAACTCAAAAAATAAGCTTTGGAGTGATATGTATAATAAAAAACCAAATACATATCAAGGGCAAGGATTATACAAGACTTCTCATTCCAGGAAGTAGATCCACAATCTGAACTAAAAGAAAGGCTGAAAAGCTGATGAGGCCCCTTGTAATCTTCCCAAATGTCATTCACTGCTGTTTTACAGAATATGCTCATTTCTTTTCTCCCATTGAAGCAACGAACAAGTCCATAAATAAGTGCAGTGAAATGATAATTGCTTGTTTACATCTTATAAAGATTCTTCAACTGAGTCAAATGTTCAAATGGTTTTGCAATTTTTGAATTGATCTTTGTTTATTTTACCAATGAAAACATGATACCAAATGCAATTGCCAAATCAATATTGGAACTTACAGAAATGGATAACAAAAACTAAGCAATTAGCTTGCCAAACAGGAACCAATGATGACTAATGATGAAACAACATTCAAGAAATAGATTTGAGGGCCATCGCCACCATATATTATTAGCTGGTTAAATGTTTGCAATATTTCAACCTCAAGTGCCAACACTTTACCCTACATTGATTAGAAAAATGACAAAACTTAGTTATCTCAGTTAATCAATGACAATTCTTGCCTCTACAAGCTCTAGGAAGAGTGCATCCTAGAAGAAAAAAAGATTATTGCGCCATTAACAAATAGCAATACAAATTACGATCAGGCATAAACAAGAGCACAAAAAGCATGCGCAGATGAAGCCAGGTAAAAAAATCCATCCGTCACTATGAATTATTTGATAATGTTCACCTAGGAGCATCCAAAATCAGAGAGGAAAGGCCAGGCTGAAAGATCCTAAGAGGATGCAAAGCACTTGGTCTACAACTCCTCGAACATCCGAGGCCAGTGTAGCTCCCATACTACCAAAAAACTCAAAATATGATGATAGAGGAAGCCAAAGGTATCGTGGAGACTATTCAAGCTTCTACACACTCAAAGTCCAGGTGCCGCAGCTATGACAGGTTGCCAATTACATCAGGGAGGCTACTTAAGTTTCCACCTGTTCACAAGTCCAGGTGCTACACCTGTGCAGACTGCCCAATGATATCAGGGAGGCCAAGTCTCCACACCTTTTCAAGAACAAGTGCTGCAGCTGTAACAGGTTGCCAATAGTATCAGGGAGGCTATTCAAGTTTTCACACCATCCCAAGTACAAATGCTGCAGCTGTGACAGTTTGCCAATGAGATCAGGGAGGTTATTAAATTTTGACACACTTCCAAGTACAAGTGCTCTGCAGCTGTTACAAGTTGCCTATGGTATCAAGAAGGTTATTTAAGTTTTGACACACTTCCAAGTCCAAGTGTTGCAGCTATGACAGGTTGGCAATGGCATTAAGGAGGTTATTTAAGTTTTGACACACTTCCAAGTCCAAGTGTTGCAGCTATGACAGGTTGCCAATGGCATTAAGGAGGTTATTTAAGTTTGACACGCTTTCAAGTTCAAGTGCTGCAGCTGAGACAGTTCAAGTGCTGCCGCTGAGACAGATTGCCAATGGTATCAGAGATGTATTTAAATTTTGACACTTACAAATCCACATACTGTGGTTGTGACAAGTTGCCAATGATATCAAGGAGGTTGTTTAATTCTCAACAATAGTACAAATCCAAGTGCTGTAGCTGTGATAGGTTGCCAATGGTATCAGAGAGGTTACAAATACCTATGACAGGTTGCCAATGGTATCAGGGAGGTTGTTAGTGTTGACGCACTTCCAACTCCAAGTGCTGCATATGTGACAGGTTGCCAATGGTATCAGGGAGATTGTTTAAGTGTTGACACACTTCCAAGTCCAGGTGCTGCAATTGTGACAGGTTGCCAATGGTATCAGAGAGGTTACAAATCCAAGTAATTGTAGCTATGACAGGTTGCCAATGGTATTAGGGAGGTTGTTAGTGTCGACGCACTTCCAACTCCAAGTGCTGCAAATGTGACAGGTTGCCAATGGTATCCGGTAGATTGTTTAAGTGTTGACACACTTCCAAGTCCAAGTGCTGCAATTGTGACAGGTTGCCAATGGTATCAAGTGCTTAAGCTTTGACAGGTTGCCAATGGTATTGTGCTGCCAATGGTATCGTGCTAAAGCTGTGACAGGTTGCCAATGGTATCGTGCTGAAGCTGTGACAGGTTGCCAATGGTATCAAGTGTTGAAGCTTTGACAGGTTGCCAATGGGTAGATGTGACAGATTGCCAATGGTATCAAGGGGTTCTGTAACCTTTTACACCATGCCAAGTACAAGTGTTGAAATTGTGATAGGTTGCCAATGGCATCAAGAAGTTAACTTAAGTCTGGACAATGGTACCAGTCCAAATGCTGTAGCTGTGACAGATTGCCAATGGTATCTGGAGGCTATTTAACCTTTTACACCTTTTCAAGTTCAAGTGCTGCCACTGTGACATGTTGCCAATGGTATCAGTGAGATTATTTAACCATTTACAACTTTTCAAGTTCAAGTGACACAACTGTGGCATGTTGTCAATGGTAATAGGAAAGTTATTTAAACTTTCACACATTCCAAAATACAAGTGCTGCAGCTGTGACAGATTGCCAATGGCATCAGAGAGGCTATTTATGCTTCCACACCTTTCCAAGTACAAGTATTGCAGTTGTGACAGGTTGCCAATGATATCAGGGAGGTTATTTATGCTTTCACACCCTCTCAAGAACAAATGCTGCAGCTGTGACAGGTTGCTAATGATATCAGGGAGGTTATTTAAGCTTTTACACCCACCCATGTACAAGTGCTGCAGCTGTGACAGGTTGCTAATTGTATCAGGGAGGTTATTTAAGTTTTGACAAACTCCCAAGTTCAAGTGCTGCAGCTGTGACAGATTGCCAATGGTATCAAGGAGACTTTTAACCTTTTAAACCCTCCCAAGAACAAGTATCACTGTTGTGACAGGTTGCCAATTGTATCAGGGAGGTTATTTAGGTTTTCAAACTCTCCCAAATATAAGTGCTGCAGCTGTGACTGGTTGCCACTGGTATCAAAGAGATTGTTTAATGTGTCACAACCAAACAAGTGTTGCAAACTTGAAGGATTGTGGATATGGTGCTTAAATGAGGAAGCAATCAATGTTCAAAAATATTTCTTTTTCCTCATCACTAAAAGCACTATAATTGATGTAGAGTCTCTTGTAAATATCCTGGTTGAGAGCAATATTGTCAAAAGCTTCTGTCCAGCAGCTTGTGTCTTTCTACTTGTCATACAAGAAGGATCCAGTCACTTCCACTGAAAGAGGATGCCCCTTACAAGCTTCCACGATTCGTTTAGACAAATATTTATAACTGGAACTTGGAGATGCTTTGAGAAATGCGTGCCAACTAAATAGTTGGAGACCTTCATTTATCTGCAATCCACTCATCCCATGGATGCATTCGGATGAGACCTGAGCAAAATTGAGAATGTGTTTGTCTCTAGAAGTTATAATAACTCTGCTGCCAGGGGCAGCCAATATCCCCAGCCAAACAATCCAATCGCTCAACATCATCCAAAATAAGCAGCACACATTTCCCTCCCAAACCATTTATAAACATGGATTTGCCCTTATCAACACCATCCACAGATTTGCCCTTATCAACACTGTCCACATCTTCATCATATATGGTTGAACCTTTAAGTTCTTATCTCTGCAATTTTGTAAAGCCTATGGCATCTACAGCAGTGCCACGGACATTAAATACAAAGGAAGCAGCGTTGAAATAACCATAAACTTGATTGTACACAGCCTTCACAACTGTGGTTTTGCCAATGCCGCCTATACCCAATATTCCATCTTTAACAACCTCTTCCACTGAATCATGATTTAATTTCTGAATGAGAGCCTTCTTCACACTGTCCATTCTTAGTGGGTGGTTGGTAAATTCTAACAGAAATGTGTCCAACATTTCAATCAGGTTATTTGCCACAGTCTTCTTTACCTGAACTCCCCAACTGCACGACAACAACTTAGTAACAACCAACTTCTCACAAATAACAGAGTACATCAATAGAAATCACAAAAGTACTAGCTGTTATCCTCAACCTACTTCTCAGCAAAGAGTTACAAGAAAAATTGGAAAATAAAACCTTCACAGAATGAAAGAGAAAAGTTGGAAAATAGAACATTTTTGTATATATTATGAAAAACCATCTAAGTAAAATAGTTAGTGCTGAAAATAATTTATATTCAAGAATTATTTGAGTCAGCATAGTATCCTAACAGTTTGTGAGAGGTCTTAAGTTTGAGTCTTAACAATTTATACAAATTTAAAATAAAAATAAATGTCAGGCGTACAGAGTTAATAATTCAATTGAAGAGCAATCCAACAACCAACGGAAGGTTTTAGGTTCTAATCCAACAGTCCCAAAAAAAGATTAATAGTCAAATATATATATATATATATATATGTGCTTGCCAAACTGGACATAAATTATGAATTCTCAAAATTAAATTATTATATTTGAAAAATAGCTGGGGCAGGAGGGCTGAATGTAGGTATGAATGCTAACTAATGCTGGGCAATTAAATAATTAACTATAAAACAATTAAAATCATAAAAGCGAGCAGAAATGAAATTTTAAAATTAGACTATAGCTCTATGAATGGGACAAATTATACTTTCTTAGCAAGTGGTATTAAGATAAAAAAATATAAACATTTTTTAGCCTGGTGGAGTACTATAGCAATTCATTTTGCTCTTTTTTGACCTTTGCATAAAGTTTTTGTTGGATAACAATAACACTTTTTTATTAAACGTGACCTTGAAATCTCTCCTACATATCCTCTATAAGGAAGCTATTTTTAACAAATATTATCACACAAACAGAACTCCCTCCATCAGCAGTCAATTAAGGGATCTTTACATATCATAAGTGGCATATGGAGGTCCTCTTGGATATGCATACTTTTACTAACAAGGGTTCACATCTAAGTTGCAGGGTTTGCCTGCCCAGGGGTCTGATACCAGTCCGGACCAGGTCCAAGTCCGGATGCTGGTCCAGTTCACCTGCAGATCCTGCCAAGGTCCGTACCTGAGACAGCCAGTCTGGCCTGAGCAAAACCAGGGGAACTCGGGTGGCTGGGTGCCCAAAAACTTCTTTTTTTGGGGCAAATTTTAATGTTTTTTTAAAATTTGCCACTTGGAAAAGAAAAATATAACCCTAAAAGTGGCATTTAAAACACAAACTTTGTTCAATTTTCCTCATTTGTTTTGCAGACATCAGTTTTTTCATTGCAGGTGGAGCAAAATTTAGCTTCCAACATCAAATAGGAGTTGAAGATCAATTTTTGAAGCTAGATCAAGTGCTAAAGTTGCAGCATAATTTCTACACATTTGCAAGCTTCCATTGGATGAAAGAGGTAGGTTTTTGTACCTTTCTTTCAACCCTTTTTGTTTCACCAACATGAAACATTATTTATTTAGTTTACCTTTTTTTTCATTATTTTGTTTTTGTTTTTTAATGTGTTCATATAATTTCTTGCCATAGGAACTAAAATGGCACCTACCTCTTCCTCCATAAGCACAAATGAACAACAAAAACAGAAATCAGATCCAAATTCTCCCCTATGGAATATGTTGACATTATACAACTGCCTTTAGGAGGTGGGGGGTTCTGTTGGAAATGTGGAGGAAGTGAAAAAGACATAAAGACAGTAATAGTTCATATCATTTGGTGGTAGGCCATTTGTGTGTAATACCAAGAAGAGGCATAAAAAAATGCCCTGGAAAACTAATGTGCCTATACCACAAGAGACGATATTAAGATATATTAGGAAGCATGAAGAAGCAAAAGAGAGAGAAGCCTGTTAATTATAGTCTCAGTCGTAACACTCAGGAAAATAAATCTGCCTCCTTATTTTTATCAGCGCACAGAAACTAAGTCTGTCATTTGTGATTTAATTAGGATTAAATTTAGTTAGTATTAACTAACAAATTTGCTATGCTATGATTAGTTAATGCATCGTTGAGTTTATTTAAGGAAATAATCGCCGGTGTAGAAGGATCGTGGTTCCACATAGGATCGCGACCCCCCTATGGAGGCACGATCCAATGGAAACAAAAGATATATATGCGCTACCCTCTCTGTTGATAATATATCGGATAGAAGAAAACAATACTGTGATCGGTAGTAAATATAATCGTTTGATTTTCATCTGCAGAGGCAAATCGATAAGACTAATAAAATCGGTTTTACATTCCTTATATCCTACGCTAAAACTTCTAAACTAGTTGTCTCAGAATTCTGATTGCTCAGAAAGTAATAACAGTGTATTTACGTTTACATGGTATCAAAGCCTAACTACTTAAGATCCGAATAGACTGAAAGCGAAGTTAACAAAATTGAAGAGTTCTAAAATGGTGAACAGAATCAGATTCAAGGACAGACTCGAAGGAGCAGCAAATTTTGTGGCTTGGAAAGTCAGAATTATGATAGTGTTAAAAGAGAACAAAGTAATCAAATTCATAAAAGAAGACAAGCCCGAACCTGAAGGCGAACCTGAGAAAACTGTATGGAATGAAGGAAATGATAAAGCTGTAAAAATCATGATAGATGCAGTAAGGGATCACATAATACCACTTATATTAAAATATGACTAACACATATGAAATGTTCAAAACCCTTGAAAGGACGTATGAAATAAACAATCCGAGCAAAACCCTAGCTCTAAAAAGACAGTTGAACCACATAAGTATAAATAAAGGTGAAACAATAAACTCATACTTCATGAGGATAGGTTCACTCAGAGATCAACTGCAAAAACTTGATTATCATGTCGAGAAGCAAGAACTATCAATGATTACCCTAGATGGATTACCTGAATCCTGGGAATCATTCAAACAAAGCATAAATGCAAGGGATAAATTCACAGAATTTGATCGACTAAGGGATGACTGCCTCCTTGAAGAATCAAGGCAAATGAAAGGGGGAAATCACAAAACTAAAGATGAAGACCTCCACATTCTGAATACCAATTCCCGTAAGAAAGGCAAGAAGAGAAAAATCACGAAGAGAAAATCCCATCATGGGAAAAGCTTTCATAAGAAAGACATGTCAAAAATCCAATGTCATAGATGTGATCAGTACGGACATATGTCATTTAATTGTCCTGACAAAGTAAAACAGCAGGCATCATTCGCCAAAGTATAGAGGAACACAGAACTTGAATCTGAGAAGTTTGTATTATATTCAGCGCTATCAAGTCAAGCTTCAAACAAGTCTAACACTTGGGTGATAGACAATGGATCGTCAAGACATGTCACCGAGCTCAGAGAATTATTAGACTCGATGAAAGAGGGATCAAATGAAGAGGTAACAATAGGGGATGACTCTGCACATCCAGTAAAAGGCGTAGGGACATGTACAATCAGACTAAAGTTTGGAACCTCAATCCAACTCACCGGAGTACTATTTGTACCAAGCATCAAAAGGAACCTAGTCTCTATCTCTGCACTTGAGGATGATGGATATAGAGTCTCATTTATAGAAGGAAAGGTAATGGCATGGCCAAAAACATCCACCTTCAAAAGAGCACAAGTGATTGGTTACAGATAAGGGCATCTATATGAATTGTGTAATGAGCCAAATCAAACCCTACTTCATGAAGTCACAGATCAAACAGAAATTTGGCATAGAAGACTAGGGCACTTACACTTTCGTGCTCTACCCTCTATGGAGAAATTAGTCACAGGACTACCTAAACTAAAGCCAATTCATTCAGATGTTTGTAAAGTTCCTTTCCCTACAGCTCTAGGAAAACTAAAGGTGTACTAGAACTAGTTCACTCTGACTTATGTGGGCCTATGTCTGAACCATCACTAGGAAACGCATTATACCATGTAATCTTTGTAGGCAATTTCTCTAGGAAAACTTGGATTTATTTTCTTAAAAGTAAAGAATCTGAAGATATTCTTAGGAAATTTAAAGAGTTCAAATCTATTACAGAAAATCACTCTGGTAGGAAAATCAAAACTCTAAATGGTAGGGAATACACATCAAAGGTATTTAAAGAGTTTTGTAAAGATGCTGGGATTAAGAGGGAGTTCACTGTACCCTACAATCCTCAACAAAACGGGGTTGCTAAAAGAAAGAATAGAACAATAATAGAAGCGGCAAGGGCTATGTTGTTGGATCAAAACCTAGAAACTGCACTTTGGGGAGAAGCCACTAATACCGTTGTATACATTCAAAACAGATGTTCTCACTCTCATATTGGTGACAAAACTCCTGAAGAAGTCTTTACTGGAATTAAACCTGATATTAGCCATCTCAAAATATTTGGATGTCCTGTTTATATTCATGTACCTTAGGAGAAAAGAACTAAACTAGAACCTACTGGGCAGAAAGGGATTTTTGTAGGATATAGTGAAACATCTAAAGCCTATCGAATATTCATCCCCGGTCAAAGACAAATAGAATTAAGCAGAGATGTCATATTTGAAGAAGATGTAGCCATTAACAAAACAAGGAGTTCCATCACACCTGAAATCCCAACTAATTCCATGAATTTGGAAGAAGATTCTCTTTTTGAAACTCAGAGGGAGCAACCTGAGGAAAACACCTTGGAACATGAGAATACTACACAGAGAATCCCAAGAAGAGAATCCTTTGCAGCACCTAGAGGAACATTTAGAGAAAGCAAAAGACCTTCAAAATTCTCTAGCTATGTTACTCTTATGACAGACCTCATAAATGCTGAACCTTCAAGTGTCAGAGAGGCTCTTAAACAGCAAGTATGGAAGGATGTCGTGATAGAGGAATATCAATCTATCTTAAAGAATGATGTGTGGAAAATTATGCCTAGACCTAAAGGAAAATCAGTTGTATCTTCTAAATGGCTCACCCTCCAATGCCGACTTACTGGTTGAATGCTGCATTACCAAAGGAGAAAGGACAGCTATAACACTAGTTCAAACATCTGAGTTTTACCTAAGAATGCCCAATGCACTATTCTGATGGCTAACATTTCTGAAAATAAGCCCACTTCGATGGCTCCTGTAGCTGCCCATTTATTCAAAATAAGATTCCAAGAGGATGAATGTCCTCCAATGCTAGAAAAATCTCCAAAGTTTAACTCCAAAAAACAGTTTCCAAGATGTTCTCTTCGACATTAAAAGCTCTTATTTATAACTCTTTTGGGCACAAATCCCAATGCACCATAAATGTGGGATAAAACATGAGTATAATTAAATTACATTAACTCCTTATGTCTCCACATTAAAGGGGACTTTTTAATTTTTCCCTTTAAACATTAGTCCCAACTTTAATTAATCACTAAAGTTAATATTTAGATTTAACTTTAGGAACTTTTATATAAACACCCAATTAAATAATGGTTCATTAATATTTGCAAACCTGATGACGAATTAAGATCACCAAAACACTGACATTATAAAATGCATCAAATATTCCAAGACACTGAGCCACTGCTGACTTACTATAAATATAGCAAGTATCTGGAAACCCTGCCAAAACACCTCTGAATGGCCTAAAACTGAAATTGGCTAGGCCAAATCCCTCATTGGTCCCTGTAAAGTCCTGGTTAGCCCTCAAGACCAAGGCAAAATGGGCTAACGACACATCTTTTGATGTCGAGCTAAAATGGGGACATTACGATTTTTTCCATGACTAAAAATTTTTCTGGGCATCGCGTTTTTGAACATGTGAGGATTTTTGGTACCGTCCATTTTTCTCGATCCGCTATTTTCTTTTGGTCGAACGAATACTACTCCGCATTTTTCCTTTATGTATTTGTGCGATTTTCACGACCTATGAGATTTCCACGACGCAGCAACAAATTGTTGCAATTTTTGTTCAATCATGTTTTCACTTCACGCTCTTTTTCAACGGCCTTTATGCCCACGATTTTTTACGATGCTCAAGTTTTTGAAAAATTTGTGACTTTCCATGTGCAGCTAGGGTTTTTGCAATTTTCATGATTTTACCAAACTTGTGGCGTTAGCTAGGGTTTCTATTTTTTTGCAAAATCAGACAATTATTATTTTTATAAACTATTTTTTCTAATTCTTTTTCAAAAAAAATACATATTTCAAATTTGTAGAAAAAAATTTTGGGTTTTTCTAGATTTTCACCTTCGGTTCCATGCCAAGATTTTTGCCTCAAGAATGGCGCCATTGTTTGTTGCTGACTATTTTTGTAACCTAAGGTTGCGAGGAAATTTGAGTTTTCAACAATTTGTGCATTGGGATTCGTGTCTCAAATTTTGTTCCAAGGTTTTAGATTCTGTGCAGATGTTTCTATTCTAGTTTTTAGTCAAATTCTTCAATCTCGTGCCTTCACTAGGTTGACCTCATTCAACCTCAATTTTCGTGATGGCATCTTTGACCAACATCATGTTAGAACAGGGTCAAAAGTTCAACAGCCGCTTCTACAAGACTTGAAATCAGTGCATGCTAACGATATTTGAATATAGTTGCCTTGATCAAATTGATTTGGGCAAGGCCTCTCGTCTTACAAGTCCCAAGGTTTTCACTATTTTTTCTTGAAAAATTTCTATTGGGTTTTCTATTTTTTTCCACAATAAATCATGCGAGGGTTTTGCTTGACTTTTCCCTCAAAAATCAAGGAGTGATGTTTCGCTACATGATGTCAGGTGTGTCTAATATTTTATGGCATGATGTTTGGTGTTTTGTTATGTGATGTTTGATGTTTTACCGCATGATGTCTGGTGTTTTGCCACATCATCTAGTGTTTTACCACATGATGTTTGGGGTTTTGCCACACAACATTTCAAGGTTTTGTTCGACTTTTCCTCAAAAATTGTTTCAAGGTTTTAGATCTTGTTTAAGGTTTTTTTACCACAAAAAATGATGATTTTTAACTTCAATTTTGGAAGGTTTGTCGATTTTTCCTCAAAATAATGGTTACCAGATTCAATTTGGTTACCCAACATCAAATTGGATGGATTATGGTATTAATGATCATTAACACTTTGCAAATCCTAGGAGGATCTTAGCCACAGCAAAGTGTTTTTCCCATTTGTGATCAAAAGACTGGTAGCGTCTTCTGTAGGTAGTTAGTGGAGAGAATGACCATTAAGGGAGGGTATTAGGATATTAAATTAAATTTTAGTCAGTTGTATTTAATTCTTTTATTAATGGTCATTCAGCTTTTTGCTTTGTAGTCCATTAAGTGAAACTATTGCTTCTTTTATAAGAACGCATAGTTTTCTTTTTAGATTTTAGCTTTTAGCTTTATTTAGCACTTAAGTGTGTTAGCTTCATGTTGAAGCTTTAGAAGCTTTAGATTAACGGTTCGTTCTTTTTAGAACACAGTCATGTAATTCCTTTATATATGTTTGTATATTCGTTATTAATTCATTCAAGTTAATTCAATATCATTCGATTATTGATTCAATTATTTTTCAAAATCAAGGTTACAATTTCCCGCATATAAATACACATATACCAATAAAAGTTGTTAGAAAAGTTTCAACCCTTCTCTCCAAATTAAATCTTATATTCTTCATATAAGATCTATTTTAGAGGGCTCTTAATAACTATTTTTTTCAATTGAAATAAAATAGAAAGTTACACCCTTTCCATTAACCCCTCTACATATACACACACATTTAAGAATAAAAGTTAAAATAAAACTTTCAACTCCTCTCTCCAACTTAAATCTTATATTCTTCATATAAAATCTCCTATTTTGCAAGTCACTTAAATAAAATTCAACCCCATTTATGGTTTGGTAAGTTTATCTGTTTGCAAGAGTAAGGAAGGGTGTCAAATGGAAACCTCGTAACAAAGGTTGGATTAAGATAAATTTCAATGGGGCAACCAGGGTTAACTTGAAATTGGTTGGAGTAGGATGTGTGATTAGAGGCCACGATGGCAAGATTTTAAGGATGTTGGGAAGGTAGGCAGAACTACCAATAATGAAGTCGAGATTCAACCGACACTCCAAGGAGTGAAGATGGGAAAAAATCAAGTTTTTGAAAAATTCACCTACAAGGCAATTTACAATTTGTTATTAATGTAGTTAGATTGGGAAATACTCCAAATTGGAAATTGGGCAAATGGTTAAGACAAATTAAAGAGGTCTTCACATTGTTCGAATATTATATCATGTCACATATCTTCCAATGGGCGATGACACTACAGATGAGGTGGCAAAAAACACAATTATTTGATAATGTAGTAGGTGAAGGTTAATTGCTTAATGAATGGCACAAGTTCCACACTCAAATCGAACAATAACAAGCCATCTCTACGCACAAACTGGACTAATGAGACAGCTAATGAGCATAGAGAGGGCTCATTAGCTTACCTCGCATCATGACACCTAGTCTATAAAAATGCAAATAGGTGGTTTGCATCACTACGTAACAAGCAACCTTCGACATGGATACCAACATCTGCTTAATGGCCAGAAAGCATCATATGCCCTTTTACAGGGATATTTTTGAATGAAGTCTTATTGAAACCTTTAAGACTCAAGCAAGAGTAGTCTTAAATGTTGTGCAAATGGTGCTAGGGAATGACTAATTGGGTGGCAATGGGCAATATCATGCTAACAGTGCTATTATTGCCCCCACTTTCCTCGCAACGTTGCTAGATGCAAGGGAGACTAACTGATCAGTGGATGCCCTTGTGCCTAAACTCGTCTTGTTGAAGAGCAATACCAGGGACTGATTTGGTCATGAATGGGAGGATGAGGACAAAATTGGTTGAAGGCAATGCCGAACCATACAAGTGTTCATCATTTAGGGCGTGGGCATGAATGTGGTGGAGAGATGGATTCAAGTACACGTGGAAATAAACTTCATGAAAGGTTGCATGGAGAGAGTGGACGCTGGTGATGGCAAGTGAGCCTTCTCACTGGTGGAAGTGGAGGAGGCAGCCGCCCAGTAAGAAGACAAGGAGAGGTGACACCGGTTGGTGCAACATGGAATATGGACCGATGGTATCATAATGCTAGTTGTACGTAAATAACAGCTTATTTGGTATCTGTCGAATGTGCCAATTTTGCTGGTCTCTATCGAATAGCATATAAAATAGGAGATAGCAGCTAAGTGTGCCAATTTTGCTGGTTTGGCCCCTAGGATAGTTGAAAGTCGCAGTACTCTTTGCACAAATAGGAGCTTACTATGTAACAACCTTTTTTAAAGTTTAATATATAGGTGTGGTCCCGCTGCGCTACATTTACTTATAAAAAGAATATTTTTTTTCAATTACAATAAAATCCAGACGCAAACCCCTGCATGAAACCCTATCTTAAAAAACTATTCGAAAAAAATCTAAAAATGAAAAGCCAAACACTTTCTACAAAACCCTATCTTAAGATTATTTTATTCCAACAATCGGAAGGTTGAATGAATGCATGGAGGTCACCTTCATCCAGCCATTAAATTATAATCCAAAAATACAGAAAAGCAACCAGAAAGTGAGGTTGAATCTTACCCTTCGGTTATTGACCAGATTGAGCGAGACCAGATGTGGGGAAGGGCATCCTTCCCTTCGTCAATCTCTTCTCTCGGGTATCGATGTGGATAACTATCATATTTTAGAAATGATTGCTTATACGGACTGAAACCCTTATCAGGATCCGCATAATAAACGAGAGGAATAATGAAGCCCGGGGTGGTCAACATTGTAGCGACTTCCGTAAGACACCAACCTGAGTCTGCATAACCTTCGAAAAATATGGGAATGCGTATGCCACTGCTCTCAGTTGCTCTTCCCAAGCAAGAGCAAATCATTTCCCTCTTTGCTTATTTGACGGCGTCCTGAACAACATTGAGTCCACCCGCGAATGGAGCTTCAAAGAAATGATCAACCACTCTTTCTCACATACTCTCCCCTTAACTCAGACACACATAATACCTCTTATCCCTACATAAGGAAATTTGGTTGCAGAAGGCTTGAATTCTTCCATCTCAGGCTTGAACTTGAAACTAAGTGCCACACATTCCCTGCCTTGTAACTTAAAATTGAGAGATGATATTTAGGTCAAATTTCCTTATCGGGAATATTGAAAGGGATGGTGTATATGCACTCCGAGCTCTCTGGCATGCACCAGGCTCCATGGATTGAATCTGCACCTTTCACATATTAGGGCAACGTCCATCCAGCGATTTCAACGCAGGCGGGCCCACTGATTTTTTTCTGTCGTGTCCCTCACGTCAGGAAAGCACGGCATGTGGGTCCAGTTTTAGTCATTTTTCCTTCCCCGGCACGTTAGGTTCTTAAGATATTTTGCTTGATTATTAGTCCCTGCCTTCAGCAGGGAACTATATGTTTTCATGTAACTCAATTAGTTTGTCAAATGAAATTAAAAATATTTAATTCTAAAGTTTTCTAAAGTTTTAAGTATCATTCTTTTGATTTTTTTTATTTTTCAAATTATTTTAATTTTTTCCTAAAAACATTATTGGCTGATAGAATTTTCCTGGGGGCTTAAATAAATTTTCAATAACAAAAAATATAGAAATTAGTTGGCACTGTGTACAATTTCATTAATGCTATTTACTTATTTCTTAAATGCGATGTACATTTCATTAATTTTTTAGATTAAAAACAAAGTAAATTTCATTAAAGGCTATTGAATGCAGAATTTAGTTCACGAAAATACTTTGGCTGCCTTCGCATCGAATAGTTACTGAGGTTCATTGCTTCTACAATTTTGTTGCATTCTCATTTGGCAAGGGTGAAAGATTTAAGGAAGCAGAACATTTTATTTGCGAAAAGTTTCCTAAGAAGACTGCATAAATCCAGGTATGATTTGTCAGCAATTCTTAGTTGCAGAAAGCTACCATTATTTCTCTGTTTTTGTTAGTAAAAAAATTTATTATTTGTTTTTTAATTAAAACCCCTATTTTTTTATTGCTCAACTTCATTGTTATTACTAATGTGGGTATTTTCCAGAATCGCTGATTATCGCCTGAGACTTTCATTCATTTATTTGTTCACTGACAGGGGTTTTAGAGAACAGTATCCAGACTTTTTTGCAGGAGCTTTGTTTACTGTGACTTAATTTGAAGAATTTTCATTTAGCTTCATTTTCATTTTCAAGAATTTTGGCTCTATGGCCAATGCATAGGCTAAGGCTACTGATATCCTTCTGCATAGACACTTTGTCCTGCATGTCGTCCATGTGTTGAGAAAAATTCTCCTTACAAAATCATAGATTTATCGCTGGAAACGAAGCAGAAGAGGGGAAATGTTTTTCTTTTTATATTCCGTTGTCCACAAAATTCGCCACAACAATGGCAGGAATTTGAGTCGTTTCTGTAATGCATATGATTTTTTTAATCTAGCAAATCAACATCAGATTGGTTATAAAATTTTGCTGCAGTTTTATTAATTTTTAATAGAAAAAAATATAGAAATTAACTTGGGTTAGTTGGCACATGTCGTCACCATTTATTCCCTCTCCATAAAATATTTAATGTTCTCCGTGCATATTTGTTGTGTCAAGGACAGGGTTGAGTTGGCTTATACAGTAAATGCCTGTAAATGTCATTTATACATATTTCTATGTATTGCTCTGCAGCTTTTCTTCTCCATGCTTCGAAAAAACGCTTTCGTTTTCTTGCAGTGCTCAGGCCCCTACCGTGAAAACTGAGGTTAGTAATTTCGCTTTAACAACCCCTTTTATCCCTATTTTCCGATACCCATTTCTACGTTATACCATCTGCAAATTCTTCGTCGAATATCTTTTTTGGGTGTTTTTTTATTGTTTGAGAGATTTATTCAAAAAGTTTGGCATTTGCTTTTCTCTGCTCCAAGCTTAGCCCGCGAAATTTAAGAAGTTTTTTTTTTTGGAGCCTTGCAAGAGCCCTTGTTTTTAGGGATGGTTAAATAACAAGTTGCGATTCGCAGGTAAAAAAAAATTAAATATTACTTGGGAACAATTTTTTTTTGACACTTTTAAAGTGTTTGTCCAATGTAAACACACAACTGTTGTGCAAAATTAGACTAATATATAATTCTTCATGACAAATATTTCTTTTATAGAATGCTGATTAGATAAATCTAGGGTGCTGAATTTTATTCCGAGGAACTGCTTTTAAGATCTTAGTTAAATTTGTACAGCCTGTAAGTGCAATTTTGGATCTACACCAACAATTGTTTTGCAGGTGCTGCTAGATAACATCAACAGTGCTGAATTTTATCCTAAAGAACTGCTTTCCATGGGAAGGGTTGCAGCTCCTATTTCTATTTCTTAGTGGTCTCATGGAATTCATTTATATAAAATGACAAAGTTTAGAATATATGTACCTGAAAATGCATGCAATCTGTCTAAGAATAAAGAAGGCACATTTTAGTGCCCTACAAACAGATAGCGCCAACATATCTCGAAGGGGCACTAAAATCATAAAGCTAAGTCAAGACAGAAGAAAAACATAAAACAACAATGTTCTACAGAAGCAAAAACAGACAGCGCTAGCATATCTCGAAGCTGCAATGCCAAAATCATAAAGCTAAGTCAACAAGTCATCCTCCTGGCATTCAAAGTAACGAATAAATTGGTAATAGGTTCAAATTTAACATAATTGATCACATTTTTCTCATAAACAAGAGAGGAAGATAACAGTGATATCAAAAATATCATTAAAATTGATTTTGAAACTTGAATATTATTTTCCCATGCAACTTCTGAACTTTTGTCCTTCTTGAGATAGGTTTTACTATGAGAAAGTAAGAAATAAAATTGTGTTCTTAAACCTGAATTAAAAGAATATAAGATACTGTACAACTTGTTTATCATGTTCTTTTGTATTTCGAAGCTAATATTAACATTGCACATATAGCAGACTAAATTTGAGACTAAAGACTATTCCATCAATTGAAGATCCATAGAAAGAGTTGGCTAATAACTGCTGAATAATTTAAACTATTAACGAGTTATCAAGGGAATTATCTTCAGTAGCATAACAAATCAAAGTGAGGTAAAATCTTCTGCTGTTTTAGCAAGACAAACATTCCGCAACTGATATTTTTCATGCACTAATGAACACATACTTCTCTGCGTCTAATTTTGCAGGAATTTGAATACAGAAGCTAACAACAATCGGCCATCAATAGGCTGCAACAGTTGCATAGTTTACAATGCTATTTGCATACTTACAGTGTTTTAATCGAGAATGTGACCTATTCATCTTGTCTAATTAATCCCATTATCCTGCATTTTATATGTTGTATTCACTACTATTGAAATCCTCTTCACTATGCTACAATTTTAAATATTCACAATATATCTCTACAACAAATGGTCCTAACAACCTGTTTTGGCAAAGAACTATAGTTCACAAGTTTTTAGCTAGTGGCAGGGACTCATGTTGTACACAGCTCTTGTTTTATAATGAAATAGTTCTATGATTTTGTAAACATACAAAGAAGCTCACTTAAGACTCATAGTCTATCAATAGGCATAACTTTCATATTATGACACCCTAACGAGGGGCAAGGGTTATGTCGATGGGAAGTACATAGATATTTTTAGATCAATAATGGTGTTTAAAAATGTCATGTCAATGCTTATCCTCAAAAAATTACTTCTAAAATTCAAAAAATAGCCAATGATGTGATGCCACATCAGCATACAAGTAAACATGAATTAGTGCACACTTATGGGTCTTATGACAATTTGGGACCATTTTAGACACCTTCACAAAAATGTGTGTTGATGTGGCATCATATTTGACCATATGGACTTGAAATTTTGCTTTTGAGTAGGGGATTTGACAAGTAAGCTGTTGTGGAATTTTATTTATTTTTAAATGTCCACATATGATTTTGAAAAGCGTGAAGTTAGGGTGAACATGTAGTGGCTCCTCTCCCCTATTGTGTCTCTATTAATAAGTGAAAAATATAATGTTTAGAGAGGTGAATTGCATATGCATACATCTAAAGGACATCTAATGGATAGGTGAAGTGCAGATGTACATGATATCAATTCAGTATAAGTGAAAAATGCAATGTTTAGAAGTGAATTGCACAAGGGATAGATGCAAGAAGAAACGAATTTTGCATTTTTTATGACAATGATATACATTACATGTATTTGGAAATTAAGACTTAGCAATTTTTGTACATGTTTTCGTACTATAGATAGCCTCCCATAACTATCGAAACTCGGGGTGAGAAACCCTCCTCTCCATCTCAGTGCCCCTACATTGGATGGATGATAGTTGAGGGTAGAACTTCGCCTTCCCTAAATTCTGAGTCAGCTAGGGGCATCAGCTTGCACTCGAGCTATTGCTTGAAAAACCTAAGCTCAAATTCATTGATTCGAGAATTAACGCCCTCTCCCGTTGCCCGGGTACCCCATATCTATCTATCTATATGGGGGGCCCTCAGGAATATAGTTCCCCCCCAACTATCATCTACCCAATGCAGGGGCACCCAGATGGAGAGGAGGGTTTCTCACGCAAAAGGATTCGTAGTTGTCTATGACATATAGGGATTCCCATGGCACATCCCTAAGCTAGGAATGAACTCACCTTCCGGATTCACATGGATCGCCTGCTATTGTTGGTGGTATCTGTTGTCTACCCCTCTCCAATATATATTTATGGGGTCGAATGCTCTCTTTTTTTATCAATGAGTGAGGTATAGGTGAAAACTACACTCAAAGAACTTACTCATCATTTATGAATTTTAAAAAGTAACAAATATATTATTCATAAGTAAAATGATATATATATATAATTACATTATTGATCATGAAAAAATAAGAAAAGAAATATTTTTTAAAAATGACATTAAGAATAAAAATATTAATTGATATGTCAACTTCAAAAGTAAAATAAAATAATTTGTAAATTCATAAAAAATTAATCTAAACTAACATTATTATTAGAAATCTAAATCTTAAAATTAATAAATTTTGAAAACTAATAAACGAAAAACCAAGAAATATTAAAGAAATAAAATTTATTTAAACATTTAAATATTAAAAACAAAAGAAGTATTAAATCTAATATTCTTGAGTTTAGGTTACATTATAGTGAAACTATACAATGGTGTGCAGACATCGACATTCTTAGTGTTTTGTAGTTCTGGTCTGATAGAAATGTATGCAAAAGTGGAAGCATTGACAAGGCATGTAAACTGTTTGACAGAATGCCTCAAAGAAATGTGGTCAGATGGAATGCCATGATTGCAGGGCACGGAATGGATATGTTGAAAAGGCTTTAGTAACTTCCAAGCAAATGCAACTGGCAAGCGTGAGGTCAAATTCTACAACCTTTGCCAGCATCCTTCCTGCCTGTTTAAACTTTAATATGATAGCCAGGGCAAATATACTGTGTTAGTTTGGTTGAAACAGATAGATTAGACAGAGAGGAGAGATGAATCAATGCAGCTGATGCAAGCATACAACCTTTTAATTTGCTAGGCATCAACAACTATAATAGCCGAATAAGATCCCCCAAACAAGAAGCAGTTGTTGGTTTCCATCTACTAGAATCTCCAAGAAAAGCCATGATTCCCTGATGTTCACAATTCTAACTTTGCTCACATATTCATTGCAAATCAAATGATCCTTTATTAACACCATCTAAAGATTAATATTTTATAAAGCCTAATGTAAAATTATAAACCTGCACAATTATCTTACCAAATGGAGAAACCTCGGCATAAAATGCATTTTAATCATCAATAAACCGAGACAGGCGGTTAGTTAGAGTATCACGATTTCTGACTGTCTGTGAAGCTTGATCTGATTTGAGGCGGTCGTTGCAAACTTTTGAAGCATTTTCAGCGGCAAATGCATGTGAATTAGCTAAACTATCCATGTGTCCCCACTAAAAAGGTTTGGGCATCTTTACTTGCAAGGTCTAGTACATTCCTTAACTGCTTAATTCCATTTCAGAAGCTTTCAAACGTTTCTGTTCCAAACACCACAACATTACCTAATATGCAGTAACCATTCAGTAGTGAAAATACTAAATACAGATATATTACTATTACACACACAACTAGTTCCATTTCTGTGTTTTTGAAAGTAGAAAATCAGATACAATTATTTGAATCACTCTACGCTATATTCTCGTAACAAAAATTCCTCGACAAATATTAGAATACATTTGCTTGTTGATAAATATTTATCGATGGTTATATTAAAGTTAAATCTAAGTGAATGAACAATATTTACAAAGGTCTTAACATTTGCTATGAAAGTATTACATCCAATTAACAAAAATGGTTGTATCCAGTCCAGATTTTTCTCATGATTCTTGTTGATTATATAGCGCACTCCATCCCCAGACTTTCATTGCTTGTTGCGAAACGTGATCAGATTTCAAGTGCATATAGGAAGAAACAACAAGAAATAATCTTCGAGGTTTATATTTTACAACTCTGGTCTGGAACACAATAAATTTTGGATCACATGTTTTATACTCACCAATTCAAAGGAAAGCTCAGTGAGTTATGTACCATGCATAAAGATTCTTGGCTCTCCCCAAAAATACAACAGCCTACGAGTATGAAAATTTTCTAGACGAGATCAGGTATGTCTATCCTCAATATATACTTATTTACTGACAATTTCACATTCTGCAAAGGATTTAATTCATCGAATGCTGTGTAGAGACGACCACAGAAGTTTGAGCAACAGGTATGCAACGGCTAAGCAGTCTTCCTGCGCAAGTGAACGCTTGAAATGTAGGACGGAAAAACCATTACACGGTGACGAAATTTTTTTCCTAGCGTGAGACATCACACAAATCCGGTGGGGTTCCCCACAATATAGCCTATCAACTAATAATTGGAACAACTTATTTGATAGGTTATGTAAGTTGATTAGAATGTTATTTTTCTAGCAGTTATTTTTAGGCTTCTAGATTTGAGCATGTGGAAATGGTTATCTAGTCCCTAGAATGCAATCTAGGGGCTAGATGGTTGTTTTTTATTGCTCCACCAATTTGGGCTTTTTTTCTCTCACGTGTCAATTATCTCAAGTTTTTCAATTTTTATCAATTTTTTTTTTTTTTTTATATTTATTCACTCACGTGAATTGAATATGCTAAACAAGTGGCACTTAGTTGCAAGTACTTGCCTTTATAGTATTGTAATAAAAATGTTTGTTGTAATTCTTAATTATTATAATTTTGAATTACTGTTCATTCTTAAAAATGATAAAGGGGATTTAATTTGGGGTGGTTCAGCAAAACTTCTTGATGGCACAAACCATGATGTCAAATATGCGTCTCTTTTTGGTAGACTTAGGTTATGCAAGAGTGAGAACCTATGAAACATCGACATTTAGGGGATTCTTTAAATGTAGTGAGAGCGGTGATGACAAAATCTGCATCAAGTTGGAAATCACAGATGTGGATTGATAGTTTTATAATTTACTAAGAGAGGCTGGAGAATATTCCATCACACATATTTGTTGTGAAGCAAATTTAGAGAAGCAAATTTCCTCTTGAACCATACAATCGACCAAAGCGTACCAACAATCATTTTAAATGACGCCTCGGTTTGGAAGGGATGGAAAGTAACCAATGTTGGGATAAGGAAAGAGGACGTCTTCCCTGTGTAGTTCTGAAATTGGGCAAGGTCGTATTTGATAAGGATCTGACACAATCAAACAAGGATGATTCAAATCCATTGTTATCCATGCTTTGAGATCACTAACAAGTTAAATATAGGTTGGGGATTGAATTTGAGTGTGGATTGTGGAACTAGTATAATGGCAAGCTAATCGGCAAGCTTGAAGAGGAAATATGATTTCATCTCACTCCTAGATTGCAAGTGTAGCTGCAAGCATAAGCTGGTCAATGATCAATTAAAGGAGGTTTTTTCTTTTATGGGGGACATTTTAAAAGATGTTATTGGAGTCATTATTGGGGAGAAGAATTTGTCAAGGGCACACATTCACAATGCTAAGATCTTGGAGAGGTATGTCTACAATATAATATACACAATAGGGAACCAAAAATACACCGTGACTACCATCAAATATTTGGTGCATCCAAAGTTTAAAAAATATAGCTCAAGATGCAGTGAAAGGTATTTCATTAGAACCTAAATCAAGGCTTATTGGTGATGCCATCTACGTCAAATCTTGAAAGGAGAGTGAACAACTAAAGGAGATTGTTGAAGTTTTGCAGGGAGTGCCTATCTTGTATGCTTCAACAGTGAAGCTTTATCCTCGACATAGATTGAACGACTTTAGGAGATCATTCAGACTATTTGAGTTTTGGTGCATACTCTTTGTGAATAAATATGTAATCCTTCTTTTAAGTAATGGAATGGAGCTATGAACTAATGAGATCACATTTTTGAGGGGCCTCATCCTCATATTTGTTACACACCCTTATATCTCCTTGTGTCGTCCTGTCTTCCACATTGTGTGTGGAACACATGGGACTCAAGCATACTTGAACCCAATACCTCCCTTGTAGGAGGCTCACAACTAACCACTATGTTGTGGGGTCATCCCCTTGAATTATTATTATTTTAAAATTATATTATTGTGTAATATTAATTATAGTTCTCTCCCTTCAATAAAATAATATTAAAAATAATAATATAATATAAACATTATAGTGAAAATATACATTTTTGTTAAGAATATAAAGTTAGTTTAATTATAAAATCTATATAATTATAATATAATTAATCTTAAATTTAATTACAATTTATTAATTTAAGAATATATATTATTTTAATTATATTTATGTAATTTTTTTTTTTTGATAGGTAACTGGCCAAAGCCTGAATAGCTTTTGACTGGAGCTATGAACCAGTGGAGTCACAACTTAGAATTTCACTTTAGATGTCCCTATTGGGAATTGAACTTGGGTCTCCACAATGAGAACCCAGTGTTTTGACCAGTTAAGCTCGACCCCTTTGACTATATTTATGTAATATTAATTATAATTGATCTTAATAAAATAACTATAAATAATTCTAAAATTAAATAATATAAACATAAAAGTAAAAATAGCTATTTTTTTAATAACGACTAAATAAAAGAAAAAAAGTTAACTTTATGATTAAATGTTATAAAATTATATTGTATATATTAAAATAAGTAAAAATAAAATCATGATTTTCAAAAATAATTGATAAAAAATATAATGATTTCAAAAAATATTTACAAAATTATAATTATAAAAGATACATATTTGGGTTTATTTTTCATAATAAAAAAATTTGTTGTGTAATAGAAAATAATTTAATTATTTATTTAAATTTTTATTTTATTTAATTTTAATGGTGTGAATCAAATACTCATATAATAGTTAATCGATTTTACTACCTATATTTGCAACAACAAAAAATTAAAAATTATTAAAATATATATATGAAAAATCACTTTATTTATAAGATTATCAATAAAATATTTTTAAAAATTTAAAGTACTTTTTTTCTAAATATAAAGAAATTAAAATTTAAAAAAAGCCTATAAAATCTATCATTCCTATAGATTTGCTCCTCAAAAAATTTCATCCAATCATATTGTAGATAAATAATTTCTAGTTTAAAAATATAAATATCAGCTTTATAAAAATCAGGGTTATTTTAAAAACAAAAATAATAATCACTTTCAATTTGTGCAAAAAATCAATTAATTAAGCTTAAGTGAATGCAATAGTATTGCCTACGACAAGTACTAATAACAAAATTCATGAGACCACAAACTTCCATACATTTTGAGCTTGAACTCTTCAACCTTCATTGCACTAGAAAATTCATAGGACCACCACTTTAAAATAATCCTAAAAAATCTCAGTGGCACCCACTAAATTTTTTTAGGAAGCCCCCTTTTATGGAACCCCAACCTTAAAGTTTGCATTGTAAATTTAGACCATTCACCATTAAGTCACATATCCAGCAAAGATGATGTTGGAATTTCTTGTCCTAGAAGAAAACCCTATTTTATAAGGGCATTGTATTACAATTAGATATTGTGATGTATTTTGAGATTTTGATAGCTATTGAGTTTTATCTAGATCTTTGGTTGGTGATACTTAGGTGAAATCTTTCTCTATGATTATATTGTATATTATTTTTTGAATAATATTTTGGGTGGCTTGCAGAGTGTGAGTTTTTTCTCTTGAAAGGGTTTCCCCAACGTAAGTACTATGTCATGGCATGCATGATATTTATGTATATTTCTAGTTAAATTATTTAATACTTGTAAATATTTGAAAATTTTTTGCATATCCCTCCTCTCAAGGCTAGCATACCTATGTTTAAAAAAATCTAAGTAAAGTATGACAAGAGATATTAAATTTGAAAAAATTTAATATTCATGAATAATAATTAAGAGTTGATTGTAATGAAATTGATGTAAAATGGTTCAATAAATTAGCATTAATACTAATGCTAATTCATCCCCAACTCTAATTCTATCTGTAGTTCCAATCCTAAACCTAACCTCAACCCTAATTTAACATTGAATCTAACCCTAACTAACCACTAATGCTAACAATGTTTAAACCCTAATCTAACATTAACCCTAACCATAAATCATCTTTAACCTTCACAGTATATGAACCCTAACCATAATTTACTCCTAAATCATTCTTTTAATAACAATAATTTTACCCTAACCCTAATTGAACCCTAGCCCTAACTCTTATTGAACCCTAATCTAGCACTACCCTAGAACTCTAACATTACTAATCTAATATTAACCCTAATAATATTAAAACCATAATCATAATCAAGCCCTAACCCTAACTTGAAGATTTCTCTTAAAACCCTAATTAAAACTTAACCCTATTTGAAACTTTTATCTCTAATTTTAGTTCTACCCTTAACCCTAATTGAACTATAACATTAACTCTATTTGAACCTTAACTAAATCCTAACTTAATTAAATCATAGCCTAACTCCAATGCTAATTAAACCCTAACCACAATTAAACTCTATCAGTAACATTAATTGAATGTTAATCCTAATTTAAATGAACCCTAAATTTAACACTTATTAAGCCACAACTCGAGTTGAAAACTAACCTTATTTTTAGTCATAACCCTTATTAAAATTTTGCCCTAATTTAACCCTAATCCTAATCCTATCTCCAATTCTAATTCTAATCCTAATTTTAACCCTTGTCTAACATTGAATCTAACCCTAATTGAACCTTAATACTAACCTTGTTTAAACCCTAGCCTAGCATTAATCGTAACCACAATTTAACCCTTTAAACCCTAATTAAACCCTAACCACAACCCTAACTCAAAGATATCTTCTATAATCCTTATTTAAACCTAATCTTAACTATAACACTAATCCTAGTTGTAATGGCAATACTTATTCTAATTTTAATTGTAAATATGATGCAAGAGCATCCCCAGTTCATAGCAATGTTGCATCAACCAAAAATATTTCCTTTCTATTATGATTTCTATTTGCAGTTTCAGTATTTCTTTCTGTGTCCCAGATTTGGCTCACCAGAACCTGTGGAGTTGGATTTTCTCGAAGACTTGATCATGTTCCTTATTTCCAAATTGTGGAGCATTTAGATCATTTTTTGGCAAGTTATCGCTACTGGTTTTTGAGATAGTTTTTTGTTACCAGTTGTCTGGACTTATTTGTATTGGTGATCTACCAGATCCCTTCCATAGCTTGCAGAGCCCTGATCATTGTTTTTGATGTTCCTTAGCGTGTGGCCGACCTTTCCCCGTGATCTACACTTCATCCTTTGGATTTTTCAGAGGAATTTCTTTGGCGAAGGTTGACCTTGTTGGTTTTACACGTTAGGTCTTGTTCTTCAGGTTTTGATCTCTTTTTGGACCGACCGGATCTCCTTGGATCATATAAATCATTGTAATAGAGCATTAGAATACAATCAAGAAGTTAGACTAAGCATTGAAGATAGATCTTAAGATTTGAGGTCCTAGTTGTGAACTGTTCTGTATTTTGAGCAAGTTTTAGCAAGCCTGTGAGCCGGTTTCTGTAACCCGGTTGTTACCAATTGGTTGTAATCAGTTTTCATGATATAATTCAATTTGTTCTACATTGCCTTCATCATGTCCTTGTGTTTCCATTGTGTTTACTCTTGCTGACCAGTCTAGACTGATCTCTTTGAGGTCCCTCCTAGCCGGTGACTGCTTCAAGTGGTATCAGAGTGAGCTTTTGTTCTGGAGATTGCATGGTCCTGAGAATTTTGTTCTAGGGTGGCAGACTGTGGATCCAACCTGTAGCTGTAGAGGAATAGCGTAAAGATGGCACGAAGAGGAACTAGGAATGGTGGAGCGTGTGGGAATGCAAACCCTATTGTGATGGAAATGTTGCAAGGAATATCAACCTAGTTGGAAGTCGTGGAGACAACCCAGAGAAGAGGCCAACACATTGAAGATGTAAGTGAAGATGAACGAGAGGAAGCCCTGGCAGAACAAGTAAACCCACCGATGGTTGATCCAGATGAGGAAAGGTTTTTAAAGGTTTTGAGTAGGGTGAATACTAAACATCATTTTACCCCACCGGAATATGATGGAAAGTTGGATTCAGATGAATTGATGGATTGGATCTCAGAGATGGAGAAATATTTTGATTTTGAAAACATTGCAGAAGAAAGGAAGGTGAAATATGCCTGTACCCGGTTGAAAGGTCATGCATCTCTTTGATGGGAGCATTTGCAAGTTGATAGACAAAGAAGAGGTAAAGAGAAGATCAAGACATTGCATCGGATGGTTGCTAAGTTGAAATCAAAATTTATGCCAGCTGATTATCAAGTGAATTTTTTTCCAGAAGTTGCACAATTTGAGACAGAAGGAATCTAGTGTGAAGGAATACACCAAAACATTTTACAAGTTGAATATCAGATCCAGACATGTTGATGATGAAGTTGAACAAGTTGCAAGATATTTGAATGGATTGTAGGTGTCTATACAAGATGAACTCAATTTGGTCCAATTACAGAGTGTTGAAGAGGCTTACTAGTATGCCCTGAAGGCAGAAGAGAGAGGCAGAGGTGGAAGGTTTTCTGGAGGAGGAGGATATACCGGAAGTAGAGGAGTTCCTATATGGATCAGAACAAGGACAAATAAGTGAGAAAATAAGGTAATTCATACTAAAAAGATGATAGAAATTTCTATTGGAGGAGAGACCCAAATGGCTACTAGAATGGGAATTTTGGAAGAGATGACAGAAGACAAGACAAGAGAGTATTTAGAGGAAATTTCTATAAGTATGGAGGAGGACGTAGTTATTTTGAGTGTAAGAAGATAGAGAATACCAGAAGAACAATAGTGGTGGAAGAAAACCCCATCGGATCAGATAATAAACTGGAAGATGGAGAATCGTTGATGATGAGGAGAGCTTTGTGTCATACCAGGAGAGATGAAGAGCCCTTGCAGAGGAAGAATTTGTTCAAGACCAGATGTAAGGTATCTGGTAAGTGTTGTAAAGTTGTTATTTGATAGTGGTAGTTCAGATAATCTTGTTTCAGAAGAGATGGTGAATAAGATGAATTTGGAAAGATTGAAACACCCTAAGCCTTATCAGATAGCATGGATTCAGGATGAACATAAGTTGTTAGTAAGTGAGCAATGTTTGATGAAATTAAAAATTGGGAATTATCATGATGAAGTCTTGTGTGATATTATGCCTATGGATATTTGTCATCTTTTGTTGGGTAGACGTTGGCAGTTTGATAGACAGGCAATACATGTTTGGAGGAAAAATACATACACTATTGTGGCCAATGGGATGAAGCAAACCTTGTTGCCCTTAGAGGAACCTTTGAAGAGTGAAGTCTGTACAAATGCTAGAATTTTTTTTTGGTGGATGGAAGGAAATTCCTTGGATGGATTGAGACATGAGAATGTGTGTTTTGCCTTAGTTCCTAGAAGAAGACTGAGAATCCAGAGCATGAAGAAGAACAACTGGAAGAGATAAAAGATTTGCTGACAGAATATGAAGAGATCATTTTAGATAATGGGCCTGATTAGATTGCCACCTATGAGAAGTATCAATCATTGTATAGACCTGGTTCCCAGAGCTAGTTTGCCTAACAAAGTTGCACACCGGATGACTCTGGCAGAGAATGAAGAGCTTAATAGACAAGTGCAAGAGTTGTTGAAGAAAGGTTTGATCAAAGAAAGTCTGAGCCCTTATGCAGTACCAGTTGTATTAGCACCTAAGAAGAATGGAGAGTGGGGGATGTGCACCAATTCCAGAGCAATAAACAAGATCCCAGTGAAATACTGGTTTCCTTTGCCTAGGATGGATGACATAATGGATTGTTTGAGGGGAGCTAAATACTTTACAAAGATAGAATTGAAGAGTGGATATCATCAAATTAGGGTTGGAGAAGGAGATGCGTGGAAGATATCATTCAAGACAAATGAAGAATTGTATGAATGGTTGGTGATGCCTTTTGGGTTAACTAATGCACTGAGTACTTTCATGAGACTAATGAATGAGGCATTGAAGAAATTTTTAGGTAAGTTTGTTATTGTATATTTGGATGACATTTTGATTTTCAATAAGACAAAAGAGGAGCATTTATTGCATTTGAGACAAATTTTGCAGAGGTTGAGGGAAGAAAAGTTGCTGATAAATCTTAACAAGTGTATTTTCATGAAGGAAGAATTAGTCTATTTGGGATTTGTGATATCTGAGGATGGTTTGAAGATGGACCCTGAGAAATTAAAAGTAATTGTTGAGCGGCCTACACCGGAAAGCATTAGAGAGGTAAGATCATTTCATGGATTAGCTAGTTTCTACCGGAAGTTCATCAAAAATTTTAGTTCAATTCGTAACCATATGACTAAGACCACGAGGGGAGATTGGAAGGAATTCAAGTGGACCACTGGAGCAAACAAAAGTTTTGAACTGTTGAAACAGAAAGTTACTGAGAAACCTGTGTTATCTTTACTGGATTTTAATAAAGTATTTCAAGTGGATTGTGATGCAAGTGGAACAACAGTAGGAGCAGTCTTGAGTCAGGAAGGGAGAGAAGTAGTTTATTTCAGCAAGAAATTGAATGATGCCCAAAGGAGATATTCAGTGAATGATCAAGAATTTTATGCCATAGTTCAAGCCTTGAAGAAGTGGAGACATTACCTGTTGCATAAGGAGTTTGTGTTGTATATGGATCATCAAGCCTTGCAGTATTTGAATAGTCAGAGTAAGTTGAATCAGAGACATATGAGATGGGTAGAATTTTTACAGAGTCGCACCTTTGTGTTGAAGTATAGAAGTGGCAAATCTAACAAAGTTGTTGATGCATTGAGTAGGAGAAGGAATTTGCTAACAGAGATGAGAGTGATAGTATTGGGATTTGAGGAATTGAAGACCTTATATGATGATGACCTGGATTTTGCAGAACCTTGGAGAGAATGTAAAGAACCAGTTATGGTAGATAGAAGCAAGTGACTGGATTACTTCATTCAGGATGGGATGTTATTCAAAGGAATACAATTGTGCATACCTAAGAGTTCTATGAGGGAGAATCTGATAAAGGAGAAACATAGTGGAGGATTAGCCGGACATTTTGGTATTTACAAAACAATAGCATTAGTGAGTGAGCATTGCTTTTGGCCCCAAATTCATAAGGATGTTAGGAAATATGTGCAAAGTTGTAGAGTCTATCAAGTTGTAAAGGGTAGTAGTTATAATGTGGGATTGTATAAACCTTTGACAGTACTGGTAAGACCTTGGGAGGATATAAGCATGGATAAATCATACTTGGATTGCCTAAAGCACAAAGAGGGAATGATTCTATATTTATGGTAGTGGATAGATTCTCGAAGATAGATCATTTCATACCTTGTAAGAAGACATCAGATGCATTACATGTAGCAGACCTATTTTTCAAGGAAGTAGTGAGATTGCATGGATTACCTAATAACATAGTTTCAAACAGAGACACTAAGTTTGTTGGATATTTTTTTAGAACACTTTAGAAGAAGATGAAGATAGATTTGAAGTTTACTTCTACTTTTCATCCACAGACTGATGGCAGACATAAGTAGTTAACCAGAGCTTGGGAAATTTGTTGAGATGTTTAGTTGGAGATAAAACTGGAAGTTGGGATTTGATTCTTGGACAAGCAGAGTTTGCCTACAATAATTCAGTAAACAGGAGTACCGGAAGAACACCTTTTGATATTGTTACTAGAGCACACCCTAGAGGTATATCAGAATTAAGAGATATTAGTAGTGAAGACAGGAGAAGTTTAGAAGCAGAAGAATTTGCAGATCACATGAAGGACTTACATATTAAAACTAAGCAACATATGGAGGACATGAACAACAAGTATAAGGAAAAATAAGATGAGAAGAGAAGACATAAGGAATTTGAAGTTGGCGATGAAGTGATGGTGTATCTGAGAAAAGAAAGATTCCCAGTTGGAACATATCACAAGTTATAGATGAGAAAGTTTGGACCTTGCAAGATTTTGAGAAAGTTTGGACCTTGCAGGATTTTGAGAAAGTTCAGTTATGGGAATGAATATGAAGTGGAGTTACCAGATAGTATGAGTATTTCACCTATGTTTAACATTGCAAATCTTCATCAGTATCATGAACCAGAATTCAGTGAGAACGGTATTGCAGACTTTGAGAAACAGTCGCCCCGAAAGGAACCAGATCAGATTGAAGACATTTTGGATAGTAGGATTGGGTGTAGTACCCAGAGCAGCCAGTATAAGGAGTATCTTGTGAAGTGGAAGGACAAACCAGTTGAAGATTCATCTTCGATTTCTCAGGTAGAGGTAGACCACCTTGGTTTTCCTCTGACCCCAGCAAAGTGAGAGACTCAATTTTTTTCAACAACCTTGGATGTCTGATGCAGGTGCATCCCTGATTCATAGCAATCTTGCATCAACCAAAAATATTTCCTTTCTGTTTTTCTTTTTGTTTGCAGTTTCGACATTTATTTATGTGTGTCCCAGATTTGGCTCATCAGAACCTATGGAGTTGGATTTTGCTTGAAGACTTGATCATCTTCCTTATTCCCAAACCGTGGAGTATTTGGATCATTTTCCAATAAGTTATCGCTACCAATTTTTGAGACAGTTTTCTATTACCGGTTGCTTGGACCTTTTTGCATTGGTGATCTACCAGATCCCTTCCGTATCTTGTGGAGCCCTAAGCATTGATTCTGATGTTCCTTAGCATGTGATCAACCTTTTCCCATGATTTGCACTTCATCCTTTGGATTTTCTAAAGGAATTTCTTTAGCAGAGGCTGACCTTGTTGGTTTTACACGTTAGGTCTTGTTCTTAAGGTTTTGATCCCTGTTTGGACCGACCGGATCCCCTTGGACCATATAAATTATTGAAATAGATCATAAGAATGCAATCAATAATTTATACTGAGCATAGAAGATAGATCTTAAGATTTGAGGTCCCGGTTGTGACCTATTTTATATTTGGAGCATGTTTTAGTAGGCCTGTGAGCCGGTTTCTGTAACCCGGTTGTTACCAATTGGTTATAATTAGTTTTCATGATATAATTCAATCTGTTCTGCATTGCCTCCATCATGTCCCTATGTTTTCATTGTGTTTACTTTTGTTGACCGGTCTGGACTAATCTCTTTGAGGTCCCTCCTAGACGGTGACTGCTTCAAAATAACCCTAAACCTATCACAAGGATACCTCTAGATTAATAAATAAATAAAATTAACCCTAAAGGTAAACCCTAGTTTAACCTTAATGCTAATTGTAACCTTGATCACATGCTTTATTCTATAACTTTAACACTAACCCTGACCCTAACCTAATGATGTAAGACATTAATTAAATTTCCTCTTGAGAGTTATTAAAATGTGGCCATCAAACATAACATTTCAAATTGAATTAAAAAATATATTTATTTTAAATATCTAAAACTAAATATAATATCTGTATACATGTCCCCATTAAATTAGATTGTATAACTGATTAAAAATTGTAGCGTCGTAAAATTGCGACACTTGCAATTTCGACTGCATTTGGGTCTTCACGATGGCGGTGCAACGTTGAACCTGAATGGAGACCCCGAAACCTGTTTACGACATCAAAAACTGCATCTTTCTGCACCTTGGCCTGATCCTTCTTGCACCCTGTTGTTCCGAGAGGTGGGACCATGGCACCCCGCGCCCTGGTCCCTAGCCCTATTTTGGGCCCGGTCTCTTGTTGGGCATCGGGTCTTCAAGTTTGCAATTTGGAAAATAATGTTCCTAGGTCAGCCTAAGGTCGGAAAAATCAGTCTCTTAACCCTAATTGACAAGTATATAAACTACATTTCCGCTTACAGGAAAAGGAGGAAAAAACATATGTGTGCAAGAGGCGGAAGCGATAGGCAAACATTAAAACATTAAAACATTCAAACGTTCAAGCATTCCTTCAAGCAATTGAGCATTCTAGGTTTCCATTCAAGGCTAGGTGTTGCATTCAAGACAAGGATTCAACCATTGAAGAGGAGATCACCTACAACACACAACATACAACATACAACATCATTACACCTTCGCATGTAAGAATACAAACATTCTTACAACAAGGTATCAGTACTTGATTACATTACAAACATTTACATTTACAGCATTCTCATTTCTTGGTTAATTCCAAAACTGGGGTTTGACCTAAAGGCAAACCCCTAATCCCTAACCCCCCAATCATCCTCTCTTTTCTGTGTGTAGGTTGCAGGTACGTGGCTGTAATTGAAGATTTGGAATCCTTGTGCAAAGACGAACAGATCCCCCTTTGTTTCGCGGATTTTTCGAAGGACCGTGTGCACTCCGGGCGCCATCGTCCCGTCAACTTTCGCTCAAACTTGCAGGACAACATCATCTTGACATTTTACTGCTAATTTCAGGTCCGTAGCTTCATCCCGTGTCTCTATCTCCGTCTATAAGTGAATCTTTCTTACTTTCACATACACTCCTAGTTCAATCCTTCTATCCACATTCTTTACAAAAGAGGGTATCCTTTCTCTCTCAACCCTTGAAACTCATTTAGAATTCAATCTTGCATTGTGTGGGATTGGATCTTGTGAGTTTCAACCCCTCTTTTGAATGTAAAGTCTCTCCTAAGTGAAAATCATCAATCCTAGTGACCTCCTTTCTCTCTCCTTGGAGTGGGGGAACACCTAGGGTTCGATTTTCTGCTTTACATTTTGGTGAACCCGACGTGAACATCCTAATTCTGATTATTCATGGTTAGATCTAAAAAATTTTGCTTCCTTAATTACATTTCCATGTTTGATCTTTTGCAAATTTTAGAGGTTAATTGCATAAAAACCCTAAATTTTCTTTTTAGTAATTGAGCTTGTGAAATGTTTAATTGTTAATGCTTGTTTCAGATCTACCCTTCTATTGCAAATTGTCAATTCATATTTGTACTTTAATTCTGAAAATTAAGTGGTAAAGTGTCAAAACCCTAATTTTTAAAACCCTCTTGATTCAACCTTTGATCGATGATTTCACTGATCAAAACACCTCCAAATCGGCTATAACTTTGGATTCCGCAACAAAATCATTATATCTTTCATCCCTGAAAATTTTGAAAAAAGTTGCGAGGACCGTGTGCACCCCGAGCGCCATTGTCCCCGACATTTTTTTCGAAATTTCGGGAGCTAGATCTTACTGTATTTTTCTGCTAGAATCCAGAATCTTGGTTGATTTCATCAATTCTAACACTTTCAAAATTAAAGTCAAAGTTGGTCTAGTGATTGCTTGGATTAAGGCTTCTAATCATTCAAAAATTGTTGAACTGAATTTTTGTGCTAAAATTGTGTTTCTTACTGTCTTGAATCTGAAAAGTGTGTTGGCATTCATTCAAAGTTTTAGTGCTATATTCGAATTTTTTGCAATTTGTGACTTTTGAAATTAAGTGTTTAATTGCAACAACTTTGATTTCCGCTTTCAAAATTGAATTTTGCATGAAATTGAGTTAATTTTTAAATTTCAAAGCTTTCATTGCTTTTAGTATTCCCTCTAAAATCATAAAATTCAAAATTTCAGTTTCCCTCTCTTTTTCAAAATTCAATTTTTTGCATTTTTCAACAATCTTGGTAGGGTTCAATTTTGAGATTGCAACTTTAATTTGGCCTATCTACAGATCGTAAAATCACTCAATTTTTTCAGATTAGCTTTAAAATCATCATAACTTTCATCCCTAAAAATTTCAAAAAAAGTTGCGAGGACCGTGTGCACTCCGTTCGCCACGGTCCCTAACATTTTTTCTGAAATTTTGGGAGATTGTCATGATTGCATTTAACAGCTTAAATCTAGGAGATTGGCTGATTTTATTGAAATTTGCTACCTCTAAATTCGAAAATAAATTCAAAATTCAAGATTTCAATTTTCAAGATAACAATTAAAATTAAGTGCTACCCCATTGGCCCTAATTTTTCAATTGTGCCTACCTTTCTTGGAAGTTGTGTTTCCCTCTTCTTTCACAAAGTTCAAATTGGATAATCATTATCTCATTGTTCAATTTTGCCAACTTTATTTTCAAAATTCAAAATCTTCTCTCTCTCTCCAGTGCATGAGTTTTACAACAATAAGCCCTACTTACACTATTCCCGTTAGACGAAGCCTTAGAATTAAGTCTTTCCAAGGTTTAATTACCGAGGAGATGGAACCTAATTTGAATGGCCTTTTTAACTAGGACATGGGTAATTCCTCTAATCCTCTTAATGCTGAAGAAGCTCTCCATGAGGTTTCTATAGAACAACTTTCGAAATTGGATAACCAATTTGATGATTTTCAGCAATGGATGTCTCGAGAATACCCCGATAGTCAAGCTCTTTCATTAATTGAGGGTCTAAAACGTATGGTTCAAAGTGATAAGAATGGAATTGATATTTTGCGTAGTATTGCACACATTGTGGATTCGAATGTGATGCCTATGAATAGTTGTGCTGAAACTTTAGGTTATACACAACCTCCTACTCAAGTCAATCATTCTATCCCTTTGACAACTTCTATTGCTAGTATACCTACTTTTACATCAAACATAATGACTACTTCAATACAAAACATTCCACCTATGATCACCAGTCGTGGGGGAAATCCTTCCTCTTCAATCAACCCTCTTCCTTCATTCAATCCGACTTCTTCATTCATTCCTTCAATGAGTGTCCCTATTACATCTCCACAAATGAACATGACGCAAGGGGGCAATTCATTCAACCATTCCATTCCTCCTTGTAGTGCTCCTTTTTTCCAATCATCTCCTATGACTAACTATCATAGTGTCCCACCACCTTACTCTCAATCAATACCTTCTTTCAATAACATAATACCTCCATCACAATCTAACATGTCTAATATGAACTCTTCAACTGAAGCAACCATTAACAATCTTGCACAAACTGTCTCTTCTTTACAGCAACAAATTGCCTCTATGAATCAATCTAATTTAGTGTGCCCACATTTGATGTTGTGAGCCCACTTTCTCTTGACATTGTTCGAGCTACCCCCCCTAAGCATGTTGAAATCCCACAGTTGGAGCTTTATAATGGTAAAGGTGATCCTTTAACACATGTTAAGACCTTTCAAACAATATGTACCGTTTTTGCTCATGACCAAAGGTTGCTTGCAAAACTATTTACTAGAACATTAAGAGATAAGGCTCTACAATGGTATTGCTCGTTGCCTTCCTATTCTATTACTTCTTTCCAACAACTTGCAAATGCTTTTATTCAACAATTTCAAAACAATATAAGTCCTAAAGTTACTTTGATTGATTTAATGCATTGTAAACAAGGTGTTAAAGAAAAAGTGACTGATTTCATTGGTAGATATAAGCATTTGTGTGCTCAAATTTCTTTTCTAGTACTTGACAATGATATTCAAAGAATCTTTATTTCTAATTTACAAAAAGATATTAGAGAAAACCTTATGTTTTCTGAGTTTACTTCTTTCCAACAGTTGTGTGCAACTCTTCACAATTATCAACTGACTGTGAGTCAAATGGAACAAGCAAATCCTATGACTCTGAGTGATAAGGGTGATAGTAGTCAACAACCATTTGGGAAGTTTAAACCGAACAGAGGGTTCGTTAAGTTCAATGAAAACATCACCAACAACAATGTGAATGCAGCATCAGGTGTGCCTCCTATTTCTAAGTTTTTCAAGAAAGAAAGAGAGTTTACTCCTTTGAATGAATCATTGCATGGTATTATGAATAAGTTATTGGAACAAAATGTGCTTACCCTCCATCCTATAAAGCAAATAGATCCTGCAAAGATTAATTCACCCTATTTTGATAACAAATCTTTTTGTCAATTTCAACGTCAACCTGGGCATGATACTGAAAAATGTTTTGCTTTAAAGGGTAAAATTCAAGATTTGATTGATAATAATACTATCTCTGTTTCAGGTGTGAATGATAAAGGCAACACATCTGTAGCTCGTCCTAACCAAAATCTTAAGATTTTTACTGATCCATTACCTTCTCATACCTCTAATGTGATTGAGACTAATGGTTCCTCTTTCTCACCTGATGGTCTTGTGTCTATGACTCCGAATGTGATTAACTTTGTAGAGCAGCAGAAAATCCCTAAAGAACCTTCCATCACATTTGATTCTAGTGAAACTATCAGGGCACCTGATGGTCCTTTATATATAGTTGCAAAAGTCAAGAATACACCTTGCCGTGGAGTGCTTATGGATCCTTCTTGTATGGTTAATGTCATTACTGAAGAATTTCTTTTTACTTTGCAATTGAATCAAGTGATCTATGACAAAACAAATGTGGTTGTGAAATTATTTGATGCATTTTCTTCTCCTGCAATTGGTTCTATTACATTACCTATTGAGGTCCATAACAAATCCCTTGATGTGAGCTTTGCTATTATTCCATCATCCGAACAATTTCGTATGAAGCTAGGCTATCCTTGGCTATCTTCCATGAAAGCTATTGCTTCTCCTATTCACAAGTGTTTGAAATTTCCCCATAATGGTGAAGTTGTTACTGTCAATCATAGTCTCTTTAAACCAGCTGAAAGAACTTCTAGTGTTCCTATTGATTATTTTTGGCCTAAACAATTCCAATCTCTTCCACCGCGAAGTGATCATCTTTTCAAATCTTATCAAAAGTGGAAAAAAGATATGATCCTATCTCTAAGTGAACCTCGAACACCCAAACTTGATATTCCTATCGTTCTTGAGAAGGAAGTTCTTCCTTTGAAAGATAAAACTAATGTCTTTCCTCAAGAAGATTCCCAACCCATTCCTATGGATGTGACTATGTCTATGTCTAATAAACTTTCTAAAAGTAGACCTATACCTCCTCGTCATGATGGACTTGGTCTCCTTCCTAAACCAAATATTCCTCCTTTATATGGAGCAGTTCCTCCTCCTTCCTCGTATAAAGAGAAGAGACCTTCCTCTTCTCCTATTACCCAACCTAAGAGACCACAACCTAAACACCCAAGTGATAAGGATGAGAACATCCCTCCTCCTCAATCTTCTCAACTTCCTACTAAGACTAGATGAAATCGTTCTATGCGTGAACGCCGACAAAAGCGTCGTCTTAGAGCTCATGCAGCTGCTTCTCAAAATTTGCAATCCCCGAAAACACCTTCAGCTAGTATTATTCCATTTTCTCCTCATCCGAAAATTGAGCCAAAATCTCCTAAGCATAAGATGCATGATGGTTTTGATCCTGTGCGAGTTAAAGATCCTATTTTTATAAATCTTGATGATGATATAGATGAAAGTGTTATTCGTGATGAAAATGTTACTTCTCTTGCTTCTGATAGTGAATATGAATATGTTGATATTGATAGCCATTTATCTAACGAATTTTCTAAAGCACTTATCCTAGCTCCTAGACAAGAACAACGTGGCTTGGAACATGAACATAGCCCTTGTTTGGATCTTGTGATAGCTCCATCTGCTGTGTTGGATGTTCCTCCTCTAGCATGTTTCCTGCCTTTCCGAAATATTGATCAGCAAGATCGGGGGGTGGATGACGTGCTAGACTAGTTCATTAGCACAACAGACTCTCTCCTCCTCTCTTCATCTCTTTTGTTACTTCTTCTATGTGTTATTCTCATTCTTCTATTTGTTGTCCTTAGTGTTTTCTACTTGAGGACGATGCAAAGCATTGAGATCTCTTTTGGTCTCTCTCATGTTGACTCAAAAGACACATGTGTTCCCTTCTTCTAGGTGACCTTCCTTGATTGGGGAATGAAGAACAATTATGCATACATACATATGATATACATGAATTATCATACAGCATACTGACCCCAAGGAAAGCGAAGTGACCTCGTGATTTGTGTTTTGTGTCTATTATCCTTGGGTTTATCTCACACTTGGGGGCTAAATCTTTGTGATAACATGCTCCTTTCCCTTCTCATTTCTTATGTGTCTCACTACCTTAAAGAAATCACCCCTGATGAGGCATGTGCGATCGCTTTAACGTAGGGGACATACACTCCGTCCATATCTCTTCAAGATTCTTAAAAATTTCTTGGCGAACTTAGCTTTGCCTTGAAAATTTTTGGTATTATTCTTGCATGACTCATAGTGAGGGAACCTTACTACTGTCAGTCATGGTTCTCCCTCATGATCTTCCCTTTTACTTTTTCAATCGAAGTCGTAAGATCCTTAGTCCACTGGGGGCTCGGTGTATCTTGCCTCCTTGATGTGGTGAAAGTCTTTCAATGTTGTTTCCTTGTACTTTACCGAAAGTATGGGCGTACACTTATACTCCCGCTAAAGTGGGGGCTAAATGTAGCATCGTAAAATTGTGACACTTGCAATTTTGACTACATTTGGGTCTTCACAATGGCGGCGCAACGTTGAACCTGAATGGAGACCCCGAAACCTGTTTACAACATCAAAAACTGCATCTTTCTGCACCTTGGTCTGATCCTCCTTGAACCCTGTTGTCCTGGGAGGTGGGACCATGGCGTCGAGCGCCCTGGTCCCTCAGGACCATGGTGCCCAGTGCCCTGGTCCCTGGCCCTATTTTGGGCCCGGTCTCTTGTTGGGCATCGAGTCTTCAAGTTTGCAATTTGGAAAATAATGTTCCTAGGTTGGCCTGAGGTCAGAAAAATCAGTCTCCTAACCCTAATTGACAAGTATATAAACTACATTTCCCCTTACAAGAAAAGGACGAAAAAACATATGTGTGCAAGAGGTGGAAGTGATAGGCAAACATTCAAACATTCAAACATTCAAACGTTCAAGCATTCCTTCAAGCAATTGAGCATTCTAGGTCTCCATTCAAGGCTAGGTGTTGCATTCAAGACAGGGATTCAACCATTGAAGAGGAGATCACCTACAACACACAACATACAACATACAACATCATTAAACCTTCGCATGTATGAATACAAACATTCTTACAACAAGGTATCAGTACTTGATTACATTACAAACATTTACATTTATAGCATTCTCATTTCTTGGTTAATTCCAAAACCGGGGTTTGACTTGAAGGCAAACCCCTAATCCCTAACCCCCCAATCGTCCTCTCTTTTCTGTGTGTAGGTTGCAGGTACGCGACTGTAATTGAAGATCTGGAATCCTTGTGCAGAGACGAACAGATCCCCCTTCGTTTCGTGGATTTTTCGGAGGACTATGTGCACTCCGAGCGCCATCGTCTTGTCAACTTTCGCTCAAACTTGCAGGACAGCATCGTCTCGACATTTTACTGCTAATTTTAGGTCTGTAGCTTCATCCCGTGTCTCTATCTCCGTCTACAAGCGAATCTTTCTTACTTTCACATACACTCCTAGTTCAATCCTTCTATCTACATTCTTTACAAAAGAGGGTATCCTTGCTGTCTCAACCCTTGAAACTCATTTAGAATTCAATCTTGCATTGTGTGGGATTGGATCTTATGAGTTTCAACCCCTCTTTTGAATGTAAAGTCTCTCCTAAGTGAAAACCGTCAATCCTAGTGACCTCCTTTCTCTCTCCTTGGAGTGGGGGAACACCTAGGGTTCGATTTTCCACTTTACAAGTTCAAAAAAATTAGTTAATAATATATTTTAAAGCAATTTCTATTACTTGAATAGTATAATGAATAACTACCTAATGTGTACTCAAAGATTTTTTATTTTATTTTAAAGAAAAAATGATTTCCTTTATAGAAGTTATTAAAGATAGTCATCAAACATATATATATATATATATTAAAAATATATATAACTAAATATAATATCTCTATATCTTTATTACTTAAGTTGAAGATGGATCTATAGAAGAATGAGAAGTAGTGAGAATTTCCAGCATGGCATTTTTTGAATAGGACATGGTCAAATATGTCCATCAGGTGTAGGGAAGATTGGCAATGCACCTGCTGACATGGCAAATGCCAGGGAGGAATGGGACAAACCAACCTAGAAGGAATCTCAAACCTAACATGTGTTACGATTTCAAGCAGAACCGAAGCAAATAGGAACTAACAATTATATGCAAATTTAAATACAAAAGATAAAGAAATAAAAAAGGACACAGATAACACAAAGATTTAACGTGGTTCACCCAGAATGGATTACGTCCACCATACACAGTCGTCCAATCTTTATTATTATCCAGCAAAAATAGTACATCAACCTTACAATGCCTTAAGCATCCCAACCGCTTATAACATGTGTTTTTAGGGCAAAAACAAAGTCGGCCTTTTTAGGGTTTTATTACAATGTTGGTTTTCATAAAAAAAATGCCCAAAAAAAGTTCTCTCGGGGGCTCCCACCCCTGAACCCCTACCTGGGGCCCGTCCCGGCCCTGGACCCCGACAAGGATACATGCTGAGTGTACAGTACCTTGCTAATCAGTCACCACATTTCAACAATCTCCCACTTGGAGACTGATCGGGCTCCACACCAAACAATCTCCCACTTGGAGACTGATACTACACAACAACTACTGTACATGCAACATTCGCTGGATATAACACTAGGACTCGACTGGTATAAATTCCATAATTATCAATCAAGAAGAACAACAGAAACTGATGAAGAAATCAGTTTCTCCTGTGGAACTTCCTTCGTGAACATATCAGCAGGATTCTCACTTGTGTGAATCTTCTCAAGCCGTAACTGACCCTCCTCCAAAATGTTCCGGATGAAGTGGTACATGAGCTGAATGTGCTTTGTCCTTGAATGAAAAGTAGAGTTCTTCACAAGTTGAATGGCACTCTAGCTATCAATATACAATGGGCGATCCTCCTGTGTCTGACCCAATTCCTCCAGAAAACATTGTAACCAAATCATCTCCTTGCTGGCTTCTGTAGCAGCAACATACTCAACTTCAGTGGTTGAAAGTGCAACAACCTTTTGCAGCCTAAAAATCCAACTGACTGCAGTTCCCCCTATAGTAAAAACATACCCTATAGTGCTCCTCTGTGAATCAATATCACCTGCCAGATCAGAGTCAACAAATCCACTCAGAGCAACATTAGATCCTTTGAAACATAATGCCTTCGTAGTGGTTCCTTTCAAATACCAAAGGATCCATTTCACAGCATTCCAATGTTCCATACCCGGATTACTCATAAACCTGCTCACAACTCCCACTGCATGTGCAATATCTGGCCTTGTGCATACCATTGCATACATCAGACTGCCAATAGCTGATGAATACGGGATGTTAGACATTTTCTTTACTTCTTCCTATGCCTTTGGGCACATCTCCTTAGTCAATTTGAAATGACTAGCCAAAGGTGTACTAACTGCTTTTGCATCTTGCATGTTAAATCTTTTCAACACCTTCTTTATATATTCACTTTGGGACAAATTCAAGGTTCTATTTTTTCTGTCCCGTGTAATCCTCATACCCAGAATTTGCTTAGCTGCACCCAAATCCTTCATAGCAAATGACCTGGCTAATTTCTGTTTAAGATCATTTATGTGTTCCATGTTAGAACCAACAACAAGCATGTCATCAACATAAAGCAACATGATAATATAACTGCCATTATCCAATCTCTTAAAATATACACAATGATTAGAATGACATCTATGATAACCGTGTTCAGCCATGAAACTATCAAATTTTAAATACCATTGTCGGGGTGCTTGCTTTAGGCCATACAAACTTTTCTTCAACCTGCACACCAAGTTCTCCTTATGTTTTACCTCATATCCTTGTGGTTGCAACATGTAAATTTCCTCCTCCAAATCTCCATGGAGAAAAGTTGTTTTCACATCTAATTGTTCAAGATGTAAATCATCTGTAGCCACAAGACTAAGTACAGTTCTAATTGAAGTCATTTTTACAACTAGAGAAAATATTTCATCATAATCTATACCCTTTTTCTGTGCAAAACCTTTTACCACAAGTCTGGCCTTATATCTTTTCTGAACCTCCTTTCTCCTCCTTCAGCCAATAAACCCATTTGTTAGGCAAGGCTCTTTTTCCTGCAGGTAAAGGGACTAAGTCCCAAGTCTTATTTTTCATCAAGGAGTCCATCTCCTCTTTCATGCCTAGCTCTTGCTTCTTCATATTCTTCTGGTTCACCAGAATCAGTTAATAATATAGAATACAAAGAAGGAGAAAATCTTTCAGGGGGTCTACTTGACCTCGTAGAATGTCTAACACTTGCAGGAGTTTGTGGGACATTCTGTTGTTGCTGAGCATCAGGTACTTGTGGCATTTCATTTTCAGGAATCTCATCCAACACCACATATTCTTGCTTGTCCTGTTCATGCTTCTTTTCCTGCATCTATTCTTTATACATAACCTTCTCATTGAATATAACATCTCTACTTCTAGTTATTTTCTTATTTTCAAAATCCCATAACCGATAGCCATATTCATCTATCCCATATCCAATGAAGGTACATTTCTGAGATTTAGCATCAAGCTTAGTTCTGTTTTCTTTATCAACATGGACAAAAGCTTCACAACCAAAGGTTTTCAGAAAAGAATAATTTACCTTTTTATCTAGAAATGCAATGGAGTAAGTAAATCCGAAAAAAGAAATCTTTACTTGGACGAACAGGAGGCAAGGTTTTTCTAATATAGAAGAGAAGCTTGAAAGACTTTTTGTTTCTAGGAATTGGGCTTCTTGTCTTTATGTTTTTGAATCACACATCCTCCCATATTCAGGAACAAATCATTGTCCTATAACTTTATATTGTCAAGTTGAATCTACTCCAATCAAATCTCCTTTTAAATTTAAATTCATGTGGTTACAAGATGACAATCTTTTGGAATTGGTTAATGTGTGATGGAAAAATATGCCCCGTGTCTTTGGTAAGAAGGCTTATATCTTCTTTAAGAAAATTTAATTATCAAAGATAAAATCAGAGATTAGAATAAAAGACACCAAGAATATATTTGCGAACAAGGTGAGAATAGAGAATGAAATGGAGGATCTTCATAAAGTTAATATCAGAAATGATATGTCTAACATTGAATTTCTTAAGGAGAAAGAATTGATGTGTGAGTATTCTGAGATTCTTGCAAGAGAAGAATTGTTTTGGAAATAAAAATCTAGAGAATGCTGATTAAAAGCAGGGGACATAAATACTAAATTTTTCCACTCATCAGTCAAGGCTTGAATAACTAAGAATTAGATTTTAAAAATAAAGGATGAGTATGGAAACATGTTTTCCAATAGGTATGACATCAATAATGAAGCCATCAAATATTTTTCGTCCCTTTTGGTCTGATCGGGTTGGTGAAGGTATTGAGGTTGGTGACTTAATGGACATTATTCTCAAGCTTATTGCCCAAACTCAAAATGTCATTTTGCCCATGCGTATTGATATGGAGGAAGTGAGAGTTGTCATTTTCTTGTTGGGAAATGATTAGGCACCCAACATAGATGGATTTTGAATGGGGTTCTATCAAAATTTTTGGGATACTATCAAACATGATCTACGGACTGTGGTGAAAGAATCTAGAGTGGAAGCATACATATGCAGAAATTTAAATAATACATTTATTGCCTTAATTTCAAAAAAAGAAGTGGTAAAATCTTCTAGTGACTTCAAACCCTTATGTCTACCCAATGTGACTTACAAGCCAATATAAAGGGTTATTGCAAGTAAATTAAAGAAAATTCTCCCTTTCACCATCTCTGAGGAGTAGAGTGGTTTTGTTCTCGGGTTATCTATAGTAGAGGGAATTATAATAGCCTACGAAGCTATTCACTCCATTCAAAGAGAAAATATGGATCAAATGATGGTTAAATTGGACATTACAAACGCCTATGACCAAGTGGATCGACCTTTTTTAATCTAACTTTTTCAAGCTCTTGGCTTTGATGATAAATGGGTGGCTTGGATTAGAAGTTGTATTTGAATGTTGAGATTCTTAATCCTGATCAATGGAAATACACAAGGATTTTTACAATCTACAAGAGGTATTCAATAGGGCGATCCTCTCTCTCCAACCTTATTCATAAACATGGTGAAATTCCTTGGCATGTTTATTACCAAAAGGAAGCTAGAAGGGAGGCAGAGAGGTATTAAAATCACTCAAGGAATGGATGTGATTTCACATCGGTAGTTTGCTTATGAGACATTGTTGATGGAGGAAGCATCCCTTAGAGAAGATCATTGTATGAAATCCACACTTGATAAGTACCATGAAGTTTCAGGGTAGAGGATCAATTGGAACAAGCCGAAGGTTTTGTTTTTCAATACCAAGTTGGAGAAATAGAAAGAGATTTGTGAGATTTTGGAAGTTAAGATGGGGAAATTGCCAAGGAGATTCTTGGGTTTGCCTCTAGTTTTTAATGCTTGTAGAACATATTTGTGGATAAAACTATTGGAGTGTTGTTTGAATAGAATGGAAGGGTGGAAAAGTAGATGTTTGTCCTCAGTCGACAGAATATCATGCTAAAATCTGTGATTTCAGCTATCCCAATCTTCTCTATGATGTGTCTGAAGATCCCAACAAAAATTCAACATCTGATTAACTAAAAAATGTGGAAGTTTTTTTGGAATAGGAGTCATAATCAAGATAAAATCCAATTGCTACCATGGGACAAAATATGTAGGCTAAAATCTTCTAGGGGTGTTGGTCTTCGAAGGTGGAACCTCATCAATGAAGCAATGGGTGCCAAATTTATTTGGTAGATGTTTAGAAATTCGAATAAAAAATGGGCTAACATTCCAAGTCTCAAATATTTAGATGTGTAATCTAATGAGTAAATCTTCACTATTAAAAATCCACCTAGGGGGTCAGCTACTTGGAACTTTATGTTGGGTTGTAGACATGTCATTAGTGATCATATTACATGGGGACTGAGTGATGGAACAAGTGCCAACTTCTAGGAAGATTTGTGGGAAGGGATTTTGGTCTTAGCTCATAATAATAGGTATGTTGAGATTCAAAGGGTCACAAAATAGGTTTAGGGTAAGAAGGTGTCAAATTGTGTGGGTCTTGATGAAGCAAAAGGATGTGCTAAGTGGATATGGAAGGCAAGGGATAGGTTGGGTCTTTCTAGCGAGGAGCTTGATCACCTCAAAGATATAATGAAAAACATAAATGTCTTACTTTCAAGGGAAAAGGATGAAGTGATTTGGAGTGGTTCTAAACAAGGTGTGTATTCTGTAAAAATTGGTTACAAAATGTTGGAATCAACAATTGACGAGGAAGAGTGGCCATGCTATCTGTGTTGGAATAAATACTACCTACCAAAGGTAGGCACTTTTTCATAGTTGCCACTAAAAAGAACAATCTTGTCATGTGATAAGCTGATGAGATACAGTTTCCATGGACCTTTCATTTGCGTTCTTTGTGGTGAAGCTGCACAAACTTTAGATCACTCACTCTTCCATTATATGTGCTCTTCTCAATGTTTGAATTTGTGCTATAAAAAATGAATTTGGATCTTTCCTTTCCTCATTCTATTGAGGATATGTTCCAAACTTGAAGAATAGTGGTGTAGACACATAAATATGTCTACTAATTAAATAGATATCTAATGTTTATTTAATGCACTGATATTCCTCCATTAATTACATTTACATTTAATTAATTCACCTTAGCCTATTCTTCTATTCTAGTTAAATAAATGTCATAAATTTATTTAATTATTGACTATAGTCCCATCTATTAAATAAATAAATTTATTTATTTAATTCCCCCTTTCCCCTCATTTAAATAAATTAACATTTATTGAAAAAACCCTAATCAGAACCCTATTTAAATAAATCAATATTTATTTAAAATATCTCATCCACTTGCATTCTCCTACAAATGAAAGTTGCACAATTTAGTTGAAATAAATAAATTTTATTTTAATTAAAATTCTCTTTATCCTCACCCACTTGCTCATTAACCTCCTTCTAGATTCTTCTAACCTTCTTCTAGATTCTTCTAAGCCCTTCTAAATTAGCCCAATCCTTGTTCTAATCATTTGCACAATCCTAAAACAAAATTTAACCCCGAACCCATCATCTCAAACATTTAAGACTCTTACAGAGTCCTAATGGCTTTACTTCTTCAACACACTAACCCACATGGGTCTTGACCCTTTAGTCAAGGCTTAACCATGGGTAAACCTTGCACAAAGGTTTACCCATTGGATAAAAGTATTATCCTTGGATAAAAGCTTTATCCTATAACCCCAACCATGGAGGGTAACCCTCATGTCCTCTCAAGCATTAAATGCTTCTTCCCTCTCCTCTCAAGCCCTCTCATGGTGACACTTGTCATCACTGCATTGGTTTGAAAATGTCACATGGATTGAGGATCATGCTCCTCTCATGCAATCCTAGCCCTTCACAAGCCCATTCAATCTTGACACATTCAAAAATGACAATATAACCCACATTTTAGAGAGGGAAACCAAATTGCTTACACACTATCTAAATTGGTGACCTCCTTTCATATATGCAAAATTTAAATTTATAGAGTAGATAGAAATAATGTGGTCTTGAGGGATGGATTATTTATTGGCAATTGCAGAACCAAGACAAGGTTTTGTAGCAAGGGTTGGTGATTGGATGGAGGTGCCAAGCTCCCTACCATCAATTCACCCCTTCTTACTTTGGAGGACACTTGAAGACAAAATGCACGATGAGGAGAGGTGACCCAAGCTTAGGGATTCATCAAAGATTATGTGAACAATTGGGAGCCATCCTTGGTGTTAGTGAATGGATTTTGCCTTTCTTAAAAAAAAGATCAATTTCAAAAACTCTGTTGCCTTCTATCAAAGGCAAGTGTTCAACTAAGTAGTTGGGCAAATGTTGAATAAACCATTTCCCTTTGAATTTTCTATAGGTATAGCTCCCTATCTCAGCTATTCAGGGAATAATCTAATTAATTTTTGATCGGTATGCTTTTAACCTGAAAGAATGTAAGGCTACCTACATCATTCCTGGATGAGAGGCCAAAATTTCACACATTTTTCAGAGAAGAAGAATTATCTTCTTGACTAAACAACACAAGACATGGAAATAACTGAATCAAAGTCCAGAATGCCACTCCAACAATTCAGATAATGAAAGAACAGATAAGAGAAACCAAATCTATCCTCAAACACAACACCTTTTTTAGAACAAAACTCGTAGGAAGGAATCTTAGAAAAATAAAAATTTTATGCACTTAGAAAAGGTGATTGCTATTGTTTGATCAGATCAACATACGCAAAGATATGCGACTGCATAGATTCAAAACTCAATGATTTTTCTTCTTTTCAACAAAAATAGTATGATCCTTGTATATATATATTCTTATGCGACAAAGGCATGATAATACATCTATAAATCCTTTTCCATTCCAGATTTAAAAGTTTGATTCTTCCTTCTACAAACAAAAACTTTACAAAATAGAGGGAAAACAAAAGCTAACTAAAATTCGTCACAAAATCTAACCCCTATTCTCTCTACTTTCCTTTAATTTATAGTTTTTAGAATAGGGGAGGTCTCCCTGAAAACTCAACCTCCCCCAAAATAGTTATGAAACCAACAAGATGTATTTTGGGACAGATGTCCCGAAGTCTTTGCATAAACATGAGAAATTACATAAATAAAGGAAACCGGGCCTAGATCAATGCATTATGTCGCTTTCCCATCACCATCATCCTCTCCGCTTTCGCGGGCGGTTGTGAGCTCCTGGATAATAGATTGGTTTGGAACCTTCATCGCATTGAGCTTTGCCTTCGCCGCTTCCTTATTCCACTGGTGCTTCACCATCTTTTCAGCATGTTTCGATAACTAATCATTTCCAATGAAGGTCATGGACTCGATCCTAGCCACCCTTGTTATATCTTCTGGAGTGAAATTACCCTTGGCTTTGATTTTCTCCATGTTTATCCAGAAAGCCCTGATTGCATCCTGTGTGTTCAACCTACAAATTCCTAATTTCCAATCATGGCCAGGGTTAACCACCTTGTTGTCATTAACTATACTACACTGGAGATCTTGGAGCTCATAAACAGAGGTCTTAGTGTCGGAGATCACAGACTTGAAGGTAAGCACCCGCCACATTATGGTTTTCTTCAGCACAAAGAGTTGACATTCATCCGCTATCGGTTTGATTGAGTGTGTCATCAGAAACCTGGTAACCCCATATTCTTCTATTTTGGCGAACAAAGGCAAGATATTCTACCATTTGTGTTCCTCTTTCTCCCACGACACAAGCTGATTTTGAACTTTTGTGATAAGACTCTATATCTCATCACATAACTTCTGGGAGTCGATGATATACTTCTCCCCATCCTTGACTATTCCCTCAATCCATTTCTCCACGGCTTCTGCAATACTCTTGGCCCGTTGAACTTGGCTCATTAACTTTTTATTTTCTAGTGAAGTTGAGTCGAAGTTCTCTGTAGCATGAGATATAGGGAGTGCCCCAAAGCAACCAATGTTGTCAATGAACTAGGCAAGAATATTTATGTGTCACTTTAGCTCTCTCTTTTCCCGCCCATCCTTCTCCAATCTGGTGAGCATTTTCTTTGACAATACCTGGAAGAAATGATTGTCTGAGTCCCTACTCATATTTCCTAGCTCCACCTTTGTGATCTCAAAATCATCGAGGCTAGCTTCCTTGTTTTTGTCCTTGGGTTTGTATGAGGCGATTTCAACGACCCATTTTCCAGTTCCTTCATCATTGTCCAGGCGGGTGGCGGTTTTGTACCTTTTCGGCTTGGGGTCCTTCTCTGTGTACTTAACGACCATTTCCTGGATTAGAATAATCACGGGAAGAAAATTTTGCTTTCTGTTCGCCGAAGTGGTCAACCACTTAGGAGTTGCACTGGAACTGGTTGTTCCTTCGATCGCTTTGGAAGGTGGTGTCATAGCCACAATCACCGTATGAGAATCCAAGGCATTAGCAACATCGCTATCCAGGTCTTCAACTTCAAATATTTGGGCATCAAGAATCGTATCTTTCAGCTCTATATCCTTTGCCTGATCCATCTTTCTTTGAGCAACACTTCGGGACTGGGTATGTCGAGGAGTATAGAAATCCAAAGCTGAATTAGACCTATGTCTAAGCTGGGGTGGCTTTTTATCTTTACCTGCATGAACTGGCATAGAAGCATTGTTAGAAAGACGCTTTGGTGAACGTAGAGAGACCTCATTACTTCTAGCAAAATTAGACTTAATGCCTAATTTCACTGCTTTCTTCCTGGAAACCCACATTGCGGTCCTCCAAAACTCCTTTGGTCCTTAACTGTATATCATCTTTCTCCTCCTTGTCCCATTTGATTGGAGGCATTTCAATTTCTATACGGGCTAAGTTTCCTGGTTCGAATAGCTCTAGATAGTCCTCTTCGAGCCCCTTAATGTCCAGCTTTACCTATAATGAAATGACTTGTTCTAACACCATCCTCATATTTCCCTTTTTAAAAAACTCGAGCTCATCACTACAATATTCCCAGAAGTCTTCTAATTGTGGCATTGGGAGGTATGGCATTAGACCAAGACTTTGGGAAAACCCCTTATTATCAAAACCTTTCCTTTCAGGATACAGGGAAAAATTGAAATTCCTAAGATCTGCTCCAATACTCAAAGCGTCAGACATCAAACTATAGGACAACACGCCCAATTGGATGGGAAAATGACCTTCCCATTTATCCTTGGGTTGTGCCTTTTTGATTACAGAGGTCAGCTGCCTACATATCTTTGCCAGAACAAAGCAATCTGAACAAAAATGAGGGAGCTTGAAGGGCTCCTCTTCAAAGCCACCTATCCTTATGTAACAAAAGCGTGGAAACTGGATATAGAAACAGCCAAACCTCTTTATCAATGTCTGCGCATCCTCGGAGATTCTTTTGGCTTTCATATTCTTCATTTCATTGTACAAGTCACCCAGAAAAGCATTGTGCACCCTTCTGAAATCCTGCAAGGCCTTATCCTTTTGTAGCATGGGATAGAACTCATATACAGGAACATCCTCCTCAGTGAGCTATTTTGGTATTCCAACTAACTCCTTAACACACGCCAAACAATACAAGAGATATGAAGACATAAAGAAGTTTTGTTTGAATTGTTTAGCCATACTCAGTTGTTCCCTCATTGAATTAGCAATCAATTCAGCCCAATCAATTTACTGCTTCCCTTCTAAAACCAACTGCATGTAGCAATAAATCCAATCGTCAAAGCTGTAAGCTTCAGCAGACCCTCTGGCCCGGTGCAACAAAAGCATAACATCATGAATGTGAGGCAACATGTGATTGTTATTAGGATTCTTGGGTAATCTGGAACTAGCTCTTTGAGGAACCTTCAACCAGAATTTTGCTACGTTGTTACAGTGTCCAGTTCTGTCCGCGTTGAACTCGGTGATTGACTAAGCAGGGGAAAAGTTGGAGAACTGGTAATCAGGTCTCTTGAAGATAGAGGAAATTACTTCACGATTTATGGCAAGAAGGGTTTCACCATTGTCTCTCCTAATGGTCTCAGAGACTAGGTCGTATCTAGCGATACATTCCCGAATTAATTCTGGGCAGGGAATGGCTGGGGGAAAAGTTATCGCTTCTATGAGATCACTACTCAAAATCTCCACACCAAAAGATTTGTCAATTCCCTTGAACACCCTCTCTTTTAAAACCTCAAGATTTTCCCCTTTAAGGTCAGTATCACTAACTATGGGTTTAGTACATGCAAGGCTAAAAACATTCCCGAACAAATGCAGTGTAGACTTCATAATTCAAAGCAATAAGCCTTAATCAGTTGTAGCAAACCTTTCTATGAGAGAGAAAATGCAAGTAAAAACTACTAGAGAGAACAAGAAAAGGACTCACCTTCACAGTTGAACAACTAGACAATGACTAGCAGCAAACAAGACTCCTATCCAGGAAAAATAAAACCGCAATAGCGAGGAACAAGATGCAGAGCACTAATAATCCTTCATACCTTATAGTGAGGGCAATGATACGGAACCATTGAATGCAATAATTCCAATCGTCAGTCTGAGTGTGTTAAGTCTGTGGATTGGACATCGCACGCATGCATTGAATGCATGGCGGTGTTTTTGAAGTAACCGCCAGTTCCCGAAATGATTACTTACTTTGAAACACCAACAATTGACGTCACCTTAAGATATGGTTCACCTCCTTCATATTTGGCAATCAATGTACCATCAAATAACTTAACTCATGGGACCCACCAAAATAGAACACATATGAACATCCTGAATAGACTTCTTTGGGGTTCAAGTAGTTCAAGACGTACGGTGCGCTTGGGAAAAATCTTGCCGAGAGCATTAACTCTATCAAGCACTGCTGACTATTTGCGCTACGTTGAACATGTTGAACATGTTTGAACCTTTTGAACTAGGCTCAATATGTTCAACACCTAAAATGTGATGACGTGACATGTCGCCGCACAAAAAAAAACCATAAGGAGCCACTACAAAATCTTAAAGAAAAAGTTAGTATGGAAAATCCCCCGGAATGCCTAGGAACCCACGGAACCTAAATGAACCTGATGAACCTAGTTTAGGATAGTTCAAAGTGTTCACAGAGTTCAACCAATTACTACAACTTGGCATTTTTCACCGAAAGACCATTTACAAACGGATTAGGGGCTTGAACCGAGGTGTTACAAGAAAGACAAAGACTCTGAATGGAATTTTTATAGGATGACTCACTCTTTTCATGAGGAATAAATGACGCAATAATATCGACTCTGACTAGGGATTGTATTTTGCAAAGGAAAATGCAAAGAACTCCTGATCTCTAGTTTCGCAGGACCCCCCCCCAAAAAAATAGGGGAAAGGAAAAGGAGACCCACAACTAAACAAACACCTAAACTACTATATACATAAACTCTTGACCAAAGGACTTACAATTTGTAGAGTTTGAGATCTTGCTCGTTGTAGGTATAGGGCATAACCATCCCATCAGAGTAGTTGAGTCTAAAAGCATTTTATCCCACCACTTCACAGATCTTGAAAGGGCCTTTCCATAATGAATCAAACTTGTCATGAGCACCCTTTGGCTCTTTCCTTTTATCCCATAACAACACTTCATCTCCTTTTAGGAAACCTCTTGGCCGAGCTCTCATGTCAAAAATCCTCTTCACTTTGTTCTAATGCTCCGTGATTCTATCCACCAACATCTCCCTCTCTTCTTCCAACTTCATCAGGTACATAACTCTTTTCTCCAAAGCATTCTGAAAGAAAGAATCTTCCACTACTGTCTGCAGCTTGGCTCCTAATAATTCCAGAGGTAAAGAAAGTTTTGCGCCAACCCCATACACAAGCTCAAAAGGTACCATTCCAATGGTCCTCTTAGGCGTGGTTTTGTCTGCCCACAAAGCTTCATATACCTTCTTATGCCAATTTCGAGCATTTTTGTCAACCAACTTTTTCATGATAGCTTTCAGGTTCTTGTTGGTGGATTCTGCCAGTTCATTACCCCATGGAAAGTAATCAAAGGAATGCAAGAGAGTAATCTGATGCTCATAACAAAACATAGTTAACTCCTTAGAAGAGAAATTCGATGTGTTATCTATGACAATTTTTTGAGGAACTCCAAAATGAACCAGAATACAATCTCTGAGAAAATTACACATGACCTTTGAGTTTGCCTTTTTAGTGGGAATAGCCTCCACCCACTTGGTAAAATAGTCAGTTGTTGTCAAAATGTACATATGACCAGCACTAGAATGAGGGTTTATTAGCCCAATGAAATCAATTCCCCACTGTCTGAAAGGTTCATCAATTACCACGGGCCTTAAAGGCAGAGCCGTTAAATGTGGCTTCCCAAAAAAGAGTTGGCATTTCTAACATTTTTTAACATAAATATACGCATCTCGAAACATGCCAGGCCAATAAAAACAATTCCTTAAAATTTTGAAAGCAGTGACAGAGGATAAGAAGTGTCCACCACAAGGTTCACCATGATAGACTTCTAGAAGTTTTTGTTGTTGAGGCTTATCCACACACCTTAAGTATGTTCTATCCAAACATTTTTTGTACAAAACATCCCGCCAAATTACATACTTAGCGGCCTTTAACTTAAGATTCCTTTGTTCTTTTGCTGACAAATGACTTGGGCAGCTGCCATAAGTCATAGAATAGGCCACATCAGAGAATCAGGTATCCTGCAATCCAACAAAAAGAGTTAATGGTAATTCTGCTTCTGTTTCCATCTCATTTTTTGCTATTAACCTACATAAGCCTTGTCTTTTGACTGTCTTTGTAGGGTGAATGTCTAGATCATATTCTTGGATTTTTGTTACCCAAGTTGCTCTTTTATTAAGTCCGACCTCTTGCTGAGTTAAAATGCTTTTCACTATGGAGTCTGGAACAAAAACCAAGGAGTGAGAGTGCAGAATGTAATATCAGAATTGTTTCATAGCCTTGACTACAACAAAGGCGTGTTTCTCCAAGAGTGAATACTTAAGCTCATGCTTCTTGAGTGGAACACTGATGAACGCTATAGGTGCTTCGGCCCCAAATTCATCCATTTGCAACAGTATTCCAGACATCGTATGATCTGAGGCATAGCAATATATAATGAAATTCTTTTTGAAATCCGGGTTAATGAGAGTTGGTGCATTAGCAACTGAAACCTTGATTCTTTCAAAAGCTTCTTTGGCATCTTCAGTCTATTTGAAAGGATGTTGTTCACTCAACAAGCTGATGATGTGTTTTGTAGTTTCTGCAAACTCCGGAATGAATCTCCTTAAGAAATTCACTTGACCAAAGAAAGACCTTACTCCAGTCCAGTTTGAAGGTAAACTGAGATGTTGAATTGCATTAACTCTCTCAGGATCAATCTTGACTCCTTCCTTTGAAACAATATGTCCTAGCAATTTACCCTCTGTGACACAAAAAACTAATTTATTTGGGTTCAGGGAGATTCCATGCTCTCGACAACGCTGCAGAACTGCCCTTAGATCCTTGAGATGGTTCTTCCTCTCTTTAGAAAATACCGTCACGTCATCCAGGTAAACAACAATAATTCTATCTCAAAAATCCTTAAAAGAGGAATCCATAGCTCTTTGAAAGGTGGCTTCGACATTTATTAAACCGAAAGGCATATGATTATATGTGAATGTTTCCCATGGAGTGATGAATGTCGTCTTGTGTTGTTCATGCTCTGCAACACTAATTTGATTGTAACCAAAAAAACCGTCTAACATCGACATCATCTTTGATCTAGATACCGGCTGCAGAATATGATCCATATTGGGTAAAGCATAGTTGTCCTTAAGACTTGCTTGATTCAAATTACGGAAATCCACACAAATACAAATCTCCCCATTCTTCTTCCTTATGGGCACAATGTTGGCTACCCAGGTAGAGTGATGAATTGGATATATGATTTTGGCCTTAAGCATTTTATCAACCTCTTTAAAAATTGCATCCGCTATTATGGGGTTGAAATTTCTCAATTTTTGTCTGAAGGGAGAGACGCTTGGCTTCAATGGAATTTGATGCTGAAAATGCCCATCTCTAAACTCCTTTAGATCATCGTAGGACCAAGCGAATACATCAATGTATTGTTTCAGTAGTGTGCCAAGTATTCATTTTTCCTCTGGAGAACAACACTTGCCAATTGTTACTTCTTTTGGGTTGGACTCATCGCCCATATTTATTTTCTCACAACTTCCTTTCCCATCATCCTTGGGGACTTTCTTTCCTATGAACGTATCATCTCGGGTGAAAAACCTCTCCAAAGTCACTAGCCCTTTCGAAATTTTGTTTCCTTTGAGCTTAATGACATTTTCTTCAAGTCAGCACCCAAATTCGGACTAAATTCCTTACAATTATTTTCAGACCCTTCAAAATATGATTGGGAGTATGACTGAATACATTCCAGAAAATCTTTGATCTGAGCATCTGCATCAAATACTTGCCAATGATTTACATTAGCAGGGACACTAGGCCTATAAATCATTTCAATCCTATATGAATTATCCTTAAAGTCTGGATGTGGTAACAAAAGAGAAGCTAAAACGGCCAACGAATCTATCCTACTATTTTGATCCCTCGGTATGGCTTCAATCGAGAAAGCATCAAAGAATTCTAACTCATCCCAAACCCTATTTCTATAATGTCTCAATTTGTCATTCTTAACTGTATAGACATTTCTCACATGTCTGACAATCAACTCTGCATCAACTTTAACTTTGAGCAATTTGATACCTTTACATCTAGCCTCATTTAATCCTAATAATAATGCCTCATACTCTACAGTATCATTAGTATTCTTAAAATCCAAATTGAAAGAAAAAGGAAAAATATTACCATTGGGTGACAGCAAAACTACCCCTGCTTCAGAGCCAGAGTTGGCGTAACTTCCATCAAATTTCATTTGCCACAACCTACCAAGTTCGTCAACTGCTTCTTCAGGTTCCCTTTCGCTAGGTGCAAGGATGAGATAGTTTCCAAACTCGCATTCTTGAAACAAAATCTGGGCTTTAGGATTATCGGAAGGGAAGACTGTATATTTGTTTTTTGGTTCAGGTTCAAGTTTGATTTTTTGTTTCCCAAGTGGAATGATAGCTTCCGACCAGTCCATCTTGATTTCGCCTTCAAGATCTATACACAAATTTCTACTCAAGAGCATCCTGTAGGTTGCAGGAATGTCAGCAACCAAAATAGTCAGTTTTACTCTTTTATTAGGGCATGCTACTAGCACAGCCTGGGCATCCTTTACTTGTCCAATAAGAGGAACCTATTTCCCATCCATTGAATAGAATCTCCCAAATATTTTGGTGAGAGTTAAACCCAAAGACCTAGCAATAGATGAAGGCATTATGTTGTCTGATGCTCCTGAATCTATTATGCAGTTGCTAAGATTTTGACCATTCAGGAGAAGGGATATGTAGAAAGGTTCAGGCTTCAACATCTCAGTTTCAAGCTGATTTTTAGCATTATGAAAAGCACAGGGGTCAACCAAGTCATCAGAAGGGCATGGGATGGACATAGGTTTTCCAGCAGTAAACAAATCACTGTGCTCTGCGTATTCATGTGCAGAAGAATCTGGGGAAGAATCTCCTTTAACATACTTGACTATCTTGTCAAGTTCCTTTGGGTTCAGTTTTAAATATTCTATAGTGGAAAGTTGAATAGTCGAAGCTTTACAAAACTCAATTATGTCAAAAGAAGAGGAAGGAGTGGAACTATTCTTACTTTCCTGATTTCTCTGCAAAACCTTAACCTCAAGGGTCCTTGCATGGGAATGAAAATCATTACTTGTGGGATCTTTGCCTTTGTAGTTAGCTCCAGAAGAGCTCACAAAAGGAGCAGGTTGAAGGGTGTGTTGATTCCTTGTTAGAGTTGCACACGTAGGATCTTGAAGGGTTGCCAAAATATTTCCGCCTCTTTTTGAGTCTGACTCATATTCAAGGAAGAATGATCCAGAGTCTCCAGGTACCTCTTGAATTTTCTCTGCTTCGGAGAACTCACCTAGTTCATCCTTTGTGTTTTTCATTTGAACATGTCTTATCATGTCTGGGCAAGAACCACCATCATGATCTGTGGTAAGGTGAAAAGAGCACATAGCACCTTTTTCAGGAGGAGCCTCAATTTGCAATCTTTGCAAGACAACAGGCAATTGTAAAGGTCATCCATAATTATACTAGTTTGGGGTTTTCCTGCCTATATCTTGATAAGATTGTGGGTAGGAAACACCAGGTTTTGAATTCTGCCTCTTCAAAGCAATCATATCGTTAACTAGCCTTTGAACAACTGGGTCAGTTGAAGAGGTAGAAGCTTGGGGTTGGCCTTGATGATTTTGCACATCTTTCCTCCATTTCCTGACAGTTATTAAGTCATCTTGAAGTTCAATAGCTTCATTTTGTGCAGTCTCAAGATTTGTTGGCCTATTTCTTCTAAGGTGAAAACCAACATCAGGAGGCATGGAGTTTATGAAGAAACATTGTTGATTGTCAACAGTTGGTCTCTTATCCTGGGGAATTTTATGGATGATCTTATTATACCTGGCTACATAATCCCTCATTGGTTCATGAATTTCTTTTTTCATTTGTGTGAGTTGAGCCAGTAAAGAGTGTTCATCATTAGCGCTCTTGAACCTTTTCTCAAAAGCAGTTTTCATTGTTTGCCAATCGATTATGGACCCTACTCGCAAATGACTAAGCCAATCTGTTGCGCCTTCAGTAAGAGTTTGGGAAAAAAGCCGAACAACCACATCCTCAAATTGTACCGCTAGTATCCCAGTAGCTACATTAAAATAATTCAAGTGTTCTTCGACTGAGACCTTTCCATCTCCATTAAACTTACGTAGAACATCCTTTTCTCCTTTGAGAAGTGGATTGTGAGCTCCGAGGGCAAGAGGACCTACTGTGGCACCCCATGGCTGAGCCATAATGAATATAGGGTAAATAGTTACCAGGGGAGGGGCTAAAACTCCAGTAAGCGTTAGTGCTTGCCAATGGCTTGAAGAAGAAGGTATAGGGGTAACCCTAGTGGGAGAAAAAGGCCTACTTTTAGCATTTCTTCTAGGAGTGAAATTAGTGGCAAATGGTAACCCCTGTAATTCCTCAAAATAATTGTCAATTATTCCTTCTCTCCTTTACGATCTGGTATAAGGATGGGAATTTGGTGTTATCACCCTTAGGGTTCCTAAGCTCTTTAAGCAAATTTCAACCTCAACGATGTTCTTGAATTATAGAACTGTGTCTTAGACAAAAAAAACTTTGTGAATTTTTGCTTGTTATGAGTTCAATTTTGTCATGTCCATGGCATGCTAGTCTATTGAATGTTCGACTTTCCTTTTCCCCAACACAGTCGCCAAAAATCTGTTAGTGAACGGATTTTGCCTTTCTTAAAAAAAAGATCAATTTCAAAAAGTCTGTTGCCTTCTATCAAAGGCAAGTGTTCAATTAAGCAGTTGGGCAAATGTTGTATAAACCATTTCCCTCTGAATTTTCTATAGGTATAGCTCCCTATCTCAGCTATTCAGGGAATAATCTAATTAATTTTTGATCGGTATGCTTTTAACCCGAAATCATGTAAGGCTACCTACATCATTCCTAGATGAGAGGCCAAAATTTCACACATTTTTCAGAGAAGAAGAATTAACTTCTCGACTAAACAACACAAGACATGGAAATAACTGAATCAAGTCCAGAATGCCACTCCAACAATTCAGATAAGGAAAGAACATATAAGGGAAACCAAATCTATCCTCAAACACAACATCTTTTTTAGAACAAAACTCGTAGGAAGGAATCTCAGAAAAATAAAAAATTTCTGCACTTAGAAAAGGTGATTACTACTGTTTGATCAGATCAACATATGCAAAGATATGCGACTGCACAGATTCAAAACTCAATGATTTTTCTTCTTTTCAACAAAAATAGTATGATCCTTGTATATATATATTCTTATGGGACAAAGGCACGATAATACATCTATAAATCCTTTTCCATTCCAGATTTAAAAGTCTGATTCTTCCTTCTACAAAACAAAAACTTTACAAAACAGAGGGAAAACAAAAGCTAACTAAAATTCATCACAAAATATAACCCCTATTCTCTCTACTTTCCTTTAATTTATAGTTTTTAGAATAGGGAAGGTCTCCCTGAAAACTCGACCTCCCCCAAAATAGTTATGAAACCAACAAGATGTATTTTGAGATAGATGTCCTGAAGTCTTTGCATAAACATGAGAAATTACATAAATAAAGGAAACTGGGCCTAGATTAATGCATTATGTCATTTTCCCATCACCATCATCCTCTCCGCTTTCACGAGCATTGTGGGTGGTTGTGAGCTCCTGGATAATAGATTGGTTTAGAACCTTCATCGCATTGAGTTTTGCCTTCACCGCTTCCTTATTCCACCGGTGCTTCACCATCTTTTCGACATGTTTTGGTAACTGATCATTTCCAATGAAGGTCATGGACTCAATCCTAGCCACCCTTGTTATATCTTCCGGAGTAAAATTACCCTTGGCTTTGATTTTCTCCATATTTATCTAAAAAGCCCTGATTGTATCCTATGCGTTCAACCCGCAAATTCCCAATTGCCAATCATGGTCAGGGTTAACCACCTTGTTGGCATTAGCTATACTGCACTGGAGATCTTGGAGCTCATAAAGAGAGGTCTTAGCATCGGAGATCACAGACTTAAAGGTAAGCACTCACCACATTATGGTTTTCTTCAACACAAAGAGCTGACATTCATCCGCTACCAGTTTGATTGAGTGTTCCGTCAGAAACCTAGTAACCCCATATTCTTCTATTTTGGCAAACAAAGGCAAGATATTCTGCCATTTGTGTTCCTCTTTCTCCCACGACACAAGCTGATTTTAAACTTCTACGATAAGACTCTGTATCTCGTCACATAACTTATGGGAGTCGGTGATATACGTCTCCCCATCCTTGACTATTCCCTCAATCCATTTCTCCATGGCTTCTGCAATACTCTTGGCCCATTGAACTTGGCTCATTAACTTTTTATTTTCTAATGAAGTTGGGTCAAATTTCTCTGTAGCATGAGATATAGGGAGTGCCCCAAAGCAACCAATGTTGTTGATGAACTAGGCAAGAATATTTATGTGTCACTTTAGCTCTCTCTTTTCCCACCCATCCTTCTCTGATTTGGTGAGCATTTTCTTTGCCGATGCCTGGAAGAAATGATTGTCTGAGTCCCTACTCATATTTCCTAGCTCCACCTTTGTGATCTCAAAATCATCGGAGCTAGCTTCCTTGTTTTCGTCCTTGGGTTTGTACGAGGCAATTTCAGCGACCCATTTTCCAGTTCCTTCACCATTGTCAAGGCAGGCGATGGTTTTGAACCTTTTCGGCTTGGGGCCCTTCTCGGTGTACTTAACGACCATTTCCTGAATTGGAATAGTCATGGGAAGAAAATTCCGCTTTCTGTTCACCAAAGTGGTCAACCACTTAGGAGTTGCACCGGAACTGGTTGTTCCTTCGATTGCTTTGGAAGGTGGTGTCATAGCCACAGTCATCGTATGAGAATCCAGGGCATTAGCAACATCGCTATCCAGGTCTTCAACTTCAAATATTTGGGCATCAATAATTGTATCTTTCAACTCTTTATCCTTTGCTTGATCCATCTTTCTTTGAGTAGCACTTCGGGACCGGGTATGTCAAGGAGTACAGAAATCCAAAGCTGAATTAGACCTATGTCTAAGCTGGGGTGGCTTTTTATCTTTACCTGCATGAACAGGAATAAAAGCATTGTTAGAAAGACGCTTTGGTGAACGTAGAGAGACCTCATTACTTCTCGCAAAATTAGACTTAACACCTAATTTCGTTGCTTTCTTCCTGGCAACCTACGCCGTTGTCCTCTCCAAAACTACTTTGGTCCTTAACTGTATATCATCTTTCTCCTCCTCGTCCTAGTTGATTGGAGGCATTTCAGTTTCTACACGGGCTAAGTATCCTGGTTTGAATAGCTCTAGATAGTCCTCTTCGAGGCACTTAATGTCCAACTTTACCTGTAATGAAATGACTTGTTCTAACACCATCCTCATATTTCCCTTTTTAAAAACCTCGAGCTCATTGCTACAATATTCCCAGAAGTCTTCTAATTGTGGCATTGGGAGGTATGGCATTAGACCAAGACTTCAGGAAAAACCCTTATTATCAAAACCTTTCCTTTCAGGATATAGGGAAAAATTGAAATTCCTGAGATCTGCTCCAATACTCAAAGCATCGGACATGGAACTGCAGGACAAAATGCCCAATTGGATGGGAAAATGACCTTCCTATTTATCCCTGAGTTGTGCCTTTTTGATTACAAAGGTCAGCTGCCTACATATCTCTGATAGAACAAAGCAATCTGAACAAAAATGAGGGAGCTTGAAGGGCTCCTCTTCAAAGCCGCCTATCCTTATGTAACAGAAGTGTGGAAACTGGATATAGAAACTACCAAACCTCTTTATCAATGTCTGCGCATCCTTGGAGATTCTTTTGGCTTTCATATTCTTCAATTCATGGCACAAGTCACTCAGAAAAGCATTGTGCACCCTTCTGAAATCCTGCAAGGCCTTATCCTTTTGCAGCATGGGATAGAACTCATATACGTGAACATCCTCGTCAGTGAGTTGTTTTGGTATTCCAAGTAACTCCTTTACACACGCCAAACAATACAAGAGATACGAAGACATAAAGAAGTTTTGTTTGAACTGTTTAGCCATACTCAGTTGTTCCCTCATTGAATCAACAATCAATTCAGCCCAATCAAGATACTACTTCCCTTCTAAAACTAGCTGCACGTAGGAAATAAATCTAGTCATTGAAGCAGTAAGCTTCAGCAGACCCTCTGGCCTGGTGCAACAAAAGCATAACATCATGAATGTGAGGCAACATGTGATTCTTATTAGGATTCTTGGGTAATCTGGAACCACCTCTTTTAGTAACCTTCAACCATAATTTTGCTACGTTGTTATGGTGTTCGGTTCTGTCCGCATTGAACTCGGTGATTGACTAAGCAGGGGAAAAGTTGGAGAACTGGTAATCAGGTATCTTGAAGACGAAGGAAATTACTTCACGATTTATGGCAAGAAGGGTTTCACCATTGTCTCTCCTAATGGTCTCAGAGACTGGGTCGTATCTAGCGATACATTCTCGAATCAATTCTATGTAGGGAATGGCTAGGGGAAAAGTTGCCACTTCTATGAGATCGCTACTCAAAATCTCTACACCAAAAGATTTGTCAATTCCCTTGAACACCCTCTCTTTTAAAACCTCAAGATTTTCCCCTTTAAGGTCGGTATCGCTAACTATGGGTTCAGTACATGCAAGGCTAAATACATTCCCAAACAAATGTAGTGTGGACTTCATAATTCAAAGCAATAAGCCTTAATTGGTTGCAGCAAGCCTTTCTATGAGAGAGAAAATGCAAGTAAAAACTACTAGAGAGAACAAGAAAAGGGCTCACCTTCACAGTTTAACAACCAGAGGATGACTAGCAGCAAACAAGACTCCTATCCAGGAAAAATAAAACTGTAGCAGCGAGGAACAAGATGTAGATCACTAATAATCCTTCATACCTTATGATGCTCTGCAAAAAGGATTAGAAAATCTGTTTGATGGCAACACACACAAGAGCACAAGAAACAAACGTTAGTGTTAGCAACAAAAGATTATCCTAAACAGGCATATCAAGAGAGATATTAAGCATGAAATAGAAAGCATATAAACATAAAATGAAATAGCTAATCAAGATGCTCATAGTTGCTCCTCCCTTGTTCCTCTCCTCTCCAAGTCCCAAATGAGTGTAGCTCTCAGCAGCTTTTTGCACTATGGATGCTTATGGAGGATTGAGATTTAATACTAAGCTTCAAATATGAAATGAAAAGCTAAATACTATGCTAGAGTAGATAGTGATGCTATGAAAAAGCTCTATGCTAATGCCAGTATAACAACAATACTCTAAAATGCTTCTCTTTTGCTTGAGGAGAAGGGTTCTATTTATAGAAGAAATAGGGAAATGAAGGGTTAAGATTGAGCAATCTTAACAAGGGTTAGGATTGAAAGTTGGGGATCCATGTGCACAATTGGCACCAATAAAATGGTGACAAGTTTCAACATAGGATTGGGTTGAGAGAAGAGGTTGGAGGCATTAAAGGCCTGAGAAGACCTCATGGTTATCTAGAAGGTAAGGGTCAAGTCTAAATTAAGATTACCCACTGGATTAAGAGTTAATCCAAGGATAAACCTTTGTGCAAATGTTTAAGAGATAATCATGGTCAAAGCATTAATGGCCTGATGAGACCTTTGGGTTGGGTAGAGGTTGAGTCAAAACAAATGTTTTAACCATGTGGGAGGGTTGAATTAACCATTAATGGTTATTGGAGACTTTGGGGATTAAGTGGTTTGAAGGTTGGAAGCCTTCAATGGTTATCCAAGACTTTGAGGGTTAATTTGTTGAACACACAAAGCATTAATTGCTTTTCAAAGACTTTGGAGTCTTTGAGAAGTGACTCCAATTTGCTTAGGAATGTGACAATATTTAGGGGATGGATTAGGCTAATTAGGAAGGGTTTAGAAGAATCTAGAAGGGGTTTAGGCATACAAGTGGATTTTGTAGGAAAATGCAAGTGGGAGAAATTTTGGTATTTTCAATTAAAATAAAATCATTTATTTCAATTAAATGGTGTAATTTGCATTTGGATAAATATTCAAATAAATATTAATTTATTTAAATGAGAAAAATGAAGATAAAGCATTAAAATGCTTGAAGACTTTGAGGGAAACCATTAAAGGCTTGAAGACTTTAAGGAAAACCATTAAAGTCTTAAGAAGACTATAGAAGGAAGCCATCAAGTTTGAAGACTTTAAAGCCATCAAGTTTGACTACTTTAAGGGAAACCATTAAAGGTTTCAAGTGGGTGAGGATAAATAGGATTTTAAATAAATAATTTATTTAAAATAGTTGTGCAACTTGCTTTTGTAGGAAAATACAAGTGGGTGGAGGATAAAGGTGATTTAAATAAATTATTTATTTAAAATAATTGTGCAACTTGCATTTGTATGAAAATGCAAGTGGGTGGAGGATAAAGGTGATTTAAATAAATGATTTATTTATTTAAATGTGAGAGGTGGGATTTTGGAGGATTTAAATAAATATTAATTTATTTAAATGTGAGAGAAGATTTAATTAAATAAATATGATTTATTTATTTAATTAATGGTCTGAATTTGGTTAAGTGAATTAAATCAAATAAATTGAATAATTTATTTAATTAATAGGAGAAGAGGGTTAAGATGAATTAATTAAATATATTAATTTAATTAATTATTAATTGATGGTTAAATAATCAAATAAATATTAAATATTCATTTAATTAAGTGGACAGATTTATGTGACTACATTTGCCCCTCTTTGAGACGGTGCGGTTTATCGCGTCGTTTCAAAGAAAGAAAAATAGGTGTGAAGAAATGCCCCATAAAATGTAAATTTAATGGGTGGTATGCCCCCTCGAGGGATGGGCCAAATTTTTTTGAAAAATCGGGCGATCTCTCGAAAAAGAATGCAAAGTGGAGGGGAGGTAGAATAGAAGAAATTAGAACTAATGATGAAAGAATGGGAGAAAATGGAGTGAATATGAAGAAATAACAAGCCAGCGAGTACCCTGAGGTCATGTAAGAGATACATAGCAGATGTAGTGTGGGGTTTGGATTGATGCTATACAATTGATCAAAATTGTTTGGACAATCTGGTGCAATCGGTTTAATTGCCCCGGTCAAGTCAAAGCATGACAGTTGATGTCAGTTGGTCGCTTGGACAAGATAAAGTCTGAGTAAGTGAATCAAAGTGACCTGATGGTGACTTAGACAATTGATGTAATTGTCCGATGAAGTCAAGGTATATGAAGCAAAATACTCGTTGAGACGTAGACAATTGATGTAATTGTCCGTTGGATTGTGTTTGATTGGTTGATCAATTGATATGTATGTGCATGTGATGGATGGCTGTGGGGAATCATGGCAGCCCCGTTGAGACTAGGTCATTATGATAAATGCCTGATGTAGTCTAGGATTACCATAATCGATTACCTGTTGAGACCCGAAGATACTTGATCAGAGTATCTGTTGATAGTCTAGGTGTGTGGGAGTCGATGTATCTGTGTAGATAGAGTAACTGGCTTAATTTTGTGGATGAGTGAGGATGGGAAGCGATGAAGGGATTAGGATGATGTTGATGATCAAGATAGGGAGGGTGAGGGGGGATTTGATATTAGATAGAAGATATGGAGGACTAGGATCGAGTCCTATGGAAGAAGATGAGTAAAATAGAGTATGCATTATTATGACTACGTATGCATGATATGCAGCTATTATGAATGTATGGATGGGTGGAATGCAACGAAATGCAATATATACAGATGAGATGGAATGACGATCCATGGTGCTTTATTTTTCATCATTGAGCTTTAAAATGTTGTAAGAAAATACAAGCAACTTGACATAAAGATTCAAGATGACCAGAGTATTTCTTACATGGATTTTGATATAGCAAGTTAATACAAGCAACTTGATATAATGGATCAAGTTGACCAGAGTATTGCTTGCGGAACAGACAAGGATTATCTCCGTTCATGCATGACTTGGATCATCCTCCTTGATCTTAGGCTGATCATATCCTGAGACAAGTGCATACCGTACTAAGAAATAAAAACCTTTATCCAAATTGGATGAGGAGGAACCAAAGAATGAGCAGTGTACCTGTAAACAAACAATATATACATAAAGAATAAAGAATATGGATCCTTGGTAATGGTTCATGCTCATATGGTCAAGGTATACGCTGTAGTCAGCAAGCCGTAATGATCTATGACTGCATTTGGCATAAGATCACGTAGCTTAGTGAACTTCCCACGTAGACACCATTAGTACATGCCCCAGAACTTCATCGGAAATAATGCGCAAATGATACAAAACAATGCTGAAAGATCCCGATACAGATAAACGAACGATTGTACTCACAAATCAACCAAGTATTTGATAGCTTAACATAATTTTCTTGTCAAAGAAAATGTCATCTTGTCTTTGTTTTGGTAAGGAAGGATGCATCCTTGTTTTAAAGACAGTTTTGGATTGTTGATGTGGATTGTGTGGTTGTTTGGTAAATGGTCATTGTGTGAGTAGTTTGTCGCAATGTTTGTTTTGGTATCTGCATGGATGAGTATGTACAAGGTGTTGCCATGTTTTTGTGTGATTTTTCAATGGTTTTGTCGATGTTTTTGGATTTTGAATTATTTTGAATGTTTTTGGTATTTTTGCGAGATATTTTTGAATGTTTTTGGATTTTTGATGATTGTTTGAATGAAGAACTTAATGAATCATAAGACAATGTAGAATCCACTTCCATCAATAGGTTAAAGGCATTGCCCCCAGTTTTAGACATGACTATGAAAAAGCGGGATGCAAGATGTATGGAGTACTATCATAATTGCAGAGGAATAACAAGCCATGGTTGATGGATGGATGGATGTATGTATGAAGTAGATGTGATCGCCACAAGTCTGAAAGATAATGGAGCCATAGCCTTTACGAGTGGCGCCTGTTTGCCAGGTTTTCACCATCATTCTTACCCAAGGTGCCACCGGAGTGGTTGTTCACCGTTTGGATGCATGATTTTTCTTTACTTTTTTGAATGTTTTTATATTTTCTTCAGGACATTTTTCTGAATGTTTTTTGGTATTTTCTGATATGCAGGGGAGCCTGATGCTCTGTACAGCTTATGTGTAAAACCGTTTGAGGTGCATGCTGTTGATTGGATCTGCGAGCGGTTCTCCGTCTGATGTAGCCAACTGATATGCCCCGGACCCAAATACAGCAGTGACAACATATGGGCCTAGCCAATTTGATTCAAACTTGCCTTGATGTTCTCTGTTTGGTTGGTTGCGAGGATTCTCTCGAAGAACAAGATCACCTACCTCAAATGTATGAGATCTAACTCGGTGATTGTAGCTTCTACTCATGCGCTGCTGATAGGCTTTGAGGTGATTGTATGCAGCTTGTCGCTTCTCATCAAGTAACTCCAAGTCCTGAAGACGGGATACTCTGTATGCTTCATCATCGATGAGATTGTGCAATGAAACTCGTAAGGATGGTATCTCGACCTCAATAGGTAAGATAGCTTCAGCACCATAGACCAATGAATAAGGAGTTGCACCTGTAGGGGTCCGAATGCTAGTTCGATATGCCCATAGCGCTGGATTCAATTGAACATGCCAATCACGACCGGCATCATTGACTGTTTTCTTTAGGATTCTAAATATGTTTTTATTGGATGCTTCGGCCTGACTATTGCCTTGTGGGTAATAGGGAGTGGAAAAGCGGTGTTGGATATGAAATTTCTCACAAAGTTCACGGACATCCTGATTTTTGAAAGGAAGACCGTTATCTATGATGATGGACATGGGTACACCATACCGGCAGATGATGTAGTTGAGGATGAATGAGGCGATCTGCTTGCCGATGAATTGGGTAAGTGGAACAGCTTCGATCCACTTGGTGAAATATTCGGTGGCGGTAATAATGAATTTATGGCCATTGGATGAAGATGGATGGATTTTACCCACAAGATCAAGACCCCATTGACAAAAAGGCCATGGTGTTGTGATTGGTTGCAGTTCTTGAGCTGGTGCATGTATTAGGTCGCCATGAACTTGACATTTTTTGCACTTCCTAACAAAGTAGTAGGAATCCTTTTCCATAGATGGCCAATAGTATCCAGCTCGCATGATCTTCTTGGCTAGTGATGGACCACTTGAGTGAGTCTCGCAAATTCCTTCATGTACCTCTTCCAAAGCCTTTGTTATCTCACCTTGTTCCAGACATCGAAGGAGAGTACCATCAAGACTGCGTCGGTATAGGGTTTCGGCAATAATGGTATATCGAGCAGTTTGGCGAATGAAGGTTTTTCGTTGGTTATTCGATTGGTTGGGAGGAAGGGTATGATCGCGAAGATAGGTGTAGAACTCACCGTACCATGGGGATTCAGAACCAACAAGGCAACATATCATTTCAGATTCGGGGATATCATAAGCGGGGATCCAAAGTTGTTCTACCAAGAACTCGTAGCGTGTTGAATTCTGTGGAAGATCTAGTAGAGATGCGATGGTAGCCATAGCGTCAGCAGCTCGATTCTGATCTCTTGGTATCTGCTCAAAAGTGATAGTAGTAAATGATGTCTTTAGAGTGTCCACCATTTGCTTATATGGCATGAGTTTATCATCCTTGGTCTGATATTCATCTGTTGCTTGTCGAATGACTAGTTGGGAATCGCCATATACTTGCAATTCTTTTAATTTCCATTGTATGGCTAATCTGAGTCCTGTGATCAAGGCCTCATACTCTGCTATGTTGTTTGTGCATGGAAATGTGAGCCTGTAAGACTTCGGGATGCTATCACCTTGAGGTGTGATAAACAGAATGCCTGCCCCCGAGCCGTGCCTAGTGTATGACCCATCAAAATATAGTTTCCATGGTTGTGCTGTTGTGATCATGAATATCTCTTCATCTGGAAAATTGGAAATGAGGGGATGATCGCCTATGAGTGGTGCATCCGCCAACTGATCTGCAATAACCTGACCTTTGATAGCTTTACGGTCTACATACTCAATGTCGAATTCACTTAGAATCATTACCCATTTGGCCAAACGACCTATCAATGCTGCTTTGCTGAGTAAGTACTTGAGTGGATCAATCTTTGCGATGAGTTGTACCTTGTGTGTTAATAGATAGTGCCTCAGTTTGGTGGCTGCCAAGATTACTGCTAGGCAAGCTCGCTCAATAGGTGTGTAATTGAGTTCATAGCCCACCAGTGTGCGAGAGATGTAGTATACAGCACACTCTTTACCTTCTGCATTATGTTGTGCTAGTAGTACACCCAATGCTGTACTTGTTGCTGAGATATAGAGCAATAATGGTCTACTTGGATCTGGTGGCATCAACAATGGTGGATTCATGAGATAGTCTTTGAGTGACTGAAATGCTTGCTGGCATCTGTCATCCCACTGAAAGCGGATGTTCTTGTGTAGCAGGTGTGTAAATGGGTGACACTTATCGGCTAATTGTGCAATGAATCTTCGGATGGATTGAAGCCGCCCTTGTAGTGTCCTTAGCTGACTGATATTCTTTGGAGGTGGCATGTCCATGATAGCTTTTACCTTTGCTGGGTCGACCTCAATACCTTTGCTTGAGACAATGTATCCTAGAAGCTTCCCGGAGGTCACTCCAAAGACACATTTCTTTGGGTTGAGTCGAACATGATATTGTTCCAGTCTATCAAAGATTTGTTCTAAGATATGGAGATGTCCTTCTCTTGTGAGTGATTTTGCTAGTAAATCATCCACATAGTCTTCCATCATAGTATGCATCATGTCATGGAAGATGGTGGTCATTGCTCTTTGATAGGTCGCTCCTGCATTCTTTAGACCAAAAGGCATTACATTCCAGCAGTATGTGCCCCATGGACATGTGAAGGCTGTCTTATGTTGGTCCTCTGGTGCGATCTTTATTTGATTGTATCCTGAAAAGCCATCCATGAGTGAAAGCATGGCATGTCCTGCTGTCAAATCCACTATGATGTCGATATTTGGTAGAGGGAAGTCATCCTTAGGACATGCCTTATTCAGATCTCTGAAGTCTGTACAAATGCGGATGCCCCCTTTTGGTTTGCCAACTGGTACAATGTTGGAGATCCATTATGCATAATCAATTGGTCTAATGAAACCAACATCCAGGAGTTTCTTGAGTTCTGTTTTGACTAGCACGGCAATCTGAGGATGCATCTTACGAAGCTTCTGCTTGACAGGTTTGGCTCCTTTTGCTACTGTGAGATTATGCATGACTAAATCAGGATCAAGCCCAGGCATGTCTGCATATGACCATGCAAAGTTGATCTGACGCTTCTGGAAGAATTCTATGAATTGAGGCTGTTCCTCTGGAGTGAGAAGAGATGCCAAATGTATGATATGAGGGTTTTCAGGAGTCCCCACATTGTATTCATTGGTCTCCTCAATGAGGATCGTTGATCGTTCCTGTTGTGTACTAGCAGGGAGAATGTCAAACCCTTCATCCTCAAGTGCCTCAGAGAGGTTTTCACCGTTGGATACGCTCTTTCTTTTTACTTTTGTTGGATCAAACAGTGCCACAGTGTGGTTTTCACTGGAAGATCCATGTTTTAATGTTATATTTTTGCAGCTGAAGGGTTTGGCATCCGCCCCGAAGTATGCTGCGCTATTAAGTTCAATGGCGAATCCAGCTTTGTGATCCCCACTTGGTAGATTATCCCTTAATTCCAAAAAGTCAATGATAGCCTCATCGTTTTGGAAGAGGTCAAGACATGGGGGATTTGGTTGGTTCCATTCGATGAGTTCAGGGTGGATAATGGGCATTACTTCATCGATTAAGTTAAGTGTGGGAGATGTATCAGTGAGGGTTAAGACAGTGTGGTGAAGGTCATTGATGGTACTTTCCCTGTCAGAATCAGGCGTAGGATGAGACGTAGGGTCTGTGGAAGATGTTTCCAGCTCAGGTACCCAAGTGGTCTTTATCTGTGCTTCTTCGTAAACAGGAATGTCTTTGCGTGGCGGAGGTGGTGATGTGTCTTCCTCATCTGAAGTGTTAAGTTGCACTGAATCGAATTCCCACTCATGTGAGTCGGTCTCTGAATCACTTTCCAGCATCCGATTGCTATACCATACTGGGATGTCTTTGGAGTTAAATACTGCAGGCGTGATTGGTTTATGTACTTTTGTGGTGATCGATGCTGCAGGAACCGTGATGGGGTTTAAAGGATTTGTTACTGGAAGTATTGGTAATGGTGACTCAGTGGCTTCTGCTAGAACTACTGGCGCCATAGATGTTGCTGCGGGTTCTGATACAGTTGCTGCTGCTATTGGTGTTATTGACGGGATTACTGGTTCGATTGGTGGTATGTTTGGCACTGGTGATGGTGGATTTTTGAGCCTTGAGGGGGCAGTGGGGATAGTTCTTGATGGTGCTTTGATTATGAAAGGTATCCTCTTTGCAGTAGGTGGGCAAAATGGTTTGCTGGGTTTTCCTTTGAATCTGAGTTTAGGAAGGATCTCTTTTTCAAAGCCAAGGCCTGTATTACCTTTGGGCTTGAATTCTGGTAGTAGAGGTTCGTGTCGTCCTTGTTTGCAGTATCCCAAAGCACTCTGACCATCATATCCCATTCTTTGCATAATGAGGAGGCCTTTGCCATATTGTTCCGTAGGAAGTGTAACTTGCGGTTTGTCAGTGGTGATGGGATCTTTATAGATCCAGTCCGCTAGGTCCTCATCTTGTGTTTCTTCCTCTTGACTCTTTCCAAGGATGAAAGGCGTTAAGGCACATGCTGGCGTGATTAGTGGTTGCTGGAGCAACTGCTGTGGTTTACCATGTGTTCTAGGAGAAGTGGGCATTTGTCCCACACAAAAGAGCTGACTCAAGTTATATTCTCCAGGACCTTCCTCTGCTACTTTCATCTTTAGCTTTTCTTGCTTGGGCATAGGGGTGTTTGAACTGGCAAGAGAGGCGGGATTTATATATGATGTGGAGGAAATGGCTTCTCTATTATTAGGAACGGTAATCTCTGGTTGATGGCTGATATTATGGCAAAATGCAAAGGGATTTGCATCGCCCAGGATTGTGATCTCGACCCCGTTATGTGGGAACTTGATACATTGATGGTAGGTAGATGGAACAGCTTGCATGGCATGTATCCAAGGTCTCCCTAATAATAGATTATATGGCAGAGGAAGGTCCAGAACCTGACAAATGATATGCTTTACCACAAGGCCCACTCGGATTGGTAGTACCACAGCTCCTTTGGATGAACGCTCTGCATCATCATAGGCTTTGATGGTGATCTTCTTACGAGGATCCACTGATTCTATTGCATATCCCAATGCTGTGACCAACTGAAGTGTGCAAATGTTTAGGCCTGCTCCATTATCGATCAAGACTCGCTTGATCCTGTGTTGGTTGACAAAGCCTTCAATGTGGAGTGAGGCGTTATGAGGTTGTTGGAAAGAAGAGTTGTCGCTTTCAGAAAAAGTGAGACAAGGTGATGACTTTAGATTTCCAACCATGGCTTGAAATTGGTCTGTATTCAAGTTTGCAGGGACTGACGCCTCTTGGAGTGCTTGATCCAAGATTGTTTTATGAGATGGCGATAGGCGTAACAGCTCTAAAATGGATATAAGCGCAGGCGTTTTGTCTAATTGTTCCACAAGATTGTACTGCTTTGGGATGGAGGTGGTGCCTTGTGGAGCTGCCTTGATGGTAACTTTGCCGCGACGCGTAACAACATTGCAATTTGAGGTGGGATTTTTGAAGGTGATAGTTGCAATTTGTTCACTGGCATCATACAGGTGATTGACAGTGTAATTATACGCAGCCTGCGTATAATCAGTGGTATCAGGACCTCGTCTGGAAGTGGAAGGACCCCTTTGATCTTGTGATGGAAGTGGATTCTTGAACATCTGATGATCATTATTGGTTGTTTTTGGGTCATGTCCTTCAATTTCAATTTCTCCTCGGTCAATAAGATCCTGAATGAGATCTTTCAATCGATGACAATTACTTGTCTTATGTCCTCTTCCTTGATGGAACTCACAATGTTCAATATCTCTCCACCATGCTGGTTTGACTTGAGGCTCATAATTTGATAACTTAGGTAAAGTGATCAAATTCTGAGAAATGAGTTGTCACATCACTGTTTCAATGGGTTCCCCTAAGGGAGTGTATGTGCGTTTTTGTTTTTGTGGACGAGGTCTTGGTTCATCATGAGATGTGATGCGACCTTGATTAAGAGGAACATTTGTGTTATTTTGAGGTGGAGGATTTTGTCCTGCAAACCGAACCACAGGTTGTGCATTTTGGACAGTCCGAGCATCCACAACTCCATCGTTGACGATATTCTTATTCTTGTTCCAGAAGTTCGGTTTATCACTATTGAAGCGCGGGCGAGGACCATCTTTGGGTTCATTAAAGATTTTGATGAGTCCTTTTTTGATGAGTGCCCTTTCACATTTTATACCCTTGGTGATCATATCGTTAAAAGAGTCTGTGTCTTTGACATCCAGGTGAAATTCCATTTCTTCGTTTAAGTTGGAAATGAAAATTTCCACTAGTTCTTGTTCAGGTAACTGAAGAGAACGTCTGCTAGACATTTGGCGCCATCGTTGCAGGAATACTGCGAATAATTCACCTGGTTTTTGTTTGGTGTTGCATAGATCAGCCATGGTGATGTCGCGTTCAATATTATAAGAGTAATGAGATAGGAACTTCTGGATGAGTTCCTCAAATGTTCTAATGCCACCTGGAAGTCGGGAAAACCATGATGTGGTTGTTCCTCCCAAGCTTTGGGGAAAAAGGCGCATTAGGTATGTGTCCTCATAAGCTACTTCAAGACAAGCAGAATGAAATTCTCGGACATGATCACGGGGATCCCCCTTTCCTCTATATTTTTCAAATTTGGGTGTTTCAAACCCGCGTGGAAAGGGTGGCATATAAAGATTCCTATCAAACGGATAGGGACAGATGTCGTTAAGTGAAAATTGATTGGTCTTAACACCACTATGAAGTTGTTGGGCGAGATTCTCGACTTGTTGCCGCAACATCTCCATTTCATTTGGAGGAGGAGGTGGTGGGTTACCTCGAGGGATGTTATATCTGATAGGATCTCTACGCCTTTCCTCCTCATGGCGACTTTGTCTTTCTGATGCTTGTCTTAATTGGGTGAGATCAAAGTCAGAGGGGAGTTTGGCTCCTTCTTGAGCGAGTCTTAAAAAGTGAGCATCCGCATTGCTCCTTAGTATTTCATCGAATAATCTGTTAAAATGAGGGTTATGCTGAACCCTTTCGATTGTTGAAGGAGTGGGAGTACTTGGGTTTTCATCATTCCCATTTCCTCCAAGTGCTTCTTGAAATTCATTGAGGTTGTCCTCTTCTTCCTCAATTTCCATTTCTCGTTGCCTTGATCGTGATCGGGTTTGAGCCATTTTGTTTGCAAGTTTGTTTTTGAAGTTGATTGAAGATGATGATGAGTGGTGATGAAATGAAAGATTGATTGGTTGGTGATTTGTGTTGTATGGGGATCTCTATCACTTTAAGGTAGATGTAACTGAAATTCCTTCTTTGAATTGCTTGTTTGTTTTGATAAGTTTGGATGTGATAAGGTGCAGAGAAATCTGAGATGTGTTACAGATTTTGACTACCTAGCAATGAGAGGATTCACTCATGAACTAGTTTTAACCTGCGTAGATGTGTCTCTTAGGATGAGCTTATCCTAGATGTAGAAACAATCTAAAAAGTGATGTGATGTGTTTTGATTTCAAGCAATATCTAAAAGGGAATCTTGGGACAAGAACCTCTTAATGTTTTGAGAGTTTTGGGATGGATTGATGATTAAGTGATGATGTATGAATGAGATGATGGATGTTTTTGTTTTCAACTTCAATAAAAACTTTGTGTTACAAATGGAACAAACTCTATCTCTTCCCTTTCAGGCGTTGGTGGCACTTCTCGAGCTGTGTTGTAGGTGATACAGATGTTTGGGAAGAAGTTGGGATTAATCTTTCCTCCTTGATTTTTGTGATAACTCAGAGCTCTATATTGCATAAAAGCTCTACGATTCAATGATTCTGAATCAAACTCGTTTGTTTTACCTTGAAGGTATAGATGCATGCGATGTAGAAAGACTCTATGGGAGACAAAGATTTGTCGATTGATATAGAAGAATTTCCTCCTTTTGATTAAAGCCTTTGAGCTTAGTGGTCTCCTTTTCAAGTTGGTATTCTGATGACACTGCTTCTTTCGCAAGATGTGAAGAATGGTCATAAATTTTGTCTCTTTGTTTGTTTGCACTTTGTTTTTGGTATTTTTGGTTGTGTTGACAGATGTTGGATGAATACTTTGTTTTTGGGATTGATTTTCTGATTTTTCTTTGACAAGAAAACAAAGCAAGCACACAAACACAAGATTGTAGCCTCAAAGGCACAAATGAGTATGGGTCTAGATCAACCCAATTCTTGGACTTGTTTTTGACCCTTCCTTTAGATGTATTTTAAGGTGTATTTCCAAAGCCTGAAGTCGGCTCAATTCGCACTAGGTCTGTAAAACGAACACACTTCAAACACTTTTTATCCCTAAGGTCAAATGGCCAGTTGTGATAAATTTAGCCCACATCTTGATATTTCTTCGACTTTGGTACTACATACCTTATGAATCCCGCCGTGGCAGGTAAGGATGTGATATACTAAGTCTTGCACGAGCATAACAAATAGATGATCCCTATGATGGGGGAGTCACCACTTTTATCAAGCCACAAGTGACTTTTCAAAAAGCTATGTTTCTACTCAAGGAAATATGTATGGTGAGTATCTTGGGAGCAAAACCATCTATGCTCTTGCACTAAATTATATCGCAAATATCCTCAATCAATAGAACGGGTGGGCTACTACTTAAAGGTGTTTAGTCATGTTCGATGTTTTTGGACATAAGTTCATTCTGCAGTGACTCACTTAAGAGCCTTGTAACTGGTGGTGGGGCCCATTTGTCCTTTCGGCCAGTTACACTGTAGGAACAGCTATACCCAAGGCTACAGCTTTCGCTCTCACCTGATTTCTATAGCGGCTCGAAGGATTTACCGCTCGAGGTCGTTCCCAAGAGTATCGATCCCTTGGCAGGCCTCTCTTAAAAAGATAAAATGTGAGTGTTACTAACACTTTTCTCTTGCACCTAGGACCACGAAAGCCAAGGGAGAGGATAGTGTGTGTTAGAAGTAGGACCACTCGACCAACTCTTTGCACAAGTGTGCCAAGCACGAAAAACACCTGTTCTTTTTAATCTATCATTGCAATGTGATCTAACTATTTGGAGATGTTGCTCCAACAATCATGGTGTTCTTTTTAATTTTCAAAGGCAATTGTTTGAGTAAACTAGAATTTGAAAATCCTGGTCAACTTAATGAAAAACACGTTTGCATGAAGTAAGATTGCTTTAAAAATGAGACAAGTTGATTGTGAATTTTATTTGCACCAAAAATGGAAGTGTGGATTGTGAGTTTTATCTTGATGCAAGAAATAAAATTTGCCTTGTTGATTTTAAGCACCAAAACGAAGTTTGTTTCCTAACTTGCAAAAAAAAAAAATAAAGTTGTTTTTGTATAAGTTTGTGGTTCTTTTTACCTTTGAACAATGAAATTCTTTTCAAGAGCCCCAAACAAATGTGTGATTCTTTTTCAAAAGCCCAAATTTGAAATGTGAAGTTAATTTTAAACCAAAATAAAAAGTGAATTCATTTTTAAAACCAACTTCAAAAACAAGTTAGTAAAAAAATATAAATCTACTCTTTAATCTAATTTAAATCTGCACAAAAGAGAAAAATAGTTAGTAAAATCTACCTATTTGGTGGGCTTCTACAAGCCTAAATTTTTTTTTTTTTTTTTGGTTACAAGGTGATTTGTACAACGTTTTGTTACAATAGCGCTAGTCTGCGTTTGAACAGAGGCACTATTTAACACAAACGTATTAAAAGAAAGGGAAAGACAGAGAAGGGAAAAGCACTGAAACAGGGGGAATAGCACCAAAATAATGCCAAACGCACCAAAACAGTGTCAAAATCGCAACCTGTGTGACATTTTCAACATTCAAACATGTTATTGGTTAAAAAAAAAAATGATCTTTTTGGTGTTTGGATTCACGTCGGGTTCACCAAATGATGCTCTGCAAAAAAGATTAGAAAATCTGTTTGATGGCAACACACACAAGAGCACAAGAAACAAACGTTAGTGTTAGCAACAAAAGATTATCCTAAACAGGCATATCAAGAGAGATATTAAGCATGAAATAGAAAGCATATAAACATAAAATGAAATAGCTAATCAAGATGCTCATAGTTGCTCCTCCCTTGTTCCTCTCCTCTCCAAGTCCCAAATGAGTGTAGCTCTCAGCAGCTTTTTGCACTATGGATGCTTATGGAGGATTGAGATTTAATACTAAGCTTCAAATATGAAATGAAAAGCTAAATACTATGCTAGAGTAGATAGTGATGCTATGAAAAAGCTCTATGCTAATGCCAGTATAACAACAATACTCTAAAATGCTTCTCTTTTGCTTGAGGAGAAGGGTTCTATTTATAGAAGAAATAGGGAAATGAAGGGTTAAGATTGAGCAATCTTAACAAGGGTTAGGATTGAAAGTTGGGGATCCATGTGCACAATTGGCACCAATAAAATGGTGACAAGTTTCAACATAGGATTGGGTTGAGAGAAGAGGTTGGAGGCATTAAAGGCCTGAGAAGACCTCATGGTTATCTAGAAGGTAAGGGTCAAGTCTAAATTAAGATTACCCACTGGATTAAGAGTTAATCCAAGGATAAACCTTTGTGCAAATGTTTAAGAGATAATCATGGTCAAAGCATTAATGGCCTGATGAGACCTTTGGGTTGGGTAGAGGTTGAGTCAAAACAAATGTTTTAACCATGTGGGAGGGTTGAATTAACCATTAATGGTTATTGGAGACTTTGGGGATTAAGTGGTTTGAAGGTTGGAAGCCTTCAATGGTTATCCAAGACTTTGAGGGTTAATTTGTTGAACACACAAAGCATTAATTGCTTTTCAAAGACTTTGGAGTCTTTGAGAAGTGACTCCAATTTGCTTAGGAATGTGACAATATTTAGGGGATGGATTAGGCTAATTAGGAAGGGTTTAGAAGAATCTAGAAGGGGTTTAGGCATACAAGTGGATTTTGTAGGAAAATGCAAGTGGGAGAAATTTTGGTATTTTCAATTAAAATAAAATCATTTATTTCAATTAAATGGTGTAATTTGCATTTGGATAAATATTCAAATAAATATTAATTTATTTAAATGAGAAAAATGAAGATAAAGCATTAAAATGCTTGAAGACTTTGAGGGAAACCATTAAAGGCTTGAAGACTTTAAGGAAAACCATTAAAGTCTTAAGAAGACTATAGAAGGAAGCCATCAAGTTTGAAGACTTTAAAGCCATCAAGTTTGACTACTTTAAGGGAAACCATTAAAGGTTTCAAGTGGGTGAGGATAAATAGGATTTTAAATAAATAATTTATTTAAAATAGTTGTGCAACTTGCTTTTGTAGGAAAATACAAGTGGGTGGAGGATAAAGGTGATTTAAATAAATTATTTATTTAAAATAATTGTGCAACTTGCATTTGTATGAAAATGCAAGTGGGTGGAGGATAAAGGTGATTTAAATAAATGATTTATTTATTTAAATGTGAGAGGTGGGATTTTGGAGGATTTAAATAAATATTAATTTATTTAAATGTGAGAGAAGATTTAATTAAATAAATATGATTTATTTATTTAATTAATGGTCTGAATTTGGTTAAGTGAATTAAATCAAATAAATTGAATAATTTATTTAATTAATAGGAGAAGAGGGTTAAGATGAATTAATTAAATATATTAATTTAATTAATTATTAATTGATGGTTAAATAATCAAATAAATATTAAATATTCATTTAATTAAGTGGACAGATTTATGTGACTACACCTTATAGTGAGGGCAATGATACGAAACCATTGAATGCAATAATTCCAATTGTTAGTCTGAGTGTGTTAAGTTTGTGGATTGGACATTGCACGCATGCATTGAATGCATGGTGGCATTTTTGAAGTAACCGCCAGTTCCTGAAATGATTACTTACTTCAAAATGCCAACAATTGACGTCACCTTAAGATATGGTTCACCTCCTTCATATTTGGCAATCAATGCACCATCAAATCACTTAACTTGTGGGACCCACCAAAATAGAACACATATGAACATCTTGAACAAACTTCCTTGGGGTTCAAGTAGTTCAAGACGCACGCTGCGCTCGGGAAAAATCTTGCCAAGAGCATTAACTCTGTCAAGCACTGCTGACCATTTGTGCTGCGTTGAAAATGTTGAACATGCTTGAACCTTTTGAACCAAGTTCAATATGTTCAACGCCCGAAATGTGATGACGTGACATGCCGCTGCACAAAAAAAAACCATAAGGAGCCGCTGCAAAAACTTAAAGAAAAAGTTAGTATGGAAAATCCCCCGTAATGCCTAGGAACTCGCAGAACCTAAATGAACCTGATGAACCCAGTTCATGATAGTTCAAAGTGTTCACCGAGTTCAACCAATTACTACAACTTGGCATTTTCATTGAAAGACGATTTACAAATGAATTAGGGGTTTGAACCGAGGTGTTACAAGAAAGACAAGGACTCTGAATGGAATTTTTATAAGATGACTCACTCTTGTCATGAGGAATAAATGAGGCAGTAACACCTAGCTGCAAGAGTGTTGAAAGAAAATATGGAAAAATGCCATTTGAAGTTTCAACTCGTGAACTACTAGAGAGTTGGTAAGGAGGTAGCAGAAGGGAGCCAATGAAGCACTCGGAGAGGATGAAAGATGAGGGGAGGGCATGGACAAGGTTGAATAGGTATCTTCTCCCTTTTTTGAATTAGTATTGTAGATGTATAAAAATGACCATATTCCTAAATGAATATTTAATGTTCATTTTATTCTCATTCCTCTATTTAGTTAAATCTAATTTAATTAAATCACCCACATTCTTCTATTTAATTAAATAAATTATTCAATTTATTTATTTAAATTCACTTAAGTCCTTTATATCATTTAATTGAATAAATCATTTTATTTAATTAAATCCCTTCTCTCTACTTTTTAATTAAATTTACATTTAATGAAATAGTTCACCCCAATTAAATAATTCTAATTTATTTAAACCCCCAACTTGCAACCAAATTAAAATAAAAGAATTTATTTTAATTAAATTCTATTTTCCTCATCCACTTGCATTTTCCCACATCTCCCACTTGCCTCCTAACCCCCTTCCTAAATTCTTCTAGCACCTATCTAATCATAATCAATTAAGCTTAATCCATCAATTATCCCCTTTCCCTAAATTTGAGGAGGCCACTTCTCAAATTTGGAGTAAACTCTTCAAAAGGCATTAAAGCCTTTATGCCTTCAACAAGCTAACTTGTTGAATACCCCCAAATTTGGAAGGACTCTTACAAATTTGTCCCCAAAGTCTTCAAACCATTAATGGTTAAGTAACCCTTAGTGGCATGGTTAGAGACTTTTTGCCTAACCCAACCCTCTTCTAACCCAGGGGTCTCATCAAGCATTTATTGCTTTGACCATGGTTATCCCTTTAACCTTTGCACACAAGTTTATCCTTTGGGTAAAAGCTTTATCGAATGGATAACATTAACCTAACCTTAACTCTTACCTTTTAAGGTAACCATGAGGTCTTCTAAAGCATTTAATGCTTCTTACCTCTCCTCTCAAGCAGTCTTATGTTGACAATTGTCACCATTTCATTGGTGGAAATTGTAAACATGGATTGATAACTTTCAATCCTGACCCTTGATTAGATCCTTCAATCCAGACCATCCATTGCCCTGTTTCATCTATAAATAGAGCCCTCGTTCCTCCATTTCAAGGATCCAAGCTTTTAGTATCACACTTATACTCAATTTTAGCATACATCTAGCCTCTCTTTGTAATAGGAATTAATCTAATAAGCATTTTAGAGCATTTCTATTTTCATTAGCTTAAATCATATAACTAGTATATCATGTTAGGATAGTATTTCTACTAATCTTGTCATCTTATAATCTAGTTTAGCTCATCTGTAGAATCATGAATTAATAGGATGCATTCGTGTTAAAATCAATCAAAAGCATCCGTTGTTCTTGCATTCGTCATCCCTAAGTCACTTTGCTCAGTGATCTGAGAGCAAAGGCATTGGCTTGAGGGACCTTGTGAGATAGAAAAGCATGGAACCTACCTTGGGAAGTTGAGTCATTCCTCATGACTCCATAACTTGCACCAAGAAGTCATGTGGGTGTGTGGACAAGCCCTTTGAACATCATTTTCACATTTTGAGTTTCATCGACATGCTTTTCCCGCATACAAGTATGGATGTGGTTTGGAAGGTGTTTTGGTAGTTACTATTTTTTTTTTTTGAGTTGGTGGACATTTTGTTTTGAAATTGTACTGGAAATTTTTGTGTTAGTGAACAATGCTTGAAACTGTATATGTGAAATAGGTACTGGTAGAGGGCCTAATGTTTCCAAGTTTGGTTTTGTGAGTTTAGGAGAGGTTAGTCTAGTTGGGTTTTTTGGGATGGCAGACTATTAGCCACTATAACAGTTATTTATATAATTGATGTCTTTAACAATTAATAGAAATAGACATTGTATCTATCCAAAAAAATAAAACATCTCTATACATGTCCCATTTAAATTAGATAGTATCATTTTGAAGTTCAACAAAATAAGTTTTTATAAGGAAATTTCTATTAATTGAATAGTGTAATGAATAACTAACTAATGTGTACTCAATGAAAATTTATTTTGTCTTAAATAAAAATGAGTTTTCTTTAAATAAATTTATGAAAGATAGTCATATAAAATAAAATTTAAACTTGATTTAAATATATATTTTCTAAAAATATATAAAATTAAAGATAATATATCTATGTGTGTCCTAATTAAATTAAATAGTATAATTTTGAAGTGCAATAAAATCAATTAAAAAGTTATTTAAAGCCAATTTCTATTAATTAAATAGTGCAATGAATAATTGTAAATCAAACATTGAAACAAGGTAGTGAGGCTAAGTCATCTTTCATAATTTGAAATTTGTTCGTCACAGTTTCTTTTTTTCAATTATCATCGATGAAATAAGAAAAAAAAAAGTAACAAATGAATCCATGATTAAAGTGATCAAGGCTCTATATTAAAGTAATATTATAGATTTGAATATTGCCAATTCCAGTAAATTGTATTACCAATTGCAATATCTTATATGAGTTGGAAATTTTGATTTTATTGATTATTTACAATTATCCTATGAATTTCATTTTTCAAAAGAAATCACTTAGAGATAAACTTTACCCTTAAATAGATATGTCTAAATTTGTCCCCTTTATCACTCAACTTATAAAAAGCCTGACTCACATTTTCTCCAAGAGTGCGGTATTGAATAGAGGGCACCGCAATCACAAAAACATTATCTTGTAAAAATTTGAAAAAATATAGTACTCCTAAAAAACAATAATCCTTTTTGAAGAGGTTACATTCTTATTTAAAAATTTAACCTCGATATCTGTTGTCCTCAATTTCAGCACGGCCAAAATCGTGAGGCAACCCTACGAAATTGGTCCATTTTGTACCTCATGGTCTTCGGGAGAGCTTAATCGACTTCATAGGTTAGCTCCTTTAGCTCTTTGCTTTTCGTTTTAGTGTTTTTCTTGTTTTTCTTAAGTTTGTAGTTTTACTTGCAGTTTAGACTTTAAAGTCCAAACTGCAAGGTCTTTTCTTTGTTGTCTGTACATCGAACTTTAAAATCCAATGTGCGTTTGCTTGGTCTAAGCCTACAGTTCGGACTTTAAAGTCCAACCTGCAGGTGGTCTTTGCCTACAGTTCAGACTTTAAAGTCCGAACTGCAGACTGCTTGTTTGGATAATGCATGTTGGACTTTAAAGTTCGACATGCAAGAGTTTCTAGCTTGCATATCGGACTTTAAAGTCCGACATGCACTGCGAGTTGGCATTTATTTCGTATTTATTGTTAATTAGGGTTTTCATATTTAAACGCCCTTTTGGTTTATTTAGTCAATTCTTGCATTTTTATTCTTCATTTTGGTTTGTTTTCTTTCCTCCGCGCGCCCTCCTCCGCTTTTGTTCATCGTGACTTGGATTTTGCTCGCCTCGACTCAAATCAGATCGCTCCATTTTTGGATTTTTCCATCATCATTGCTGCGAGGTAGGGTTTGCATTTTATTTGACTTTCAAGGTTTTCCTTTTTGTTTTGCGTTTTGGTTTCTTTCGGGGTTTTTGTTCTGTGTTTCGAAGAGCAATCAGATTTTGAAGTCCAATTGTCTCCCTTGTTTCAGAGGATAATCAGACTTCAAAACCTGATTGCCCTCCGAAGTCTCCCTCCTCTAGCCGCATACCGGACTTTAAAGTCCAGTGTGCAGTTGGATGGGAGGACCTCCGCATATCGGATTTTAAAGTCTGATATGCGGGATCATGACCTCTGCATATCAGACTTTAAAATCCGATATGCGGAGAGGAGTAGGTTGACATGTCGGGTTTTAAAACCTGACATGTCAACCAATTGTTTTTTCCCTTTGTAGGCACTTCAAACTTTAAAGTCTGATGTGCCTTTAATCTATCCCAGATCGCACATCGGACTTTAAAGTCCAATGTGCTTGTTTTACGTTTTCCCCCTACACATCAGACTTTAAAGTAAGATGTGTTATTGAATTTCCCCGGATTGACACATCGGACTTTAAAGTCCGATGTGTTGATAACCCATACCGGATTCGCACATCGGACTTTAAAGTCCAATGTGCTGATCAAGGTGTTTTTAATTGCACTTTGGACTTTAAAGTCCGATGTGCAATTTTTGTTTTCAAAAGAGCATGTCGGACTTTTTTCCCCGACCTGCTGTTTTTTGCAGTTTTACTCCCAAGCCTATTTTGAGTCCCATTTTTCGATCCGTTTAAGAAAATTTGATTTTGATAATGATAAATAGCTAATCATCAGTGTTGAATGTAGTAATCATGAATGTCAAAGCTCCCTCACAACAAGCCTGAGTCTTCCTCAAGTCAGTTGAAATCTTCTTCAAGTAAAGCATCATTAAGAAAGATGAAGTACAAGTACCATAAGTACTTGAATCTCTACCCAGAGAGTTCAGTAGACTCAAATATTAAGGATATCAGAGACACTGAAATTGGGCATGTTGATATGCAAGAATTTGTTGACCGGGTTCAAAAGGCTCCTGCTCGTCTAACCAGTATAATCAAATTTGAGCTGCATAAGTATGCATCTTTCCCAGTTGCAGCTCATGATCCTAAATTTGTACTGGCAATAGCGGATCACTTTGATCCAAATATAAGGCAAGTAAAGGACACTGATCAGAATCTCATCATGACCCTAGATAGTGTGTTCTTTAACAGTGTTTTTAAGGGTTCACCAGTTGAGGAAGTGGCTGATTTTTATCAAGAGAGTGCTCAAGAGTACTATGAGAAACATGAGGATAAATGCAAAAAGGTGATCAATATTGTTTATCTCTTTGCTGCAAGGAGTTCCCTCACCTCACGATGGCCTAAGTCATTCCATAGGAGTTATTTTAATGAGGAATATAATGACATGGTCACCATGTTATCCAGAGTGTGGGGGTTAAAAGACTCTTTATTTTCAAAACTAGATGTCTTATTACATAAATATAATAAAAAAGGGGACTACAAGAATCGATTGGGGAGAGCAGATCAGTGATGCGCTTTGTGCTCAATTGAAGGAGGTCAAGGTGACACTGAAGTTTTACATGACCTCGTACTTGGTTTACACAGCTGCTTCAATGAGGCAATATCCAGGCTTGTCTACCAAGGGTGACAGAAGATTGGTCCCTGTCTGGGAGTATTATGACCAACTTATCATTAAAAATCAAGGTAACCACTATAGAAGAGTTAACGATGTTTTCTTTACTATGTGGAAATGTATGTTTGATAAGGGCCTTCAAAAGCAGAGATTGTCAGAGGCCGCCTACAACAGGGTATCTCATTATGGTTGTGTTTTTCTTCAATTTCCTACATTCACCTACATCCGAATCAGATGTTTTTTTGGTGAGCCCTTCATTCTTCCAAGGTTCCCTTGAGACAAAATCGTTCTCATGGAGTTGTGTGGACAACTGATTAATGTGCACGAAAAACAATCACAAGCACATAAGACTGGGCTGAAATTCCCAGAATCAATCGACATGTACTTAGTGCTAACCAATCCCAAGGCCAAAAATATGGAGGAAGAAATGCAGTGGAATACCATGAGAAGGTTCAAGGCATGAAACAATTTTGACTTTCGTGGCATAAAGAGAAAACTCAGAAGGAGTTATACTCATGTCTATAGGTTCAAGGATGTTTGGGTAGATTGTCAGAATGAGGAGGATATAAGAAGGATGAATTTCAACCATCTTACTTTGGAACAAATTGAAAATCTGGATTTAGCCAAGATCCCAATGGCCATGGAAGACACAGATGACATAGTGGACCCTGTTTATTATGAGAAGAAGATTGTTGACTCTCCACTTCCACTTGTGCAATGGTTGAAGAAAGAAAGCAAATCTATTACTCAAAGGATCTCTCCTATCTTAGCAAACACCAATGCTTGGTTGTTGAAAAAGAATCTCAGGATGAAATAACTTCCTACTAGTTTAGGAGATGATGACAACAGTGATGGCCCATTGGGCAAAATGGCTAGAGCTGAAACAAGAAGAAAGAGCAAGGCAGACCCGCAAGCACTATCCTCAACTCTTGTGGTACAATCGAAGGGTAAAGGACCCAAAATCAAATTTACAGGTAAAGGGTCGAAGAAGGGTGAATCATCATCCACATCATAGGAAGCAGTGGCGAAAGAGCCAAAACAACTGCCTGCTAGTGAAGTTGGAAAATGAAAGGAGGTTGAAGAAGGTGAAATTCCTCAACAAAAGGAAGTATGGGAAGAAGAAGTATCACACCCAGCTAAAGGTGATGCCTCGATTACCTCACAAGTAATCGTCCACTCTATTGACTTTGACTCTGACTCTGACCAAGAGGATGAGGATTTTTGAGAAGATGGAGATCTAAGTATGGGCATGACGCAATCAGAGACCGTTGGTCAATTTTTCACAATAACCAACTTCTCTAATTTAGATGATATCCCTTCATCTACTTTTGAATCCACAATGATGGATTTTAATGAAACTTTGGAAGATGCACTTGCAGAACAGGTTTCACTAGACTTACCCATCACTACCACCACCACCACAATAATTCCTCCATTGGTAAGTACTGAAGTTACATTCACGACACCCTTAACTCTCCCATCTGTAATTGAAGAGGTAGCAGCAACAAATGTTCCATTAGATACCTCAATATTAGCACCATCAGTTACACTCACAATTGCTCCAAGCTTTAGTCAACCTGCTCCTGAAGCTTCAACTCAAAATTAGCAAGGAGCTACTACTCCATCAGCCAATCCAGAACTACCCCCTTGGATGGATGTAATGGCCCCTAAAAGGAAAAAATAAGTGATCTCTCTAGACGAGTTTGACTTTGAATTTTTGGTTCCTCCAAAGCCTAAGGGAACAAAAAAGCCAAAGACGGTATCTCGGGTGGTAGTAGATCCGACTTCTAAGAGAAAATATGCTAAAGTTATGGTGGCATCATCAAACAAGGATAAAGACAACATACGATCTGAAGATCATACCATGCAAGTCGTAGAGCTCAAGGTGGAAACACATGAGAGTGTGAAATTGCATTCACAAACAACCTTTAATTCTTTGTTGAGAAGGTTGGATGAGGAGAGGGATGAGAAAAATATCTTGAAGCAGAAGTGTGAACAGCTGACCGACATTCTTCTAAAGGTAACACAATCTTCTCAAGAAGTTGAACCCATAGGATCCTCAATAGATACCGAAGCCCTCAAGAAGATTGAACAGGTGGGAGCTAAAGGTTGAGTGATGGATGAGTGGATCTCACGGCTAAGGTCAGAAGGCTCTCATCTTCTAAGCTCAACAGTGGGACTATTTTCAGATTATGAAGTGATCTAGAGTCAGATGCAAGGACTCAAAACCTCTTTATCTCAAGAGATTGAGGAAGATATGAAAAGTACTCCCTTGTGGAGAAAAATGGAGGACTTCAGGATAGATGTCCTGGTTGAGAATAAGGTAATTCCCACAAGGGATAAGTACATCCAAATCTTGTCTTTATTATCACATAAGCAAGAGACAATAAAGTTAATGATTACAAAACTGGACCAGGAAAAGAAAGAAGGTGATGACGAGGTTGACCTCATTTTTGCCAAAGTTGGTGATCTCCCTTGCTATTTATATGATGGCGATCAAAATCTTGTCACTGCTAAAGTTGTCATGCAGGAATTCCTTTCCTTGATGGATCAATGCACAGGACAAGATTTCTCACTTGATACATTTGATAAACTGTTAGAAATCCAAGTCAGTTTTGAAGTCCTCTAATCCATGTTGAAGGATGTTAAAAAGAAACAGGTGAAGATTCAAGATGCAATTTCCTGCATCCAAGCCATCACAAGTTCTACCTCGATGCCGAATGAAGCAGAAATGAAATCCATCCTTGCTAAATTCGAAGATTTCCAAAAATCCAATGAAGAAGAGAATCAAGAATGAAGTACTCCCTTTTGACACCTTTTCTTCATGCAGTTGCACCAATAGATGTTGTCAATTTTTATGCAGCTGGACGTTTTCTTTATGTAGTAGTTGTAGTAAAATGGGACTGTACAGTTGAATAAGTCAATTGTGCCCACCTTTTTCTCAACTTCTTTTCCTATATAAGGAGGACCTCTTTTGTAAATATTTTTTCTTTTTCGTGCTTAGCAAAACTCTACAGAATTTTTATCCCAATTAAGACTTTGGGCTTTTGTGGTGAAAATTCAATCAAACAAATAAAGAAAACAATTTTGTTGATCACAAACTTTGTGTTGTATCAAGAAAATCGTTTATATAATTTAATGTTCCTATGTCCATTGAATATATATTATCTTTACTTCTTTGATCTTTAAGATATTGTTATGTGGTTAAAGAGCTCTCAAATCTTGCAAGTAGACTTTGTGCTCTTAGCATACTTGAGAAATCTACTGATAAATTAAGTAACTTGTGGTAAGCTTTGTATTGTTGCGGTTATTCATAGTTTAATGGATTAGAAATCTATACTTGAAGACTTTGAGCTATAAGCTAGGTTTCTAATTGTTTAATTTGTAATGATCAGTTTGAATTAGAGTTACCTTGAAGGAGACTTTGTGTTGTTTAATAGTGACTCTTGGTGTAGTTTGTTAGATTAATAGTTCTTTTCTTTAAGTATCTGAAGAGGTAGAGAAATTGTAACTAGGTGAAGGGAAAATACACAAACTCTTAAAAAAGAGAGTTATATGCCCAACATCAACCCACAAATTTAATTTCTTATTAATTAGACGAGAAATTTCATAGGGAACCTCCCATTTATGAGAGGAGAGATTAATTTCTCAACATAGCTTTGTGTGAATTATATATTTTGTCATTGGTACACTGGTGACAAAATATTCACCCAACAATATCAAACCTATTCACACTAAGATATAAATATGATTCAAATAACCTTGACAACTATAATTAAATATTTCATAAATTATGTTATGTGGATTTAATTGTTATTTGTTTGTATTTCAGAATTTCTTTTTCAAAAAAGAAACTTAAGATATTTAAAAATCATAAACGCATACCTTGATCTTTGTTCCACAACAGACATCCAAATTTTGTATTCTTAAAGAAACATGACCTCTTATTTGTGTTCCCCAAATCCTTGGCACAAAGTGGCGCTCTAACAAATTATAAATAAAGAAAACATGCAAATCATGCAACACATACTTTCTCTTCTAGTTAAGAGTAGTATAAGTAAAGAAAACCTACAATTTTCATTAAAAAAATTCTTGTATTACTGCAAGCTAACTAGACTACATATAAGTTGATCAGACCATGCACTACATATTGGATCTATAAATGGATTAGATCATGCACTACCTATTGGATCCATATTCAAATAGAACTAAAAATTAAAATGAAAGAAGCTAAAGAAAAAATATTCATTGCAAGCTTAGTGAAAATGCATGTCTTCAAAATGTTTTAGTTATTTAATTTAATTCATTATTTAATTTTTTATTTTTTTAAATATTAAAAGTATAATTATGGTATTCATTTTAATGTATCAAACCACGAAATCAACAAACATAGAATCTTGATATTTCAACTCGAGCTTAATGGCCAATATTTTAGTTATTCAATTTTTCATTTAAGTTATTTAATTGAACTTAAGTTTAGCTATTTTATTTAAAATTTTAATATTTAAATAATTCTTAAATTTTAATTAGCCTTTTTTTTTACTTAATTCTATATTAATTTTTTTTTATGATATTCCTTTAATGTATTAAACCATGAAATTACCAAATTTAGAGTGTTCAACCTAGGTTCAAACCCCGCGGGTTCATCTCTACTGTGTTGACAATGGAGCATGTTTGTCCATGGGAAGAACCTTGGAGAAATGGCGGGGCTTCTCGCCTATAGAGCCTACATCCTTGGTTCAAACCATACAATTTTTGGGGTTGACCCTTTGGTGAAATGGTGGGGTTTCTTGCATGTAGTGCCTACAACCTAGGTTCAAACCTTGTGGGTTCGTCTCTATCGTGTTGACAATGGAGCATGTTTGTCCATGGGGAGAACCTTGGAGAAATGGTGGGGCTTCTTGCCTGTAGAGCCTACATCCTTGGTTTAAACCATACAATTTTGGGGGGATGATGCTTTGGTGAAATGGCAGGGCTTCTTGTCTATAGTGCCTACAACCTAGGTTCAAACCCCGCAGGTTCATCTCTACCGTGTTGAAAATGGAGCATGTTTGTCCATGGGGAGAACCTTGGAGAAATGGTGGGGCTTCTTTCCTATAGAGCCTACATCCTTGGTTTAAACCATATAATTTTAAGAGGGCATTTCCCTTTGGTGAAATGGTGGAGCTTCTTTCCTGTAGTGCCTACAACCTAGGTTCAAAACCCGCGGGTTTGTCTCTACCATGTTGACAATGGAGCATGTTTGTCCATGGGGAGAACCTTGGAGAAATTGTGGGGCTTCTTGCCTGTAGAGCCTACATCCTTGGTTTAAACCATATATTTTTGGGAGATGACCCTTTGGTGAAATGGTGGGGCTTCTTGCCTGTAGTGCCTACAACCTAGGTTCAAACCCTGCGGGTTCATCTCTACCGTGTTGACAATGGAGCATGTGTGTCCATGGGGAGAACCTTGGAGAAATGGTGGGGCTTCTTACCTGTAGAGCCTACATCCTTGGTTTAAACCATATATTTTTGGGGGGATGACCCTTTGGTGAAATGGTGGGGCTTCTTGCCTGTAGTGCCTACAACCTAGGTTCAAACCTCGCAGGTTTGTCTCTACCGTGTTGACAATGGAGCATGTTTGTCCATGTGGAGAACCTTAGAGAAATAGTGGGGCTTCTTGCCTATAGAGCCTACATCCTTGGTTTAAACCATACAATTTTATTGTGTCAACACTTTCTCTTAAGAAGATTTATATAAAAACTCATGGAAGGAGGGAGCGGAAGAGGGTGTCGCGCTAGTGCTAGTGCTAGGGTTTCGGCTGCTGTTGAGGAAGGGGAGGAATCAAATGACGATGAGGATGACTCCTCATTCTTGGGTGCCTGGGCTATTGGTGTCGATGACAGGCTTTTGGTGGATGTGGACCTGGCTGCTTCGCTTTGCCTCATGCGTTCCCTATTTCTGGTGGATCGACTTCCTTGGTCTCTTGTTGAGGCGGTTCATTGGGTTGTGATTGCTGCGTGCTTGGTGGTTTGGAGCCAGTGGGACTTTCCTTTGGCAGATCTCTCTTCCTTCTTTGTTTGCTGAGTCGGTCTTGTTTGGTCATTTTTCTTTGCTTTGGTTTCTTTCCCTTCTTCGTGTCCTTTCCCTTGTTGGGTCAGAGGATTTTGTGCTTGTCGTGCATCTTTTTTGTGTTCCTTCTCTCGGGATGGGGTTTATGGTGCTCTTTCGGTGCCCTTTGCGGTTCCTCTGCTTTGCCTCTCTTTTGCTGCCTTTTCCTAGATTTTTCCCCGTTCTTCTTTTTACGAGTTGATTTCCTTTCCTAGGGAGGTGGATTAGACTAGGGTGGAAATGCCTAGGATTTGGGCGGTCTCTCAGCATCCTTTTTCATTCTATTTGCTTGTTAAGCTGGATTTATCTCCTATAGAGGTGGAGATATTCTTCATGGAAGGAGCTGGATGCTCTTGTTCTGAGGCGGTTTTGCTGGGCAGAGGTTGTTCTGATCTTGGGCTGTGGTTGGTGTGGATTCTCCTTTTGAAGAAATTATTTTCTTCTCCTATTGAGGTGGGGGTTGTTTGTTTGATGTTGGAGTTTGGTTACACTTTTGGTGGTCCTATTTCTTCTATGTGGGCCCTCGGTGCTTCCCCTACTAGTTTCTTTTTGAGGGTTTTTTCTCTTACTACTCAGTCCCATGGATCTCTTCCTGAGGTGTTGTTCCCTCCTATGGAGGTGGAGTGGCTGTGTGGTGTTTGGGTGGTTAAGGGGCTTTTTGGTCTGTGGGCCTTGGAGCTTTTGGCTCTTGTTTGGATTGGATATGAGTGTGGGCTCAAATTTCTTCTCACCCCTTCGCTTCTTATTGGGGTGGTGATGTTGGGGGACATCGTTTTCTCAGATCTAGGTGCTCCCTCTTCTATTTTGGAGGATCTTTGTCTTGAGGTAGTTGATTTTTTAGTTACTGGATCTTTTCTCTCAAGCTCTTTTCTGTCTTCTCCTATAGAGGTAGAGAGTGCGACGGTGCTTATTTTTATGGATGCTTTCCTGATTAGGCCTCTGTTTCAGCTCAAGGTGGTTGAGGGTACCACTTCAAAACCCTTTGAAGTGGTTCTGGGAGCCATTTCAAAATCTGTTTTAAGGTTAGGGATGCCTTTCAAAATCCCTTTGTTTCTAGGTAGCTTGTGTTTATTCGCCTTGTCTTTTCTTGTCTGGCTGGTTGCTAATATTTTTCAAGGGCCTAGTCCAGATCGTGGTTGTTTTTGGTTATGGGCTAGTCATGCTTTTTGTTGTCCAAAGTCTTTGTCTCAGGTCAAGGGAGTCAGGAACATCCATGTTGTTTGGCTGAGGGTGCCTGCTAACCCTCATAATAGTTTGAGGCTATAGCCTAGTTGGTGTGGCCAACTTGATTTGTATTGATTATATCTTAAGTGTCTGGATGGTTCTTTATGCTTGTGGTAGTACTGGTGTTTGGCTAGCTTTGTTTGGGCTGCTGACTTTCTTGGTTTATTCTCTATGGTAGCGATGTACTGTGGGTTCCAGATCTTGGTAAAATCTGAGGGTTTTGGGTCCCTCCAAAACCTATTGTAAGGGGTTTCGAGTCCCCTCAAAACCTATTTTTCCATAATCAAAAATAAATTTAGAGTGTTGATATTTCAACTCGTGTCTAAATTTTTTATATTTTAGCTATTTAATTTTATTTCATTTAATTCATTTGAGTTTGTTTTTTTATAGGTAAATAACTACAGAGGGGCAACACCCATTATATTAATATAAAATATTTTTACATATATATGTTTGATGGATTAAAGTTAACTTCCTTAATCTAATATTGTATACCCCTACTTTCTCCAAAATGGGTTGAGTACCCATGTATTACATCCGATAGACCCCAAAATCTACCTAGAAGAGAAATCTTGCCACCTAAAAAAATCCTAACCACCCTATGTAGAAGAAAACCCAACTAAGTATAGCCAAACATATCCAAACATACTACAAAATTCAGGGCTACTGCCTAACGAATATACAAGAGAACAAAAAAAGAAAACCGAAGCCTATGGCTCAAGCTGACCCAACATCTGCCTCCTCAAGGTCGATGGTCTCTGAATCACTATCCTCCTCCTATGAGTTCTACTCAAGAGCTTTAGCTTTCTGAATCATGACCGCTCTCAAAACCACCAGACACTCCTTTCCACAGTCTGCATGGGCTTCAAAGTTTGCCATCTCTTCCGGGAGCCGCTCATCATCCGAGTTCCACTACTCACCACAACCAAACCCCTAATAATTTTTGGGGTCTTCCTCACCACTTTCCTGAATTCCAATATCCTACCTACCACTCAAACCCTCCACCAACACATACTGTCTCTTTCATGTCTTGCTAAATCCAGGCAGAATGCCAATAGCCTTTAGCAAGAAGGAAATATTATGATCCTTTGCATCCCATTCAACAACTAGGCTCTCCTTATCAAGGGCTTGTACCACCACAAATTTCTTGACCTCCACACCCACTCCCAGACACATAATAATTTTGTGGCAATGGGGTGCGTAAATTGGCATCAACATTATCCAAGTCAGTGTCAATTTTGCCAAGGAAGCAATGTCTAAATATCATTTGAGTCATCTTCTTAACTCTCTGCTTTCTTACCCCCATTTAAACCAGCATGGCAACAAACATGGACGGGATGTCTAAGTTTACCTAGTAATGGTGATAAGCTCTATGAAATTCCCCACCCAAAATCCTTTTCATGGCATACAAAATGAGGGGATGCTTCGTGGCCATGACTGCTAACAACCACTTGTCAGAGATTTCTCCCAAAAAAGTCATATGTCCTTTGGTTGACTCCAACATAATCGATGTATCCATCCCTAGCTATTATACAACACAAGTTACTCCAACCACTCCAAGATAGCTTAACAACACAAGGTAGTAAGAAAAAATAGAAACATAAGGCCTATGAATATACTCATCCACATTCTCTCATGTTCGTTGAAAAGGAGTGAGATTTCCAATCACCCCTATCATTAATGACCTTTTGTGCTACCCAACTTATGAGTCGTCCTAATTGTAGTGACAATGAACTATCTGGCTCATACAAAACATGTCAAATAATATCTACCTAAATTTTAAAGAACAAAGTTCAATGATCCAACTGTCCAAGAAAAATGAGGGAGGTGTGACCCAAGGAAATGAAAAAGGACACCCAACTGAATTCATGATGTGATGATAGTACAATTGAATTATGAATCAATAGCGAGTGTCACCGCTTTTGCCAAACCATATGCCTTTGCATTGCCTTTTCGATACATGTGGTTGATGTGAAAATCATCCAATCCATCCAGCAAAGATTTGATTGGACGAAGCCATTGATTGAGGATCCAACTTGGAGTCTCATTCTTCCTTACTACATTTACCACATTTAATGAGTCACCCTCCAAGGGGATTCTTCGGGGCCCCACAATGACACCTGCTTGAAGGCCACGTAATGCAGCCCGAAACTCCACCACATTGTTTGTAGCAAGCCCAATGTGCTACGAGACTTCATCCAGTGAGTTGTCGAATTCATCCCTGATAACACATCTAATGTCATTAGGCCCTGGGTTGCCCAACGAAGCCCCATTGAAATTAATCTTGACCCAACCAAGTTCAGGGACACTCCACTGAATTAGGGGCCTAGAATTGGATGGGAGGTTGTTGCAGTTACTTCCATATATGAATTCTTTTTCAATGTTTTCCATTTGGAAGCTTCATTAGTTAGATCTATTAATTGTGATTCAATTTTTTGGCAGAGGGCTCTCAAATCCATAGTTTTGTCCTAAAAAATTCTATAGTTACACTCCTTCTATAATTCCCAAATTAGAAGGGATGGTAGGATCAACCATACGTCCCCAAATATTGCCTTTGATACCTTTTGTGGCCACATTCTAAACCAATCATTGATCCTTGCTGGGAATGGGCAGGGAAAAAATAGCTTTTGCATAAAATACCACCAACACTTGCTCAAATACTCACATGACATCCACAAGTGATCTACTGACTCTGAATTCTTCCCACATAGAACACATCTACTAGGATCCTGAACTCCAAATTTCATAAGCCTATCGCTAGTTAGAATTTTCTTCTATAATGTTGGCTAGGCAAAAACCCTAGCTTTCAACAAGCAATGCTTATTCCACAATAGTTTTGATAGCCATTCTTGGTTAATTCTAGCCGCTTCTTTGAGCTTATAGCCCAGACTGACCTTGTATTTCCCATCTTTGGAGCCACACCATCAAATTGTATCTTCCTCGCTAGATGGGATGATCATATGACTGCTCATAATGCTACTTAAGCTATCTTTTTGTTGCTGATCAACATCTAAATTGTCAAAAGATTGCTGTACCCACTTTTTTACTCCATTTTGTTGAATTATCTCACCAAAATTACTGGCCTTGCTTCCCCGTGTTTGAGTAGTCTCCTCCTTAATTTTATTTAAATTTGGGAGCGAACTCACTATCACTCCTCCCCATGAATCATTCCAAAAGGATGCATTCTGCCCATTCCTAGTTTCTCAAGTTACACGATTGCTAATGATGTCCCTGCATTCTAGTATGTAATTCTAGATTGCTGATCCCTTGGGAGGGTTAATGGTTGTGAGAATCCTTTTTGGCTCGATTGAATCCACATATTTGTGTTTGATAATCCTAATCCATTTCTGTTCACCCCCACTACAAAGGGTCCAAATTAGTTTTGCACCCATGGCCAGGTTCATTATAGACAGTTGGTGAATGTCTGCATCCTTTGATTCCTTGGGTTGACTGATTTTCTGCCAGGCATCCAGTGGAAACTTGTTTTGTTCACCTACTCCGTTTCACATAAACTTCCTCATGATCTGGATGAGCTCACCTTCTATAGTAATAGGGATTTTTTAGCATACCATTGAGAATACAGGGATCGCAGCTAGTACTAATTTAATCATGGTGAGTCTCCCAGTCGAAGATAGCCACTTACCCTTCTAATTTTCAAGCTTAACCTTGCATTTTGTGATCAACATTCCCCAATATCTAATCTTATTTATCCCTATAAAAAGAGGAGTGGCTAGAAACCTTCCTGGGAAATTGGCAACCTTGAAGTTTAAAATCCTAGACAGGGCTCTCTGCAACCTAGGTTATGTATTGATGAAAAAAACTTCTGATATCTTCCAATTAATGCTCTACCCAGATGCCTTGCAATAATCATCCAGGCAAGATTTAATGGTTCTTGCCTCAAACTTGCTCGAGACACCAAAGAGAATAGTGTCGTCTGCAAATTGAAGATGAGTAGTATGCTCAACTCCATTTCCCACATTCACCCCCAGCCAACACCCATCCTGATGCAATTTGCAAATTGTTCTTCCAAGGGCCTCTGCCATAATGATAAATTGAAAGGCAGAGATTCGGTTCCCTTGTCTAATCCCTTAGGTGCAGAGGAAAAAGCCATGAGTAGACCCATTGACTAGAACAAAAAACTTTGGAGTAGATAAGCAACTCTATATCCATTTAATCCAACAACTTCCAAATCCAAATCTCTCTAAGACCTCAAAGAGGAATTCCCTATCCACTAGGTCATATGCTTTCAGAATATCCAGCTTCAAAATCATGCAAGCATTCCTGGTTTCCTTGGCGGAGTGGAGTGTTTCATGGGACATAATAATACCTTCCACAATCAATCTCCCAAGGGAAAACCCACTCTTCTCATTAGATAAAATGAGAATGATAATCCATTTCAACATGTTTGTAATAGTCTTTGTTACTACCTTATAGACTATGTTGCAAAGGGCTATCGGTTTGAAATCTCCCATCTCTTGGGGGCAACTCTTTTTTGGGATCAGGTCTAGAAAGGTATGATTGATGGCTCCCAACATTGACATCTTCTTCCTTGACTCTTCCACTACCCGATGATGATCCTTTCCTATGATGCCCCAATAGGATTGAAAGAAAGCTGCAGAGAAAGCATAAAGTTTGGAGGCCTTATCCGGGTTGAGTTGAAAGGTTTCTTTTCTGACTTCCTTTTCATCAATACTTTTGAATAATTCTTTATTATGGTCTTCAGATATTACCGTTGGGATAGAATCCAAGATCTTGTCCCTTGCCACTCTATCCACATGGTTGCCTCTATTCATAATTGCTTTAAAAAAATCTACCACTTCTTTGTAAACATCCTTTGAATTCTGGGCTAGGCTACCATCCGCTTTTCTTATTTTTGAAATTCTGCTCCTGTTCCTATTAGCAAGTGTGGATCTATGGAAGAATTTGGTGTTTCTGTCTCCTTCCTTGAGCCACATATCCCTATATTTCTGCCTCTAGTGAATTTCTTCCCTTTTCAAAATCTCATTGAGCTCATATTTTAGGATATTTTCTCTTAGGAAGTCCTCATTGCTCATACCATTACAAATAACAATTTTGTTGATTTTTTCAAGTTCCTCCTCCACTCTTCTTTTTTCTGCAAAATTGTTCTTGATTTGGTCTTGATTCCATTCTTTGAGTTTTGTTTTTATGTATTTTACCCTTTTGCAAAATTTATACACATGTGAGTTATGTCCTACATCAATCTCACCCCACCAATCTAAGATCAAATTCTATAAACTAGGATCCCTTCTTCATAGCTTCTCAAACTTGAAAGGGATGCCTCCCCTAGTGTGGCACGAAGAAATATTCAACCAAATAGGGAAATGATCTGAGCCTGATAGGGGAAGGATGAATGCATCTAAAAGGGGGTTTTATACTATCCAATCTCCATACAAAAAGAACCTATCTAACCTTTTTGCAATATTAGAGAAACCTACCCTCCTATTTGTCCAGGTAAAGACACCATTTTTGGGGACAATATCCATAGCCTGATTATGGTCCACAAACTTCTAGAAATCTCTTTGGATAACATGGGGTCTCTTAATACCTCCCACCTTCTCTTGATCATTCTGAATGGCATTGAAATCTCCTGCAATTATGCTTCTTGCTCTGTTACTGCCTTCCAATTTGCTCGTGATAATATTCCAAAGCTCCCTTTTTTCAAAGGTGACAATAGGCCCATATAATTTGAACTTGAAAAAGGATTCATTGCTTCTTAGTAGAGTTATATTTATTTTCTACCAATTTTGGCCCTCATCCTATACTTCACCTTTTACCACAAGTGGATTCCAAATGATGCCAATGCCTCTCAAAGCCCCCTTGACTTCCACAAATTTTTGAGACCATTGCCACCACATCCTCATCTTTTTGTTGATATTAACCCTACTCCATTTTGTTTCTTAAAGAATCCATATATATCCTTTTGACTCATTTATTTGATGCTTGATCAAGTGCCATTTGTCAAGGGCATTCAATCCCCTGATATTCTAGGTTGTGATCCTCATTACCCCTGGGGAAGGGGGGCACCCTTCCCTGTCAAAAGTTTGGTTTGCCCAAGAGCCATTACTACTATCTTCAACATTGTTTTGTTGGATTTGTGCCCTCTCCTTCCTTTATGCTTGATGTTGCACTTATTCATTTTGGATATAGTGACCTCAAACCCCTTTGTGTTGCAATCTCCCAATTATTCAATTTTCATTTCATTATCCTCTTCCCACTCGGATCCAGTATCCTCATCCCCGTTAGCTTCCAGGGGCTTCCAAGTCACCCGTGCCTATGTCTCCATCATGTTATACAGTGGTGTGCTCAAGTTGAGTACAAATGATCTCATGCATCCCTTGCATCTCTTACGTTGGCCCCTCCGCAACATTCTCATCTTCCTAGACCCCCATAGGGGGAGAAGACTGATCCTCTCCATGTGGTTCTGGCAAAGCCCTCATTTGCATTTCAATCTCTGATTGCAAAGTTTTTTCTTCCCAAAGCAGTGCTTCTAGGCCTACCACATTACCTTCCAATGATGTGTTTGAATGAATCTAAGCTATGTCACACTGATGTGACAGTTCCCATTGTGTTCCAGATATGGGGTTAGAAGGGATCTCAACGGTTCCTATAATTTCCTCAATCGATAGCTTCCTCTGGGACTCTATGTAGTCCTTGGCGTTCATCCATTTGTTCTGGTAATCCTAGATTAGTGAAGGGGATCCTTTCTTTGGCCGTTGACAGTGCCTACTAAATAGGGCAAGTCCCTATTTTGAGTGCAAGAATATGCTCTAAAGATTTTTGTTGTTATCTCACACTCCACACCTATATGTTCTCTAGAAAAACATTTAGGACAAATGAACATTTTATCCTCCCTATCAATTCTTTGGGTCCACACATCCCCAACACCTAAGATCCTGACTTTATTCGACATACTTAAAATCTGATTGAGACTGATGCATATCCTGACAAAACCCCAAATCCCGTCTTCTAGGATTTCATCTGCTGATATAAAGGATCTCAAGCTTTTGCTAATTTCTTTCAAAGACTTTGTGTTCCAATATTCTGATGGAATGTTGTACAACCTTACCCATACCAGACATTCAGGTAGAATATGGGTCCTAGGGTTAAAATTTGGTTGCCAATCTATCAAGTGAACTCCAATACCATCTAGGATGTAAGGGCCATTGTTTAGGGTTTTCCATCTTTCATTTTTATCTAGGAATTCAATCATGAAGTAATAATTAGGGAGTGAATTGACTCTAATCCCATTTCCCCATTGATCTTTACACCAGTTCAAAAATTTTCCTCTACCCCAATGACTCCCACCCCATTTAACAAATATGCTTCTATTTCGAAGATCATCCCCAATCTCATTGATTCTACTATCATCCAAATGGATTGTCGCAATGTAAGTGTCACTTACCTGATCATGTGGTTTTGTAGGCTTCCAGGAAGACTCACCAATTTCTTTGAAGTCTCCCTTCCTTCTCCATACCTCACTGGTTTGGGGGGCGATTCTTGGATTGCTGGATCTCCAATTATCGACTTGATCTTCTTTAGGAATATTTATTTTCTTGAACCGCCCACTCCTGCCTTTCTTGAAGCCATGTCTTTGAAGATGCTCTGCTACACTTGTTGTGGGGAGGAGATCCTTCCTCCACAGATTATGTTGAGGGTTTGAGCTCTGTCTGATTCATGGAGGCCCAAATTTATTCAGACACCGCTTTTGACGTTTGCCCAGAGGAGGATCCACGTGGTGTTGATTTTGATAAAAAGGGTGGCATATTTCAAGCCACCTACCCCCTTCAAAAACCCATTGAGGTCTATGCATACGTGGGTCTGCTTGATTTTCATCATGAGATGATAAGAAAATTTGATGTCTTTCTAAGTTCAAGGTTCTCCATTTTTCCTTTTCCACCAAATCCTGAATCATTTCTATTGGCATTTCCTCTTCCACCTCTCGAGCCAAGATGCTAGCACCTCCATGATTTTCTCTATGCTCACTACCATTCTTTGCACTGTAGATGACTTGTTGCCCCTTTTGTTGGCATTATGTGAACCTGTATGAGGACATGATGACATTGTATGTTGTCATTGATGTCAATATGCTGAAGAAGAGAGAACCGGTATGCTACCAAGAACCGGTATAACATTGTAGACCGGTATATGTGCCAAAGTGAAGTGGTGTGTTTGTTTAAGGGGAACTGACATGTGGTTATGGGAACCGGTACATGGAATCTTTGTATGACTACCAGTTGGTAGTCTCAACTTCAGGGTTTTCGGTTGAAGTGCTTCAAGCCTATGTGACTCAATTGGTGACTTTGTGTGATGAGTTAGCATTGTAATGAAGAACAAATCATGTTGCCACGTCAACCTTGTGCGCGTGAAGGATCTTGCATGAAGGAGATTGTTCCTATCTACCTCAGGAATGTGCGAAATCTATAAACGATGAAAACGCATGATGGGTTATCAGCCACCATGAAAGCGGTAGAAAATGAATGATGGAGAACGTCTTGAGATCGGTTCAAGACTATTGCATTTAATGCAATATGCTCAACGATCAGGATTTAACCATTTGAATTGCTTAACCTAACAGTAACAGGTTTAGGGTTTAGGGTTTATGCTATCGACCTATTTGTTTTCTATAAGGTCGATGTTGTGTTTCTTTCTGAGTTTGTTGGCAAAAGTTGTGTGTGTGTATCCAAGTGAAGAGATACCTGATTCTTGCCAAACCAGAGGAGAGAAGTGATACCTACAGAGTGTAAGTACAGAAGGTGAAGAGAAGCTAAAGTGGATTTTCATTAGCATTCAGTGTTGTTACCAGATCATTGTAATACCTATTGATCTCTAACCACTTCAACAGTTGGAAAATCCCTTAATAGGGTAGCTTTAACCGACTTATTGTAAATCCTTTAACAGGGTGACTCAAAACCATTGAGTTCTTGAAATCCTCTAACAAGGTAACCTTTAACAAGGTTTAACCCTTAACCGGGTATTCTAGCCATCCCTTAACCGGGTGATCCCTAATAGGATCGGTTCCTAACATAACCTATTGTATCAGTCTTTAACCAGACAAGGTTCCTAACAGAGCGGACTTCTAAACAGTTCAAAAACAACTTGTGGGTATTCATCCCCATCGTGGTTTTTCCCAGTTGGGTTTCCACGTGAAAAATCTGTGTGTCATGTGTGGTGTTTTTCATGTGATGGTTTAAGTGATTTGTGTCTGAAGGTAGATCATATTGAACTAGCTGTTATAGATTACCTATTCATGCATAAGGGTGAAATGAAAGTGTAGTATTAAGTTGTGTGGAAAGCTAAGTGTCAACGGGTTTATGCTTGTCTCAGTTATTCTGGGATTTGCCGGTTGTACTTTGTTTTAGACCGGTGTTACTGTTGGCCAGTAATTTGCAGTGTTTGCTGACAAACTGGTTTACGATTGTGTTTTTGTCTGTACTGATTCACCCCCTCCTCTTAGTATCGGTTTGGTACTAAATTTTCATCATTGAGTTATCAATTGGTAACAGAGCGTCCTCCAGGTCCTCTGTGTTATAAGCTTAACTGCTTGAGGAAAAGATCTCAGTCTAATGATGAAGAGGGAAGGTCCAAAGTTCAACAGAGATAATTTCAGTATATGGAAAGATAGAATGAAGATATACATCAGAAGCATGGGTGCTCAACACTGGAGCTATGTTGAGAATGCTTATGTTGCTCCTACCGATACTCTCACCAATGACCAAAAGAGAGAGATGTAGGAGAATGGGCAAGTCATGGAAGCCCTAATTAGTCGTTTATCTGACATTAAGTTTATTGATGTCCAAGATAAAGTAAATCCCAAAGAAGTTTGGGATACTCTTGAAAATATCTATGGCAGTGATGAGCATGCAAAACAAGCTAAGGAAGAAAGCCTTAGAGGGAAGTTTGAAGACATGCGGATGGTTGAAGGTGAGACCATACAACAATATGGAATAAGAATCAAAACTGTTGTCGGAGATATCAAGAGTGCAAGTGGTAAAATGGAAGATTCCACTGTGGTAAGAAAAGTCCTGAGATCCTTATTACCAGTCTATGCAATAAGGGTTGCTGATATTTAGGAGTTGAGATCAATAGACAAGACTAAGGTATCCCTAGACTCCATCATTGCAAAATTGATAGCCTATGAGCTAAATAGTTTTGATGGTAGTGTTCAAAAGACTAAATCAGCTTTTAAAGCTTCTACTGTACCATCCAGAAAAGGAAAAGAAGCTAGCACGAGTGGTGAACCAAGACAGAGTAGAGAAATGGATGATGAGGAGATTCTAATGGCATTTGAAGCTCTTCTTGCCAGGAAAATTTTTAAAGGAACCGGTAAATACAGAGGTAAGCTCCCTTTGAAATGCTTTTCTTGTAACTAGATATGACATATTGTTGTAAACTGTCCTAATGGTGACAACAAGGACAAACCAGAAAGGTTCAAGAAATTCAAAGGAGGAAACTGGAGAAACTATTTTGTGGCAGTTGATGAAGGTGTCACAGATGAGGAGTCAGAAGATGAAGAAAATGAAGATATTGTGTTTGTTGCTGTAAAGGAAGATGTGTCAGATCAGAAGGCTCTTGTCTCCCGCTTTGATAATTCCAATGAGTGGATTATTAATAGTGGTTGTTCTCACCATATGACTGGTGACCAGAGCAAGTTTCTATCCTTGGAAGAGTATGATGGTGGTGTGGTTCACTTTGGTAATGATGCACCATGTATGGTCAAAGATAGAGGGTCCATCTCTTTGAATGGAAAGAGTAGTGCTGACAATGTGTATTGGGTTGATGGTCTCAGACACAACCTTCTGAGTGTTGCCTAGTTGAATGATAGTGGTCTCACTCTAGAATTCAATAATGGAGTGTGTAGAATCAAAGAAAAGAGTGGTGAATTGGTGGCCACTGACATGTAGACAAAAGGTAACCTGTTTCAGCTGAATACAAATATCAGTACATGTCTTATGGCTAAATTTGATGATAGCTGGATATGGCATAGGAGACTTTGCCATGCAAACTTTGATAACATTGTGAAGGCCAGTAAGATCAAGGTAGTTAGAGGGTTACCGGTGCTGAGCAAACCAGAAAATACCTTGTGCAGAGAGTGTCAATTGGGGAAAATGTCTTCCTCAACCTTCAAAGGTAAACCTTTCATTGCTGACAATTTACTTGATCTTGTGCATACTGATTTGTGTGGTCCTATGAAAACTAGGAGTGTGCAGGGTGATAGGTACCTCATGATTCTTACTGATGACTGCTCAAGAATGATGTGGGTCACATTCTTGAAAGATAAGTCTGAAGCTTTTGGAAAGTTCAAAGCTTTCAGAGCATTAGTGGAGAAGGAAAGCGGTAAAAGGATCAAGTGTCTTAGAAATGATCAAGGAGGGGAATTCACTTCCGGTGAATTCAATAAGTACTGTGAAGAACATGGCATCAAGAGGCAACTGTTTGTCCCTCAAACTCCACAACATAATGGACTAGCAAAGAGGAATAATCAGGCTGTGGTTGAAGCAGCAAGAACAATGTTGATTCAAGGAAAGGTTGCTCACACCTTTTGGAGAGAAGCGGTGAGCACTACAATCTACACAATGAATCGGGTACTCATCAAGAAAAGTAAGGATAAAACTCCTTATGAGTATTGGATCGGTAAGACACCTGTGGTTAGCTACTTTAGAGTGTTTGGAAGCAAATGTAACATCAAGAGGAGTGAACACCAGAGCAAATTTGATGCGAAATGTGATGAGGGAATATTCCTAGAGTATTCCACCAAGAGCAAATCTCTCAAGTGTTTCAATAATAGGACTCAGAGAATTATGGAAAGCATCAATGTTAGAGTTGATGAAACCTCTGAGAAAACTAAGGAAACCGACAGTGAGAAAGCGGTAAATGAATCGGTTGTAACCTTCTGGGAACCGGTTGCCAGTCAACCAAGTACTAGTAACAGTGTTCCTACACCGGTAGATGTAGATGCTGATATTGATGGAGACGAGGATGAAGAAGAAAAGCAAGAGGAATCTATTAAGACCATTCCTCGGTATGTCAAGCTGAATCATGATCCTAAGCAGATCATAGGAGATAAGGATGCAGGAATCCTTCCAAGAAGAAAGGTCAGAGAAAACTCATGTATGATCTCTAAATTTGAGCCTAAATCATTCAAAGAGGCACATAAAGATGAAGACTGGATCAAGGCAATGGAAGAGGAACTTGACCAAATAGAGAGAAATGGTACATGGTCTTTGGTACCCAGACCAGAGCATAAAAATGTCATAGGTACCAAATGGGTTTTCAGAAATAAGTTGAATGAGGATGGCATAGTGATTATAAACAAAGCCAGGCCGGTGTGTAAAGGATATGCCCAAGAAGAAGGAGAAGACTATGGAGAAACCTTTGCTCCTGTAGCCAGATTGGAAGGAGTTCGTATGCTTCTTGCATATGCAACTTTTAAAGGATTCAAAGTATATGAAATGGATGTAAAATCTGCATTCCTAAATGGTGCACTTGAAGAGGAGGTGTATATAGAGCAACCAGATGGGTTTTCCCTATCTGAAGATAGTGACATGGTGTGTAGGCTACATAAAGCCTTATATGGTCTAAAGCAGGTACCTAGAGCATGGTATGAACGCCTGCACTCCCATCTTGTGAAGATTGGATTTGAGAGAACAAGTGAAGATAGCAATATCTACTTGAAGTCTGAAGGAGATCAGATCCTAATCTGTGACGTATTTGTTGATGACATTATCTTTGGTGGAGATGACAAGATGAGTCATGAGTTTGTAGATGAGATGAAGAAAGAGTTTGAGATGTCACTCATAGGGGAGATTAAGTTCTTCATTGGACTGTAGATCCAATAGATGAAAGATGGAATCTTTATCACTCAGTCCAAGTATGTCAAAGAGGTGTTGAAGACCTTTGGCATGGAAGATAGCAAACCGGTTGGTACACTGATGGTGACCGGTTGTAAACTATCCAAAGAGGATGACTCTGCATTGGTTAATGAGAAGGAATACCGATCCATGATTGGTAAGTTGCATTATGTAGTACATAGTAGATGGGATATTGCACATGCAATTGGCATTACTGCAAGATTCTAGAAAAGTCCAAGAGAATCCCACTTGGTTGTAGTCAAGCAGATTCTTAGGTATCTGAAGGGAACTATTGATTATGGATTGTGGTATCCACATAACAAGGATTTCAACTTGAAAGTATTCACAGATGCTGATTGGGCAGGTAATGTGGACGATCGAAAGAGCACAACCAGTGGTGCTTTCTTTCTCGGTGGTAGACTGGTCTCATGGATGAGTAAGAAGTAGAGTTGTATCTCTCAGTCTACAGCGGAAGCAAAGTATGTTTCAGCTTTCATGAACTCCACTCAGACAATTTGGATGAAGCATGTATTAAATGGTTTCAAAGTTCCTATATCTGAACCGGTAAGTATATTTTGTGACAATACTAGGGCAATTAATATCTCCAAGAATCCGGTTTTACATTCTACAACCAAGCACTTTGAGCTTAAGTATCATTTCTTGAGGGAAAAGGTTCAAAACAAAGAGATTGCACTGGAACATGTTTCCAGTAAGGAGCAGTTAGCAGAAATATTCACCAAGCCTCTCCCAAAGGCTACATTTATGAACTTCAGAAGTGAATTAGGGGTGCTGCCCCTTCAGGAGGTGAACTAAAGGTATATGCTCCACATCAGTTAGGTATTGCATAGTCAAATTTTTTTTGGATTGATGTGTTGAAGGATGCTACTCCTCAGGGGGAGCAACATAATGGAACAAGGAAGCTTGTGCCTCCACTTTGGCATTGTTGTCAAAGGGGGAGAAGAAGTGAAGCGAAGAAGATATCTGCAGAAATTGGGGGAGAAGATGTTAAGCATAGAGATATCTTTGTATATTGCCATCAATGCCAAAGGGGGAGATTGTTGGCATTATGTGAACCTGTATGAGGACATGATGACATTGTATGTTGTCATTCATGTCGATATGCTAAAGAAGAGAGAACCGGTATGTTACCAAGAACCGGTATATGTGAGAACCTATATAACATTGTAAACCAGTATATGTGCCAAAGTGAAGTGGTGTGTTTGTTTAAGGTGAATTGACATGTGGTTATGGGAACTGGTACATGGAAGCTTTGTATGACTACCAGTTGGTAGTCTCACTTTCAGGGTTTCCAGTTGAAGTGCTTCAAGCCTGTGTAACTCAATTGGTGACTTTGTGTGATGAGTTAGCATTGGAATGAAGAACAAATCATGTTGCCATGTTAGCCTTGTGCACGTGAAGGATCTTGCATGAAGGAGATTGTTCCTATCTACCTCAGGAATGTGCGATACCAATTGATAACTCAATGATGAAAAATTGGTACCAAATCGGTACTGAGAGGGGGGGATGTGAATTAGTATAGACAAAAATAGTAGATAGGAACAATCTACTTCATGCAAGATTCTTGGATTGCTGGATCTCCAATTATCGACTTGATCTTCTTTAGGAATATTTATTTTCTTGAACCACCCACTCTTGTCTTTCTTGAAGCCATGTCTTTGAAGATGCTCTGCTACACTTGTTGTGGGGAGGGGATCCTTCCTCCACATATTATGTTGAGGGTTCGACCTCTATCTAATCCATGGAGGCCCAGATTTATTCAGACACCGCTTTTGACCTTTGCCTAGAGGAGGATCCACGTGGTGTTGATTTTGATAAAAAGGGTGGCATTTGTCAAGCCATCTACCCCCTTCAAAAACCCATTGAGGTCTATGCATACGTGGGTCTACTTGATTTTCGTCATGAGACGACAAGAAAATTTGAGGTCTTTCCAAGTTCAAGGTTCTCCATTTTTCCTTTGCCACCAAATCCCGAATCATTTCTATGGGTATTTCCTTTTCCACCTCCCGAGCTAAGACGCTAGCACCTCCACTATTTGCTCTATGCTCGCTACCATTCTTCGTGCTGTAGACGACCTGTTGCCCCTTCAAAACTTGTTGCAAATTCAAATCTTTGACAGCTCACGCCATCTCTCTCCCCAAAGGTTATTAGTTATACATTTAAAAAAAAACATTCATTTGAGTTTTTTATGTTAATTTAAATTATTTAATTTAACTTACATTATTATTATTATTATTATTATTATTTTCAAAAACTATGCTTGGTAAACTTTTTAACTTGACCGGTGATGTTGTAATGACATGTACTACAACTCCACGTGAAACACTTTTGACTCATCCCCACACTTCACTTGATCAAACCCACAAGCCCAACAGTCTAGCAAAACCACCAGGCATGCAAGAACAATGGCCCAATAGGGATTTGAACCTGGTGGTCGCTTCACCAATGAAGTGTTTTAACTGCAACACTACACATCCAAAAACAAAACTATTTGATTTAATTTAATTTAAGTTATTCAATTTAATTTTTTATTCATAAACAATTCTTAAATTTTAATTAGTTTATTTTTTCTTTTAATTCTATATTAAAAATAAAATTATGATATTCCTTTTAATGTATCAAACCATGAAATCAACAAACTTACAATCTTCGTATTTCAACTCGAGTTTAAATGATAATAATTTAAGTTATTTAATTTAATTTTAGTTATTTATTTTAATTTGATTAACATTCACAAGCACATCAAATTAAATGCTTTTAATTTTAATTAACACATGTTTTAACATCTATATGTGAGTGTAATACGCCACTTGCCATAATAACTGTAGGAAGTTGTTTCACTACCTTATCTTCCTTACACGTATATAGAATTTTAGTCCAAGAGAACCTTATTGATTTTCAAACTATTAGTTGGTAATGCTTGTTTTTTTGTCAATCATGAAATAAAAAATTTGAATTTAAGATATAAAATTTTGTCATTAATTTTTAAATCTAGACAAGAGCAAACTATGAGTGAAATTGTACCCATATGCAACTTTTAACACTAGATTTTTTCCCCACTTTAGTAATTGATTATGCAAAGGAATCACCTACGCTAAAGTAAATAATAAAACATATAAAAAATAATCACTCTAGAAAAGAAAAATGTGGAGGAGAAATAAATCAACCAAGATAGGTAATGATGTCCCCAAGTTCAAATTTAGTGAAATTCCACAATATTCAACATGAAATCATGCAAAATTCATTATTAACATTCATAAATATCATGTGAAATTGGAGCATTTTAGATTTTCGAGAATTGGAAGAAAATCCTACAAATAGAAAACGGTTACAAAGAATAAATTTGGAAGAACATTTGATAAATAAGGTTGAATATGTGTCTCCTTTTTTTTTACCACCTATAAAAGGGAGAAAATATGACGTTTGATTTATTCTTAGTAAAAAATTATTACAAAAATAAAGATTTTTTTACTATATTTAAAAAATTAACTTTTTCCTATTCATTTTTACTATTTACTAAGGTGATTTTTATAGATCTCGTAGCAATGTTCTAGTGAAAATGCCTTAGAAATGTGATTTTTGATGACTTAGGGTTGATAAGTACAAAGTAGGAGTCAATCAAGGTGTTTTTCTACATGAGGTATGCACAACATTTATTGAATTCTGGTCATTTGAGCTAGATATTAGGCCCTTATGAACTCCACAATAAGCACTAGTGTCTAATGGGTGTGCTAGCATTTTGTCGATGTATAGGCATCCACTGTTTGCATAAGTGTCCATCATACACACTAACATCTAGGGGACACACTATAATCCACCAAGATGCTAACATCCTAGTCAAAATAATTTTTTTTTAAAGCTTTTGGAATATTAGACTGATTAGAATTTTGACAAAAGAAAAATAAGAGATTGTTTTTATTAAATCTGATCATTTTACATTATGTGTGAGCATTGTATAGGGGATGTTCTTTCAATGCTCTGGATTTGATTAGAGACATTGGAAATGCATGAGTAGACTTTCCTAAGGTGGGTGGGTCTATACTAGTTTATTGTACTACCAGAGATGCACTTCCACCTAGTGGTTCTTATGATGGTGATAGAGAGATGGGATGTGAACACCTCTACTTTTCATCTCTTGGTAGAGTAGATGAATATGACATTAGTAGACGTGTGTTAGGTCTTGAGATTGTTAGAATATGGTCAAAGAGTGACCATTGAGGAGGTTCAATAATTGTAGATAGTGTAGGAGGGCTGCAACTATGCACTCAATCAAGTCATCACTATTGCCATGATGGGTCACATTTATATTAAGTGGATCAACCAAGGAGTAGTGCCCATGCATTTAGTTAGGAAGATATTTATTATATCTATGATCATAAAAGTGGTGATAGATGGACAAGGAATACATCTACATGGGGGCCGCATTAACACCATTAAATATGTGGAGGAGTATAAGACCATTTTTGTGTGGGTCAAAGTATGCTCACCCACTTGTACTATGATCTTGGGAGATTTGTGCATCATGAGGGTCAAAGTCTCATGAAATGCACCTTTTTCCAAGTATGGGCCTTCGAGCATATCACATGTACAAGGCTTGTGTGTTACCCCAAACAATTCTTATAGAATGCACTAAGGGCATAAAAATACCCATCGATTCAAGACTAGAGATTTAAGGATTCACTTTTTTGGAGATAGAGTTTTGATCACCTATGCAATGTACAAATACCATGAAAACCATATAGAGGCATGAGAGTGTGGAATGAGTCTACATTCCATGACTACATCATTTATCGATTTTATTAATATTAAAATTAAGATGATTAGACATGTATTTTTACTTTGAATACTAAGGTGGATGAACCTATATGTGGACACAAGGGGTTAAGTGAGAGCAACAAAAAGTGATATGTTAAATAACATGTAAAACACCTAATCTAAATGCAAAAAAATAAAACCATATACCTTCAAGCTCCATAGGTTGAGTGGGAAATGGATGCACCCATGCCCATTTGATTTTCTCTTTATGGTTGAATGTGGGATGCTCTCCAAATAACACAATGATATGGTTGAAAGGATGTAATGGATAATAGATGTTCAAATGATATGGAAGTTGGGCATAATGATGATAATGGAGGATAAATTGGATGTTCAAATGGGTAGCATGAGATTTCAAATGAAGTGGATGACTTGTGAAGGGAGGAAACTCCAATTTATAGATTTTTGAATTCGAAATGGACAATTGAGATTGAAAGATGATGAAGGGTTTGGATTGAGTAAGAGAAGATGAGGTGGCTTGGGTTCATAGCCTTGTGACATGCTTCACAAGCTAGAGAATATTGGGAAGAACATGAGGATGACAAGTGGAAACACTTTTGGCAAAGTGTAAGAGATATAAGATTGACGAGGATGACATGGGGGTGAAAGAGGAAAGTGTGGGGTGTCTCTTGTGGGGAAGATCATTCTCACACATGTGTGAGCACCCAAGATCAAAGATGAGGCAGAAGTGAAAATGACATGTGCATGCAAGTACCTATGACTATCCTGCTAGAGTGATGATCTCCCCATGGACCACACTTAGATGCAATTAAAATTGCTGATGGAGAGGAGGTGATGGATTCTGAGATTTGTATTGTGCCTAGTATGCCTGATCAGTGGGCGATTGATGCCTGACCTTAGTGGACACAACTTTTCTATTGGATAGTCCTGGTGCCTTTATAGGATGATGACTATGTGGACCCAATATGCTCAAGGTTATGTGATGCTCAAACAGTTGTACCATGATATTCACATGTTTGTACATTAGGAGTACAAGAGTCTAGGACTAGAGTCACATTGTTACGTACATTTGGGATTTTGAGAACATTAGTGTTTGTTAGCCATTAAGAGTTCAAGATCAACATCCAAAGAATCCCTTCATTGATAGATATGGTGTCTTACTCCACTATTTATGGATAGGAACTCTAGGTTTCTAGCGATGATGCATGGACAAGATGCAGGATTTCATGTTGATATCATTCCACACCTGTGAAGCCTGAGATGAGGATGTATATTATTTAGCCTATGTGCAAAGTTAGTGCTAGTCGATGGGGAGGATAGTGCATGTGATAGATCAGTACCTATCTCATAGAGTGATGCGAGAATTCAATTGTTTAGCAAGACATCATGGGCAAGGAGAGGACACATGGGTCACCCATGAGACAGGGACATGGGGGATGCTATAGATCTTGAGAATGCATGAACCAGTTACACTGCTATGACATCAATTCTATGGGATCCTGGAGTAGATGTTACTGATGTCGGGATGATAAGGGCCTATAATGCATGGTGGGATTTTCATAGACCACTGAGATTGAGCATCCTTGGGGCTTTAGAGCCAAATGAGGCAGCACCACCAGTAGATTAGGAGGGGTGAGGGAGAGGATGGAGGGGATGGAAAAATCCTTATGGCAAAGTCATATTAGGGTGGAGAGAGGAGAGGATAGAGGGAAAAATAGGTGCCAAGGTGGAGGGTACAAGGTAGGATGGGACAAGTCCCTCCATAGGTAGAGGCATGGGGATAGTTGGAACAACCACCTATACAACCATAGGTACCAACATTAGCAACAACATAGGTATAAGAAACAATACAGGTACCTACATAGTTTGGGCCACAAATGACACAAGATACGTATGATTAGGTGGTGGGGGAGAGGGATACAGAGTGGGATCAGGTAGTGGGCCTAGAGGCAAAGGTGTTGAGAGAGAGGATGCAAATGGTCTGCAAGTCGAGAGAGACAACCTACACGCAACCTATAATATTGCGATAGCCAAGAGAGAGGCATATAGGGTAGAGGTTGAGGTCATGGAGGAGGCCTTATAGGTAGTGTGAGGAGGGGAGATGTTGATAGAGTTGGAGAAGATGAGCTTAGAGATGGATGGTGTGAGGGCATAGTTAACTTAGGCCCGGGAAAACATTGTGCTATTGAGGGGAGAGAGGGATACAAACAAAAAGATTTTGGCACCTCAGGGATTGGCACAACTTTTCAGCAATGCCATGGTACTATTTATTTTCTGATATATATAAGATGGCGATTATTTTTGGCAGCTCATTAATTTATTTATGTATTATGATGGATATTGTTTATGGGCATTTATTATAGATTATGTGATGGACATGGATGATGATTGTATGATTATGTTATAATGATGATTATGATCTTCCTAACATGTGTGTGATGTAGGTGGAGCATGAATATGCATGCCTATATGATATGTATGATGCTAACATAGATTTTTTATGCATGATGGATCTAACATGTGTTTGATGTAGGTGGAACATGTATGCATATGGTGTTATGCTTATCTACGATGATGTATGCATAATGATCTTACTATGATGGATGTGTGTATGATTATATATGATATGTTATTATGATGGATATGTGAGTTTGATGAGATTCTTATGATGTATTATGATGTTTATGACATGAATATGAGTTGCATATGATTTAGTGTGATATGGATGAGATGCGTATGATTAATGAATGCAATTTTTTTAAAGAATGTAATGCATTGAACTGAAATGAATTTGAATGAATATAAATGCAAATGAATGAGTGTAAAATGGAAATGATCAAAATAAAAAATGCAATTATGTTAACGGATTGTAAATTGCAACAAGCTTAATCTTAACAAGGTAACGAATATAATCTAATGCATGTAATGAAAGATGCAAAACTAATGCAAGCAATGCAACCTAAATCATGCAGTGAAAGGTGGAAATAAATGCAATCTAATGAATGTTATTAAAGATGAAAATGGACTCAAGTGAAACAATGTGATGACTGATAAAAATGAATGGAATCTAATATGAAAAATGAGTGCAAGCTAATGGAAGGGATAAATGTAATCTAATAAGAAAAATGAATACAATCAAAGATGTAATCTTAGATACAAAATAAATGCAATCTAAGATGAAATCTAGTGTGAAGAAAATGAATAAACTCTAATAATAAAAATGAATGCAATCTAATATCAAAAGTTGAGTGTAATCTAGATAATGTAATGAAAGATGAAACAATGCAATTGAATGAATGTAACTTGAAAATGAATGTAATGCAAAGGAATGTTAGGTGAGGTGAAAATGGAAATGGAGATGTTTATTTTTTTGATGTATTAACCATAGTATAATAAAAGAGGCAAACAAAATAAGCGAGGGGGGATGAATAAATTAGCGTATTAGGAATATAGAGTTAGATGAATGGGTGGAAATGGGGTTCATTGTTGTGTATTGTGTGGAAAGCATTCCTAAGTTTGATATTGCAATGGATTATTGACATCATAGACTATGAGAATCAAGATGTTATGAATATCTAATGCATGGACTTGACTCCCAAATAATAGGTTATCCCAATACATGCAGGTTCAAAGATAACCATGGTGAAATACATGAGATATGCAAATATGATGGCATCCTTGTGCACACAAATCCTTTCCAGGGACTTGATCAGTACATGCAAAAGGGGAGTCATTGCAACTATACATACATATTCAAAGTTACTATGAAACTTGTTGGACCACGCATAAGAAACCATCAAACATGCCATACTAGAAAAACTATGCCCCAATCTACACCAACCAAGACATACCAAGATACGAGATGATCCAGGTAGCAATGAATAGGTATAGTTTTAGGACACACAAAAAAATCAAAGAAAAAGAAATCATACATGCAAACGACCTGCATGGCTAACAAACATCTCTTGCCAAGAGTGGGGTATGGATTTGGGTAGACTTCCAAGCATGGAAAGGATGCATCCCAATGGTCATGATGATGGATAAACTGATGGGAGACAACATATGGGTTGACTAGGGGATTTACTAGGGGTTATATCTCCACTTGGATTTGGTTAACACATTGTGGATAGGTGTTTGGTCTATATGTAAGTCAAGGTAAGCTTAGATTGGTGGGAAGCTTAGTGTGATGGGAGGAATCTCAATGTAATGGGAAAAAGCTTAGCGTGTTGGGTGAATCCTTATTTACGACAGTTAGATTAGCTCATCATGTCTTTCAAAAAGAGGTGTAGATGGGAGCATGGTGGTGTGTGATGAAAGTACTTGACCAGGGAAAAGAATGGCTACACAAATTGTTAGGATTGCAATGTTATGAAATGGCGATGAAGGGTACTATGACAAGAAGGGATAGGAGAGAATGTGATAAGTGTTCAAATAGATGGTGAATTTGACTTATTTACCTTGACACCTAAGAATAGGTTCTCACCAAGATACACACCCACAAAGAGGGATAGGCGAGAATGTGATAAGTGTCCAAATAGATGGTGGATTTGAATTATTTACCTTGGCACCTAAGAATAGGTTTTCACCAACGTACACACCCATAACTTCTTTTTACCTTCTTTTAAAATTTGTTGCTTCTTTTTTTTTTTAATTTTTAATTTTGAAAGTTGGGATTCCCTAAAGCCCAAGCATATAATTTCTTCAAATAGATAATATTCATGGGCCCTTCCAATGGTTCTCCTTCATGTGTAGCCAAATTATAGGCTCCAAATCCATATTTAGTAGTGATGACATAAGGTCCAAGTCAGTTAGGCTCAAAATTGCCTTTCTTTCCTTGATCTTGAAGATTTCTCTTATTTCCATAAGAACAAGGTCACCAACTTCAAATTCTCAGATCCTTAATTTCTTGTTGTAATTGAGACAAAGATGATTCTGATAAAATTTGAGGTGATTCAACGCATTGAGGCACTGCTCATCCAATAAATCAAGTTATTGGAGTCTAGCTACTTTGTATTCTTCATCAAGAGTAATGTTTTGCAGTGATACCATAGTGAGGGGAGCTTTATCTCAAGAGGCATGACTACTTCAGAGCCAAATATGAGAGAATAGGGAGTAGCCCCTATGGGTATATGGATGCTTATGTTGTAGGTCCAAAAGGTGTGGTGGAGTTGCAAGTGCCAATCATGGCTAGCTTCATTGACTATCTTTTTAAGGATTTTGATGAGGGTTTTATTCAATGTCTTGGCTTGATCGTTGCCTTCGGGTAGTATAAGGTGGAAAAGTGATGGAAACCAAATTTTTGGCACATTTTTTTTACATCTTGATTTTGGAAGGGTAGTCCATTATCTATGATGATGGTCTTTGGGATGCATTAATGACAAATGTGATAGTTTAGGATGAACTTTGTTATTTTCTTACTAGGGATATAGGTGAGTGGAATGGTATTTTCTTACTAGAGGTATAGGTGAGTGGAATGGCTTCCACCCACTTAGTGAAGTATGTGGTGGTGGTGATAATGAATTTGTGACTATTGGAAGAAGTGGGATGGAATTTGTTAATAAGATCGAGCCCCCATTATGAGAAGGGCCAAGGCGTAACAAATGATTACAATTCCTGTGACGACACATGAATTTTATCACCATGCTTTCGACAAGGTAGACATTTCTTCACAAAGTGATAAGCATCTTGTTCTATTGTAGGCCAATAATAACCCATCCCAAGAAGCTTCTTAGCCAAAGTGAGACCACTAGAGCGTGCTCCATAGATACCTTCATGTACTGGGCTCATTCAAAATATTCTTTGTCTTAACATCATAAGAGAGTTTCATCAAAGTGCATTCGAAATAGGGTGTCTCCAAGGATGGTGTAGTGGGCAGATCAACAAATGAAGGTTTGTTGTAGAGATTTGGTGGTCTATGGGGTGGGGTGGTTTTGTTGTTGAGATAAGCGTAGCTGTCTTGATACCAAAGGGAATCAAGACCAACAAGTTCATATACCATCTCTGATTCTAGCATGTCTTATGTGGGCACTAAGAGATGTTCAACCAAGAAGTCACACTTGGTACTATTCTTTGGCATCTCTAGTAGGGATCCAATTGTTTCCATTGCATCCATAACTATGTTGTTTCCTCTGGGAATCTATTCAAACTTGATTGAAATAAAATGTTGTTTGAGGCCTTCAACCATGTGGCGATATGGGAGAAACTTATCATCATTTGTGTGATATTCATTATCAATTTGTCGAATCATGAGCTAGGAGTCACCATAGACACATAAGTTAGTAATTTTGCATTTTATAGCCATGCAAAATCCTATGATAAGGGCCTCATATTCAAAGATTATTTGTGCAAGGAAATTCCACACTAATACATTTGGGGTCAAATTCCGACGGAGGTTTATGATGAACAAGGAGCATTGTGTGAAAATTTTATTTAAAAAAAAAAATGCCCGTGTTCATCAGAATTCCGACGACATCGGGCATTTTATTAAAAAGAAAAAAAGACAACACATTTTCATTTTGAAAGCAAGCCGCGCCTGCCCCCCCTGCCGGAGCGATCTCTACACTACAAGCAAGGGTTTTTGGCTGAAGTTTCCACCTCTGGCTCACTTTTGTCCACCTCTGGCCTCATCTTTGTTTCCTGGTATGTATGTATGGTGGATTCATTGTTATTCTCATGCCAATAAAATCTATTAGCTAATCTAAAACAACGATAATCACCTTCTTAACTGATTCTAGCTGAAATGTTTGTTGCCTCCCTCGAGCCACTCAAGAATGCACCATGCATTGTTGTAGGGTAATGCTTATTGGTGGCCTCTCCTGCAAAAAAAACCCTACCATCTCCCACACTCTCTGCTAATATATCATAGTCATCACGACCAGATGCCCCAACTGCAACATGTGAATAGGAACCGAGACTGAAGGGATCACTACCCCATCTTGTGAACACTATTTGGAGAGGATCAGGGACTTGCACACCTCTTGGCCCATAAATACCTGCATATGCCAGCTAATTGGTCAATTTGATAGAACATACATACACAAACATTTAATTTCCAACTTGCTCAATTCAAAACAACACATACCCAATCATTAGTTTACCAAATTCAAAAAACAACACATACCATAATTTGTTTGACCTAATCGCTCATTTCAAACACCTCAGAAAATTATGAAGTCTCATAAATTGTGAAGGTAAAAATCAAGAATGGGTATCCCCTATGAAGGATTAATGATCTCTTTGATCATATGAGACGATCTATAATATTATCTAAGATAGGTCCCTTAGATATGGCTGCCACAAATTGAGGATTAAGGAAGAGGAAATTTAAAAGATAGATTTTAGGACTTATTATGGCTACCACAATTTCACATTAGTGTCATTTGAGTCAAATAATGCTACAACTTTCATGAATTTACTGAACATTGCACCAAGAGATTGAGGATAGTTTTATAATTCTTAAGGGAGAATAAGATCTTTGGTAAGCTATTCAAGTGTACTTTCTACAAGGACAAGGTGAATTATCTACACCTTATGATTTTAGTGGGAGGGATTGTAGTTGATCTAGAGAAAATAAAAGCAATTGTTGGGGTTGCCTACACCACATAATGTAACTAAAATCTAGAGCTTCATGGGACTTGCAAGATACTACAATAAGTTTGTATAAGGATTTTCTAAAATTGTAGCACCAATCACTTCACTCCACAGAAAGGGAAAATATTTGAGTGGAATGAGAAGTGTGACCAAGCTTTCCAATTTTTTAAGAAGCTCATTTCATATCCTATATTGACTGTAGCTAATCCAAATGGGTAATTCATGGTGATAACAAAATGAATCAAGATAAGGAGTAGGAGGAGTGCTAATGCAAAATGGTCAAGTGGTTGCTTATTAGTCGAGTCCAAGTTGAAATAATATAAGTTAAACTTTGCATCCCATGACCTAGAGTTATTAGCCATAGTTCATGTGCTTTAGATGTGGAGGCACTATCTTTTGGGTAAGCCTTTTGAATTGAAGATGGATGACCTAGGCCTTAAATATATATTTACTCAACCCAATCTCAATGCTCACAAAAATAGATGGATATAGTTTCTTATTGAATATAAATTTGGGATTGAATACATTAAGGAGATGAAACATAGATAAATAGATGCTCTTAGTAGAAGAAGGCATCTAGCAGCCATGATTACTACAAGGTCTAATTTGAAAAAGTGGCTCATAATATTCAAAGAGATTATTCCATGATGGAGAAAGATGTAGAGAAAAACCCCTTGGACCATCAATTTAATAGATATTTATTTAAGTTGGATGGATTATTAAGATACCTAGGGAGAATGTACATTCTAAACTTAGGGATTCGAGGAAGTTCATCTTAGAGGAGATCCACAACACACCATGGTAGAAAAATTGAGATCTTTATATTTTTAGCCAAGACTCGAGAAGGATGAGATTGAATTTGTAGCTTGATGATTGGAGTGCAAACATGATTACTACAAGGAGATGAAACATAGAAAAATAGATGCCCTTAGTAGAAGAAGGCATCTAGCAGCCATTATTATTAAAAGGTCTAATTTGAGAAATTGGTTCATAATCTTCAAAGATATTATTCCATAATGGAGAAAGATGTAGAGAAAAACCCCTTGCACCATCGATTCAATAGATATTTGTTTTAGTTAGATGGATTATTAAGATACCAAGGGAGAATGTACATTCTAAACTTAGGGATTTGAGGAGGTTGATGTTAGAGGAGATCCACAACACACCTTATTCAAGGTGCCTAGGACTAGCCAAGATGGTAGGAAAATTGAGATCTTTATATTTTTAGCCAAGAATCGAGAAGGATGAGATTGATTTTGTAGCTTGATGATTGGAGTGCAAACAAGCCAAGACTAAGCATATACACCTAGTAGGGTTTGTATACTCACATGACATACTTAAATATAAATGACAAGTTATTAGCATGGATTTTATTTAAGGGTTGCCGATATAAAAGAATAAACATGATGTCATTTTGGAAGTTGTGGATAAGTTGACCAAGGTAGCACACTTCACCCAAAGGATTTTTCAAGATGGATTGTTTACGTTAGCTAAGAAGTTTATCTAAGAGATATTTCATTTGAATTGAGTACTTGAGATGATCATATCAAAATGAGATACTCATATAATTTCTAAATTTTGGAAAATATTGAATGAAATATTTGGGATAATATTGAATTTTAGTTTGACATACTACCCACAGACAAATTGACAAACAAAGATAGTGAAGCAAGTAGTCGAAGACCTCCTTAGGATGTATTCCATGGATTAATAGTCTACGTTGGAGGAGTATCTTCCATTGGAAGAGTTTGCATATAATAAATCCTATCATGCATCTTTGGGTATGACACCATTTAAATATCTTTATGGATGAAATTATTGTACACATATCATTTGGGATATCTAGTTGAAGACAAGATTGGAATTGGTTCAAATATTCTTAGGAGATACATGATGAAATGAGATTAACCAAGGGGTGGTTAAAGGAGGTAGAAAACATATAGAAGAACTATGCACATAAGAATGGGACTTTCAAAACAAAGTCTTTTTGAGGGTTAAACCTCATAAGAGTTCTATATCATTGGGAAAATTAGCCAAACTAGTACCTAGAATTGTAGGTCTATTTGATGTGTCAGAAGTAATAACTGTGGTTACATATATACTTTATCTACTGTGGTCTACTTGATGTGTCAGAAGTAATAACTATGGTTACATATATACATCTACACACATCCTATTCTAAACTGACCAAAAAAGTAGAAATCTCATGATGATAGAAATACATTACAAAAACCATAGATATTCATGTAGACATGCTAGAAATGCATCATGTTAATGTTTGTAGCTTTAGTCGAATGATCATTTAGAATACTAGTGAGTCACTGGTTTGGAGTTGATTTCCATTCACTTGCTTACTCTCCACCATACATTGGAGTTTGTAAAGCTTTAAACCTCCTTCTATTTGTTTGCAAACAAGATCAAGGAGTGGTTTTTGAGCCTGCCCATGGGTTTTGAGGTTGCCAAGATCAATTAATGATCTTTTAGGCAAAGTAGTAACGCCCAGCTGGCTGTCACAATCAATTATGACTGATTTTTACACTTTTGTTGAAGTTGTTTATGCTATCTTCCTCTTCCAAATAGTAGGTATGAAGGACAACAAGCATCCAAAGATAGGGCATTAATAAAGAGCACAAATCAGACCTTTGGGAAAGAGTTTAGACAGTGTAAAGTGCATGTCCAAAGTGAAAAACCAATGAAAGGGCAAAAATGCAGTCATAATTAACTTGACAGTGAATAACTTATTGTTTTGTAATTGCCAATGCCTTTTTGTGCAGGGCTAATGTGATTCTCTTGTGTCTCTAATGATAGACATGTTCTCATGTTCTAGAATGTAATTGGTTTTCATACTAAAGATGTTTTTATAGAAAGCAAGAAAGGAAAAGTTGTCAATGTTGCATACTCCTTATGAGAAACTTTTGTAAACCTTGTTCTCTAACCCTTAGAAGGTGTAAAACTATCTTTTCATGGCCTAATTAGCTTAGAATACTCAAAAATGTCTCTCAGAAAGTCTGCAACAGGCAAACTTTTAGTAAGAATTTGCAGACACAATGCTCAGAAATTCACACAATCAGCTACATTAAATACGTTCTCTATTAAGTTCAATGTTTTAAGATGAAAAAGAAGAGTTAAATGGTTTTGGTTCGATTTGCAATTTTTGTGAAGCTTTTGCACTGAAGTTTCCATAGCCTGATTTTTTTGCCTGTGAAGAAAGACCATGTCAGATAATATCAGCGAAGAACAAAATAAGGAGACAATTGCTAGATTATGGTCTAACTTGAAAAGAAAAGGTGATGGGAAATGTTATTGTCCCTGCAAAATTTGTAAGGGCTTAAAGACTAGAAGACTTCTAACCAAAACAGCTAAGAAACATTGTAGGCAGCATGGTCACATTGAAGGGGGACATGATTATCATCCACTGGTAAGTTGTTCATTATATTGTTTTAACAATTTATATACATAAGAAATCACTTGATAATGAGATCATGATCACGGTTTATTTATGTATATCAATTTTATATAGGTGGAGCACCCTGGAGCACATGGTATGGATCAACAAAACCCTGAGAATATGGTTTTCAAAGTGGAGGAACATGGAGGTGTGAATATCAAAGCTGAAGATGATGATCCCATGGAAGATGACGATCATGCACCATAAAACACAATTGAAGATGATGGTACAAATACATTGATCCATGACACATTTAGTACTAGCATAGCTGATCATGATGATTAGGATGACCTTGATGTTCATGATTTACCTCGTCTTGAGAAGGCATATGAGCCCCTTTACAAAGGCTCCCAAAAAACTCTTCTCTCTGTTGTATTGTTGTTGGTGAACTTGAAGGTTATGAATGGTTTATCCAACATAACAATCTCACGTATGTTAAGGTGTGTCATACATGTCATTACAGTTAATAAATGGTGAATCATGTACCATTAATATTCTTTATATTAACACCTCAAACTTTTTTGTTTGCTGTAGATTGATAGGTGAGTTTTTCTTACCACCATCAAATATTCTACCTCACTCATATCGAGAATTATCTGCCATTATGAAAGATATTGGAATGGAGTATCAAACAATAGATGCTTGTCCCAATGATCATATTATATATCATAAACAACATGAATTTGGAACAGAATGCCCTGAATGTCATATCAGTAGATATCGAATAGATCAAATAACAAAAAAGGTGCCTCGCAAGGTTCTTCATTATATTCCCATTATTCCACGTATGCAACGATTATTCAGGTGCACTAGCTTGGCACAATTTATGGATTACCATGCATGCAATAGAAGTCGAGATGACATTATTCAAATGCTTATGGATGGTTCAACATTTATGGACATAGAGGAAAAGTGGCCACACTTTAAAGAAGAACCTCGTAATCTTAGGCTTTCATTGGCAGCGAACGGTGTCAATCCATTTGGAGAGTTGAGATCTGTTTACTCAGTGTGGCCTATTTTTGTTATCAACAATAATATTCCTCCATGGATGTCAATAAAGAGGGAGCACATAATGTTGGCAATGATTGTTCCAGGTATTTTATTATTTAATAGTCATCTACATTTAATTATAAATATTGCAGTAAAATGGTCATAATAATTATGTAATGTTTTTGTTCATTCATCTAGGCAAGTACCAAGTTAAAGATATGAATGTATATATTGAGCCTTTTATCGACGAGTTGCTAGAGTTATGGAATGGTGTGACCATGTATGACATCTCTAGACCAGTAGGACAAAGACAATTTCAATTCCATGCAATGCTTGTATGGACAATACATGATGCCCTAGGGCTAACACATTTTTGTGGTACGTTATAGTGTTCAAGTTGCGCATGATAACTATAATTATAAAAATTAACAAATTTAATAGAATTATACATTATTTTGTAGGTCTTCAAACAAAGGGAAAATTTGCATGTCCAGTTTGTGGTCCAAAGATGAAATCCCATCATTCAAAAAGTTTAGGAAAGCAGGTGTTTGATGAGTATAGGCACTTCCTTCACAAAAATCATAAGTACCGGAATACTGAAAAACATCTTTTCAATGGGAAAGAAGAGACTACATCAAAGCCATGAAGAATGACTCCTCACTTATGAAAGTTCGAATATAATAGAATTAATCATCAAAGTAATGTCATTCCATCTAATGGTTTATGTTTGGAATTTGAATTTTTCTATTGTGTTTTGTTTACTGATGATGTAATTGATGATACTGAAGGTCGTCAAGGCATGGATGGCCACCTTCCAAAGGGACTAAAAAGTTATCCTAGACAATTCAGTAGGTTGCCTTACTACGAGCAGCTACAAATTGTGCATTTGTTTGATACAATGCATATTGGAAAGAATATAACAAAGACATTATGGAAAATATTGGATGGAAGGCATGACAAAGAAAAAATTGTCAAAATTTGTAGTGACATTGTGGAATCCAATCATGCAATGAAAAAAGTCATTCAATCAAATAACAATGGAGATTAGATTAATATAAGTGCCCTTCCTTGGTTATTAACGGAGCAGCAAAGCAATTCTATAAAAGAAGTCATACGAAAAATTTGATTTCCCACAGGATTTGCTACGAACATAAACAATCTCATATCAAAGAAGAGTGAATTTGGGCCAGGGATGAAAACGCATGATTGGCATACCTTCATTAAGGTAATTCGTGTTCTTGTGTATTTACTATATATTTGTTTACTACGCATGTACTTTTCATTGTATTATGTTAGAAAACAATGAAAAGATCATTTTATAATTGTTGCAGTACGTTCTACCTCCTATACCACTTCGACAATAATATCAAGCAAGTCATTTATGATCTTGGAAAATACATGAGGTAAGTAGTGATGTTTGTTCAATTTGTTGTATAGATATTATATTTGCCATTTGTTTTACTTGCTATGCAATATATTGTATATTGTTTTGTAAAGTCTTGTTTATATATTTTTGCGTCTTCAATCTCTTTAATTAGGTGGTTGTCATCTAAAGAAATCCACAAGGAAGATATAAAATATTGGAAGAGAAAAATCCCTCATCTAATGTGTGAAATGCAAAAGTGTCTACCTTCAACTTTTTTCAATGCACAAGTACACTACCTCATACACCAAGTTGAGGAGATCGAATTGTGTGGACCTGTACACACTAGGTCAATGTGGATGGTTGAGAGGCACTTGAAATTTTTGAAGGCTTTGGTTTGACAAAGAGCACATCTTGAGGGTTCTATGGTGGAGGGATATATGGTATACCAAACTATGGTGTACATTACTGAATATCTTCCTAAGTTTGCAGCAAAAATCCACATAGATCGCATTTGGGATCCCAACCCCATTAATAAATTCAAAGGGGAGCACTTGATGGGGAAAGGTAGATTGAAGAAAGTGAGAGGTAATTATAAGATGTTATTGTAGTAAATTAATTCTTCATCTTCTAAATAAATTAGTTGTAAGTGGTCTATTAATTATTTGTATAGTTGGTCGGGAGTGGGATGTGCTACATTTGTATATTGCAAACAATCTTGATTGGATGATGGTGTGGATTGAATGATGTCAACATTCTGGTTGCGCATTAACATGGGATGGTGTTGCTTCATTGGTTAAAGAAGCTCATCGTAATGGAGATTCCAATGTTACACAAAGGGAAATTGATTTAGCATATGGTTTAAGAGATCAACAAGTACGTATAATTTTATTAATCACCCGTATGTTTATCAACTCATGATGCAATAATTTTAATATGTTAGACATATTGTAGGTCAAACACCACAAGCTATGTGCTGCAATGGTCATAAATTTCGCATCAAACAGTTGGATGACACAAAGAATACTTGTGATTCTAGGATAACTGTAGTCTTTGAGGTGACCAATATTTCATCTAGAAACGACATACATCCTCAAGTGTCTCAAAATCGATACAATGGCATTTTGGATGATATACTTGAGTGTGACTTTAATTCCTTCAAATTAGTTCTGTTCGTCATCAAATGGTATAGGTTGTGACTGAATATAAATGATCCTAATAGAACTGTTATCGAACATGATAATGGATTTACAATGGTTAATACAAGGTCGTTTGAACAAGTTGGGGATGAGTCCTATGTTCTTCCAAGTCAATGTGAGTAGGTATTTTACTCGGAGGTTCCACATAAACAGGGTTGGTCATTTGTTGTTAGACATGATCCAAGAGGAAGGCCAATAATGTATAATGTGATGGAAGAAGAAGATACCGAAGAAGTAGAAGATGTTATAGATGATCACAATCGACAGTTACTCGATGATGTTCCTGACGGAAATGTACACGAAGAAGAAGCTGATGATGATGATGGTGCTGTTGCTGATGATGGTGGTGATGGTGATGGTGATGGTGTTAGTGATGGTGATGATGATGACGATGACGAACACAATGACGATGATGATGATGATGATGACGACAATGACAAGGATGATGATGATGATGATGATGATGATGATGGTCATGATGATGAGTTGGATGAAGAAGAAGATCAATGACATGAATGAAATGTATGAGATGCGATTATTATATTATCTATTTAATATTGATATCTTGATAGAAATTGATTTGACTTATATGGTTACATAAATAATTCATATGTTTTGAATTCTAATGCCATTACTTAATTAATTCATCATGCACCTCTAGCTATGTGATAGATGGTGATTTAAAATACATATGTGATGGATTACATGCTTATGATGATACATGTGACATTTTTTGAACTTTGTGTTTATTTATGGAATGTGGACTACTTATTAGCTATGTGATGGATGGTGATTTATGATACGTATGTGATGGATTACATGTTTATGATGATACATATGTGATTCTTATGATGCTCAAATACATATATGATGATACATATGTGATGCTTATGATGCTTATGATATTGCAGTATTTATTGTTTATCAAATTACAAATGTAATGCTTATGATGTTCAATTGTTGGTGCAAGAACCTGAACCCCTTTGACGAGGATCCTACACAGTCTCATGGATCGACAGGTATAAGTCAATACACCTTATAGAAATAATATATTTTTTAAAAATTACAAGAAAAACAAACTTCCTCAGTTTTTCAAACCTCAACATTAGCAGCAAATCTAATACAATTATCAACACTTGAGGCCCCAGTTGGACTTACTCAAATTTTTATCTCAACATCAACTTTATGGCCGACTTCTTCATCAATATTACCCTCATTTGCAAAATATCTCTCTCATTACCAACTAACTCTCTCATTTGATGGTGCACAGGTATCACCAAATAGGTATTTGTTAGATGTGTCTTCCTCGAGTGAGGGAAATGTAGGAATAGAAGAGGAAAGTGAGACATGTAGTAGATCTCAAATAGGGAGATCAACTAGAGGTCAAAAGATTAGAAGAAAATTCAATAAACGCATGGAATTTTTTCTTGCTCACGGGGGGTCATGTTCTTATGATGATGAGACCAAAGGCGACATTGAGGTGCCCTTGAGGTACAAACATCTACTAAAACAATGTGTACCCAAGGAACTTCCTCCAATAAACACTAATTTTTGTGTTAATGAGAGGATATATCGCATAGCACCTTCGTCATTACATGGTTTGGGCATATTTTCCATGGACAGCATAAAGGTCTGTTACAACAAAGTTGCTGAATTGATGGAGTTTGTTGGACCTTGTTACAATTATAATGATTGGATGCAAATTGTTCGATATTAAAAAAGTATGCGTAGGTATGCACTGTCAGCCAATTATATACGACAAAAAGATAATGATCAAAGTAAACAAGTGGCTGTATACATTGATGGAAGGCCAAAAGCAATGGGGAATATTGCAGGTTTTATAAATAGTACATGACCTGGGTCAACTAATAAGCAACCCAATTGCATATTTGAGGCACGTGAGGGAAATTGTGTGTTTGTATGTGCGATAAAATCAATAAGTGCAGGGGAAGAGCTGCTAATCATGGGGGTGGTATGTACTATATATATACCATTTAAGCCAACTTCCAATTAATGAATCCAATAAACCATTGTATTATTAAGTTTTTTTGCTAAGTCTATTGGTTTCATTTCGCTAACGTTTTTATATTTTTTCTTTGTCACAGGACCACATGGATCCACCACATAGCATAGATAGGGGTGTAGGTATTGACACTTCTATGGAGCAGGTAAACCTCATTGTAATTGTACAAATTAGATAGAAGAAAACTGTTACATTATGATCTTTTCTTGAGTGTTTTGAAGTAATTTTGATAGTGTTAATTATATTCTTGTCACAAACGGATGTTCAGGATAAGGGAAAGGAACCTACAGTACCTCAGCACCTCCATAGAGATGTGGGGGGCTCGACAGTGTTATGCGCCGATGACATCGCACTTAGCGCAAACTCTATGCAATTTGTACAAAAGAATATTATAAAAATTAGGCAAGAGATTGTTGATTTGGCAACCATAAGTCCTTAGACTGATGAGATAACAAAGAGGGTGCAACTATTGTTGATGACAATGGAAAACTTGCAAGTAAGCAGTAATGAAAGCTTTAATCATAACAAAAGTTCAATAATGGTTTATATTTTTATCTCTTTTATGTCATTAACTAAAATATGTATGTGTTGTTTTTACAGAAATTTATAGGGCCTCATCATCCTGGTGGCGATGATTAGGGTATTGCGAGTAGTTCAGGTGATGACCATGTTCTATATATTAAAACCACTCCTTTGGACTTGTGAACTTGTTTTTTTAATGTTTTACATATTTAATGTATTACTCTTCAGGTGCTGACATGGGTCCGAGGTCGAGCCCAACTGTATTGCTGACTGCAATGTTGGCAACACGTAGCATGCAGACATCATCTATTGCACTGGCTCGTGTTGACCCGCCCACTAGTGGTAGATCCCTTTTTTTCTCTCTCTTTCATTATGTGTTTATTACCCTTGAAGTGTTCTTTCTTGGAGGCATTTCATAGTGGATTCATTTACTATGGCAGGAGATGCACATGAGGATGCTCTAGAGGCGAGTACTACTGATAACATACCATCATTTCCTGGATCTCCCCGTATTGCTAGTACGGGAATGTTGTAGGCCACATTGGTGGTGAGCGACGAAGAATTGATTCCCTTGAAGATACAGAAGGTTCTAGGTACTTTAAAAATATTATTATATATAGTCTAATTGTAATTTACTTACTGATCACTCATTTTGGACTAATGATCCCTTTTTTTTTTTGTAGGAAATGATATTTTTTATAAAAATCTTAATGACATTTCATTGTAGATATTTGGGCCCACCATACATAAAAGGTGGAACATCATACGTGAACTAATCCTTATCCACTATTTTGATTTCATATCATTGCTAGAATAGTTTTCCTTTTATCCATTTCTTGAACTATATCAAAGGTAGCTTCAGTTTCTCTCTAAATCTAACAGCTTTGTTTTTGCTTTAAAGGTGGAATGACCAAGAAAAAAAGTTAAAAGATGAACTCACAAACCGTATGGTAGGGTTGTTTGGAAATGACACATTCGACAAGGCTAAGCTCCTAGAAAAAGTTGGCACATATCTAAAGTATGTGAGGGACCAATATAGGACACATTTAGAGAAGAACGTAAAGTATGAGCGTCCCCCCATGATTCTAGAGAGGGAGTGGAAGGACCTGATTTTGGATGCAAAGGAGAGAATTGAAAGGAAAAAAGGAAATACACCACCAGACGCTAGAAGAAGGTATGTGATACTATTAAGAATGTGAATATGTACTAATTATTCATTATATTTATATAATCTAACATATTTCAAACTTTTCATAGATTGAGTGACACGTCAAAGGCAACCAAGGCAAGACAGGAAAAGCATGGGCAACACAAACTCGGCTCTGGTGGTTATATGAAACTTGCTGCATGAATTGTAAGAATCAGTAAATTAAGTATCACATCAAAATATTTATAAATTGTAAACAATTTTTTTTTGATCAAACAATACAAGCAAAATTCACAATACTAAGCAAAAATGCAGGGCTCTGAATTCAATAGAGCGCCCATGGAAGATGACAAGAGAATTGGCTACCAGCAAGGCTATATAGCTATTGCTGAACGACTACAAGAATTGAGTGGGCAAACATGAGATTCTGATGCATCTGTCACAACGGTAATTAAGCTAAATGAACATTATTTCAAATTGAATACTTAACCAATAATCTATTTGATGTTAAGTTTCAACATAAAGTGACTATATTTTTTTTAAATAAGCAAGCAATGATAACATTGCGCGTGACATTGGAATGCAGCATGATAATTGTGGAACAAAACCTGTACATGAAGGTCTGGATGTGCATCCTAGTAGTGGAGGTATTCATTTGCTATTCAAATTTTTTTATGTAATTATTAATACAATTAAACATCTTAAATTGAAAATTAGTGTAGTAATTTAATGTAACCTTTATTGTTAATATTTTAGAGCATGTAGTTGGTGGTGACCAAGTGGAGCGTGATCCAGGTAGACAATATCAGGAACGTGATGTTCCCCAATTAGGTAAAGAGGACCACTGTTATTCCTTTAAACACATTTAATTGCAATTGGTGTATTGATTAATGTAACGTTTTGTATTTCAACTCCAGAGGATCTAGAGGGTGCTCAACATGTCGAGGTTGAGGCTAGACAATATGATGTGGAAGATGATGTGGCCCCATCAGCTAAAGAGTGTAACGGTTGTGTTCTTTAAATTAATGAAATACTTGTAACAATAATAAAAAACGTTTTGAATTTAACCCAATTCTTTGTTATTGCAGAGGACCCCCCTTTGGTTTAGCATCCTCGTCCTTTGTATAGGACTAGGCATACATCAAGAGCTCAAGAAGAGGGCAGAACATCTGAAGATGGGGGAAATGATGAAGAAACCGATGTTCCACTTAGTCTTTTCATAGCTTCAAAGAAAAAACAAAGAAAGAAATGATTGTAATCTACCTTATTTGATAATGACTGATTTTTATGTGTAATGAATGTAATTATGTGCTAATGAATGTTCATGAATGATATGTGTTGATGATTATTGATGAATGTTGCGTTTTAATGAAAGTTAATGAATTTTATGTGTTAATGAATGTTATGTGTTAATGAATGTTATGTGATAATGAATGAATGTTATATTTTAATAATGGATGAAAGAATGAATGAAAGAATGAATGAATGTTAGATGTTAATGGGGAATTTAGAGTGATGTTAGGGGGGGGGAGGGGCCAAATGAGCTTCCACCTTCACATGGTTGGCCCTGTTAAGTAGAGAATATTAAACTATTCTCGAAACAAAGCGAAGCTCAATTATAAGATGTGAAATGTTTGAAAGGTGAGAGTCCACAAACAGATGTGAAATGTTTAAGTAGGCCTCCCAATGAAGTGGATCTCATAGACACGAAGAATCCTATATAGAGAATCATTAAGAGTCCTTGAAGAAACAAATTTGAACTTCGATGAAGCAATACATGATGGAGGAATATCTTGCAAGAGGAAATCAAAGTCATTATGGTGTCATCTAGATCTGAAATGTGGTCTACTTTTCAAAAAAGTAAAGATGCTTGATATGAATGTGTCATTGATTTGACAATTTCTAATCTCTGGTAGATGACTTTGATGCTCTCAAATTGTTCTTGAAGCTTATATGGCTTGGTTTTGATCCTTATAAGCTTTTAGACTGATTTAGGCACTATGATCTCACTGCAAATTTATCATTTATTGGTTGTTCTTTTGTTGATAGTGACATTTATCACTACTTTCATCTGAGGTAATCACTTCTTGACAGTCAAAAGGTTGCCCGAGGTCAAGTTATATCATGGAAAAATGAACACGGAGAAGAACTTCTGTTTTCAAGTAACAAGGTATAGATCTACATTCTGCATGACACTTTTGTAAATCCATGCATATACTGCTCTTATATATAATTTAATTTGTTAAAGAAATGCTGCTTATTATTATTCCAAAGAGGTTTACCTCGGCTGGGCATGATTTGAAGGAAAATCTCTCCCCGCATAGGTAAGGAAAGAAAGCATCTAGATCCTACGTGTAAAACTTATATCCTTTCATAATCATGCAAGCATAACTTTCACAATCAAAGCCAAGTCTTGTCCAAAAAGCTGCAACTTCCCCATCAAATGGGGAGGTAACTCCCCCCAAAAAAGATTGGCATCATGCCCTCTGAGGCCCACACTAAGAGTGGCAATATATAACTATCTAGCTACTCTAATATTCCTTCCTTCCATCCCAGTGCAACATACCAATACACAAATGACCATAGATTTGTGGATATAGACAATCCACATTCAAGTCATCTCACTATAGCCAATGGGTGGATTAAATCCATACAACTGCGTAACTTGTAGATCTAAAACAATGATGCATGTAAAACTCATCATCACATCAATAACTTGCAAACTGAGATACAAAGAAATACCATATGGATCTCAAGACAAAGACACCAAATCAACTCCAAATCCGATTTGCCAAACAATTCCACTAGTCAAGGAATCCATCAAGAAAATATTGTAGAGATGATGAGGGACTAATGATTTCATACCAACATCTCCTCAACGAGAAAGTTGCAAACAACCTCCTTGAATCATGCACTAAACATGCATGTAAATCCACAACTATTTTTCATCTAGAACCACCTATTGATGTTTTTTTATGCACCGCGAACACAATAAAATACCAAGGTATTCTATCATCTCTTGAACAAAGAAACTTTGAATGCTAAACAAAGTGATCAATCAAAGCAACTCCAAGGTTTACAATATGAACTATGCAACTTAATTGCATGGGATAGACTTAGTGAATATGGTGTGATTTTGCTGCAATCGCAAGGGGGCTTACGTTTTTCTTGAACTCTACTAGAACTTGGACTCTACACTAACTTGCTTGGAAAATAAAAGACAAAAGAGATAAAGGGTTTAGAGATCTAATTTAATCCTAAGAACAATGACAATAAAGGATGATGATTTGATAGATGAATTCCATAATCAAGCTTTGCTTTACCATGCAGAAACAAGTACAAAAAACTAATGCAATCTTCTAAGGAATAACGAAGGGTTTTCATATCATGAGCATTCATTCGAATACCCAAAACTAGCGCAATTTAAGTGAACATTCACAATTGAACTTATGCTTAATGAAGTTCAGACTAACCGTACATTGCAACTTACAACCAGCAAATTACAAATAGTATGAATAAGAATTCCATCAAGAAATCATCACATTTCTCCATTGCAATATATGAACTTTATCTAAACTTGAGAAGTAACAAGAAGCCATGCAACATGTAGAAATTACACGTAGAAATCCACCATGCTTCAATGAAGATCATGTATTAAAATCAACAAGTCTTGGCAACAATTCTTTCTTTCCTCCTACTCTACTATACTTGCTATCTAACTGTTATCAATGAACTATTAATTGTTGACTAGCAACTATTAACCTTTACAAATGAAAAGGCTAGGCCTTTTATAGACCCCCATTATAATGAATGACCCAGATTGACTATCAAATCAATAGTTGAGATAATATAGTGAAACCCTAATTAGGGCTTGTTATAACAAACTCCATTCTAGCCAATTAAATAATTACATTGAATAGGACACATGTCCACCTTGAATTCTAACCAATGAGGAAATAGGTTACGTATGCTTGAACAAACTTTGATGCATTGCAATGTGTCACTAGCTCATTCATTAGATGAATCAAGTACGATGAACTTGGACATGTCAATGTGGCTTCACTTGAATAGGTTGATGATGATTGGATGCCAACTCAACTTGCCAAGTCGATCATCACAAAGCTTATGTGATTGAGCAATATCTCTTGATACTCAACATTATCTAGTTTTCTCAACATGATGAAGGTGGTGGGACATATTCCCAAATTGTATCATCTAGATGATCAAGTCCTTAGCTTTTGATTAATTCTTCTGAAACTATCTACTTGATCATGTTTGTGTCCTTCCATCTTCCTGATAGTTCTTGATCCTTTTATGTGACCGTGTGCTTAATGAAGTATATGTTTGATGATGCTTGGTCCTCCTTTTGTTGCATCTCCATACCGATGATTCTTGCTTCAACTTCATGTTGCATATACTTGACTTGAATGGCTTGGTTTGATGAAATCCTCTTTGAGATTAAAAAATCTACCTCTTTGTGGGGTAATTCACCTTGGTGAATATGTTTGATATAGACTTTGTAATGCCTAGGCTTGATGTAGAACCCACTTATTCTTGATCTATCCAACCTTGATCACCTTTGTAACTCTGACTTGAATACCTTGATCATTGGTGATTGATGTCTTACATATGGCCTATCATGTTGTAGATCCCTTCATTTTAGAGAAATCCTTATTGATTTCTCCTTATTCTACTGATTGCTATTCTTGGATTTTCGAAGGGAATGCAAGATAGTCTTCTGTTTCTTCCTTGTTGAATCCTCATAATATCTTGATCATCATTTGACATTGTCCTTGCACCTTGAGATGCTCCTTCCTTTGTATTGCATTGTTGAAAGCTTTGAATAGGTTTAGCTCCTCATGTTGCCATCCTAAACTCGTGAATCTTGGTGTTGATATTGATGTGAAAACCCTCCATGATGCCAATGTCCTCTTTCATGCCTTGAAGCCTCCTTTCATCAAGTGTCTTCATCCTTGCATTGAAGCATGATGTTGGCATGCTCTACTTGCTAGGTAAGGTGTTCTTTTCCTTGTAATGAAGTCCTCACATCCTGAAAGCAAGAAAGAACATATCGTGAATGAAATGAAAAAAAAATAATGCATCACAAATAAATTTAATCTGATTTTATACCCTAATTCACAGACCTGCTCCCTAATTCTTCTCCTCTTAATTGGTTGCAAATTGAATTTGATGAGCATTTGATCTTTGTTTTATATGCTTCCTTTTTACCTTTGCCTTCATTTCACCTCCATAGGTCGGCCAACCCAATAATTGTTTATTAAATTCATGAATTTACCTTCCTTCTAGCTGACTTAAGGTGCTCTTCTCTTGCTGAGTGGGTTTGGAATCCTCTCATGCATAGATTTAGGTGCAAATAACAAGAAGGTTTGCACAGATTAGGGTCAGCAATGTAGAAAATTACTGATTTTATCCTTTAAACGTTTGCATTTTTCCTCAAAATAAGGCCAACTTAGGGCTATTTCACCCTCGAGTGGGTTTGAAAGGCTCATATGCACAAACTAGAGGTGAGAGAGAGAGAGAGGGTGAGAGGAAGAGATAATGACCTGGAGAGGGTAGATAAAGAGAAGTAGAGAGGGAGAGAAGAGAAGGATGGAGAAAGAGACCTAGAGAGGGGAGAGAGAAGAGAGATAGTAGAGAGGGATAGAGAAGAGAGATAGAATAGAGATACCAATGCCAATCTTTTTCTATAAATTTTTTTTTCAAAAAATCGGCCTATTGTCGGAATTTCGACATCAAAGCGTAAAAATTCTGACAGAGGAGTGTTGTTGGATGCACAACATCCTCGTCAGAACTCTCCTGGAGGCCGTCATAATTTAGACGCCAAAGGGTTAAAATTATGACTGCCTCTAGGAGAGTTCCGACAAGGATGTTGTGCATTCGATGACACTCGTCTGTCAGAATTTTTATGCTTTGATGTTAGAATTTTGATGGTAGCCCGAGATCGAGACGGTATTCTTTCTAGGTATGAGTATCAATGGTGGCTGTCGAAAAGGATGGGGCTGATGTCAGAATTGTGATGACCACAAGGATAGTTGGAACTTCTGACAAAAAGTTTTCGACGGCTTTTTTTGTTGGTAGTGCGACAAAAATGCGTCAGAATTCTGACGATTTGCTGTCAAAATTTTGACCTGAATGTACTAGTGCCAACTTAAAGGATTTAGGTATACAATCTCCATCTGGGGTCACAAACAAAATGCCTTCCCCTTCTCCCTATTATGTGCAAGAACCATTAAAATATAAATTCCATGTAGTAGTCAGAGTAACTCTCATGATAGTATCATTGGGGAACACTGTGATGATTGGATGATTTGCTGTTAGGGATGCTTCTGCTAGTTGATCAGTAATGACTAGTCCTTTTATAGCTTTTTAATCCACATAATCAACATCAAATTCACTTAGGATCATGACCCATTTAGCCAGTCTGCCTGTGAGGGCTACTTTTGAAAGCAAGTATTTTAGGGGATCGATCTTAGCAATGAGATTTATTTTGTGATTAAGCATGTGGTGTCAAAGTTTTTGAGTTCTAAAGACCACATCTAAACAGGCACATTCAATTGGTTTGTAATTAAGCTCATAGGCCACTAAGGTTTGGCTTTTGTAATTGTAATGGTGAAAAATTAGGGTTTCACTATAGAATATAATTCAAAACCACTATTTTTTGCTTAATTACCATCACATTAGGGAGAGGTAGGAATTTGATAAATCTAAGCCTAATAGACCAAGACTCTGATCAAATTCTAGGCCTCCTAAATGGGGCTCTTCCTTCCCTAAAATTGAATTGAATTTGAATTATTTAAATATTAGGTTAAAATAGTGAATTATTGACGAGATTATGAATAAATAGTGAGCTATAATCGTTGTACAAAGTCACAAACCTAGATTTGAGGAAAAGATGAAGTTTCATATTTGTTCTTAGAAATTTGGCCTGAATTGTTGGGATTGTGGGTATGGTCGCCTTGGTCTCCTAATTTTCTATCATCAAAAGGGGAACTTGTTCATCTCTATGAATCTTGTCATTCCTCTAAAATGCAACTCTATACTTATTCCTACACACAGTGAAAAATGGGAAAATATTGGGAATAGGGGTTTGCCTTAGGTCAAACCCTAATTTTGGAATTAACCATGAAATAGAATTGAAATATAAATGTAGTACTACAATAAAATATTGTCCTTTTGAGGGAAATGATGAAAATGAATGAAAACCTAATGATACACCTTTAATGAAGTTTTTTTTGTCTTCACAAGGAAGTAGGGTTTCATGTAGATAGTCTTCCTAAAACATAGAACATGAATGTCATCTCCAACACTTGAATCTTAACTTTGAACTTATACTCCAATGCTTGATAGAAGACTGATTAGTTGCTCACTTAAATTTGCTAGAGTGCAATTAAGATCTTGAATTTTTGGATTAGGATCAAAATGAGAGAGGTAGACCTCCTTTTATACTTGTTGGTCAAAAAATAAATTGAATTTCTGACATGAGCTAATATGGGATCTAGGTCCTCACCCAAATTGGGTGACCATTATGAGGCCTCAAAATGGTCATAATATTTATAGCTGCTCCTAAATCTATCAGGGAATTCTTAATTTGAGTTCCATTGATAACCACTTTCACAATAGGACTGCCAGGGTCATAATAGTTAGGGACAATAACTTTACCTAACATAATATCAACCAGTTGTCCCATTACATGGATTGTTTGTGGGTCCTTTTCCTTCCATCTAGGTTTCTTTAAACATGCTTCTTTAATGGACTTACCATATATGGGAATATCCTTAATAGATTGGAACAATGGAATATTTACACATATATATTTTAACTGATTAATAAGATCAAAAGCTATGTTGTCTTGCTACCTAGTCACTTCTACCTGCAATTATTGAGGAAATTGAGGTATTCTGATAAGTGTGCCTGAAGTTTCAAATTGAGGTACCAATTTGGGATATATAGATTGGTTAGGTATAGTATCTTGTACAATTTACTTCAATGGTAATTTGGTTATAACTGGAGGAGATGGGGCAAGTAAAGTTGTTACTACCCCAAGTGAATGTCACTTACACTATGAGAGTATGCAGGGTATTGATTAGGATGCTGGATAAACTTGTTGTTGTTGCTGAGGTTCATTATTAGGATTTGGCATAGGCTGAGTTAGCAATTGAGTGGACTTGGGTAGAGTAGCATTAGGAGCTGGTGGCATTAAAGCTAGTTTTTGGGACTGTTGTGGTGGTTGCAAGAAACTAGAGGATTGATTTGACCATTGCTGACCTCCCCTCCATTGAGGTGACTGCTGCCAATTACTCTAGCATGGCTTCCATGGACCTTGAGATTGTGACCAATTCCCTTGTGATTGCTACCACTGAAAGGAAGGGTTTTGATAACTGGGCCAAGGATTTTGTGAATTATTCCAAGCCTGAGGTATATAGTTCCCAAAGTTTTGGGAATATGGAGGTTGCCATTGATTATTTTGTGCATAAGAATTCATATAAGGACTAGGAAAAGATAATGGATCTTGTGGAATACCTTATCTTGGGGGCCACGACCTTCATTGTGCAATATAGAAGAGCTGCTCATCATCTCCATAAACTGGCTTGAAATTTGGAGGAGCTCGGTGATTGTCAATTTTAGCAAGAAGCTTACATTTGCAGTCCTTTTTCTTCTGCCTACAATAAGGATAAAATTTAGCAAACATTGCCTCTGCTTCTTCATGCTTCTTCTTTTCTTGAAGTGTATCCAACTGAGTAGCCATGTTATTAATAATGTCTTCCTTGAAATCCTTTAGTAGATGAGTTATCTCCATCCTTGAGACTATTGTGAAGATGCCTTTTCTACTAAAGATCTAGGCCTATAGTATATGCCTTTCTTGGTAGAAGCCCTAGAGTATTTTTGATAGATCTTCCTAATGTCATCCTATTGAGCTTGAGTAATGTATCCTCCTCCCATGAGGTCTAGTGATTCAATATAGTCCTCATTGACACCTCTTAGAAAAATCAATTTCAAGGATTCTTCACTCAAGGTGCTATTCTTAGACTTCCTAATATTGAAAAGAAACCTCTCAAGATAATCTTCTAGACTTTCATTTTCTTTTTGTGTCATGCAAAAGATATCATCACCATGTTGATCAATTCCTCTGCATTAATCTTTATACTTCTCCAAGAATTTTTCCTTCATTTCATCCCAGGTAGTTAATGCGTCTTTGCCTAAACTCATAAACCACCTAAGAGAAGCTTCTTTTAAAGTAGTAGGGAATAAATTAAGTTTATGGAGATCAATAGTATAATCATAGCTTCTGTAGAGAATATCAAATTCGAACAAAAAAGTATTTGGATCTTGTGTAATCAAGCCATGGAACTTTGGAAGAGAGAAGGCTAGTATATTCCTCAAATTTACATTATCATGCGGGTTAGGAATAGGGAATTCAAAGGTGGGATTAGGAGGTGGTGGACCTCCTCCCCTAGGAGCTACCATTTGTGGTTGATAAGGAAACAAAGGTAAACTATTCTATTCAGGGGGTTTGTTTAAGAAAAAAAGGTCTCCTTCTATTAAATAAAAAACACCTTGGTTTCTAGCTTCCACAAAAACTTCAGCAAAAGGATTTATATTTGGGGCTTGATTTGGGCTTATTTTAAGAGCAGATTGTGAGGGAAGAAATCTTCCTAATGCGTCTCTTCTTCTTCTATGCATGCAAATTTTATGAATTAATTCTAACAACTAATTTTTAACATAAAACAAACCAAAAGAATTAACATTGATGGCTACAATAGGTTCTTAGTTTGGAACCATCCCCGACAATAGTGCCAAAAATGTTGGTCCTTGCAATTGGAATAGTAACTGGGTTCTGAAACCTCAGCTCAGGGATTGGACAACCTTACTAAGAAGCTATATCTCTTGTGGCAAAGGTTCATTTACTTTATCAACCAGGGTTTTGAACTTGAAATGGGTCGGCATTATATGTGCACTAAGCTCAAGTTGAAGTCATTCTATACTATTGCAGGAAAAGGATATTTTCTAAAAGAAATATGCAGAAACATAATGACTTAACACTTTATCAAAACTCACAATTGAAAGCAACTTAAGCAACTGTTAGTAATGATAATGTTCTAGTCAATGGACATGGACTACTCTACCTGCTTTGGCTGCAGGAACAAACACATGAACTGTTTCCAGTAGCTGCAGGAACAGTTGAATACCAAAACAACAACTATAACAATATAAAAATTAACTAACAAATGCATAGGAACTACTCACCAAGTGGCCCCCCTTGAGTGAGAATATCCAATACTCGGATAACAATTGATAAGATCATAATACCATTATCTTATTTATTTCAAAATGATTTCAGTATATATAAGTATGGAAACCTGAATACTACTAACTCTATGGTCACTCTGTCTACCCTTGTGAGGAGATAGAGACCTTTATTTATAATAAAAACTTATAACCAACTTCCAATTGATTAACACACGTCCCAAAGGAATAGGTGAGCAGGATTTATTATATTAAAAGAAGTCAACGCATAAATGTAGAACAAACAACTATCCTACCACTAAGAAAATATAGGGCAACCTTCTTTCCCAGGTTTATATTTCATCAGGAACAATCATGAATGCTCCACTAATCACTCTACTAAAGAAGCGATCAATTGGTTATGATCTCCTTCTGTTAGATACTTGGTTAGTCCCAAAGACACTAAGAGGGGGGGGAGGGCGTGAATCAATGTCTAACCAGTGGATGAAAGATTTAAACTTATTTGCAACTTTACAACCCAAATTAATATACCGGTAAGAAAATAATAATGCAGTAAAGAGAAACAAAAGAATACGCATCAATGCACACCATAACACATATATTTTTGGCGAGGAAACCCGGTAGGGTAAAAAACTCAGTGGGATTTGTGACCCATAATATTTACTCACTGGCCAATATGAATAAATATTACTTAGTACAATAGGGGCCTGCACATGCAGGAAGGCTAGCTGCCTAGATCTCACTGCTCAACAACAAAATGGAGTCCCACTTACTACAATTGGATGGTTAAATCCAATAACAATGTATTGCTTCAAATTAGCATCCACAATGCTAGATTCAGTACCAGTTTAAGCTCTATTTGATACCTCTGCCAGAACCTTGCTTTGCTCTGCTATGCTTTTATTCGCTCTTAAAATAAATATATCAAAGTGCATAAACAACTATTCAACATCATAGCCTATAACATCACATATCTCGCTTATTTCATTACCTAATTACCTATCAAAATGACCTATAAGATCTCATACATATATGAGTCTTTATAATACATTATGTCCGCTATACAAATATAATTACAATACAAAACAATATTATTTCCGAGTCAGCTTAGAGTGCCGATATGATCTATTGTCAGTGTAACTGGATGTCGGTGTTAATAACCCTTGTTGTAACTGCCGACGCTGGTAGGTGAAGTCTATTGTTGGTATAACTTGTGAACCCATGTTACCAGTTGGTTGCCATCAATGACAACATCAAGCATTCTCATCTGAGTGTATAATGCCAGCAATCTCCCCCTTTGGCATTGATGGCAACACTCATGAGAAAAATCCAAAAACTAAGAGTGCTCCCCCTTGGAAAATGATCTCCTTCTATACATTTTTCTCATTACACTACTCCCCCTTTGACATCAATGACAAAGAATGTCAAAAGAATCAAAAATTCAAAATTTACTGAGAAACCTATAGCTGATTATGTACAATTTGAAAAATGTCTACCAAAACCAAGTTAAGACCTTGCAAAAACTTTGTACTGTCAAAAATTACAGTCTCTGTCTGTGAGATCATCTTGATGAGATAATGCATCTATTGCTCTGGTGATCTTTCTCCTTAAATAGTTGCCTTGGTTAGCTCATTCCGATGTGTTAACACGTTATCCAATCTAGGACCAAGTTTGTTCTTTAACTCCCAGGTTCTCATTCTCATGCTTGCCTTTTCTCTTTCCAACTTCTCAATCTTCTCTGCATAAATAGACATCTCTTGATCCAAAACTGATGTTAGTTCCGAAGAACCAATCATAGTCTCAGCAATGTCATCAATCTCTTTTTGTGTTTTCCTTATTTGCTCATCAATATCTTCTATTAGATGGTGAGGTTTGCATGCTTCCCTATACAATTCTTTGTATTCCAGAATGGTGGAATTAAGTGCTGGTAACAACGAATCAATTTGTCCTCTAAAGTCCTTTATTATTTTGTCAAAGAAGTTATCCTTCTCCTTATTAACTCTTTCCTGAATGGTCTCCTCATTTATCTTATCTACAGTTTGAATATTAGAAGAAAGTAATTTGGACAATGTGTCCAATTTACCTATAGACCCAAAAATGTGATCAACCTTGCATGTCGGTGCAATCATCTGCAAAATTGGTAAAGAATCATCAATAGCCTTAAATGCTAAGGCATTGCATTTGTTATCTTCTTAATGGAATCTAGTAATACACCAGTAAAACTTATCGGTCTGTAATCTACAGTTGATGTACTGGGAGGAGTGCTAGGTTCTGCAATAATTTTCTTCTCTTCTCCAGATACCTGTCTGGTTGCCTTAACCACTTCTTCTTCCTTGTTTCCATCCTTAACCTCTTCTTTATCCACTTTCTCTTCCTTATTTTCACTCTTATTTTCATTTCTTTGTCGGTTCATATAATTTTTGGTCTAGTTCTTTTTCTTCTTCTGTCGGTATCTCAATGTTAAGAGTCAACAGTCTTGACCGGTGACTTAGAGATCTCAACATTTATAGCTTCAGATTTCTTTTCCTCTGTAGTTTCCTTATCCAATACAATATTGATATCCCAAGTGCTAACATTCATTATGAATAGAATGTCTGACTCGGGATCAACATTATCTGCTTTCACTTCCTCTGACTTCTCTTCTTCTGGCTCATTTTGCATTTCTACCGGTGCCTTTTCTACTACCAGAGGGGTGTCCTATGTCCTATGCCAGTGGCGGTAAGTTATCCTTAACTATGATGTCAGGTACACTGCCAACCTTACCTTTACCCTTATCTATTTTCTGATATACTTTAGTAAATGATTTGTCAACCTTTTGTCTATGTTTTAATTCTCTCTTCTCTTTCTCAACAAAGAATATATCCCACTTATCAGCTGTTTCATCTGCAATCTCTTTTACTTTGTCGGCCATAAGACTAACTTGTCGGTGACCACTCAAAAAAAAGCCCTGTTAGCTTCAGATATTAAATCATCTATTTCTTGCTTAGACTTTACAAGATGCACAGCTAATAGAGCCTCAACGTTCAATTTCTTATCTAACTCCATGATAGACATTCTTTTTCCTTCAAGTCTCAAGTATAAATCATTAGGAAGAACATCTATAACCTCAATAAGAACCTTCTTATATATATCCAGATACATAATAATGCTTTCCTCAATAGTATCCTTATCTGAATCCTTAAAAGAATGATAGAATTTATTAACATTACCGAGATTTCCTTCTTGAGTAATTTCATTGATAAGCTCTTCCGGTGAAAGAGTGTCCGGTTCCTTTTGTTCCGGTTGTTTCTTTGGTGTGACTTTCTTCTTCTGACCACTGGGCTCTCTCACAACCTGTTGTTTCTTTCTAAGTGTTATTGATTTCTTCAGAGATGGAGCAGGTGCCGCTGAGGGTTTTCTTTTCTTTATGTCCACCCTTTTGAATTCAGTTGCCTTATCATTGTCAAAGTCAGATGAGGTAGCCACAGGAGAAATATGTGCTACCGATTGCTGTTCTGATTTTCTTTCTTGTGCAGCAACATCCTTCATCGGATCAAGTTTCAACGAGCCCTTTTTAACAATTTCAACAAACTTCGAAGCATATTTCATTACTTTGTCTCTTTTCTTCTTCTGCTTCTTAACTTCAACACCTTTCTCAATAGTTTCAGTATTACCAAATATCTCCTCTGTCGGTTCTTGTGGAGCATCTAGGAGTATCTTGGCATATGATTCCAAGATGTGTGAATCCACTTCATAACCCATCTTTATTATCCAGATAGTTCTAGGTCTAACTGCCTCCATCCATACTTCATCTCTTTTAATCACAAAGCATATTTGTTTGTCATATTTATCTACAATGCTTTGGGGGATCCTTTCCCTTTGCTTCATTTTTGCTTGAAAATCTTTGAAGTACTCTTTTGCCAGTTTGTCACCATCTGAGCCCATGCCAATAATTACCTCCTTTAGCTATTTACCAACATAAATATCATAGGAAAAGTCCTTATGTCCAATACCAGGAATCACCTTTGAGAAATACAACATTAAGCATACAATCAAATTCCCAAACTTGAAAGTTCCCTTCTTGTCACCTTTGATCTTGTTCAAATTTTCTAACAGTTCATCTTTTAGCCATTCACAGATGCCAATTTTAGCATTATTCATAATCATCTCATAGGCACTATGAATGTATAAACTTGAAACATAATTCAACCTATTAGTATGAGCAACTTTGTATCCAATAACCATACTTGCATATCTAACATTGTTGTCAGTTATATCGCTAACCCTAAGTGATCTGTTGTCAAATGTAGCGTCGATTAAGTTCATAACCTCTTTGTTTGGAATTCTCTTTTTCTTATCAGGCCTAGTGCCGGTAGAAGGTAAACCAATAACAACTCTAATCACTTCCTTAGTGATCTTGAAAACTGAATCTAACCACAAAAATTCACTGTGAACTCTGCTAAGAACATAACGGATAATCTCATCTGAAAATTTAGGCATGTGAAGGATGTCAATGAACCCTAAATCTTCAATAATCTTGTGTTCCGATTTAACTACACCTTGTTTGTCAGTGATAATATTCATGAACATATTCTTTAAATCCTCGGACCCTAAACTTTCAATGTTACAGTGTATGTATGCCCTAGGGTCTTCAACAAACGAAACTCCTTTCAGGATTTTAAAAAATGCACCAATGGAGTCATCTGACTTTGCTATCTTAGAGATTATCTTAAAGACTAGTCTAGATCATTTTATATTCTCCACAATAGTAGGGTTTGCAATTAATTCAAGAATGGAGGATGAAGAAGCCATGTCGTAAGATAAATACCTTTTACTGAAAAACCTTGGATGCCCTGAAAAACCTTTGCTGCTTTGCCTCTAGAATGTTAGTGCTCAACTTATGTGCTCTTCGAATGCTTGCATGCTTTGGTAAGTTAAAATGAGAAATTACCGTGCTTTATAACCAAAAAGTTAACTTACAACCGCAAGAAATGCTTCGTCGGTGAAGTGAATACTCAACATGTCTACCGGTAAAGAAGAATTATAACTTCTTACCACCAACTGAGGGTAAATGCATGATATTCAATTAGTTGCCTTACCCCTAATTAGTATTCCTTAGTTAGATGAAGAATCTCATGTTGGTGTAGGATTACCCTGCTCTGTTAGTGCAAAGATAGATTCATCATTTCTCTGATCTCTCTTGCTGATCCATTGTTTAGTGAATTCTTGCTTGATTTCATTTACCTTTTCTTTGCCTTTTTCATTGGATCCTTTGTTGTTTGCCGGTACAGTCTTACTTCTACAAAATTTTGCAATATGCCTAATCTTGTTACATGCATAACAGGTTACATTGTTTCTTTGAATAGCTTTTCCATAACCTTGACCGGTTTGAGTTCTGCATTGATTAGATAAATGTCCAAATCTACCACAAACATAGCATTTCACATTCATTCTGCAATTGTCTGAGTTATGACCATTTTTATTGGATTTGGAACATTGACCGGTGGATGAGTTTGTATTCTGATTATTCCTAAATTTGCACTGATTTTCTCTATGACCAAATTTGTTACAATTAACACATTTCCCATTGAATTTATAAACATTAGGTTGCCTTACCGATTTGCTGTGATCATGATTGTTTGCAGTTCTGGAAATTTCTCCATGTTCAAATCCAAGTCCAACTATTTCTCCATCAGGTTTCTGACTTTTTAGCATATCATCAAGCTTGTCTAAACTCTTCTTGAATTTGTCTTTGTATTCATTTTCAGTGACCAAATCACCTTCTAAAGTGCTAACTTGTCTCATAAGTTCCTTTTTGTCATGTTGCATGTGAATCAAATATGTTTTAAGCATATCATTTTCATAACTAAGCCTTATAGATTCATCTAATCTTTCATTAAGTCTTCTGGCCAAATCTTCCTCATTCCTCTTTCTATCTTCAATATCCTTGCATAGTCTCATGGTTAAATCTTGCATCTCATTCTTCATGTTACTATTCTCTTGTCTCAGTTTCTCTGCAATATCTCTGAGAGTTTCCTTTTGTTCATCATCTTGGTTTTGCAATTGCACACTTAATTCTTTTCTCTTATTCTTTGCTATGACCAGGTTTTCTTGAAGTGCTTTGATGAATTCCCGAGCAGTTCTGAGTTCATCTTCCAGTTTGATATTCTTTAATTTTTCTGCATCAAAATCTTCAAGAGCTCCTTCCAATTGTTGTCTCAAACTTTCCATTGGTACCGGTTTCAAAATCTTCCTCAAGCTATTAGGCTTCTGCAAATAGGGGACCAGGCTCTGATACCAATTGTTAGATACTTGGTTAGTCCCAAAGACACTGAGAGGGGGGGGGTGAATTAGTGTCTAATCGGTGGATCGAAGATTTAAACTTATTTGCAACTTTATAGCCCAAATTAATTTACCAGTAAGAAAATAATAATGTAGTAAAGAGAAACAAAAGAATAAGCATCAATGCACACCATAACACATATATTTTTGGCGAGAAAACCCAGTAGAGGAAAAACCTTGGTGGGATTTGTGATCCACAATATTTACTCACTGGCCAATATGAATAAATATTACTTAGTACAATAGGGGCTTGCACATGCAGGAAGACCAATTGCCTAGAGCTCACTGCTCAACAACAAAATGGAGTCCCACTGACTCCAATTGGATGGTTAAATCCAATAACAATGTACTCCTTCAAATTAGCATCTGCAATGTTGGATTCAGTACCGGTTTAAGCTCTATCTGATACCTCTGCCAAAACCTTTCTTTGCTTTGCTCTACTTTTATTCGCTCTTAAAATAAATACATCAAAGTGCATAAACAACTATCCGGTATCATAACCTATTATTTATGGTAAAAATGGAATAACAATATTGAAAGACTAAATGAATTCAACCACAAAACCCTAGCCTAACAACAACAAAGATCCACCATAACATATGAAGATTACCTAAGACAATGCAAATCAAATAAAACCACAAATATTATACCATCACATGTCGAATAGGGTTTCAATCTCCATTCTTCCTCTCTCCATTGATCTTGCTTGATATATTTGCTCTCAGATTTTATGTGTCCACAAGAGCTCAAAAAGGAATGGAAATGTGGTTGCAAGTAGGCTTGATTGCATGTGAAAATTCAAAAGCGTAGTTGGGAGTTAGAATGTGTAGGAGGATTGAATAGAATGATTCAAAGATTGATTAGGGTTGATAATGAAAGAAGCATCCTCTTATATAGAAGACATTGTACGAAATGGAGGGATAAGATTAAGAGGTGTAAAAGATGTTGGCATATGATAAACCAACATGTTGATATGATGATAATGTATGTTGTCATTGATGTCAATAAGTGCAAGTGAACTGATATGTGGATTGGAAGAAGTTGGTGAACCGGTATGAAGAGATGTAGCGAACCGGTGTCGGGGTTTCATTGAGTGTGACTATCGGTTGGTAGTCCCAGCTCTAGGGTTTCCGGTTTGGCAATCTCGCTTATGCGATGCAACCAGTGACATTCTATGATGAGTTAGCTAAGAGATGAAGATAAAATCGTGATGCCATGTCAGCTTTGTGCACATGAAGGATTTCCTCAAGGATCTTGCATGTAAAGATCAACTGCATTAAATGTCTACCTCGGGAATGAACATTCTTCTTAGCTGTATGAGAAGAAAGCATGATGAGTTACTGATTTCTACATGTGGTGAAGAATGGATGATGCAAATTGTCTTGTGATTTGTTTGAAATTGTATTGCTCTATGCAAAGTGTTTGGTTGGTCAAGATTGGACCTCTTGTATTGTAAACCTAAAATGCTTAGGGTTTAGGGTTTATGCTATTGACCTAATTGTTGTCTATAAGGTCGATGATGTTTGTTATTGTAAGTTGTTGGAAAAAGTTGTGTGTGTATCTGAGTGATGAGATACTTGCCAAACCAGTAAGAGAAAACTGCAAAGTGTGATTGTAGAGTAGAGGAACTGAAAAGGATTTGCCTTAGCATATAGTGCTATTATCAAATCAAAGCTATACCTATTGTCTTCTAACCATTTCAATAGAAGGAAAATACCTTTGCTAGGTAGCCTTAATAGGCTTACTATAAATCCCTCAACCAAGTGACTCAAGTTCATTGAGTTATTTAAATCCTCTAGCAAGGTAACCTTTAACAGGGTATATAGACATCCCTTAATCGAGTGATTTTTAACAGGATCAGTTCCTAGCATAACCTTATTGTAAAGTCTTTAACCAGACTAAGCTTCTAACAAAGCAAACTTCAAAAGATTTTAAAAACAAGCTTGTGCGTATTCATCCCCACTATGGTTTTTCCAATTTGGGTTTCCACGTGAAAAATCTGTGTGTCATGAGTTGTGCATTTTTCATGTGATGATTAAGTATTCTTTGTTTAAGTGATTATGCATGCAAAGCTAATGGTTATGGTATTGTTGATACACCACATGCATATGTTTATGGGTGAAGTAGATATCAAGTATTAAATGTATTTTAAGTATTTAGACTTACTAGTCTATGCTATCTAAAGTCTCACTGTGTTTAACCGGTATTGCCATGGTTAAGTTCAGTGATGAAGACAACCGGTTAATGTTGTTTTAGCTTGATAAGATTGTGAGAAAGTTTTTGTCTGTACTGATTCACCCCCGCACTCCCAATACCATTTAGGGTATTTTTTGTTCATCATTATTCATCAATTGGTATCAGAGCAACTCTAGGTCCTCGGTGATATAAGCTTAACTGCTCGAGGTAAAAGATCCTGCCTTAATGATGAAGAGGGAAGGTCCTAAGTTCAATAGAGATAACTTCAAAATATGGAAGGACAAAATGAAGATCTATATCAAGAGTTTGGGTGCTCAAAACTGGAGTTATTTTGAGAATGTCTATGTAATTCCCACTGGCACTTTAACTGACGATCAGAAAAGAGAGATTCAAGAAAATGGGCAAGTCATGGAAGCCCTTATTAGCAGTTTGTCTGATATTGAGTTCATTGATGCACAAGATAAGGACACTCCTAAAGATGTATGGGACACATTAGAAACTATTTATGGTGGTGATGAGCATGTAAAGAAAGCTAAGGAAGAGGGCCTTAGAGGAAAATTTGAAGACATGAGGATGGTTGAAGGTGAGACCATTCAACAATATGGCATAAGAATCAAGACTGTTGTTGGAGATATCAAGAGCACTGGTGGAACAATTGATGATACCACCATTGCCAATAAAGTCTTGAGATCATTGTTATCAGTCTATGCAATCAGAGTTGCTGCTATTTAGGAACTAAGGTCTATTGACAAAACCAAGGTATCCTTAGACTCTATCATTGCAAAGTTAACCGCATATGAGTTGAATATCTATGATGGCAGTGTTCAGAAGATTGAGTCATCTTGTAGAGCATCTGTTGCATCAACCAGAAAAGGAAAAGAAGCAATTACCAATTATGAATCCATGCAAAGCAGAGGTATGGATGATGAAGATATTCTGGAGTTTGAAGCTCTTCTTGCCAAGAGACTTCCAAAAGGTACTGGAAAATATAGAGGTAAGCTTCCTTTAAAATGTTTTTCCTACAATAAGATAGGACATATAGCTATTAACTGTCCTAACAATGAGAATAAGGATAAACCAGAGAGGTTTAGAAAGTATAAAGGAGGAAATAGAAGAAATTATCTTGTTGCAGTGGATGAAGGTGTTACTGATGAAGAATCTGAGGATGGAGAAAATGAAGACATAGTATTTGTAGCTGTAAAGGAAGAAGTGTCTGAAAAGAAAGCACTTGTCTCTCACATTGACAACTCTAATGAGTGGATACTTGATAGTGGTTGTTCTCACCACATGATTGGTGATTAGAGAATAAGAAGAATATGATGGAGGTGTTGTCAGTTTTGGCAACGATGCACCATGCTTGGTAAAAGGTGAAGGATCCATCTCACTGAATGGAAAGATAAGTGCAGATGATGTCTGCTAGGTAGAAGGTCTTAAGCATATCCTGTTAAGTGATGCTCAGCTAAATGATAAAGGAATCTTTTTGGAGTTCAAAGGTGGAGTCTGTAGTATAATTGGAAAAAGTGGTGAACTTATTGCCACTGGTAAGTAGACCAGAGGTAACCTATTTCAGTTGAATGCCAAGATAAGTCGCTGTCTGATGGCAAAGTTTAATGATAGTTGGATATGGCATAGGAGACTTTGTCACATGAACTTTGATAATATTGTAAAGGCTAGTAAGATCAAGGCAGTAAGAGGATTGGCTTTGCTAAACAAACCAGAGAATTCTTTGTGCAGAGAATGTCAACTTGGGAAGATGTCTTCCTCAACTTTCAAAGGTAAGTCTTTTTCAGCAGAAAACTTACTTGATCTTGTGCATACTGATTTGTGTGGTCCTATGAAAACTAGAAGTATTCAGGGAGATATGTATTTCATGATTCTTACTGATGACTGCTCAAGGATGATGTGGGTCACATTCTTGAAAGACAAGTCTGAGGCGTTTGGAAAGTTCAAAGCCTTTAGAGCATTAGTAGAGAAGGAAAGTGATCAAAAGATAAAATGCCTAAGAACTGATGAAGGAGGTGAATTCACTTCTGATCAGTATTAAGAGGTAGTTGTCTACCCCAAGGACACCACAACAGAATGGCATAGCAGAAAGGAATAACATGATTGTAGTTGAAGCGGCTAGAACAATGTTGATCCAAGGAAAGGTTGCTCACACTTTTTGGAGAGAAGAAATGAGCACTACAGTCTATAATATGAACCAGGTACTCATCAAGAAAGGTAGAGTTAAAACCCCTTATGAGTATTGGACCGGGAAAACTCCCACTATGAGTTATTTTAAAGTGTTTGGTAGTAAGTGTTATATCAAGAGAGGTGAGCATCTGAGTAAGTTTGATGCTAAAAGTGATGAAGGAATATTTATAGGATATTCCACTAAGAGCAAATCTCTCAAGTGCTACAACAATAGAACATATAAAATTGTTGAGAGTATTAACATCGGGGTTGATGAATCCCCTGATGACTTGCAGGGAAGAAGTGGAAGATGAACCAGTTATAGCCTTCTGGGAACCGATTAAGAAAGAAACAAGTAAAGATCTCAGTGTTTCTATATCGATAGAAGCTGCAGTAGGTGAAGAAGAAGAGGAAAAACTAGCAGAACAAGCTAGAGTCATTCTTAGGTATGTGAAACTACATCATGATCCAAAGAAAATCATAGGAGATAAAGATGCAGGGATACTCACAAGAAGAAAGGTGAAAGAAAAATGTTGCATGATTTCTGAAGTAGAGCCCAAGACTTCCAGAGAAGCACTTACAAATGAAGACTGGATTAAGGCAATGGAAGAGGAGCTAGATCAAATAGAAAAGAATGGAACATGGTCCTTGGTACCTAGACAAGAACACAAGAATGTCATAGGTACCAAATGGGTCTTTAGAAATAAGCTAAATTAAGAAGGCACAGTTGTGAGGAACAAGACAAGACTTGTATGCAAAGGATATGATCAGGAAGAGGGAGAAGACTATGGAGAAACCTTTGCTCTTGTGGCTAGACTGGAAGGTGTCCGAATGCTACTTGCATTTGCAACATTTAAAGGATTTAAGGTTTATCATATGGATGTGAAGTCTACATTTTTGAATGGAATCCTAGAAGAGGAAGTGTATATTGAGCAACCATATGGGTTTGCCTTGTCAGAAGATAGTAACATGGTGTGTAGATTACACAAAGCCCTGTATGGATTGAAACAAGCACCTAGGGCATGTTATGAATGGTTACACTCTCATCTTCTGAAGATAGGATTTCAAAGAACAAGTGAGGATAGTAGCATCTACTTAAAATCTAAAGGTGATCAGATTCTGATCTGTTAAGTATTTGAAGATGACATAATCTTTGGAGGAGATGATAAAATGAGTCATGCTTTCATAGATGAAATGAAGAAAGAGTTTGAGATGTCTCTAATTGGAGAGATAAAGTTCTTCATTGGTTTACAGATTCAACAAATGAAAGAGGGTATCTTTATTACCCAGTCCAAGTATGTCAAAGAGGTATTGAAGACCTTTGGCATGAAGGAGAGAAAACCGGTTGGTACATCGATGGTGACCGATTGTAAACTAACTAAGGAAGATGATTCAGCATTGGTAAATGAGGAGTACCGATCAATTATTGGTAAGATGCACTATGTAGTGCACAACATATCAGATATTGCTCATGCAGTGAGCATAGTAGCTTGTTTTCAGAAAAGTCCAAGAGAATCTCACTTGGTAGCTGTCAAGCGGATTCTTAGATATCTGAAAGGAATGGTTGACTATAGATTATGGTATCCATATAATGGCGACTTTAATCTCAAAGCATATACTAATGTTGATTGGGCAGGTAATGTGGATGGCCGAAAGAGCACAACCGGTGGAGCATTCTTTCTTGGTGGAAGACTAGTCTCCTGGATGAGTAAGAAGTAGAGCCGTACTTCTTAGTCTACAACTAAAGCAGAATATGTGGCAGCATTTATGAACTGCACTCAAGCAGTCTGGATGAAATATATATTGGAAGGTTTCAAAGTACCTATATCTGAACTGATGAATATATTTTGTGACAACACAAGTGCAATAAATATTTCCAAGAATCCGGTATTGCATGGTAGAACTAAGCACATTGAGCTTAATTATCACTTCTTGAGAGAAAAGGTTCAGAATAAGGAGGTTGTACTAGAACATGTTTCCAATAAGGAGCAACTAGTAGATATATTCACTAAGCCCTTACCGATGACTACATTTACCTATTTAAGAGGTGAATTTAGGGTTATGCCCCTTCATGAATTCAACTAAAGTTGTATGCTCCACATCAGTCAAGTACTACAGTGTCAAATCTTTCAAGATTGATGTGTTGAAGGATGCTACTCCATAGGGGGAGCATCATAGTGGAGAATGGAAGCTTGTGCCTCCACTTTGGCATTGTTGTCAAAGGGGGAGAAAATATCTGATGTATGGGGGATAAGATATCTGATGATATAGAATACATTGGTCTATGATGTTTTCAGTTGCAATGCTACACTGAGTATCGCTATCAATGCCAAAGGGGGAGATTGTTGGCATATGATGAACTGACATGTTGATATGATGATAATGTATGTTGTTATTGATGTCAATAAGTGCAAGTGAACCAGTATAAAGATTGGAAGAAGTTGGTGAATCGGTATGAAGAGATGCAGTGAACCGGTGTCAAGGTTTCATTGAGTGTGACTACCGGTTGGTAGTTTCAGCTCTAGGGTTTCTGGTTTGGCAATCTCGCTTGTACGATGCAACCGATGACATTCTATGATGAGTTAGATAAGAGATGATGATGAGATCGTGATGCCACATCAGCTTTGTGCAAGTGAAGGATTTCCCTTAAGGATCTTGCATGTAAAGATCAACTGCATTAAATGTCTACCTCGGGAATGAACATTCTTCTTAGCGGTATGAGAAGAAAGCGTGATGAGTTACTGATTTCTATGTGCAGTGAAGAATGGTTGATGCAGATTGTCTTGTGATCTATTTGAAATTGTATTTCTCTATGCAAAGTGTTTGGATGGTCAGGATTGGACCGCTTGTATTGTAAACCTAAAATGCTTAGGGTTTAGGGTTTATGCTACTGACCTAATTGTTGTCTATAAGGTCGATGATGTTTTTTTATTGCAAGTTGTTGGCAAAAGTTATGTGTGTATCCGAGTGATGAGATACTTGCAACCCCAGTAAGAGAAAATTGTAGAGTGTGATTACAGAGTAGAGGAACTGAAAAGGATCTGCCTTGGCATATAGTGCTATTATCAAATCAAAGCTTTACCTGTTGCCTTCTAACCATTTCAACAGAAGGAAAATCCCTTTGTTGGGTAGCTTTAACAGGCTTACTCTAAATCCTCTAACCAGATGACTTAAGTTCATTGAGTTTTTTAAATCCTCTAGAAAGGTAACCTTTAATAGGGTTTCAACCTTTAACAGGGTATATAGCCATCCCTTAACTGGATGATCTTTAACAGGATCGGTTCCTAGCAGAACCTTATTGTAAAGTCTTTAACCAGACTAGGCTCCTAATAGAGTGAGCTTCAAAATAGTTCAAAAACAAGCTTGTGGGTATTCATCCCCACCGTGGTTTTTCCCATTTGGGTTTCCACGTGAAAAATCTATGTGTCATGAGTTGTGCATTTTTCATGTGATGATTAAGTATTCTTTGTTTAAGTGATTATGCATGCAGAGCTAATGGTTATGGTATTGTTGACACATCACATGCATATGTTTATGGGTGAAGTAGATATCAAGTATTAAATGTATTTGAAGTGTTTAGACTTACCATTCTATGTTGTCTGAAGTCTTACTGTGTTTAACCGGTATTGCCATGGTTAAGTTCAGTGATGAAGACAACCGGTTAGTGTTGTTTTAGCTTGATAAGATTGTGAGAAAGTTTTTGGCTGTACTGATTCACCCCCCCCTCTTAGTACCGTTTAGGGTATTTATTGTTCATCATTAGTCATCAATTGGTATCATAGCAACTCCAGGTCCTCGGTGATATAAGCTTAACCGCTTGAGGTAAAAGATCCCGCCTTAATGATGAAAAGGGAAGGTCCTAAGTTCAATAGAGATAACTTCAAAATATGGAAGGACATAATGAAGATCTATATCAAGAGTTTGGGTGCTCAACACTGGAGCTATGTTGAGAATGTCTATGTAATTCCCACTAGCACTTTAACCGATGATCTGGAAAAGAGAGATTCAAGAAAATGGGCAAGTCATGGAAGCCCTTATTAGTAGTTTGTCTGATATTGAGTTCATTGATGTACAAGATAAGGACACTCCTAAAGATGTATGGGACACATTAGAAACTATTTATGGTGGTGATGAGCATATAAAGCAAGCTAAGGAAGAGAGCCTTAGAGGAAAATTTGAAGACATGAGGATGGTTGAAGGTGAGACCATTCAACAATATGGCATAAGAATCAAGACTGTTGTTGGAGATATCAAGATCACTGGTGGAACAATTGATGATGCCACTGTTGTTAGTAAAGTCTTGAGATCATTGTTACCGGTCTATGCAATCAGAGTTGCTGCTATTGAGGAACTAAGGTCTATTGACAAAACCAAGGAATCCTTAGACTTTATCATTACAAAGTTAACTGCATATGAGTTGAATATCTATGATGGTAGTGTTCAGAAGACTAAGTCAGCTTTTAAAGCATTTGTTGCATCAACCAGAAAAGGAAAAGAAGCAAGTACCAGTTATGAATCCATGTAAAGTAGAGGTATGGATGATGAAGAGATTTTGATGGAGTTTGGAGCTCTTCTTGCCAAGAGACTTCCAAAAGGTACTGGAAAATACAGAGGTAAGCTTCCTTTAAAATGTTTTTCTTGCAATAAGATAGGACATATAGCTATTAACTGTCCTAACAATGAGAATAAGGATAAACCAGAGAGGTTTAGAAAGTATAAACGAGGAAATAGAAGAAATTGTCTTGTTGTAGTGGATGAAGGTGTTACTGATGAAAAATCTGAGGATGGAGAAAATGAAGACATAGTATTTGTAGCTGTAAAGGAAGAAGTGTCTGACAAGAAAGCACTTGTCTCTCACATTGACAACTCTAGTTAGTGGATAATTGATAGCGGTTGTTATCACCACATGATTGGTGATCGAAGAACTATAAGAATATGATGGAGGTGTTGTCAGTTTTGGCAATGATGCACCATGCTTGGTAAAAGGTAAAGGATCCATCTCACTGAATGGAAAGAGTAGTGCATATGATGTCTACTGGGTAGAAGGTCTTAATCATAACCTATTGAGTGTTGCTCAGCTAAATTATAAAGGAATCATTTTGGAGTTCAAAGGTGGAGTCTGTAGTATAATTGGAAAAAGTGGTGAACTTATTGCCACTAGTAAGCAGACCAGAGGTAACCTGTTTTAGTTGAATGCCAAGATAAGTCGGTGTCTAATGGAAAAGTTTGATGATAGTTGGATATGGCATAGGAGACCTTGTCATATGAACTTTGATAATATTGTAAAGGCTAGTAAGATCAAGGTAGTAAGAGGATTGCCTTTGCTGAACAAACCAGAGAATTCTTTGTGCAGAGAATGTCAACTTGGGAAGATGTCTTCCTCAAATTTTAAAGGTAAGTCTTTTTTAGCAGAAAACTTACTTGATCTTGTGCATACTGATTTGTGTGGTCCTATGAAAACTAGAAGTATTCAGGGAGATAGGTATTTCATGATTCTTACTGATGATTGCTCAAGAATGATTTGGGTCACATTCTTGAAAGACAAGTCTGAGGTGTTTGGAAAGTTCAAAGTCTTTAGAGCATTAGTAGAGAAGGAAAGTGGTCAAAAGGTAAAATGCCTAAGAACTGATCAAGGAGGTGAATTCACTTCTGATGGATTCAATAAGTACTGTGAAGATAGTGGTATCAAGAGACAGTTGTCTGCCCCAAGGACACCACAACAGAATGACATAGCAGAAAGGAATAACAAGATTGTAATTGAAGTGACTAGAACAATGTTGATCCAAGGAAAGGTTGCTCACACTTTTTGGAGAGAAGCGGTGAGCACTGTAGTCTATGCTATGAACCGGGTACTTATCAAGAAAGGTAGAGTTAAAACCCCTTATAGTATTGGTCCAGGAAAACTCCCACTATGAGTTATTTTAAAGTGTTTTGTAGTAAGTGTTATATCAAGAGAGGTGAGCATATGAGTAAGCTTGATGCTAAAAGTGATAAGGAACATTTCTGGGATATTCCACTAAGAGAAAAGCTCTCAAGTGCTACAACAATAGAACACAAAATTGTTGAGAGTATCAACGTCAGGGTTGATGAATCCCCTGAGGAACCTACAACGAAGAAGTGGAAGATGAACTGATTATAGCTTTCTGGGAATCGTTTAAGAAAGAAACAAGTAAAGATCTCAGTGTTCTTGTACAGGTAGAAGCTGCAGTAGGTGAAGAAGAAGCGGTAAGTGAAGAAGAAGAGGAAAAACTAGCAGAACAAGCTAGAGTCATTCCTAGGTATGTGAAACTACATCATGATCCGAAGCAAATAATAGGAGATAAAGATGCAGGATTGCTGACAAGAAGAAAGGTGAAAGAAAACTCTTGCATGATTTCTGAATTAGAGCCCAAGACTTCCAGAGAAGCACTTACAGATGAAGGCTAGATTAAGGCAATGGAAGAGGAGCTAGATCAAATAGAAAAGAATGCAACATGGTCCTTGGTACCCAGACCAGAACACAAGAATGTCATAGGTACCAAAAGGGTCTTCAGGAATAAGCTAAATGAAGAAGGCATAGTTATCTTGTATAATGGTTTCACAGGCCTTAGCACAACATCATTGTCAATGTTGTCTTGTACAATGGTTTCTTTTAGTTTTAGCTAAGGGTTGTGAAAGTTGAGGATCAATGGACATGGCCTTCTTTTCTTCCTTTTAGGAGAAGGAATGGGGGAAGTGTTGACGGGTGTTTTGACACACTCACCAATAGTCAGGAGTTTATGCAAACACTCACCACCTCTCCTGAAAAGCAGTAAGTTCTGAGAAACTAACTACTCCAAGGTCAATATAGTCGAGTCTCAATGGTGATGGGTAGTTTAGTGGCTGATGTGATTGTACCTGTCAAGGGGCCTACTAGTTGAAACAAATTTGAATTACCTACTTCTTTTTTTGTATTTTTAGATTTAGACTCTCTTTCGAAATAAACTGCAAAAGATAGATCAAGGAAACAAGAAAATAGTAATGAAACCAATTCAATAACAACTTAATGAACTACTTAATTAGTACCGTGCAATCCAAAAATCATCAAATATTATTCAAATCAACATTCAATTACGGACCTCCAATGAACATGCAAAGTCGTGCAACTTCACAAACTCATGGAAAGAATATCACCACAATATTGTCTATCCCAATAATTCTCATACACAACTTATGTGTGCAGTATAATTCATAAAGCAATAAACAAAAAATTAGAACAAGTTGTTGATTTCAAACAATAGACGTTATCAGATTGCAAAGAACAAACTCATAGCACATATGCATAGATTAGACAATCTATAAGTTGCTTCTTGTATTAACTCCAAAGAATGTATCACAAAACTACTCATATTCTTGACAATAATCTAAAATCTCTAAGTGGGCCTCAAATCATCAATTTGTGGACCCTCTAAATGGAATCTCTAATTGGACCTTAAATCATCAATTCGCGGACCCCCAATAATGAATCAAAATCTCCAATTTATAGAGTTTCTTGTCCTACTTTCTAGGAAATAAACCTAATCTAAATTAAAAACTAAAAAAGTAAGGAGTCGCGGTTGACTTGCAAGTCTCTGCTTTGGACTCTAGTTAACTATTACGAAACTGGGACTGGGTGAGCATTACGAAAATGGTGTTGCACGAGCCAACACTTCGTAATCATGCAAAACTAACACCCAAAAATAAAGTGTGACATCTAGATCAATCCCCACTTTGTGCATGCAAGCACCAAGTTTCTATTGCAACTGAAAATTAGTTTCAACCATCCATGCAGACTAGTTTGTAAAAACAAAAGCTTTCCAATTGTGACATTGAGTCTGCTCAAGTTAGACAAGACACTGAACCTCCAGTAGTACTAATACTCTTTTTTGACCTCCAGTTCAAAAATAGTTTGTCCATGCATCAAGCTTTTAGACAATGACTTGATCTTCAGTTCACTTTCAACTTAACTCTCATTTCTATCTTCACATTAAAATGATTATAATTAATTTATTTCCAAAAATATACCGATTTATTTTATAAATTCACAATTTCAAATAAAAGTTAATCTCATTATGAATTTAAAATAAAATAATTTAAATCTTTTAAATTAAATAAAAATAATATTACAAAAAGATTTAAATCATTATAAAACAATTTTATTAAATTTTAAAATAAATTAAAATTTAATAAAGCAAATATCCCCTTTTATCATTATGTAATTTGCCATGGTGGTCCCCATCTTCCACTTTTTCCCTGCAACATCAAAAGAAAAGTAATTAATTGATGAATGAATTGATCTACTCACCAAATAATTTTAAATCCACTTAAAGAATCTAAACTTATCAAAACTATAGAGATTTAAAATAAAGCCACAAAAGCAGTTTAAGGTATTCTAATAAAAGTAAGCATGGAATTCTTTCCTATGAGATTTTGTAAAACCATTCCACAGGGCCCGTTTTTGTAGTATTCACATTATTAATTTCTTTCATAACTTTCCTTTCCTTTCGAATCTTCATAGAATTAGCTATTTTCTTACCATCTTCATTTTATACGCAACTTTGATGAGCTCAAATGTTCATGGAAATTGATTGTAATAAATATTTCCCGGACTTGGTATTTATTGTTGTGCCCTAATCAGCCTGAGTTTCTCGTCATGCCAGCTTCATACCGCGACTTCTAAAATCCCATTCACATCGCTTTTGCGAGTTAGGGCTCAAGAATTTTTTTTAAATATTGAAGGAAAGAACAGTGTTCAATTTCATTGATTTTGCACCCTTGATCTGTGCCAAACTTTTTCTTTCATTTCTATACTAAGTTTGTAGAAGTCCAAGGTCACAATTATAACCAGATCATTTTGTCATGGCACAGATCTTCTGTATGTTGATGCAAAAATCTGAATCTGATATTAACGTCTCATGTTACAGACCGCTCTCATGGGCAATTCACATTGAATTTGTTTTATGGCATTCATTGTGACAATATACAAACTTTGGCTGGAATTTTATCACTGCATTTCAATGTTGCTCTAGCTCCGCACGTGTCCATTTTGCTTGAATACCTCTGTTCAAATACCTCTCTTCTCTGGTGATTCTAAGATCAACGAAACCTTTCAATTTTCATCACTTTTTCTAATTTTGAGTTTCGGGCTACTCCATATTTTGTAACTCAGAAACCTTCAGCCTCCCTCATGTGGTGTCTCAGAGTTTCGAACATCCGAGGGCTCTCAAGCACTGGATCTTCTCAGAGGCCCGGGGCTCCAGACATACCTTTTATTTGCCTTCATGTTGCTTACTGTATCGTTTATCTGTGCCTTCTACACGTTGTAGACTCTGGTGTTTCGGACTTGTGGGATCTCGGGGAACTTCCATGCCTGGAGTCCAAAACTCCAGAGGAATTCATTGTTTTAAATTTTTAGAATTTCCGAATTTTGGAATTTCGGGGCTTTGGGTTTTTGAACTTTTGAAATCTAGACTCCCGAAATATACCTTATATTTATGCCTCTTCGAAATTTATTTTACATGCATTTCGAGATTTTAGAGGTTGGAAGTTTCGAAGCTTTTTTTTATTTTATCTTCGCTCACATTATTTCATATCTAGGAAGTCTGGAACTCCAGGGTTAAAAAAAATTATCTCCTCGGGACTCCGGAGGTCTGGAGTCCATCCTTTCTGGGTTTCAGACTTCCGGGGTCGTGGGTTTGGGATGCACTGTCTCATGCACTCCAGGAGTCCGAGGTCTTAAGCTATAAAAAATTTAGGCACCTCGGGATTTCAGAGGTTGGAAGTTCCGAAGCTTTTAATTTTTCACTCTTTCAATGCCTCGGGGTCCGGAGTTCTGGAGATGCCTTCATTATTTTGCAACCACTTCCAATTTCGGGTTCTCTAAGTCTGGTGTTTTGTTACACTTAGAATTTTCAGACTCTGGAAGTCCGAGATTACTGAGTATTTTACTTAGGAAACCCTCAAAATCAAAATTTATTCATCTAATCTCCCGAAAACTAACTTTTAATTTTGAATCTTAAGCTTGATTTTAATTAAATCTACAAAACTTTAAAACTTAAATAAATTTAATTTTTACAAAACTCAAAATTCAAATGAATTCAAATTTTAAAATAGTGTAATTTAAAGTTAGTTTTTCCCTTTCTGGGCTTTATTGCAAGATTATTAAAATTTACTAAAGTTAACTTTAAATATTAAAATAGGAATAAAAGTTTATATTAATAATTAAACATGTTGAATCTTAAATTAATCCAAATTTAAATAATTAAAAATTTGAATTAATTTTTTAGGTTTAAACATAATTAAGATATTAATATAAATTTTAATTAATTTTAATGTTTAATTTTAATTTCAATAAACTTTAAATCTTATTTTCAAATTATTTACTTTTTATGATTTTTTTTTTTTTTTGGTATTTTTACAAATATTCGATTTTTTTGTTATTTTCAAATACTTTTTCAATTTTTTTAGGGATTCTGTGTTTTTCAATTTTTTTTTGGATTTTGCGGATCTTTTACGCTTATGTCAAGCCTACAACCTACAGAAGACAGAGACAACCTGACCACGACGACGAACAAAAAGATGAACACACGACAAAGACGACAACAACGACCAACAAGAGGACGCATACATGAAAATGAAGATGAACAAGCGACAAGCTCGAAACCTCGGGGACCCTAGTTTCTGAAAAACAGATAGAAAAATAGCTTGGGAGTTCGGGAATCCAAACTTCCGGGGTGAAAACCAAAAGACAAACAAATGCTTCAGGACTCCGGGAACCCGAAGTTTCGAAGTGATGCTCTGAAATGACGCAAAGTGAACTCAGGAATTCGGGAACCCAAACTTCTGAACAAGAAAACAAAAACATGACCCAAATCTTTGGAAACCCGCACTTCTAGGCTACACAAACAAACAAATGAGACAACAATGAACTCAAGAACGTGGGGACTTGGATTCTTGAACAAAGAAATAGAAACAAGCAAACAACCCACCCAGGAACTCGAGAACCTGTGTTTCGAGGTGAACAAAATAAAAGCTAAAAAGCAAAGGAAAAACTAACAGAAAAAAAACAAAACAAAAGAGGGGACCTGCATTTTCATTATGATGGGATTAGATATGCAGGGCATAATAGGAAGGTCTACTACATTGTGCAATCATAGCATAACATATTGTGTCGACTTGAATTTCATCTTCAGAATACTACCTACAACATATTAGTTTCACAAAATACAAAGGAAATGCTACAGGAAATCCAAACTCAGCCAATGAAACTACATGAAATACATATAAAATAAAAATACTATTATTACCTTCATGATTTAAGTCTCATTGTGTCCTAACTCCACTGTTCCTGGTTGCAGATGATTTTCTCTTAGATAAGCACTAATAGCTTCCCAGATGGCATATGAAGAATGGACTGATATCTGATACTATGATATGCAATGCAAATTATTTAAAGCTAAATGATTATGCTAAATTTCTAAATTGCTTCAAGATAAAAACTCACAGATGCATAAGTTTTCTCAAATTTTTAACTTGAAGAGTAACTCTTTCTCAACTCAAACTCCTACTTTTATAGACTTTGAGAGGATAAGATGATGTGTCTTGAGATAAGTGGTCATGATCAGATTTGTAAATTTGGATGGTTGTGAGCAAAAGTGAAGGTTGAGAGAAAGGGAGAAGGAGAAGACAAGTGTCACTCATCTCACCTTGACTGGGTTGTTGACTGAGGGAATCTAGGGATGGTTGGAGAATATTTAGGCATGAGAGGACAAGTGGACTGAAGTCCTTCCTAAGATATAAGGATGTTAGAGAGAATATAGAAGAAGGTTAAGAAATATGTGTACGTACACAATATTTCATTTATTTTGAAAGTTGAAGATAAGTGGCTAATAAATGTTTTATTTATTTTAATTTTGTTGAATTAATGTAGCCACGTGATGGATGAGTTGGCAAAGGAAAGATGAAGTGGATATGGAAGATGAGTTGGAAAATGGATTAAATAATTAAGAAATTATTTAATATTTGAGACTATAGGATAGAAGAATAACCATTAAATATTAGATATTTAAATGATTGATTAGAAGAATAATTAAATATTATATATTTAATTAATTGATTAGAAGAAAAGGATAAATGAATTAATTAATAAAATATTTCAATTAAATTAATTAATAGAAGGACATGAAATGAATTAAATAAATTAATCTTTTCAAATTAACTATTTAATAGAAGAATAATTATTAAATAAATATAAAATATTTATTTAATTGCTCATAACTATTTTTATGTATATACATTTTGCCCCTCTTTGAAATGATGTTGAGACAACATTATTTCAAAGATTAAATCAAGTCTTGATAATGTGCCTGATGGAGCTAAAAATCTTGATTGTGTGCCCCCTCGGGAGATTGATCGTGAAATTATTGAAAAATTTGGATAAGCAATTGATCTCACGATAATTGAAAAGGTTGTTCAATTAGATTCATTTGTGAAAAATAAATAAAATTACCCCACTTAAAAGTATTAATTACCCTTCCAAATGGTAATTATAAAATTAACCTAGGTTAATTTTATCCTCATTTGCATCCTTGTCAGCTTGCGGAGTGAAAAGAATTGTCTTGGTGAGCTGGAAAAATGGTGATTTCGTTTGAGAACCATCGATTTGAGCACGTACGATGATATCAATGACCTCTTGAGTATGGTTATCCGGTATGTACCTTATCCCAAGCTTGTTTACAACTTGCCATACCAATTTCCTTGCTTTTCGGCGCGTTTTATGCTTTGTTTTTTAATTTTTCCGATTTTGATATTGCGTGTTAGCACTTTTGCTTTGTTGGTTCTCGCTTTTGCTTTGTAGATTCTCACTTTTGTTAATTTAGCACATATGAATGTTTGGTTCCTGCTTTTTCTTGGGATGTTAGCGCTTTTATAGAATTCATGCTTTTGTTTCATGTGTTCATGCATATGTGAAAAAGGTTTGCGCTTTTGAACGATTTAACGCTTTTGACTTGTCAATTAGCGCATATGTTAAAAAGGTTAGTGCTTTTGAATGTGTTAGTGCTTGTGGTTAATAGAATATCACTTTTGTTGAAAAGGTTAGCACTTTTACTTTTAGATAAATTTGTTTGATTTTGTCCATGTTAAAATTCATTGAGATGATTAGATTTAGGCATTTTGATGTGCAAATGTGATTTGATAGTATGCAATTGATGTCTTGATTGATAGAAATTTTGATAATGTTGATTGACAGGATAAACGATTGATTGATTTGATTGGTAGATTAATAGATTAGCTCTAAGAGACTGATTCAGTTTTCGATGAAGAGCATAGCAGAATTTGATTGAACTCATTGATTGATAGAAAACCATGATTGATAGTTTTAGCTTGATTTGGTAGCCTGATTTTCTTCTTTGAAAAGATGTACCAATTGTTGATATGATAGATTAGCGATCCCTTTGATTTGATAGATAGATGATTGATAGAGATCAAATTCTCTTGTTAAACAAGAGAAACTCGATGTTCTCCAGTGTCGGGAGAAATTCTCGGCCATGCGCCATTTAGTTCCAGAGCTTACATAGGCTGATATTAGACATATAGATGCCTGTGGATTATGTCATTTATTATACATGTCTGATATTATCTATAATAGAGGATTGTTGGCTGCCTTAGTAGAGAGATGGCATAGTGAGCATAACCTTTCCACCTGCCTACTGGTGAGATTAGTGTGACACTCAAGGATGTCTACAGGATTCTTCACATCCCCGTGACTGGCGAGTTAGTCCAGTATGATTTTCAGGATCTTGGAGGGACAGAGGCTTGCAGAGCCGTATTTGGTGATGAGAGCATTTCCAGAGGAGATATCCAATGGTAGGATATGATCATGTACTACGAGACTCTCCCAGTGATTCTTGCAGTTTTGATTGGCAGATTCATCTATCCAAATAGGAGATCTCGAGGTTTCGCTGTTGGTTGGGGTGAGATTCTTCAAAGCATGATGTAACATTAGACTTGATATGTGTGGGGTGTTTGCATGATTTCTTATTTGTATCATGATCTTCATTAGGTTGTTTTTGATGATAGTGCTAGTCTATCAACGTGATGCACGCTTTTACAGATTTGGTGTTGGGAGCACATTGCTATTACTCGACCTATCCAGCCATATGTCTATTTATATGTAGGTATCCTCACTTAGCATAAGCTGGGTAAGATGAAGTATTGGCGTTGGGTTCTGGATTCACTGAATAACATCATTTATAGACCTTATATCGATTGTGAGACATGGATGGATGTTGCATAGACATTACCATATATTATGCAAAGTAGATAACTGATTGGTCGTACTCCATACATTATTGAGCGACAGTTGATTAGTCATATTTTGAGACAGTTTGGTATCATTCAGCACATGCCTGCTGGTGTCACTATATATGCACGATGGTACAAGGATAGGCGAGATTGGGGACCTTCTTTGTCTTTTGAGATAGCATGCCCAAAGTTTCTAGCTACTCCTATGGTGGCTTATGATTTGAGATTACACATTCTAGATCCTGGGGTGACTACGAATTATGCTCAGTACGTGATTGCACACCCTTTTCCTCGGATTACTGATCCAACAGACCCTCCTCCCATCTTAGGAGATGAGGAGGAGGATTCACATGATCCCATCATTAGGAGATAGAGACAAAGACAAGAGCTTAGAGCTGCTCGAGAGGCCAGAGGTGAGGGAGATGAGGGAGGAGGTGAAGGCGGTAGGAGACCCAGATGGAGAGGAGGTCGATTGAGAGTCTGTGGAGGACCTTTTGGACTAGTTGGTAGGGTTGGGAGACCAATTCCCATGGGTGGGAGAGAGGCAGGACAGATTGAGAGGGATATAGGTAGGGCAGGTATGAGATCAGTGAGAGGATTACCCTCTACAAGAGGAGGCAGGAGAATTGGACTAGATGGGGGTTGCGGGAGAGGCATTGATTTTGGTCAGATTTAGCTAGACCCTAGGCTTATTGTAGCTCATGGTGGAGAGGAGGAGGATTTAGAGGATCATGTTCCTCTCATTAGACAACAGGTTATGAGGGCTACTCGGGTTAAGATTCCAATAGATGGAGAGGGAGGTGGAGATGAGGGGATTCAGGATCATGTTCCCCAACAGGATGTGTCAAAGCAAGAGACCTTGGATAGTCTCAAAGCACAGATAGATCAACTTAGAGCATGGGTATAGACACTCATGATAGAGAAAGACAAGGCTGTTAGGATACAAAAGGATACTTAGGGTCTTCTGGATCATATTTAGCAGGTTGGATCGGGCACTCTCTCAACTGATACCGTCAGAGCACTATTTTAGGCTGGGAATGAGACAACACATTGGCAATGATTATATGAGGATTTAATCGTAGATTCAGAGGGCAGGTAGCTATCATACTACTATGAGGATGGATACTAGTAGTGGTGGAGTCATGGAACCTCCTCAAAGGAGTGGTGATCGGGGGGACAACCATCTGGAGGATATTCTCCCCCACAACTAAAGAGATGGATAGAGTCAGGTGGTAGTGGCACTTGACATCCTTGACTTGATTTATATTGATGAGGCACTTGTATTTTTTATCTGATATCATTGTATACTTGGACTTTTTATTGTTTTATGATGATCTATATGCAGACATGGACTCTATATGATGATCTTTGGTTTATTATGCATGTTACTCTATATGATGATGATCGATATGCATTGATTACATGGATTATGATCTTTTCTTTCTTTTATTTTCATGATGATGATCTATATGATGCAATGATGATGAAAACGCGAAATGCAATTATTTTTTATTTTGATGATCATGAATGCAAATGAAAATGATTACTAACTTAAATGATGTGCTTTACTTAAATGATGCAAAGGCAATGATCTATATGGGAATGCAAATGAATGATTAATTCTATTTTATTTTTAATGTGTATGCATATAACGATGTGAAAATGCAAATGATCGATATGAAATATTCATAGTGATAAATGAATCTAAGTGCAAAGGTGCAACTAAATGACCTTAATGGATAAAAATAACTAAAATGATAATGATCCTAATGCAAATAATAATGATACTATACTACGCGATTAATGAAATGCAACTAAATAAAATGAATGATGGTTGAAATGATTCTCAAGATGAATGCACCTACAATTATCAAATGGAAATTATTTTTGTTTGTCCAAGTATACTCAATCTTTACTTATGACCGTTGATCTCTGAATGAAATGATATGCTTATAATGCAACTGACAATGAATGCTTATAATGCAGATGAATTAATGAGCTATTCTAAAAATGATCTAACTAAAATGCTACTTCCATTCTTCATATGTTTTCTTATAACAGTGCTTGATTTCATCATTGAGCTTTTGAATGTTGTAAGAAAATACAAGCAACTTGACATAATGATTCAAGCTGACCTAAGTATTTCTTACATGCATTTTGATATAGCAAGTTTATACAAGCAACTTGATATAATGAATCAAGTTGACCTGAGTATTTCTTGCAGAATAGACAGGGATTATCTCCTTTCATGCATGACTCGGAATGTCCTCATTGATCTTTTATTGATCATATCCTTAGACAAGTAATACCTTAATAAGAGATAAACCATAGACAACAAACAAATAAAATAATCATGCCCCATCATAGCTTCTCTAGTCATGGACATCCTTGAGTCACATAGAGTACATGATTAGCAATAAAATCAAGATATAAACACTAAATCTTGTATGGCATTCACATGTTCTCATGGTCATTAACTGATATACTCATCTTGATGAATGATCATTGATAATCCTTTATTACTTGCTGGTTGATACTTTGTTTTTTGAGTTTCATGATTCAGTTGTTATAAAAGGCCTTGATCTTCATTGCGTTGTTGCTCGTTATCTATTTCAAAACCTGAGGTGTTTTTGGTTTTTCTAAGTTTTTCAAATGTTTTGGATTTTCAAATATTTAAAAGATCACCTTAGAAAAAGGAATTAGGATTTTGCCCCCAACGGAAACAAAACTTTATTATGGATGTATGAATAATGATCCAAACCATGGTGGTATAAAATGTAGATATGATTGATTCTGATAAAATCTAAGACAATGACTACGACAAGTATGTCAAAGGTTGATAATTGTTGGTAAGCTGCATATTTCTTGCTAATGATTCAAAGCAATGGATGCAAAAGATGAAATGGATAGACTAGGATAGATGGAAATGATAGATGAAATGGATGAGCTAGGATAGATGGGATAGAATGGATAGATGTGCAAAGCGATCTCATAGATGGAAGAACCCACTTTTAGATAGCACTTGTTTACCAGGTTTTCACTATCTAAATTTATTGCATTTTTTCATATTTTGATTTTTTTTTTCTTTTCCCGTTTTCACTGTTTTATGCTCTTTAGGGATTTTCTACTTTTCTGATTTTTATTGATTTCTTTAGGACTTTCTATTCTTTTTATTGTTTTTTTCCAGAACTTTATAGCTCAAGCATATAATTTTTTGACATGGATGGAATTGATAGGTTCATCAAACCAATCACCTTCAAGGGTAGACAACTTGTATGCTCTTGAGCCATATGCTTCTATTATGACAAAAGAACCTAACCAATTTGGTTGAAATTTACCTTTTTTTCTTGGTCTTGTTCATTTCTCAGATTCTCCCTTAGAACTATATCTCCAATCTGAAAAATGTATGGCTTGACTCTGTGAATATAACTTCTTGCCATTCTCTGTTGATATGCCTTCAAATGATCTATTGCATTTTGATGACATTCTTGGATCAGCTCAAGTTCTTGAAGTCTAGAAACTCATTCTTCTTCTTCTGGTATAAGACCTTTCAAGGAAACTCATAAAGAAGGTATCTCTACTTCTACTAGTAATATGGCTTTAGATCCATAGACTAAGAAATATGGAGTTTCCCTCATTGGTTTGTGGATGTTGGTTCGGTATGCCCAAAGAGTAGGATTTAGCTAAATGTGCCAGTCTTTACCAGCTTCATTGATTGTTTTATTCAAGATTTTGAAGATAGTTTTGTTTGATGCCTTAGCTTGACCATTTCCCTGTGGATAATATGGTGTAGAAAACCTATGTTGGATATGGAATCACTCACATAGTTCCTTCACATCTTGATTCCTAAATGGTCATCAATTATCAGTGATAGTGGTCATAGGGACTCCATAGCAACAGATTATATAATTCAAGATGAATGATGATATTTGTTTTCTAGTCACCTTTGTCAAAGGTACTGCTTCCCATTTAGTGAAATACTCAGCAGTAGTCAAAATGAACTTATGTCCATTAGAGGATGAAGGATTTATGTTACCTACCAAATCAAGGCCCCATTGAGAAAATGGCATGATCCTACCATAGGATGCAATTCTTGTGTTGGTACATGGATGAGATTCCCATGGATTTGGCATTGTTTTCATTTCTTGGCATATGTGACTGAATCTTTCTCCATAGTAGGCCAATAGTAACCCATAAGAAGAAGTTTCTTAGCAAGTGTTAATCCACTTGAGTGTGTGCCACAAATACCTGCGTGAACTTTGTTAAGAACTTTCTCAGATTCTTCTTGTTCGAGACATCTCAATAAAGTGCTATCTAGACCTCGCCTATATAAGGTATCAACAATAATAGTATAATGGGATGACTGACGGATAAAATTTCTTCTTTGATTACAAGATAGGTCAAGAGGAAGGATATTCTCTTTTAAGTATTGATAAGTTTTGCTATATAAGGATTGATCGGTTCCAGATATATGGAAAATCATATGGGTATGCTGGGATTCAATGGTAGGTTTCAAGATATCTTCCACCAGGAATTTGTAATGTTGTTGATTCTCTTGATTCTACAAGAGAGATGCTATTATAGCAATTGCATCTGTTGCTTTATTCTCATTTCTTGGAATCTGAATGAATGATACTTCTTCAAAGTGTTTTTTAAACTCTTCTACCAATTGTTTGTAAGGCATGAGCTTTTCATCCTTAGTTTGATAATCATCATTTATTTGGTTGATTATAAGTTGTGAATCACCATAAACATGTAATTCCTTAAAGTTCCATTCAATAGCCATTTTGAGCCCAATAGTCAATGCTTCATATTCTGCAGTATTGTTTGTGCATGGAAACCTTAGTCTATATGATTTTGGAATTGTGTGTCCCTAAGGTGTGATGAACAAAATTCATGCACCTAATCCATATTGTGTATAGGAACCATCAAAGTAAAACTCCCAAAATTTTATACTTATTGTCAGAATGTCTGCATCAGGAAATTCAATGTGCAATGGTATGTCATCTTGTAAGGGTGCTTTAGCTAATTGATCAGCAATGGCCTATCCTTTGATAGATTTTTGATCAACATATTCTATATCAAAATCACTTAGTACCATAACACATTTTGCCAGTCTGCTTGTCAAAGTTGACTTGTTCAACAAATAATTTAGTGGATCTATTTTTGTTATTAGTTTTACAGAATGAGTTAGCATATAATGTCGTAGTTTCTGAGTTACAAATATAACTGCTAGACATGTCTTCTCTATTGATGAATAGTTTAATTCATAGCCTACAAGTGTTCTATTGATGTAATACACTGCTCTTTCTTTACCTTCTTCATCATGTTGTGCTAAAAGAGCTCCTAATGATGCATTTATCGCTGAGATATAAAGCAACAATGGTTTCCCTTTTATTGGTGATAAAAGTACTGGAGGATTCATGAGATATTCTTTGATTTGCATAAAAGCCCCTTCACACTTCTGATCCCATTTGAATGGAACATTCTTATGTAAAAGATGAGTGAATTGATGATATCTATTTGCTAATTGAGAGACAAATCTTTTGATTGATTACAATCTTCTTTTAAAGAACGTAATTGACTTATGTTTCTAGGCAACTCCATTTCCATGATAACTCTAACCTTTTCTGGATCTACTTCAATTCCATGAGCTGATATAATGTACCCAAGAAGTTTTCCAAAGGTTACTCCAAATGTACATTTCTTTGGATTCAATCTTAACTGATATTGTTCAATCCTATCAAAGATCTTTCCCAAGATGTTCAAATGTTCTTTCCTTGTATGATATTTTGCAAGTATATCATCTACATAATCTTCCATAAATGTATGCATCATATCATAAAAAATTGTTGTCATGGCTCTTTGATAAGTTGCTCCTGCATTCTTAAGCCCGAATGGCATAACATTCCAGCAGTAAGTACCCCATGCATAGGTGAATGTTGTCTTTTCTTGATCTTCAAGGGCAATTCTTATTTGATTGTATCTTGAGAATCCATCCATTAATGAAAACATCTCATTTCCTGCTAATAAGTCCACAATTATATCAATTTTGGGTAGTGGGAAATCATATTTGGGACATGCCTTGTTCAAATCTCTGAAATTAGTGCAAACTCTTATGCTTTTATCTGGATTTGACATTAGCACAATGCTTGAAACCCATTTTGGATAGGCAACAGGTCTTATGAAACCCATATCCAATAGTTTCTTTAGCTCAACTTTTACAAGGAGAGCAATGTGTGGATGCATCTTCCTTAGCTTTTTTTAAGTGGTTTTTCTTTTAGATCCACATTGAGATGATGCATGATAAGATCTGGATCAAGTCCTGGCATGTCTACATATGAACAAGCAAAATTTATCTATCTTTGTCTGAAGAATTCTATGTATTCTTTCCTCTCTTCATCTGATAATGATGCAGGAGGATGAAGTATCTTGGGATCCTTTGGTGTGCCAATGTTTATTGCTTCTGTTGGCTCTATTAGAATAGTATATCTCTCCTAAAAATATGGAGAGAGGATGTCAAATTTTCCATCTTCTGGCACCTCAAAGAGGTTTTCACCATCAAATACGTCCTTTATTTTTCCTCTTGATTGATCTAGTGTTTCCATGAAATGGTTTCTAACACTAGGTCTTTTTCCTTGTTTTATTTCAATTTTGCAGTTGGAAAGTTTGGTATTCTCTCGATTGCAAGAAACGTTACTTGATTCCGAGATGGAAGATATCTTAGGTGTTATAGGTTTGATAGCATTACGATATATAGCTAAGTCATGGTCATTGCAAAAGACATCCAATTCAGGGTTTTCTAGGTTATCCCACTCAATTAGTTCTGGATGAAGAAGGGGTAAGTCATAGTCATCGTCATTGTTAGGTGCTTCAAGGTTTATGACATAATAGTCATAATTTGGCATAGAGTAGGTAATGTCATAGATAGAACACTCTTGAGGATAGTCCCTCCCAAGTGTTCTCCAATGAGTTCTAACAAAATCAATATTGGTATTTTGTGGTTCACAATTGTTAGTTTACATATTATGCTTCTTTTGATTTTTATTCAATTAAACTCCATTCCCTCATGAAGTCACAATTGTAAACTAACAAATTGGGAAAGACACAGTTTTTCTTTTCCCTCTGAATTTTAAAATAGGTACAACTCCCTTCTATAATATTCAATGAATTATTCAATATAAATTTGTGCCCACTTTTAACCAGAAAGCAATAAGGCAATACATTCATTCATAAACATGCAATGAACATAACATACGTAAATATTTCCTTTGACCATGAAAACATAGTTTCACAGATTTTAGACTTCACATAAACAAGGAATTGGCAAATCAGTATTGCTAGATAATGTTCCTTCTCAGATAAATCATTCACATAAACAAATATGATTCAATGATAATTAAACCCACAAAGACACAAATTGTCAAGATTGAACACACAGATTCAAGTTTTTCAGCCAATATCTGTTTTCTTCATTCATTCAAAGATAAATAACGATTCAACATGATTATCTTTCTGAAAGAAACATACGACAAACAATAATAAACCCAAAAACCTTCTAGATATCTCCAAAAATCTGAACCCTTCAGTTTCAAAACATTCCTTAAATAACATCAATTGCCCCCTTTTTTTTTACCCTTACTGAGTAATTTTATTTGGTAAACAATTACCAACAGAAACAGTTTTAAAAATATAACTGTAAATAACAGAAAAAGTCTTTTGAGCGAGATAAAAGAGGACACGTCCTCAGAAATGAAAACAAATCCTAACTAGGCATCAAGGATCTTTGAGTTGTGCCATCCTCGACATTCACATTCAATGTCGCCTTCCATTCCTTGTATGCCACGACGAACTCCTATAAAGATGGAATACTGGGAATTTTAATAGAATGTCACCCTCTGTTTCCACACCTCTTTCTCTAGCCGGATCTTCTTGATTTTATCCATGTAGTTAGGTAACTGATTTGCGTAAATGTATAATACAACTTCAACTCTGGCAACCTTTGTGAAATCAACTATCATGAGTGTTGCATTCTTCTTAACTTCATTCATAGCATCACAAAAAACTTCTACAACCACATTCATATTCATTTTTCATGGCCATCACCCTAGACATAAGTGGTATGAATATGTCTTAATTCAGTTGTCAAATTTTGACATATTCCCTTTAATTCTTTTTCTCATTTGATAAATTCCACACATCCCGTCTTGAGTGTTGCATTCCTCCAATCAATATTGCGCTTACCAGTGAACATGAGTGAATCATCAACTATTTTAAGTGATTTTTCAATCACAAACTTAGCCACTCCATACCTTTGAATTTCATAAATTTGTAAAGAGGCAGCTGTCCATTTGGTTTCTTCACTCTCCCACATTTTAACCTGTGACTGAATGTCTACTATTAATAGTAAGGTTTCGTCAAACACTTTCTTGGATTATCAAATAAATTTGCAACTGTCATTAATGACTCCATTCACCCAATCATCAAAAATAGCTGCGATGACCTTTCCCCTTTGGATCTGACTCAATAACTTTTGACTGGCAGGTGATGTGGGATCAAAAGATTGGGAAGCTTTAGCTATCGGCTTAGGAGAAGAAGATACACCACTGATCGCATCAATGTAATTTGCCAACAATCTGATCATCTATTTCAACTCCTTCTTATCCTTCCCGTCCTTTTACGATCGGGTTAGCATGCGTTTTGAAAAAACATCAAAGTGATGGTTATCTGTATCCCTGTTAGCAACTCCAAGCTCTACTTTCTCCATGTGGTAACTATCAGCAGAAAGCTCAGATGCTTCTCCATCAACCTTTGGCTTCACAACCTCCGCCATCCATTTACCTATTTTATCATCAATCCCTAACCTTGTCATTGCTTTTGCCCTTTTTGGCTGAGGTGTTTTCGTCATATACTTACTAACAACATCGCCGATTGGCAAGGCGATGTGAACAATATTTTTCCTTTTGTTCACATAAGATGCTAGCCATTGGGGAGAAATAACAATAAATCCTTTAGGATTAAAGACTTCTCCTGAGTCTATTCTTTAAAACCAAGAGTGTCAAGGTTTTCAGCAAAATCCAGATCAATATTGTCATCGAAGTGATCCATCTTTGACAAGTTACTTTATTCTGGCAACTTATCCTTCTCACCTTCTTCACTCGGATTTAGATCAATAAAGTGTTCTGCAACTTGCAATTCGCTCATTCCGGTTTTGGCCCTTGATCTAGTCACACGAACAAAAACAGGTGATCTGATAGCCTCTTTAGCTATAGAGGTGGGTTTCTTATGGTGAGAAGATTTCTTTGTTTTTGTTTATGAGAAAGACAAATATTTTCAGAAATGTTAGCGTTAGGATCCCTAAAAATAGCTTGTTTAATCATTTATGATTCTGAACTCTAAACATCTAATTGTCTCATTCTAGAAATCCAATGTATAGTTCTTTAAATCATGGTTATTTCCTTGACATTGATGTCATCCTTTTCATACTCAATCCAACTTATCTCATCTAAAGGCTTCGATTTGATTCTATCAAATTCAGGATCAAGGACATCTTTGTCATGATCTGTAACCCCCTCAACATTCACCTCCAGCTTCCAATCAATAATTTGTTGGATCCTCAATCTGCTATAGTCTCTTAACTTGACTTCAAACTCATCTTTACAGTGATAACTCAATGATGAATGAATAGTACCAAACTGGTACTAAGAGGGGGGTGGGGGGTGAATCAGTACAGACAAAATACAGACCTAAACCGGTTCAATAGCAATTACTCCAAATGACAGGCAAACAGTGACACCAGTTTGAAACAGAGTGCAACCGGTAAAACTCAGAACAACTAAAATGATCATAAACCGGTTACTCGCTGAGTTTTCTACTCAACTCAAAACTACACTACCATTTCACCCTTATGCATGAACAAGTAATCTATCATCATATCTTCACAATAGCTAGTTCAACATGTTTTATTGACAGGCATAAAACACAGAACCATCATATGCTTAACAGGTAATAACAAAGTATCACAAGATAAAAGCATCACACATGACACACATATTTTTCATTTGGAAACCCAACTGGGAAAAACCACGGTGGGGATGAATACCCACAAGCTTATTGTTGAACTCTTTGGAAGTTTGCTCTATTAGAAGCCTTGTCCGGTTAAAGACATTACAAAATGTTCTGCTAGGAACCGATCCTGTTAGAGATCACCCAGTTAAGGGATGGCTACAATACCCAATTAAGGGTTAAACCTTGTTACAGGATACCTTGTTAGAGGATTTCAAGAACTCAATAGCTAAAGGATTTCCAGAGCTCTCTAGCTTCCCAAATCTCAATAACTTTGAGTTACCCTGTTAAGGGATTTACAGCAAGCCGGTTAAGGCTACCCTGTTAGGGGATTTTCCAACTATTGAGGTGGTTAGAGATCAATAGGTATTCCAATGATCTGGTAACAACACTCAATGCCAATGCAAATCCGCTTAAGCTCCTCTTCACCTTCTGCACTTACACTCTACAAGTATCACTTCTCTCCTCTGGTCTGGCAAGAATCACGTATCCCTTCTCTTGGATACTCACACACAACTTTTGCCAACAAACTTCGAAAGAGTCACAACATCGACCTTATAGGACAATAGATAGGTCGATAGCATAAACCCTAAATCCTAGACCTATTAGGTTAAGGAATTCAAACAGTTCAATCCTGACTGTTGATCATACTGTATTAAATGTAGCAGGTCTTGAATAAATCTCAAGACATTCTCCATCATTCATTCCACTGATTTCATGGCGGTTGATAATCCATCACGCGTTTTCACCATTTACAAATTTCACACATTCCTAAGGTAGATAGGGACAATCTTCTTCATGCAAGATCCTTCACGTGCACAAGGCTGACGTGGCAACATGATCTATTCTTTGTTATACTGCTTACTCATCACACAAAGATCACCGGTTGAGCCATACAGGCTTGAAGCACTTCAACCCAAAACCCTAAAGTTGAGACTACCAATTGGTAGTCATACAACGCTTCCATGTGCCGGTTCCTATAACCATATGCCGCTTCACCTTGAACAAGCACACCGCATCACTTTGGCACAAATGTCGGTTCACAGTGTTATACCGGTTCTCACATATGTTGGTTCATACCTCTTCAACATATTGACAACAATGACAACATACAATGTCATTATGTCCACATACCGGTTCACATAATGGTAACAATCTCCCCCTTTGGCATTGATGGCAATGTACAAAGATATCTCTCCTCTCTCTCCACTTCTCATGTTCTCCCCCAATTTTTGTAGATATCTTCTCCGCTTGACATCTTCTCCCCCTTTGAAAACAATGCCAAAGTGGAGGCACAAGATTCCCTGTTCCATTATGCTACTCCCCCTGAGGAGTAGCATCCTTCAACACATCAATCCTGAAGAAAGATTTGACTATGCAATACATGACTGATGTGGAGCATATACTTTTAGTTCACCTCCTGAAGGGGCATTACCCCTAATTCACCTCTTAAGTGTGTAAATGTAGTCTTTGGAAGAGGCTTGGTGAATATGTCTGCTAACTGCTCCTTACTGGACACATGCTCCAGTGCAATCTCTTTGTTCTGAACCTTTTCCCTTAAGAAATGATACTTAAGCTCAAAGTGCTTGGTTCTAGAATGTAAAACCGGATTCTTGGAGATATTAATTGCACTAGTATTGTCACAAAATATACTTACCGGTTCTGATACAGGAACTTTGAAGCCTTTCAATACATGCTTCATCCAAATTGTCTGAGTGCAGTTCATGAAAGCTGCAACATACTCCACTTCCACTATAGACTGAGAGATACAACTCTACTTTTTACTCATCCATTAGACCAGTCTACCACCAAGGAAGAATGCACCACCAGTTGTGCTCTTTTGGTCATCTACATTACTAGCCCAATCAGCATCTGTGAACACTTTCAAGTTGAAGTTCTTGCTATATGGATACCACAATCCATAGTCAACAGTTCCCTTCAGATATCTAAGAATCTGCTTGACTGCAACCAAGTGGGATTCTCTTGGACTTTTCTAGAACCTTGCAGTAATGCCAACTGCATGTGCAATATCTTGTCTGCTATGCACTACATAATACAATTTACCAATCATTGATCAGTATTCCTTCTCATCAACCAATGCTGAGTCATCTTCTTTGGATAGTTTACAACCGGTCACCATCAGTGTACCAACCGGTTTGCTATCTTCCATGCCAAAGGTCTTCAACACCTCTTTGACATACTTGGACTAAGTGATAAAGATTCCATCCTTCATCTGTTGGATCTGTAGTCCAATGAAGAACTTAATCGCCCCTATGAGTGACATCTCAAACTCTTCCTTCATCTCATCAGAAAACTCATGACTCATCTTGTCATCACCACCAAAGATAATGTCATCAACAAATACCTCACAGATCAGGATCTGATCTCCTTCAGACTTCAAGTAGATATTGCTATCTTCACTTGTTCTCTCAAATCCAATCTTCACAAGATGGGAATGTAGGCACTCATACCATGCCCTAGGTGCTTGCTTTAGACCATATAAGGCTTTATGTAGCCTACATAGCATGTCACTGTCTTCAGATAGGGAAAACCCATATGGTTGCTTAATATACACCTCCTCTTCAAGTACACCATTTAGGAATGCAGATTTTACATCCATTTGATATACTTTGAAGCCTTTAAAAGCTACATATGCAAGAAGCATACAAACTCCTTCCAATCTAGCTACAGGAGCAAAGGTTTCTCCATAGTCTTCTCCTTCTTCTTGAGCATATCCTTTGCACACCAATCTGGCTTTGTTCCTAATCACTGTGCCATCCTCATTTAGCTTGTTTCTGAACACCCATTTGGTGCCAATGACATTTTTATGCTCTAGTCTGGGTACCAAGGACCATGTACCATTTTTCTCTATCTGGTCAAGTTCCTCTTCCATTACCTTGATCCATTCTTCATCTTTATGAGCCTCTTTGAATGATTTAGGCTCAAGTTTAGAGATCATACATGACTTTTCTCTAATCTTTCTTCTTGTAACGATTCCTGCATCCTTATCTCCTATGATCTACTTAGGATCATTATTCATCTTGACATACTGAGGAATAGTCTTGACTGGTTCTTCTTTCTTTTCCTCTTCATCCTCATCTTCATCAGTATCAGCATTCATCGGTTCAGGAACACTGTTACTGGTACTTGGTTGACTGACAACCAGTTCCCAGAAGGTTGCAACCGGCTCATTTATAGCTTGCTCATTGTCGGTATCCTCTGGTTTCTTAGAGGTTTCATCAACTCTCACATTGATATTTTCCATAATTCTCTGAGTCCTATTGTTGAAACACTTAAGAGCTTTACTCTTGGTGGAATATCCTAGGAATATTCCCTCATCACATTTTGCATCAAATTTTCTCTAGTGTTCACTCCTCTTGGTGTAACATTTTCTACCAAACACTCTAAAGTAGCTAACCACAGGTGTCTTACTGGTCCAATACTCATAAGGAGTTTTGTCCTTACCTTTCTTGATGAGTACTCGGTTCATTGTGTAGACTGCAGTGCTCACCGCTTCTCTCCAAAAGGTGTTAGCTATGTTTCCTTGAATCAGCATTGTTCTAGCTGCTTCAACCACAGTCCGGTTATTCCTCTCTGCTAGGCCATTTTTTTGTGGAGTTCGGGGGGCAGACAGTTGCCTCTTGATGCCAAATTCTTCACAATACTTGTTGAATTCACCGGAAGTGAATTCCCCTCCTTGATCAGTTCTCAGACACTTGATCCTTCTACCGCTTTCCTTCTCCACTAATGCTCTGAAAGCTTTAAAATTTACAAAGGCTTCAGACTTGTCTTTCAAGAATGTGACCCACAACATTCTTGAGCAGTCATCAGTGAGAATCATGAAGTACCTATCACCCTGCACACTCCTAGTTTTCATAGGACCACACAAATCAGTATGCACAAGATCAAGCAAGTTGTCAGCAGTGAAAGATTTACCTTTAAAGGTTGAGGAAGACATTTTCCCCAATTGACATTCTCTGCACAAGGTATTATCTGGTTTGCTTAGCACCGACAATCCTCTAACTGCCTTGATCTTACTGGCCTTTACAATGTTATCAAAGTTTACATGGCAGAGTCTCCTATGCCATATCCAACTATCATCAAATTTGGCCATAAGACATGTGCTTATATTTCCATTCAAATGAAACAGGTTACCTTTGGTCTGCATGGTGGTGGCCACCAATTCACCATCTTTTCCTTTGATTCTGCAAACTCCATTCTTGAATTCCAGAGTGAGGCCACTATCATTCAGCTGGGCAACACTCAAAAGGTTGTGTCTGAGACCATCAAACCAATACACATTGTCAGCACTGCTCTTTCCATTCAGAGAGATGGACCCTTTGCCTTTGACTATGCATGGTGCATCATTGCCAAAGCGAACCACACCTCCATCAAACTCCTCCAAGGATAGAAACTTGCTCCAGTCACTAGTCATATGTCGAGAACAACCACTGTCAATGATCCACTCATTGAAATTATCAAACCGGGAGACAAGAGCCTTCTTATCTGACACATCTTCTTTGACACCAACAAACACAATATCTTCATTTTCTTCATCCTCCGATTCTTCATCTATGACACCTTCATCAACTGCCATAAAACAGTTTCTCCGGTTTCCTCCTTTGAATTTCTTGAACCTTTCTGGTTTGTCCTTGTTATCGCCATTAGGACAGTTTATAGCAATATGTCCTATCCAGTTACAAGAAAAACATTTCAAAGGTAGCTTACCTTTGTATTTACCGATTCCTTTAGGAAGCTTCCTGGCAAGGAGAGCTTCAAATGCCATCATAATCTCCTCATCATTCATTTCTCTGCTCTGTCTAGGTTCACCACTAGTGCTAGCTTCTTTTCCTTTTTTGGATGGTATAGTAGAGGCTTTAAAAGCCGATTCAGTCTTTTGAACACTGCCATCAGAACAATTTAGCTCATAGGTTGTCAACTTGGCTATGATGGAGTCCAAGGATACCTTAGTCTTGTCTATTGATCTCAGTTCCTGAATAGCAGCAACCCTTATTGCATAGACCGACAATAGGGATCTCAAGACTTTTCTTACCACAGTGGAATCTTCTATTTTACCACCTGCACTCTTGATTTCTCCAACAACTGTTTTGATTCTTATTCCATACTACTGAATGGTCTCACCTTCAACCATCCACATATCTTCAAACTTCCCTCTCAGGCTTTCTTCCTTAGCCTGTTTTACATGTTCATCACCACCATAGATATTTTCAAGAGCATCCCATACCTCTTTGGGATTTACCTTGTCCTAAACATCAATAAACTCAATGTCAGATAGACTACTAATAAGGGCTTCCATGACTTGCCCATTTTCTTGTATCTCTCTCTTTTGGTCATCGGTGAGAGTACTAGTAGGAACAACATAGACATTCTCAACATAACTCCAGTGTTGAGCACCCATGCTTCTGATGAATATCTTCATCCTATCTTTCCATATACTGAAATTTTCCCTGTTAAACTTTGGACCTTCCCTCTTCATCATTTGACTGTGATCTTTACCTCAAGTCATTAAGCTTACAACACAGAGGACCTGGAGGACGCTCTGATACCAATTGATAAATCAATGATGAACGAATAGTACCAAACCGATACTAAGAGGGGGGGGGTGAACAGACAAAATACAGACCTAAACCAGTTCAACAACAATTACTCCAAATGACTGGCAAACAGTGACACCGGTTTGAAACAGAGTGCAATCGGTAAAACTCAGAACAACTAAAATGATCATAAACCGGTTACTCATTGAGTTTTCCACTCAACTCAAAACTACACTACCATTTCACCCTTATGCATGAATAGGTAATCTATCATCATATCTTCACAATAGCTAGTTCAACATGTTTTATTGACAGGCATAAAACACAGAACCATCATATGCTTAACAGGCAATAACAAAGTATCACAAGATAAAAGCATCACACATGACACACATATTTTTCATGTGGAAACCCAACTAGGAAAAACCATGGCGGGGATGAATACCCACAAGCTTTTTGTTGAACTCTTTGGAAGTCTGCTCTGTTAGAAGCCTTGTCTGGTTAAAGACATTACAAAAGGTTCTACTAGGAATCGATCCTGTTAGAGATCACCCGGTTAAGGGATGACTACAATACCCAGTTAAGGGTTAAACCTTGTTACAGGTTACCTTGTTAGAGGATTTCAAGAACTCAATAGCTAAAGGATTTCCAGAGCTCTCTAGCATCCCAAATCTCAATAACTCTGAGTTACCCTGTTAAGGGATTTACAACAAGTCGGTTAAGGCTACCCTGTTAGGGGATTTTCTAACTGTTGAGGTGGTTAGAGATCAATAGGTATTTCAATGATCTGGTAACAACACTCAATGCCAATGCAGATCCGCTTAAGCTCCTCTTCACCTTCTGTGCTTACACTCTGCAGGTGTCACTTCTCTCCTCTGGTCTGGCAAGAATCACGTATCCCTTCTCTTGGATACTCACACACAACTTTTGCCAACAAACTCTGAAAGAGTCACAACATCGACCTTATAGGACAATAGACAGGTCGATAGCATAAACCCTAAACCCTAGACCTGTTAGGTTAAGGAATTCAAACAATTCAATCCTGACTGTTGATCATACTGTATTAAATGCAGCAGATCTTGAATAAATCTGAAGACATTCTCCATCGTTCATTATCCACTGATTTCATGGCGGTTGATAATCCATCACGCGTTTTCACCATTTACAAACTTTGCACATTCTCGAGGTAGATACAGATAGTTTTCTTCATGCAAGATCCTTCACGCGCACAAGGCTGACGTGGCAACATGATCTGTTCTTTGTTATACTGCTTACTCATCACACAAAGATCACCGGTTGAGCCATACAGGCTTGAAGCACTTCAATCGGAAACCCTGAAGTTGAGACTACCAACCGGTAGTCATACAATGCTTCCATGTGCCGGTTCCCATAACCATATCCCGGTTCACCTTGAACAAGCACATCGCATCACTTTGGCACAAATGCCGGTTCACAGTGTTATACCGGTTCTCACATATGTCAGTTCATACCTCTTCAACATATTGACATCAATGACAACATACAGTGTCATTATGTCCACATACCGGTTCATATAATGCCAACATACAGTCCTCCCAAAAATCTTCCAAATGGGTAAAAGGAGCATAACTTTTTCGTAATTTAAATGTCTGAACAACAAAGAGTTTATTATCAAAACTATTTCTAGCTTGATAGAAACCAAAATTGAAATTATTTAAATCAACTCCAACACTGGCTGCATCTGCAAATTATTTGCAAGAAAAAGAACCTAACTCAAGGGGAAAGAGGGCTTCACGATCACTTAAATCTGCATACTTTTTAATCACATGGGCCAATTGTCTACAAAGGTCTGCTAACACAAAATAATCAAAAGCATACCGAGGCAATTTCATGGGTTCCTCAAAACCACCCACCTGAAGGTAAGTGAAGTGGGAATACTGAATATAGTAGCTCCCGTATACTCTGATTAAATGTTGAGCCTCTTTAGAAATCCTTCTTTCCAAATTTCCTGTCAATTCTATAAACATTCTTCCAGTAAAAACATCATGAACCCACCTATAGTTTTCCAAAGCCTTTTCACTCTAAACATAGGGATAGAATTCAAAAACCCAAATTCCTTCAAACACTGGGGCAAACATTGGGGCCCGAGGTACTCCTTGCCATTCTTTTATGCATGCCAGATAATATATAAGATATGAAGACATGTAGAAATACTTATCCCTGAACTGCACTTGTTTCAATTGATCCTGGAGCACTTCTACAATAACCTCTCCCCAATCAATGTGGCAGGCTCCTTCTAAGATGACTTGGATGAAATGATACATCCATTCCATGAATAGATAAGAATCAACTGCTCCCTTAACCTTATGCAAGAAAACTATCAAATCCCTAATGTAGGGTTTCACATGATCTCTATTCAAGGATTTCGGTAAGCGAGAACCACCTCTTTGAGGTTTAATACACAAGCTTTTAGCAATAACATTTCTATGCTTGTCTGCCCTCTCATGAAATCTTGTAACAAAGAGAGAAGGGGTAAATTCAGAGTATGCATCCCTCTCAAGAATTCTAAATACTGAGGTGATTGTTTCTTGGTTTACTATTAGCAAGACATGACCATCATCTTTCCTTATACACTAGTGTCTAATATCAAACCTATTGATGAATTCCCTCACCAATTATGGACAAATGATCGCTAAAGGAAAGGTTTCAGCTTCCACCAAACCACTATTTGCTATCTCAGTCATGAATGGTTCTGACATTTGACTCTTTAACTTCTCTAAAAGGTCGCCCATGTCAAAATCTCTTAGGGCAGTGTCACTGAATTTAGGATGCACACATTCTAGACTAGCAACATTTCTGAATAAATGAAACACAAACTTCACTTTCACTAACTCAGCCATTAGAATACAGTTCTTGAAGTAGGAAAAAACCAGAAGTAGAAGCCAACAAGAAAATAGAAGAACTGAACTCACCTTGTGCCAACAAATTCCTGAAATCCCTATGCTTGCAGAAAAAGTTTACCTTTGGCCACCTCCAGTGCCTTATCAAAAACCGATTGAGTTGTTGGTAAAATCATCGCTTATAACAATTTCGTATATCAAATTTAAATTCATTGAGAAACAAATATGCCTCACACATGCTGAAGATTTTGATATGACAAGAATTAAATGCAATCTCTTAACTTCTGTCACCTCACTCATTCCACTCATTGCAACTATTTTGACGTGTGTCATTAACTTAACTTTCCATAATTACAAACATCCAATCATATGCCTTGAAAAATTCGGTGCCAGCTGTTGTTTTTGAAAGAAGAGTCCTGGGCATACAAAATGAATCATAATATTCCCTTATTGAACCCCACGAACCCATTGAACACAAAGGTTCACATAAGTTCACACATGTTCAACCATGTTTATGTATTTATCAAGAAAGACTCCCGACTATATTGAAAAGAAAGGAGAAATAACCCACTCGAATGAAAATAAAAAGTACAAGGCAGTTCATGCTAGTTCAAATAGGTTCACACAAGTTCAATAAGGTACACATTTTACAAACTGTCGACTTTACACTTACAAATGAGGATACAAATTACCATAGAACTAACTTTCCCAAAATAAATCTTAATCATGACATGAACCAGAATGCAAAAATTGAAAGATGGCAGCAAAACCTAGGGTATAGGCAAACTTTTGCCAACATCAGCTCTGACTGGGGACTGGATTTCATGCCTTAAATACAGAGAACTCCAAACTCTGGTTCCACATAACTAAAACTAAGGAAGGGATAAACGGACACAAAAAAAAGACAAAAACAAAACGAAACAACAAAAACTATATATAAGGGATGAACAACTTTAGAACCTATAAAGCTTGAGATCTTTCTCATTGTATGACAAGGGCAAGATCGTACCATTAGAATATGAGAGCTTGAAATAATTTGAACCTAATACCTGATGAATCTTGAAGGGGCCCTTTCATAGAGAATCAAATTTGCCATGTGCACCTTTCGACTCCCTACGCTTATCCCACAAAAGGACCTTGTCACCGTCCATGAACTTCCGAGGCCTTGCCTTTTGTCAAATATCTATTTGACACGATCTTGATGCAGAGTTATTCTGTCAACCAGTTCTTCTCTTTCCTCCTCTAACTTGGTGAGATACATAATCCGCTTCTCAATAGAATCCTTGAAGAACTGATCATCAATCACAGTCTGAAGTTTGGAAGCAACCAATTCCAATAGCAATGCCACTTGAGACCCAATCCCATATACTAATTCAATGGGTGCCATACCAAATTCTCTCTTTGGAGTTATCCAATCAGCCCGTAGAGCTTCATAGAGATGTTTATGCGAGGTTTTTCTATTCTCATCAACCAATTGTTTCATTATATTAACCAAGTTTTTGTTACTCGACTCGGCCTGACCCTTTCCCTGTGGATAGTAATCAGATGAATGCACTAGGGATATGCCATGATCATAAAAAAATATCATTAACTCCTAAGAAGTAAAATATGAAGCATTATCTGTCACTATTCTTTGTGGCACACCAAAATGAACCAATATGTTTTTCTTCAGAAAATCACAAACCACCTCTGTGGTTGTTCTCTTGGTTGGTATAGCCTCGACCCATTTGGTAAAATAGTCAGTTGCTGCCAATATGTATGAATGCCCTGCACTTGACAAAGGATTCACTGGACCAATAAAATCAAGACCCCATTGCTTAAAAGGTTCCTCTACAACAACTGGCTTCAAAGGAAGAGCCGCTAATTGAGGTCTCCCAATAAACATGATAAGCAATGAGGGCCTATAAGGTGTCCCACCATGTTTTGAAACTGATGTACATCCATTTCTTTTAAAACTGTTGTTTCCGTTAGAGCTTTTTCCAAAATTTCCTTATGCATAGGTGAAACTTTGAGAAGCTCTAAAATGGATATTTGAGTGGGTATTCTTTGCAATTGTTCCACTAAGTTATATTGTCGTGAAGTGGATGTTGATTCATTTGTTATACCCAGAAATTTAACCTCCACTTTGCTTCTTGTAAGGATGTTGATTGGTTCTGAAGGTGTGTTATCTTTAACAATGATGACATTTACTACATCATCATACGTATAAGTGTAGTTCACTTTGCCTTTGTCATATTTTGATTTAGATTGTTCACCTTTTTCATAATTTGGAAGCGGAGTCTTTAAGGCTAGATGTGATTCATTTGTCTTATGACTATCCACTGCGATAGTTCCATTATCGATTAAATCTTGGTTAAGATACTTCAATATTTGACAATCATTAGTTTGGTGTCCTTTATTTTGATGGTAATTGCAAAAATGATTGTCATTCCACCAATTAGGTTTGACTTGTGGTTCATAGCTTCTTGCTTTTGGTAAAGTAATTAGTTTATTCGTAAGAAGAGTTTTTAAAGCTGATTCCAAGGGTTCTCCAATGTCTGTGAATTTCCTATGAGGATTGGAGAAGAAAGACTTGGATTTACTATTTTATTGATTGTTATTGTGAGGGATTTGATTTGATAGATTAAAGATTGGTTGTTGTTTTATAGCATTATTGTCGTCATTTCCTTCGTTGATGACATTCCTATTCTTTGACCAGAATTTAGGTTTGTCATTGCTATTATTGTTGTTGTTGTTGTAGGAATTATTATAAATCTTTAGCTCTCCTTTCTTTACCATTGTGTCTTCTATTTTTAGACCATTCTCAATCATCTTGGCAAAAGAAGGAGGACATTGCATTTTTAGACGGTAACTCATTTCACTGATGAGGTTGTCAATGAATATATCCATTTTTTCTTGATCAAGTACATCTCTTGGATACCTATTAAACATTCGTTTCCATCGTTGTAAGAAGATCATGAAAGATTCACCATTCTTTTGCTTAACATTGCATAAATTCAGCATTATTATCTCATTTCTTACATTGTAGGAGTATTGTGAAATAAATTTATTCACAAGTTCTTCAAAATATTTGATTCTAGATGGTAGTCTTGAGAACAATTCCATTGATTGTCCATTTAAACTCCTAAGGAATAGATGCATCAGGTATGTTTTGTCATGTGCAAATTCTATACTCACAGTACAAAACTCCCTAATGTGATCTTGAGGATCAAATTTCCCATCGTATTTATCATATTTAGGGGTTTCACAATGCTGTGGAAATGGTAGCATATTTAAACTTTTGTCAAAAGGATACAAGCAGATATCTTCCAATGAATACTTCTTGGAACTCTTTCCATTCTGCATATCTTGTATTTGTTGTTGTAGGGTTTGCATTTGTTGAGTGAGATTTAACAAGGGATTATCCATGCAGATTCTCCTTGTATCTTCATAAGTTCTTCTATCACTACGCTCTCTTCTTGTATTATCATGATCTTTTTTTGTTTTATCTCCCCTTGTTTCCTCATGGATTTCTTTATTTATATCCTCGTTATTTGGATCATTTGTGTTGTGATTATTACTTGTCTCTGCATCTTGTTTCAAATCTTCTATGTTAAAGTCTTGTGACAATTTAGCCCTTGATTTTGCCAGCATTAAAAGACATTTTTTTTTGTTTTGCTAATAAATTTTCCATTAGTCTATCAAATTTGAAATCTTGCTCAAGGTCTCTAATGGTGTTATTGATCGCTTCTTCATCAACAACCGTATATTCAAAAGTTTGGAACATTGAATTATCTTCTTCCATTTGTTTTTGTTGTTTTCTCAATTGCTCGTATTGAGCTCTAGTCCAAACTGACATGTGATTGCTTCAAATTTTTTTTGAAGTCTCGACCTTCTAAAAACAACTCAATAGGTGATTATTGGTTTAGGAAGGTATGCTTTGTTGATTTTACCACTATTGTTGGTTCATTGTGATAAAACGTCTCTTTATTGAAAAGAACGTCCTTGCAAAATTTCTCCATCAAATTCTATCCTATAGCCACGTAAATAGTGATGAAAACGGTGTAGGAATGTCCTATGTTTTAACAAGATCTTGCTATTGATATACAAGAATCTTCTGAGTAGCTTTATAATTGAGCTTTCTTTTCTTAAGGCAATATTTAAAAGTCATATAAGCATATGATACTTTACAAGTTTGCTTGATTCCAATGTGAGTGCAATTATGATTTTGATATAACCTAGGCTCAAAATAGGAACGATATATCCAAGACAATGAACAAAAGGTTGATTGATCAAGTTTCGTGATAGAGGATTTGATATATCATGATGAGAAACTGATAATGATTTTGACTTTTGCACTTGAGATGGTTGAATCACTAGCTTGTTGAATGTTTTATGCTTATCAAAACCTTTTGGAAATAGCCTATTGGATTGGTAACCTAGTTATTGAACTAGAATGAAGATGTGCGATAGTTTAAAGACAACTCTACTCAAGAATGGTTTTGATACCAACTTTGAAATTTTGGTTTGATATGCTTTGTCTAAGATGTGAGAAAGCATTTGTGCTAAATTTTGGTCTAAAGTGCTAACTTATGGGACAAATGCGCTACTTTGTTGCTTTAAAGTGCTGCTCTAACTGTGTTTCAAGGAATTTCAATTTTCCAGCAAGTTGTTAGATTTTTGCTCATTTTTAGATGATGATTTTCTTCAATTTTTGACCATTCTGAGCACGTTATAGACATAGAAGACACAATGTTTGAAAAGCAAAATGCACAAGCAAGCACAAAATCCTATAGCAAGCTAAGACAATAATTGTTGAATCTCACATGGGGTTTCCCCTGAGGCTACGCTATTCAGAGCGGATATTTAGATGCTTGACCCCACTGGCTCCACCCTTGGCACTCACTTCTCCGGGTTAGCCAAGCACTAGTTTCCATGAAAACTCCCCATGACAAACTTTATATCTCTACCAAGAACCGTATGTGTGTGAGCCTCTTCAAAGGTCCGACTTCCTGCGTGAAAAATTAGAAGGATTTTGGCAACTTGTACAAGTGGTTTTTAGTAAAGGCTTCAGGTCATGTGGCCATACATGCGACACTTTCAACTCTATAAATACAAAAGTTTCCTAGACTATAGAGGTTATGCTCCATAGGGTTTATGGGGAAACATAGTGTCGGTATGAACTTATCAACACATGTTGTTTATGACTATCATCACAAACATGATTTATTTAGAGTGGATAAGAAGGACTAGGTATTAGCCTGTTTCCACTTGGGTCGTTCCCCTCTCACTGGCCCCCTCAAGGCAACTCAGGAAGGCATGCCCTCTAAAGGTTACACATAAAAGAGAGTAGGTCTGGTTTTCTAATCACCGTATGAGGGTGAGAGCATACTTACCTACTACTTCATCAAGCACGAAAAACACAAAGTTTATTTTAACCCTCTACAATCTATGTGCAACTTTTTCAGAGAAGTCACTCAAAATGCAAGTTGCATGCTGTCAATTTATCCCCTTAGTTTAAGGTAAATGAGCAAGATATGATGTGTTAGTTTCCAAAATAAAACTCCTAATTAACTATGGGAGGAAATGCATGAAATTTTCTTTAAAACAATCCTGCACACAAATATGTTAGTAGTTTGAAATTTTCAGTTCTTGGACATTTGAACTTGCAGAAAAAGTTTGTTAGCTGTGAATAAAAGCGCTATCCTAGCAAATGTGTTGTTTTCCACCTCAAAAGCGCTAACCTAGGGGACAAAAGCGTTAACCTAAGATATGAAAGCGCTGCTCTGTGGACTAAAATGCAAGAATTCACAGACAAAAACACTAACCGAAATGACACATGCATTAACCTCAAAGACAAAAGCGCTAATCTAAGGATTAAATGTGTTGATTTGCAAACAAAAAAGCGCTAACCTAAATGCCAAATGTGCTAACCTGCAAGACAAAAGTGCTAATCTATTAAATGAAAGCACTGTCAGAATTCACACAGGCATGAATATGGATTACAAATGCGTTAAACTAATGTTTGCAAGAACTAGACAAGATATTGGAAAGATATATGCGAGGCTCTAGCCCCACAGTGGGTTCCAAAATGTGTCGAATTGACTTTCATCTTCAGAATACTACCTGCAACATATTAGTTTCACAAAATACAAAGGAAATGTTACATTAAATCCAAACTCAACCAATGAAACTACATGAAATACATATAAAATAAAAAAACTATTATTTCCTTCATGATTTAAGTCTCATTGTGTCCTAACTCCACTGTTCCTGGTTGCAGATGATTTTCTCTCAGACAAGCACTAATAGCTTCCAAGATGGCATATGAAGAATGGATTGATAAATGATACTATGATATGCAATGCAAATTATTTAAAGCTAAATGATTATTCTAAATTTCTAAATTGCTTCAAGATAAAAATTCACAGATACATAAGTTTTCTTAGATTTTTAACTTGAAGACTAACTCTTTCTCAACTCAAACTCCTACATTTATAGACTTTGAGAGGATAAGATGATGTGTCTTGAGATCAACGGTCATGATTAGATCTGCAAATTTGGATGGTTGTGAGCAAAGGTGAAGGTTGGGAGAAAGGGGGAAGGAGAAGACAAGTGTCACTCATCTCACCTTGTCTAGGTTGTTGATTGAGGGAATCTAGTGATGGTTGGAGAAGATTTAGGCATGAGAGAACAAGTGGACTGAAGTCCTTCCTAAGATATAGGGATGTTAGAGAGAATATAGAAGAAGTTTAAGAAATATGTATACATACACAATATTCCATTTACTTTGGAAGTTGAAAATAAGTGGCTAATAAATGTTTTATTTATTTTAGTTTTGTTGAATTAATTTAGCCACATGATGGATGAGTTGGCAAAGGAAAGATGAAGTGGAGATGGAAGATGAGTTGGAAAAGGGATTAAATAATTAAGAAATTATTTCATATTTGAGACTATAGGATAGAAGAATAGCCATTAAATATTAGATATTTAAATGATTGATTAGAAGAATAATTAAATATTAGATATTTAATTAATTGATTAGAAGAAAAGGATAAATAAATAAATTAATAAAATATTTCAATTAAACTAATTAATAAAAGGACACTAAATGAATTAAATAAATTAATCTTTTCAAATTAACTATTTAATAGAAGAATAATTATTAAATAAATATAAAATATTTATTTAATTGCTCATAGCCATTTTTATGTGTATACACATATCATAAATATCAGATCTAAAAATAGATTTGAAAAATTATACATCCCACAAGCAAATTTTAGAATTACAAACCAGGGTTTTTGTGAAATTTGTTGAGTGAAAATTTTGCAAATTGTTGAGGTTTACAAAATTGTGATTTCAACCATAGTATGCGAGATAAAATATCTCCTAATTTATAAGGGAAGGCTCCCCTTTTGTTTACCACTCTGTTAATTTAAAACACAATTCACACTATCATTTCTAATCTAAACATGGATGGTACATCATCCTATTCTCTCTTTAGAATAGATGTTATTCTTGCCTTTTTTTCAGGAAAGAATTTATAATGTCGAGCAGTAATGATTTCTTTACAATTTTAAAGTTACAAATAAACAACTTGGAGCATGTGAACAAGTAATACAAAACAAAGAAACAAAGTTTCCATAAATGCTCAAAGTCCTCCGTTGCTTCTCCAAGATGAGAGAATAATGTTTGAGCTGAAAGTCTCAAAAATCACTATTATCCTTTCAACCTTTCTTCAAATAACTTCTTTTGTAATCCATGATATTAAATAAGAAAATCAAAGCAAAGCACAAAATATTTATATTGATTCCTTATTACAACTTTTGATAATATTTTCTCGGAATAATAGTATGAAGCTCAAAGTCTTCAAGTTATTATTTCCTTCTACCAAGATGACAAAACGAAGCACAAAGTCTTTGCAATTATATCTTATTACAATTCACTTAAGTTTTCTCAAATAACAAAATTAAGCTCAAAGCCTTCAAAATGCTATCTCTTTGCTAATCACATATTCTATTTAACAAGAGCTAAAATATGACACAAAGTTCACAAACCAACACTTATTCTACTCTTTAACAATATATTTCCACAACACCTTTACTTAATCAAAACAAGATTTTAGTAAAATTATCTCACCATAACACAATGAATCTAACACAAATTTTGAATGCCAAAAATTTCTTCTTCTTTGATCAAGTTTGTAAAATAAGAATAGGAACACTAAGTTTCACTTTGGCAGTGTTTTGTTGCATAAAGATTCAAGATCAAAGTTACAATAAGCAACCTCATATAAATAGGTGAGGTGCAATGAGATAATCTAAGAAAAAATATGACTAAATCAAAGAAGAGTCCTATTTGACTTAAAAATCGTGCATATTCTAGATGTAAAAACTTAGATACAAAATGACAATTGAGGTGTCAAAGTCTTATTACAAAAATGCACCTACAACTTCTAAAATATGGAAAAAAACCAAGTGTCGCCAGACACTACATATTGAGCTTTCTTGATGAAATCCTCGAATTTCCATAGAACTGCCTTCATCTGTTCTTCATCAGGTCCCTTGGTATGGCTTGAGACAACTTTGACCTGAGTGATGGAATCTTCGAGGCTCATGTAACATTTCTTGTGTTTTTCCAAAAGAGGGGCTAAATCATCCAAATTAACTTGGATATCTATTAACTTATCAATTGAAGATAATGAGAACACATGTTTATCAACTTCTTCACCAACAAGCAAACTGAATTCTTTGATAATGGTATCTTCGTGAAATGGCTTTTGATTCTCATTGAGGAAAGTGGAAGGAAGTGTTGATATCTTCTCGATGACATCCTTTACCTTGTCATTACATTCCTTCTGATCTTTTCTCATATCTTTGATAATTGCCTCCAAGATGTTCATTTGATGTTCTCGTACCTCCCTTTGTTCAATATACATATCGCTTGAAGGAAGTATTCCATTGTGAAGCAAAACATCTAGTTGGAAATATTCTAACTTCAACCAAGAGTTGAAGTCCTTCTCATATGTCTCTAATTCATTTGAGAATAGATCCAAAGTTTTATCTATCTCAACCTTTGCTTCCTCAAGATTGTTCATTAGGGTAATCATTGAACATAAGAGATGAATCCCTTGAATCAATAATCTATCCTTCCACTCACCAACTATTCTCCCACAAGAGTTGACCTATTCAACTTGCTTAATGATTTGTTCATCCACTAATGAGGTGATTCGTTCAATTTGTTGGCATTTGCATTAATGAAATGTTATGTTGTCATTGATGTGAATTAACTGGTAATGATGTTCCTATAATGTTGTTTTCTAATGGGTAGGAAGAGCTAGTGAAGGGAACTACAACCGGTAGGTGAATTTGTGGAGGAAACTAGTATTTCTATGAAATGGAGAGATGAACTGGTAAACCCTACCTGTTGATATGCTAAACCCTAACCGATGAAGTTTGGTGAATCGGTTGTATTGGTTTATGTTCTAATAATGAGTAGTAATGATTATGACATGTATGCATGTTGTATGAGAAGAGTTTCAATTGGTTTTTGGCACGTAGAGATAATGATTTTTATCTTGGGAATGAGCAAGTTCATTGCATGTAATGGAAACCGCGTGATGAGTTACAGAGTTTGATGAAGCGGTGATCAAGGAGTGGTCAAGGATATCTTGAATGATGTGCAATGATTATTATGTAATCCAACGGTCATACTTCAACCGATTTGTTTGTAATCTCTATGAGAGAATTAGGTTTGTGATGTGTTACCGACCTATTGATTTGTTTATAAGGTCGATGAGTTGTTTTGTTGAAGTGTTAGCAATTTGTAGTTGAGAGCGAGAGTGTGGTTGTTGAACTAGATGATGTATCTGCAGTATGTGTAAAGGTAGATAGGAGCATGAAAAGGATCTGAACAAGAAAGTGTAGTGCTATTCAAACAGATCAACAAACCCTTGTTGTTTTCTAACAATTACAACAGTCAAATGCCCTAACTGGGTAGGCTCTAACAAGATTAGTGTTATTCAAATCCTCTAACCAAGTGGTCCATTAGCTTGGATTTCAAATCCTCTACTAAGGTTACTCCTAATAGGGTATTGCTTCTAATAGGGCATTATAGTCAATCCCTTAACCGGGTGGTCCCTAACAGGATCTATTCTTAATAGGACTTATTGTAAAGCTTTAACAGGCTAGGCTCCTAACAGGGTGAACTTCAGAAGAGTTCAAAAATACTTGTGGGTATTCATCCCCACCGTGGTTTTTCCCATTTGGGTTTCCACGTCAAAAATATTGTGTCAAGTGTTGAATGTTTTTGTGGTTATGTTTAGTATGGTTGAATTGATTAACTGCTAAATCCACTTTGATATGTTATGTTAACCGGTAGCAATCTGAAATATGTTTTAACTACTGTCAGTAAAGTATTTGAATGATTCAGTTAAAAGGTTTTGAGAGTTTAAAAGATGTTTTACTGTTAGTCTGTTATAACAGTCAACCAGTTTAACTTGTCAGTATTATTGCATTTGAAGTGCAATGTTTAAACTAGTCAATTTAGAGTTTTCTTTGAGAGGTTGATTTTTGTTTTTCTGAAAAGTTTATGTCATTTTTCTATCTACTAATTCACCCCCCCCTCTCAATAGTTGACCAAATCCTTATTCTTTCATCATACCATCACAATTAACTCTAATGATATTGTTATCTTGATCGAGACATTAGTAAGTTGATCCACATGTTTCTTCTATTTATCTTTCTTAACCTTTTCTTCATTGAACATTGTCACAAGATATGCAAAATATGTTTGAGCATCTTCCACCACTCCTTCATGTGTCTGCTTGCCTAAGTAATTGATGACATAATCTATGGGCTTCACTTTATCCAATTTTGTGTCTAGAGGAGGAATTTCTATTTCTACATATTTTTTCTTTGACTGGTCCACTTTCACCCTGGATAAATTCTTGGCCTTTTTTATACCTTTGGGCTTAGTAGGAACCAACTAACTAAAGTTGAAGTCATTTGGAGAGATGGCTTGTTTATTTCTCTTAGGAGCATTCGACACTAGCCAAGGTGGTAGAGGTGTATCATCATCCACTTTGATAGTTAACACTTGTGTTAACTATGCCACAATGAAGGTAACTATGGGTGGAGTGGAGGTAACAATGGAAAGTGGATTTTTAGCAACATAAACTTTAGGAGTAAGCTGAGTTTTGTATATAAACTTATCAAAATATTCCAACATGGAAGAAGTTACCTCAGATAGATTAGGAAGAAAAATACTTTCAATATTATCATGGAGTATGTCAAGGGTGGACTCACTGGTAGTTGTAGAAGGAATCACATGGATCACAAGAGCTTGAGATGAATATGAAATAGCGGAACCAAAAGGAACAATGTCAAAAAATGAAACTGAAGTTGTACCTATAGAATCATATGACATAGGAGGAACACCTTCATGTGTCTCTTGAGACTGGGAAGTACTTGGGATTTTTGGCAATCCCTCCTCGTCAAAATCTTCTTCTTCTTGTCCCTTTTCTAGCTCTTCTTCATCTTCTTGCTCACTCATCATCTTCTTCATCAACTACATCAATAGGTTGAGTCTCTTGGGTAGATGATTCCCCTTGACTCTTACCTTTCCCTACTATGAATTTGAACCTTGGTGCTTTTGGAGATGTCGTGTCCTATCTATCCTTCGTTCTCAATTCTAAAGTCTTTTCCACAGGTCCTATAGTCTCATCGTCGGATCCAATCTGGAAAGGTTTCAACTAAATACCTTTTTAGGTCAACCAAACATTAGTATTAGCAAGGCTGTCTTGGAACCTAGCCCTTATTGAAGTATTTTCTTTCTAAGACCATTTAATCAAGGGCAAAGGAGAATCAACGACTTTGTTATTTTCATATATAGGATATAGGATGTCTCCATCATCCTCAAGATCCTCAGGGATATCGACAAAATCTAAATTTTTAATTTGTTCTATTATGAGGTGACAATAGTCAAGCCACCTGATATCCTCTTCAATTCTACAATCAATCCACCAATCCTCAATCTGATGAACAAGAGCATAAATTTTCTTAATTTTATTCTTCATGCCCTTGTAGTCAAATGCTTTCTGGCCTTGCAAAATTTCATTGTTACTCTCGTCATTTCCTCCTTCATGGCTCGAGCCTTATAGATAGAATTGATAGAATATCTCCCAATGATGATGGAGAACTTAAGACTAGTCTTATGAGCTCTAGATTGGCACTCAAGTATTGATATCATTTGATGAGCCATATCCATAAGAATGATCTTATCTGATGGATACCTAGGAAGCATGAAAGGCTCACCATCAAAATGTCCAATTTTGAGATATGTGAATGTTGGGAATTGCAAAAAGATACAACAATATTGATTCACAACATTCTAGGCCTCATCTGACACTCTCTTCTTCTGAATATCCTTATCAAAGATACACATGTACTAGGTGAAGAAAGCATCATTGAATCTCCCGAAATGATGCAAACTCTACTTGAGAGTTAGCTATGTGAAATATTGATAAATAGGAATCTGATTCTTGTCTCCTATGGTAGATAAACCTAAAAAATGCCTCATTGAGGTAGCTACATATACAAGATATGGAGTCATGTAGAACTTCAAGGTGGTGGGTACTTTGGTCAACTGCTCACACAAAGCATCAGTAATATGCTTACCCTAGCAAATTTTCTTCTTATTTTGCCTAATGATGTGAATGTACTGATACATCCATTTTATTCTACTAATAAGAGTAATAAGATCATTGAACTCCTCAATGAAGTCACTTAGAGGAATTATCTTGAGGGCACCTTGCAATTGTAGGCCTTAGAGTCTTCAATCAATTCTCATTGACATTCCTTCTAAATTTGTCTGAATTACTATCATAGTAGGTCACTGCTGACTGCATATAAATATTAGCATACTGATTTATATGTGGAGATTTGAAAATAGTGTCAAAGAAATCATTATCAAGCTCGATGAGAGTCTTCTTTCCCTTTGTATCCTTTGTTGACCTTCTTATTGGATCATACTGGTTAGCTAAGGCTAACACAAACTTAAGGTTTTTTGCCAACATAGGAAAGACTGCAACTAGATGAATTCCACAGTTGATAGTAGGGTCCATTTTTTAGGACACTAGCAACTCTCTAACTCTTTTCAATAATTTGTCAAGATCAACATGTCCTATTTTTGTATCTCTTATATTGTCAATATTGGATGAAGCTCTTTCTTTTTTAATTTCATTTCTCTTTTGCTAGATGATGGCTTCATCATTTTAGAATAATTGTACCTCAATGTTTGAAAAGACAATCACCATATTTGAGCCAATTAGCCTCCTCAAAAGGATTTCAAAAACCCCATTTGGTAGAACAAAAACCTCTGATTAAGTGCAAATTGATTTTGTATTATCAATTTGTAAATGTGTGCATTTAGTGCAAATCAGACTTATAAGTCCGATTAGCACCTAATGTTGGTGAAAAACACTAAGAAGTGTATATCAGACTTATAAGTTTGATTTTCACTTCACGGAAGATCAAAATCCCAAAAGGAGTGCATATCAAGTTTATACCCCTGATATGCATTTGGAGAAGATCAAATATAACATAGGTGCATATCGGGTTTATACACCCGATATGCATTTATGTTATAATTCATAAAGAAAGTAGAGTGCAAAAAAGAAGTGCTAGTCGGGGTTGTACCCCCAACTTGCACTTGGAAGGTAACATGGTGCGAGTCGAAGATACAACTTAAACTAACACTGGTGGGAAATACTTAACAAAAGTGCAAAGGAAAGGGTGCAAGTCAGGATGATGGCCCCGATATGCACCATGGAGAAATGCTCTGGTACATGGGGGGGTCACATGTGATCTCTCCTTGCACTATTTGAAAAATAATAGCAAAAAATAAAGACAATGATGTGAGTCAAGTGAAAACCCTACACACATCAAAGCTAGGGCTTTGGTGTGTGTCGAGATTTCGAAACCAAGTCACACCATTTGGGCTTTAAACAACACAACAAGATAAACAAATAATGGATTATCATGGTAGAGTAATAACATCTATATACACCCAAAGAGTTTTGGGTGTATATTGGGATTATTATCCCAACACATATTTCTAAAAAGACATAGGAGCAAGGAAGATAATGAAAGTAAAAAGATTGAAAGCATAAGGGAAGAAACCATACTGAAGTTAATATGATTTCGCACAAGTAGAAATAACTGAGTACTTTTCCAAATAATCCAATCAACAATGGAAAGAAATGGATCCAAATCAAAAATAAAGGGGGAAGAAATCCGAATAAGATCAAACACCTAGCAAAACATTAAATGCAAATAGCGCTTAATGATGGTATTGTATACACATAAAAATGGATATGAGCGATTAAATAAATATTTAATATTTATTTAATAATTATTCATCTATTAAATAGTTAATTTGAAAATATTAAATTATTTAATTCATTTTCGTGTCTTTCTATTAATTAATTTAATTGAAATATTTTATTAATTAATTCATCTATTCTATTCCTCTAATTAATTAAATATCTAATATTTAATTAGCTCCTTCAATCAATTAAATATCTAATATTTAATGGTTATTCTCCCATCCTATAGTCTCAAATATTAAATGATTTCTTAAATTATTTAATCTCTTATCCAACTCACCTTCCATCTCCACTTCATCTTCCCTTTGCCAACTCATCTATCATGTGGCTAAGGAAATTAATATTTCTTAAATATTAATTCATCATTTATCTTCAACCTCCAAATTTAATGAAATATTGTGTATGTACACATATTTCATAACCTTCTTCTATATTCTCTCCAACATCCCTACATCTTAGGAAGGACTTGAGTCCACTTGTCCTCTCATGCCTATTTTTTCTCCAGCCATCCCTAGATTCCCTTAGTTAGCAACCCAGTCAAGGTGAGATGAGTGACACTTGTCTTCTCCTTCCCCCTTTCTCTCAACCTTCACCTTTGCTCACAACCATCCAAATCTATAGATCTGATCATGACCGTTGATCCCGACCACATCATCTTATCCTCTCAAGGTCTATAAAATCAGGAGTTTGATTTGAGAAAGAGCTAGTCTTCAAGTTAGTCTTCAAGTGAGTTTTCAAAGCTAATCATTTGTGAAAACTTATGCATCCATGAGTTTTAATCTTGAAGCAAATAGCATAATCATTTAGCATAGTCATTTTAGCATTGCATATCATAGTATCAGTTAACTATCAGTTACCAGTCCATTCTTCATATGTCATCTTGGAAGCTATTAGTGCTTTTCTGAGAGCACACCATCTATAACCAAGAATAGTGGAGCTAGGACACAATGATACTTAAATCATGAAGGTAAAAATAATGTTTTATTTTAATATGTATTTCATGTAGTTTCATTGGTTGAGTTTGGATTTCTTGTAGCATTTCCTTTCTATCTTGTGAAACTAACATGTTGCAGGTAGTATTCTGATGATGAAATTCAAGTTGACACATTTTAACATAGAAAGCTTAAAACAATATGCGGAGACAAGTAACACCCAAAACACAAATGATTCAAACAATGAAGATCTAAACAAAGAAGGTCATGAAGAGACGAAAAAAGAACGTGATGATACAAGAAAAGAGCGTAGTGATAAAAGAACTTACAAAGAAATAAAGAGAAGTTATATGGATAATTTGTTGTTAAACCTTACTCAACAAATGTAAAGTCTACAACAACAGATGCAAGATATGCAAAATGGAACAAACTCCAAGAGGTATTCATTGGAAGATATTTGCCCATATCCTTTCGATAAAAATTTGAATATGGTACCATTTCCATAACATTGCGAAATCCCTAAATATGACAAATATGATGGAAAATCCGATCCTCGGGATCACATTAGGGAGTTTTGTACTATGAGTATGGAATTTGCCCACAATGAAACTTACCTGATGCGTCTTTTTCCTAGGAGTTTAAATGGACAATCAATGGAGTGGTTTTCAAGATTACCATCCAGAATCAAATCTTTTGAAGAACTCTTGAATAGATTTATTTCATAATACTCCTACAATGTAAGGAATGAGATAACAACGCTGGATTTATGCAATGTTAAACAAAAGAATGTTGAATCTTTTATGATCTTATTACAATGATGGAAACACATGTTTAATAGGTATCCAAGAGATGTGCCTGATCAAGAAAAAATGGACATATTCATCGATAATATTATCAGTGAAATGAGTTATTGACTAAGAATGAAATGTCCTCCCTCCTTGCCAAGATGATTGAGAATGGTCTGAAAATAGAGAACGCGATGGTAAAGAAAGGAGAGCTAAAAATTTACAATAATTCTTACAACAACAACAACAATAACAATGGCAACAATAACAAACCCAAGTTCTGGTCAAAGAATAGGAATGTCAGCAATGGAGGAAATGACGATAACAGTGCTATAAAACAACAACAACCAATTTTTAATCTATCAAGTCAAATCCCAAGCAATAACAATTAAAAAAACAATAAAACCAAGTCCTTCTTCTCCAATCCTCGGAAGAAATTCACAAACATTGGAGAACCATTGGAATTAGTTTTAAAAACTCTTCTTGCCAACAAACTAATTGTGTTACTAGAAGCAAGAGGCTATGAACCACAAGTCAAGCCAAATTGGTGGAATGAAAATCATTTTTGTAATTACCATCAGAATAAAGGACACCAAGCAAATGATTGTCAAAGATTGAAACACCTTATCCAAGATCTAATCGATAATGGAACTATCATAGTGGATAACCACAAGACAAATGAATCACACCTAGCTTTCAAAACTCCACTTCTGAATTATCACAAAGGTGAACCATCCCAATTAAAAGATGACAAAGGAAAAGCCAAAGTAAACTACACTTATACATATGATGATGTGGTAAATGTTATCATTGTTAAAGATAATCCACCTTTAGAGCCAATCAATGTTATTACGAGAAGAAAAGCAAAGGTTACCTTTCTAGGTATAAGAAAAGACCCAACATCCACTTCACAACAATACAATTTAGTAGAGAAATTACAAAGAATACTGGCTCGAATATCAATTTTGGAACTTCTCAAAGTTTCACCTATGCATAAGGAAAATTTGGAAAAAGCTTTAGTGGAAACAACAGTTTCAAAAGACTTGGATATAGATCAGTTCCAAAACATGGTGGGACACCTTATAGCCCCTTATTGCTTATCATTTTCTAAAAATGATGACGTGTCCTTACAACATCCTCACAATTCTCCCTTACATGTTGAAGTCACCATTAATAAAACACGTGTCAAACACGTACTCATAGATGGTGGAGCCGGCTTAAACATGTGTGCATTAAGTTTGATAAAAGCTTTGGGATATTCAGAAAATGCAATGGATCCAAAGAAGAAAATAACCATTAAGGCTTATGATGAAGCAGAACGTTCTTCTAAAGGAACTGTGGTGTTACCAATCAAAATAGGACCTATGGAAAGGAATACATTGTGTCAAGTTTTAGATTTGAACCTCTCTTACAACATTCTTCTGGGAAGGCCATGGATTCACAATATGCAACCAGTTCCTTCTACGTATCATCAATGTGTAAAATTTCCTCATGAAGGACAAGGGATCACTATAATTGCAGAATCTAGTCAATATTGCAATATTAAAGCCAACACAAGATACAAGAGTTCCACATAACAGAGAATTAGTATATCCTACCAAAGAAATTCAAGAAAAGTTATGGGAAACCTTTAAGAAAAAGCTCAAATTAAATGATGAAGGAATGGGAAAATATTCTTTGCATAATTTTCTACTTTCCCCTAAGTCATATGGAAAGCCTACAAATATCCAATCAAAGACCTCAAAGAGATCAAAAGATATGTTTAATAGAACATTTGTTAGAGTTGGATCTCTTGATAAAGAAACCAAAGACAAGGAAATTCTTGGTTGGTTGTATAAGGATGAAAATGAAACTATAGCAACAACCGCAGAAGTTAATATTCCCATAAAACAATATGGAAAAGTTTATGAAATCATGCAAAAAATGGGATATGAAGGTAAAGGACCAATTGGTAAATGACATCAAGGTATTTCAGAACCAATTTGTGCCCACTCACAATCTAAAGAAGATAAGTCAGGACTTGGATATCTAAAGTCAAATCAAAAGCACCATAATTATCAACAATCAAAGTGGAAAAAGAAATCAGACTCTAAAGAAGAAAATTGGCAAGAAAAGCTACATCAAGCAGCAGAAATAGTAACCAATAAATAAAAGAATCAAGAAGAACATGAAAAGGAAGAAGAAGAAATTACCATCAAAGGAAAAGAAGAATCTTGTCAACAAGTTCAAGAAATACGAGAAAATGCAAAATCTGAACAAGATATTCCAGAAGCAGTGAAAATAGAGATGGCAGAAATCAGGGAACTTTTTGCACCATACAACATTCCTGTATGGTATAGTGGGGTAGTCCTAGACCATGGTTCAGAGATAGATTCAAACAAGTATGAATGGGGTCCAGATGTCTTATCTAGTACATCAAGTAAAGAAAACAATGAAGAACAAACAACTATTATAGAGGAAGACTTGTCTATTACAAAACAAAAGATGGAGTTAGAAAGAAGACGAGAAGAACTTAGAATTCAGAGAAAAGAAGCATATACAAAACAACAAAGGAAAGGGAATGACAAAGACAAAGAAGTAACACCACAAGAAGTACAAATAGAGATAGATCAAGCATTTGGAAATATCAGATTTTTATCAAATAAGGAACAAGATGTATCAAGATGTGGCAGAACCATAGAAGAATTAAGAAATAGTCAAGTAGGATTGACTATTAGTCCAGAAGAAGTTGATTTTGAAAGAAGACAAAATCTAGCAAAAGAATCCTCTTTATCATGTACACAAGAATGTCAACTTCAAAATGCAAATGAAGTCATTAAAAATAATCAAGAAGGAATTTGCAGTATTAAAGATGTGTGTGTTGATATAATCCATTCATTTAAGGGACAAACGTCAACTGAAGAACCATTTGAGTGTGAACTACAAAATACTAATACTGATTTTGTTAGAACTAATTGGAAGACACTTGGGAGAGACAATTCTCAAAATCATTCGATCTATGGCATTACCTACTCTATGCCAAATTATGATTATTATGTCATGAACTTTGAAGCATGTAACAATGACAATGATTATGACTTACCCCTTCTTCATCTTGAACTAATTGATTGGGATAATCTAGAAAACCCTAAATTAGATGTCTTTTCCAATGATCATGACTTAGCCATGTATCTTAATGCTATCAAACCCATAACACCTAAGATATCTTCCATTGTAGAATCAAGTAACGTTTCTTGTAGTCCAGAGAATGCCAAACTTTCCAGTCGCAAAATTGAAATAAAACAAGGAAAGAGACCTACTATTGAAAACCATTTTATGGCAACACTAGATCAATCAAAAGGGAAAATAAAGGATGTATCTGATGGTAAAAACCTCTTTGAGGTGCCAGAAGATTTGCTATCCTAATAGAACCAATAGAAGTAGTAAAAATTGGTACATCAAAGGATACTAAGATACTTCATTATGTTGCCTCATTATCAGATGAAGAGAGGAAAGAATACATGGAATTATTTAAACAAAGACAAATAAATTTTTCTTGGTCCTATGCAGACATGCTAGGACTTAATCCTGATCTTATCATGCATCATCTTAATGTGGATTTAAAAGAAAAAGCAATTAAGCAAAAGCTAAGAAAGATGCATCCACACATTGCTCTTCTTGTAAAAATCGAGCTGAAGAAAACTATTAGATGTGCCTTTCATAAGGCTTGTTGCTTATCTAGAATGGGTTTCGAGTATTGTACCAATGTCAAAGCCAGATAAGAGCATAAGAGTCTGTACAGATTTCAGAGATTTGAATAAAGCATGTCCCAAAGATGATTTCCCGCTACAAAACATTGATATAATTGTGGACTTATCAGCAGGACATGAGATGTTTTCATTAATGGATGGCTTTTCGGGATATAATCAAATAAGAATTGCACCTGAAGATCAAGAAAAGACAACATTCACCTATGCATGGGGAACTTATTGCTGGTATGTTATGTCATTTGGGCTTAATAATGCAAGAGCGAATTATCAAAGGGCTATGACGACAATTTTCCATGATATGATGCATACATTTAAGGAAGATTATGTAGATGATATACTTGCAAAATCTCATACAAGAAAAGAACATTTGAATATCTTAAGCAGTATTTTTGACAGGCTGGAAAGATATCAGTTGAGATTAAATCCAAAGAAATGTGCATTTGGAGTAACCTCTGGAAAACTTCTTGGGTACATTATATTAGCTCATGGAATTGAAGTAGATCCTGAAAAGGTCAGAGCCATCATGGAAATGGAGTCACCTAGGAACATAATTCAATTGAGATCTTTACAAGGAAGATTGCAATGAATTAGGAGATTTGTCTCTCAATTAGTAGATAGATACTATCCATTCACCCATTTTCTACATAAGAATATTCCATTCAAATGGGTTCAAAAATGTGAAGAACCTTTTTGCAAATAAAAGAATATCTTATGAATCCTCCAGTACTGATATCACCAACCAAAGGGAAACCATTGTTTCTCTATATCTCAGTGACAAATGTATCATTAGGAGCTCTCCTAGCACAACATGATGAAGAAGGAAAAGAAAGAGTAGTGAATTGTATCAGTAGAACACTTGTTGGCTATGAATTGAATTATTCCTTGATAGAGAAGACATGTCTAGCAGTTGTGTTTGCAACTCAGAAGCTATGACATTATATGTTGATTCATTCCGTGAAACTAATAGCAAAGATAGACCCACTGAAATATTTGTTGAGAAAGTCAACCTTGATAGGAAGACTAGCCAAATGGGTTATGATATTGAGTGAATTTGATATAGAGTATGTTGACCGAAAATCTATCAAAGGATAGGTCATTGCTGATCAATTGGCTGAAGCACCTTTACAACATGACATGCCTTTGCACATTGAATTTCCTGATGCAAACATTTTGACAGTAAGTACAAAATTTTGGGAATTGTACTTTGATGGTTCTTACACACAATATGGATCAGGCATGGGAATCTTTTTCATCACACCTCAGGGATACAATTCTAAAATCATATAGACTGCAGTTTCCATGCACCAACAATACTGCAGAATATGAAGCATTGACTATTGGGCTTAAAATGGTAATTGAATGGAATGTCAAAGATTTACATGTCTATGGTGATTCACAGCTTATTATCAACGATATAAATGATGATTATCAAACTAAGGATGATAAGCTCATGCCATACAAACAACTGGTAGAGGAGTTTAAAGAACACTTTAAAGAAATATCATTCACCCAAATTCCAAGAAATGAGAATAAAGCAACATATGAAATGGCTACAATAGCATCTCTCTTGCAAAATCAGGAGAATCAACATTGTTACAAATTTCTCATGGAAGATATCTTAACCCCTACCATTCAATACCAACATATCTACCAAATTTGCCATATATCAGGAACCAGTCAATCCTTATACGATCAAACTTATCAGTACTTAGAAGAGAATATCCTTCCTCTTGACCTATCCCACAATTAGAGAAGGAATTGTATCCATCAGTCCTCTCGCTATACTATTATTATAGATATCTTATATAGGCGAGGTCTACATAGTACTTTATTGAGATGTATTGAACAAGAAGAAGCTGAGAAAGTTCTCAATGAAGTTCATGCAGGTATTTGTGGCACACACTCAAGTGGCTTAACACTGGCTAAGAAACTTCTTCTTATGGGTTACTATTGGCCTACTATGGAGAGAGATTCATTCACATATGCTAGGAAATGCAAACAATGTCAGATCCATGGGAATCTCATTCATGCACTAGCACAAGAATTATATCCTATGATATGATCATGGCCATTTTCTCAATGGGGCCTTGATTTTGTAGGAAAGGTAAACCCCTCATCTTCTAATGGGCATAAGTTCATTCTGACTGCTACTGAATATTTCACTAAATGGATTGAAGTAGTACCTCTAACAAAAGTGACAAGAAAACAAATACCATCATTCATTTTGAATTATATAAGTAGTACCTCTAACAAAAGTGATAGGAAAACAAAGATAGATCACTAAAGTATTTGTTGAGAAAGTCAACCTTGACAGGAAGACTAGCCAAATGGGTTATGATACTGAGTGAATTATATATAGAGTATGTTGACCAAAAAGCTATCAAAGGATAGGTCATTGCTGATCAATTGGCTGAAGCACCTTTACAACACGACATGCCTTTGCACATTGAATTTCCTGATGCAGACATTTTGATAGTAAGTACAAAAATTTGGGAATTGTACTTTGATTGTTCTTACACACAATATGGATCAGGCACGGGAATATTTTTCATCACACCTTAGTTTTGGAATTAACCATGAAACAAAATTGAAATGTAAATGGAGTATTGCAGTAAAATAATTTCTTTTTGAGAGAAAGGCTGAAAAATGAACGAAAAGCTAGTGATATACCTTTAATGAAGTTTTGTTTATCTTCACAAGGAATTAGGGTTTCATGTAGATAGTGTTCATAATACATAGAACATGAATTTCATTCCTAATGCTTGAATCTTGACTTCACTTCTGCTCCAATGCTTGATAGAATACTAATTTCTTGCTCACTTGGATTTGCTAGAGTGTAATTGAGATCTTGAATTTTTAGATTACGATTGAAATGAGAGGGTAAGACCTCATTTTTATAGTTGTTGATCAAAAAATAAATTGAATTTCTGACATTAGCTGACACAAGATATAGGTCCCCACCTGATTTGGGTGACTGTTATGAGGCCCCAAAATGGGGCCTTTTTGGGAGGACCATGATGTTGGGTGCCATGGTCTTGGATATCAGGGCTCTAAGATTAAGGGAAGGAAAGTGCAGATAGTGAAAAATTGAGTTTGATAGCTGGTGTGAGCAAATTCAGATCTTTAGTTAGGCCTTAGAGGATGAATGGCAAAGTGAGGCCTAAGTGAGGACAAAATTGTAGGTGAGTACTATTTTGGTGAATAAAATTAGGGTTCCCATCATAAAAGGAAGAAATTGCTAATTTTATTACTTAATGACCAAAACATTAAAAAGAGGGTTCCAATCCAATAGATCTAGTCATAAACTAGTAAGGGTTAGGACTAAGAATTATGGTTGGATTAGGGTTTTTGATGATGTGAATTAATAATCCACTTTTGTAAATTGAATTACTAAAATTAGGGTAAAAGTGCTGGAAATTGAAGTAGAAATGTATAAATAGTGAGCTATAGTTGTGAGATTGACCCACAAACCTAGATCTAAGCAATGTAGGCAAATTAAGACCTACTCCCTGAAAGAGCTCCTAAAATGTCGGGACTGTGGTTGTGGTCGCCTTGGTCCTCTGATATTTTTACACTCCAATGGGGGATCAATTCATCACTATAAATAATGCTTATTCTGAAGATCGTAGCTCCATACCTATTTCCTGTACACAGAAAGAAGGGGAGATAGGTTGGCAATAATAGTTTACCTAAGTGAAACCCTGATTTTGGAATTAACCATGAAATAGAAATGAAAGATAATTGAATTGCAGTGATGGAAATGTTCTCCTTTTGAGGGAGATGCTAAATAATGACTAAAATCACAAATGATATACCTCCTTGTGAATTTTTGTTTGTCTCCATACAAAATTAGGGTTTCATGAAGTCTTCAACAACATGGAAGATGAATGTAAACCCCAAAGCATGAATCTTCACCTTAGTGTTGCTCCAATGCTTGAAGGAAGATTGATTGCTTGCTCACTTGAATTTGAATGCTTGATTGCTTGAATTTATTGACCAATATGATTGTCAGGTTATCAAATGAGAGGGGAAAGTCTCCTTTTATACTTGCTAATCGAAAAACATATTAATTTTCTAACACAGGGCTGGATTTTCTGCTCAATTTTTGAAATGGCCAAGGGGCCCAAAGTCAGGTCCTAATTGGGAGGGCCAAGGCACCACACCCTAGACCTACCTAATATTCGGGCCAAGCCAAAGGATTTAAATGATGCATGACGTTAATATGAAGTCAAATTTGCATGACGAGCAAAATTAGGTCCTCATCAAGCCTAGAGACACAAACACTAAGGTGAGGACCAAAATGCAGTCAAAATTGTAAGGAAGTAAAATTTAAGACACTATATTTAACCCCCACTTTAGCTGGACTATGAAGCTAAGCATACTCTCGATAAAGTACAAAGGTTCACATTAAAAGACTTTCATCAAGATGCTAAGGAGGCAAGACATACCAAGCTTATAGTGGAGTTTAGGTATCTTATGACTTCAAGATCAAGATAAAAGGGACATCATAAGAGAAAGAGAACCACATCTAAAGACCTAGTAGGTTTCACATACTATGAGTCATGAAAAGAAAAATACCAAAATTACAAAGTAAAAGGCTAATTTCACTAAGTAACTTGAGTATCAAGATATGCAAAGAGGGAAACATTGAGTGGAGTGTATGCCCCCACATTAAAAATATTGTGCATGACATATCGAGAGCAATTTATTTAAGGTAGTATACCTTCATCCAAAACAGAAGCACATTATCACAATGATATGCCCCCAAGAAGGACCATGCTCTAATGATGGACCACTTTATTTGTTACTAGGAGCTAGGATTAATTCTTGTGAAAATTGTTTAGATAAATCACTGTCAACATGAACATATTCATATTCATCACCCGAATCAACATTGTTAGCATGTGTTGGATGTTGTTGAGAGTTTACTGGAATGATGTGTTGTCATTGATGTCAACATATTCTTTTGTGTATTCTAGTGTTACAGACAGATTAAATTGAGTTGGTTTGGTCAATGTGTTGGAGTTAAGCTGATGCAGTTTAATGAGTTTTGAGATAAGTATCTCTAGTTGATTCAACATAATTTTCAGTGGTCTGTGTGATATTTGGATCAAGTTATGAGATCTGATATTGAGATTGATATTTAGTTGTTTGTGTTATTCAGTATTCTAGTTTGTGCTTTGAATTGCTATGAAATTGCTATATCTTTAATTGTGGATGTATGGGATGTGTTCGAGATGTTGATGTGTGTCCTTAGTTCCATTGGTTCATGATTTGGATGTCCACAAGTGAATATTTCATGTTGTCAGTGAGTTATGATGTTGTTCTTTAGCTTTGTTGGTGAGCTACTGATGATTTTGGTAATTCAAGTTATTATGATTATTGTGGTGTAATTTAAATTGCTTGTGAATATTTTTAGATCATGTTCTATGCATATTGGTGGTCCACATTGATCGTTGTGCGTGTTATTGGAGATTGTATTGGTCCAATGATGTTCTTTGTGTTATGCGACATTCTTGCTGGTTGTAGTGGGTTATGGATGATCGAGGCATAATAGTTGGAGGTGTTGCATGTTTACGGTGTTGATTTGGCTCCAAACTATGTCTTAGTCGTGATAGCAATTGGTCCACATATGTTGTTGTAGCGTGTGAGGTTATTATTTTTTAATTTGTATTGAGGGTTTAGCCGACCTTGAAATATAGGTTGATATCTTCTAGAAATAAATGTAATAATCATGTAAGATATAATGTTTGTGATCCTTGAGTGAGTGAATGATCAAGTTGTATGTGTGAACAAGTGATTTCATCTTTCAGAAGTGTGCAAGAGAGTAGAGAAGTGTTGCAGAGAAGATTGTGTGCTCAACCGAAACTGTATCCAAGCATATGGAGATGCTATTTTCAGAGTTCATGATGCAGGAGCACCAGTCTAGTTCTTACCGGTTGGACATTTTTCAGTGGATTTGCTTGAGAGTGTGACATTTCTTCTTATTTGAGTGTTTAACATTATGGTTTTGGGTATATTCCCTTGTGTTTGTGGTCTTTACCATGTTCTAGTTTCATAGCATTTGGCTTTGTTTCCGGTGAGATGTGGATTCTGGTAATGACCCAATCGGTATGTTCTTACCGGTTATTCTGGCAGTGTGTTGAGCGAAGATGATTTCGGGTTGCAGTTGATCTCCATGACTTGTGGATCAATGGAGATGTTGCTTTGGGCCTTGGCTAGTATTCCCAGAGGTCTAAACATCATTTTATGATTTGGAGATTGTTCTTAGTGATTTGAGTCGACATGTCACCATTGCACGTTTTATGAACCAATTGGTTTTTGGGCCGACTTGATTGAGTTGTAATTATTTGCGGATGGTATAAATGAAATCTTGTGAATCATTTGAGGATATAAATGTTAGAAGATAGAAGATAGAGTTATGAGATCGAGCGAAGATGTACATTCATCAAGATTCCGATCTGGTTGGACTGAAGCCAGAATGCTGAAGTCCGTATTAGGTACAACAGACAAATTGTTCCCAGAAGCCAATATGAGATGTGGATCATCTGTGAATCTTGTAATTATGTTGTAAGCATCATTTGTATCCTGGACTGTGATCTAACATGTGGCATGTGTAACTCTGCAGACTGTAATAAGATTTCTTTGAGTTATTTACCGGTTATGTGTTGTTATTGGTTGTTCTTGTTGTTGCTCTGTTACTAGTTACCAATATGTTTTCCATGGTTTATGTGTTAAGATAAAAGGTTGGGTTGTCCTTCATTGGATCTCCCTACCTTGACTACATCAAGTGGTATCAAAAATGGTTTGTGAACCTATTGATCAAGGAAGACCCAGTTATGTACCGGTTGGTTGGAAAGGAAGTTGAGGCAACTTGTGGACTTGTTTAGATCACCAAACGTGAGGTAGAGCAAGGTTTGTAGGTAGACCACCAATCCTAGAGCTTGAGATTGACACAGTTAGTGGGTGGAGACTTGAACCAATCATCGATTGAGGCAAGTTGGAGAGTGGACCGGTAGATCATCGTGGAGAGGAAACTGGAAGCTATAGTCAGATCGCCGAATCCCTAAGGAAATTTCAAGTACCTACTGATAGATCACTGAACCAAATCAAGTGATAGGACTCATTTTTAAATTAACCCCGAGAGTTTGATGCAAGAGCACCGGTCTAGTTCTTACCGGTTGGGCATTTTTCAATGGAGTTACTTGAGAGCGTGGCATTTTTTCTTATTCGAGTGTTTAACATTGTGGTTTTGGGTTTATTCCCTTGTGTTCATGTTCTTTACCATGTTCGAGTTTCATAGCATTTGGCTTTGTTTCTGGTGAGATGTGGATTATGGTATTGACCCGATTGGTATGTTCTTATCGATTATTCTGGCAGTGTGTTGAGCGAAGATGATTTTGGGTTGCGGTTGATCTCCATGACTTGTGGATTGTTGGAGACATTTCTTTGGGCCTCGGTCGGTACTCTCAGAGGTCTGCACATCATTTTATGATTTGGAGATTGTTCTTAGTGATTTGAGCCGACATGTTACCGTTGCACGCTTCATGAACCAGTTGGTCTTTGGGTTGACTTGATTGAGTTGTAATTATTTGAGGATGGTATGAATGAAAGATTGTGAATCATTTGAGGATATAGAAGTTAGAATATAGAAGACAAAGTTATGAGATAGAGCTAAGATGTAGATTCGACAACATTCTGATCCGGTTGGACTGAAGCCGGAAGGATGAAGTCCGAATTAGGGTAGAACTGACAGACTGTTCTCGGAAGCTAATATGATATGTGGATGATCTATGGATCTTGTAATTATGTTGTAAGCATCATTTGTATCCTTGACTATGATCCAACATGTGGCATGTGTAATCCTTCAAATTGTAATAAGATTTATTTGAGTTATTTACCGATTATGCATTCTGTGTTGTTATCGGTTGTTCTTGCTGATGTTCTATTACTGGTTACTGGTATGTTTTGCATGGTCTATGTGTTAATCTGCAATGTTGGGCCATCCTTCATTTGATCTCCCTCCCTTGACTGCATTAGTTCATGTAATCCAGATTGTTGTTTGAATGTTGTTGTAAGGCAGTGAGCCTTCCCTTAAGGTTGTAGCCTTTTTGGGTTTCTTGTTTGAGTAGTGAGCTCTAGGAAGTGTGCTTGAATGCATGTTCATTCCCCATTGTAATATTTCATTTACTCCTAACATGCTATCATCTCATTGTGGGTAGGTTCCCACTGTCGTTTTTCCCTTAATTAGGTTTTCCACATCAAAAATCTTGGTGTTATGTTTGATATTGATGTGGTGTTGTTTCATGTTTTAATTGTTAATAATCAAATCTAATTTGTGGTATAAGTTGCAAAAAGTTTTTGTGCAAACTAATTTCCCCCCCTCTCAGTTTGCTGCCTGTTGCCAACAACATGATCATCATTTTCATTCATCTCTTCATCAAGATTAATAAAAATAAGATCTTTAATTGGAGTAGAACATGAACCATCATTTTTCTTAGTCATTTTATGTCTTGGAGATTTAGGTTGAAATTCCTCCCTAGGGTTAGGCAAAGGCCGGAGAAATGGGATCATGTCAATATTTGGAGTCTTCAGGGAGGAAACACTTTGAGAAGCAAGTTCACAAGCTCTAGCATTATGCCTCTATCGGTGTTCTCTCATACAATGATTTCTTTTAGTTTTATTTGAAGGTTGTGAAGGTTTGGGATCAACAGGCATATGCTTCTTCTCATCTTTAAAAGAAGGATATAAAGGAGAAGAATTTTTAGGTTGAAAGATAGGGGATGTCAGATGCTTTCCTTTTTATAATGAAGGAGGCAGAATGACAACATATAAAGGAGGAGTGGAAGGTGTAGGAAGAAGACCAAGTCCGTCATGATGAGGATGAATAGGTCTATTATTAAGAAGAAAAATGGGATTACGATCTCCAGGCTTACTTAAGGATAAGATCATCTCATTCTTCCATCTTTGATAAGATTGAAAAAGAGCATCACTTTGAGGCTTAAGAAGTTTAAATTGTTTAGACCAAAAGTAATCAAGATTAACATCTCCTTGCCTCATCATGGGTTGGTACATGCTATGATTAATTGTTATGATTTTGTCATCAAGAGGGAATTTGAAGCACTAATGAATAGTAGAAGGGATTGCTTTCATGGAAGAGAGCCGAGGATGTCATAACTTCATATGAAATTGTTCCGATGTATGAATAATAGAAAATTTAACATCCAAAGATTTAATACCAACCTCAATGGGAAGGGTAATAGAGCCAATAATAGGACAAGAGAAACCATCAAAGATATTAATTATCACATCATATTTATCATATGTCACTTGATGCAATTGTAAGGTATAAAGATATTGTTCAATTATCACATTCACCATGCATGCAGGATCAATAAGCACGCCTTGTGAAAGTATGTTTTTGATCCTCCGAGTGATATATAGTGGGCCATCAGGTACTTCAATGGTTTCACTAGGATCAAATGTAATGCATAAGTCCTTAGGAGGTGTAGGTTTATCAATAAGATTCACAATATTATTAGACTCAAGGCCAATACCATTAGGAGAAAAGGCAATATGCTTGGACTCAATCACATTAGTGGCATTAGAAGGCAAAGGATTGGTAAAGATTTGGAGATTTTGATTCGAAGGAGCTACGGATTTGTTTCCTTTGTCATTCACACCAAATACAGATATGGTATTTGTAGACACCTAAAAATGTCTCATCGATCTTACACTAATTATTCGTCTATTTAATTAAGTAATTATTTAATTATTTAATTAAACTAACCTATTCTTCTAATCAATTCAAATCATTATTAATTATCCAAACTTCTACATCATTCTAATTAAATAACCCTATCTCAATTATTTAATTAATTGCAACCTTTTCCTTAGTTAAATAATCTTTATTATTTAACTAATTCAATTTCCTATGTTTAAATAATTTTATTTAAATTAATTAATTAATTAAATTAATCCAATTCCCCAGCTTATAATTCTAATTAATTCCATCTAATTTCATTTCATTTCCTCCAATTTCACATTTCACCAAATCTGAATTCTATTTCATTTCATTTCTCCCAAATTCTAATTTGAATCAACACTTGAGTTCTATTTATCGCCCCCTTTGTGTTGAAAATCTATAAATTCAACCTCATTTTCTCACTTCAAGCTAGAATCACAATCTTCGAAATAGTTGTCTAATCTATGCAAGAAATCAATGCAATACCTGAGAGCCAATTCTACAACAACTAAGCAGAAGAGCAATGGAAGCTTTGTCAAATCGATTGAGGGAGTGTTAATTAGATTCATTTGTTCGTTATTCAATTGGTTTTGCATTATTCGATTGTTATTTAGGAATAATTCTAATTAGATTAGAGTTTGTGATTCACTCTTATAATCTGATTAATTATGATGATTTAACCTTGAATATATTTGGTGAACCAGACGTGAAGCATGCTAACCTTCACTTTCTGTTTTGAATGATTTTGCAGATCCATACGTGTATAGGAATCCTGATTTCGCACTTGCATATGCAAAAAATTCCAATTGCTTATAATACTTCACAATTGCTATCACATCATTTCGCAATTGCTCAGAGGGTGTACTGCAATTGCTAAAACATCTCACAATTGCCTTAAGGGGTTGCAAAATTAAAAAGTCTTTTGTCATTTCTTTATTGTGTAATCTTGTGCACCTAACCCAGAATAATCATTAAATTCTGGAGATTTCATTTTCTGTGTATAAAATGTATATAATCCAATGGTAGGAAAGATAACATTCATAATTTTAGGTGCAAGAAGGGCAAAAAAACATAGGAGAGAACAAAGAACATATCAAAGACTCCTAAAGGTAGAAAAGGAGCTTTGTGAGATTGAGGAAAAAGAGGAGATTGCCCAGTATCATGGAAATATTTGCCGCTTCTTAGCCAAGTACAAATTCTACAATAACATTGATGTGATGGCTCGGGTCATGTGGGATAACATAATTTCCGAATAACTTCTCTATCTTCCATCTTTTTTTGTTGTTTCTTAAAAATAAAAATAAAAAAGGCTTTTTTTTAACTAATGAGCAATTGATCTTATATCAATTTGCAATTGATCAGTCAACACATTGCAATTGCTACAACAGTAATTCACATTTGATGGTATATCAATTCACAATTGATCTGATAGCAATTCACATTTGCTCAGTAGTTAGGTTGCAATTGCTAGATTAGATTTTTTTCATTATGTTTTAATTTAATTCTACTTTTTATTAGAATTGCTCTCTGTCTATGAAAAGACAGAGCTTTGTAACTAAGAAAAAATTAGGCTGAATATCCCACCATGTGTCTAGTAATGTTATTTTCTCTACAAGGTTAGAATAGAAAACTTCCTTTTGGTGCTCTTAAAAAGAACAAACTCAATTTCCTTTTATCTTTTCTCACACATTGCTATGAAGGATAAAACTGAACCCCATGCCTTTTGGATCAACATCTCCACTTAGAATAGAAAATCATTGCAATGAAAGGATAAAAAGAACTTTGTTTTTTGTGTCTTAAAAGGGATAGGTATTATGGTATCCCTTTCAATGGGTGATTAGAGAACTAGACTCTCTTCTTTTATGCTTTCAATAAATTTTTGTACTTAGATCCTTTAGAAGGCGTGCCCTCTCGAGTTGCCCTTAGGGTGCCATTAAGGCCGATGAGAGGGAAATGACCTAAGTGGCAATGACTAAAGCCAAGTAATCCAAGCCACTATAAATAAATGTGTATGTGATGAAAATCATATGCGACGAGTGTTACATGTTATCACAATGATGTTATGTCTCCCTCATTGCCTATAAGGTATATTAAAATTTGTAGAGCGTAACCTCTAAAGACTGGGAGGCCTCCCTCAATGGAGTGTAAAACGTTGCTAATTGTGACCACTCAAATGAAACCCTTTCTAAACACCTTAGGAATGAGAAGCCAAACTGAGTCAGTAACCAAACACTTGGATTATCACAGTGCAAGGGTGGGGAAGAATTTGCCCCCAAGACATTCACCGTATATCTCCCAGGATAACAGGCCAATTGAGGAGCAATCTTGTTTGGTCTAATTTTTGAAAAAAGGCAAAAAAATGGGCGCACCCTAGGGTGTGATAGGGCTGTTTGAGCTGACGGAGTATCAAGATGTGGGTTGTGGTAATACTTGTGACCTTTTGACCTTAGGAGAGTCTACTTTATATGCTATCAAATTTCCCAAATACAAGGAAAACAAAATGGGGTTTTAAAAAAGACTCCAACATTCATGAGAATTTAAAAAGTTCTATAAACAAGTATTCTTTCTATCTTACTATTCTTTTTTATGTGTCTGTTGTATCCTTTGCTACCCTTCACCAAACTTAAACATTTTAGAAAGTACCAAAAGCAAAGTGGAATCTCAACCAGGTATAATAAAAAATATCAACAAGATCAAGTCCCTCAACAATGTTAAGTGTCAACATCAATGTCAACATCAAACCAAAACTTTTGCAAAATTCAAAGATGAAAAATATGGTATTCTCAAGTGATCTTAAGTCCTAGACATCTAGTTCATGCATAAGTCCTTTAGTGTCATCATACTACACAAAGGTTTTTGCACAAGTCCTTACATCACAAAAAGAGTAGTCTTCAGTCAAGTTGCATCCACTCATATAGAATTCAGTATTGCATTAGAGTTTAAGGAACATACCGCAATACATGGGTCTGAAAGGAGACGATGAATTTCCATTTGAGCAACCCAATCTTGGACCAAACACTGTCCGATTAGTAATAATTAATAGTTTGGACAACCTTTCTTGGAAACTAAAATTTGATCATGCTCAGTACGACATAGTTGAAACTGTCATAGATAATGAGATCCAGAAATTTCTCTATCTTGATGAAAAATTGAGGAAAACTATAAAAAAGGCAGCTCAAAAGGAAGCCATTAGACAATTGGTTGAAAAGACAATAGCAGAGTTTCTAAATCCTTGTTAGAGTCCTTAAAACAAAGTATCAATCATTCCTAGGTTCCATATAGTCTGTATTATAATCTTCAATGTATGGGTATGAAAGGAAACGACAAATTCCCATTTGAGAAACTCAATCTTGGGTCAAACAACGTACAATTAGAAATAATTGATGGGTTAAACATACTTGTTGAGGAATTGATAGTTGATCAAGACCACTTCAAGATATTCCAAGCTGTCATAGATGGGGAAGTTTAGAAGTCAGTACAAATTGACATAGACCTCAAAAATCAAATCAAAGAAGAGGCAAAATTTGAAGCATTTTGGCAATATGTTGAAGATCTCGTGTTTGAATTCTGGAATCCTTGATAGAAATTCTTCACTCATAGATTGCATTGTCTACATTTTGGTCTTTAGAAAGTATTATAAGCATACCTACATTTTGAGTCTTTCATTCACATTTTAGAGTCTTAAAGAGTCAAGATCACGTTGAAATAACATCCATGCCATTAACACGTGCTCAAAAGGTGAAACATCATATGGATCCTAACAACAACCCTTTGATTAACCCAACATGGAAAATGAACTTGCCCAAAAATCAACAAACACCAGGTCAAAGACTCGCAACCTTATCAACAAACATAAATAGGATGCCTTCCATTGATGAAATAAAACATAATTTGACAAAAGAAGAATTGGAAGCAACACAACAAGATAATGCGATGCTTATGATTCTCAACGCTCTCATCAATAATGATAGAGATAGATATCTCACACTATTAGTCCAAAATGGGGCCAAATTACCTCTAGGGGTGGACATTTCGACTATATTGCCGTCAGGTGTGACATTGAATCAAAATGTTCCTCAAGTACCTACTGTTACACAAACTGAAACAACACTGGCTACATCAACCCAAGGTGTATCTCTAAATACTCAAGTGACTACAACTCCAACACTGTCAATAGTTTCATCAACAAGTACTAATGTTATATCTCAAACAATGCTCAGTGTAACAAAGCAATCTACAACAACTCAAAACCCCGCTTCGACAAGTATAACTCAACCTTTGGTTTCAGGTGGATCCACCTATAGTGGCCGAATGTCAATGCACAATTTGCATACTTGACACCACCTAGTGGGACTTATGGTAGACAACTACATGGTTAGTCTACATTTCAACAAGCTCAAAGGTACTCCAATACTATCCCTTTTGTGGGAAACACTCATCAAATCAATACACCATTGACACAAACAAAGATTCTGACTCAACAAATAGAGAATCTTTAGAAATAGATTACCAGTATGCAAACAGTCAATGATAAAAAGATCTATACAATGGAGGACCTCCGTCCATACCCTTTTGACAAAAAGTTATACATGCCACGTTTTCCCATGAATTTTGAAACTCCAAGGTTCGACAAATATAGAGGGAAAGATGATCCTCAAGATCATGTTAGAGAATTCTCCATGACATGTATCGAGGTAGCTCACGATGATACATACTTAATGAGGCTATTTTCCAAATGTCTTGGAGGGACAACATTAGAATGGTTTTCACACCTCCAACCTAAGATTGCTTTGTGTGGTGAATTGGCTGAGTTATTCATATAAAACTTTGCATTCAATATAGATAATCCAGTTACCTTGATAGATTTATGTGCAACAAAGCAAAATGAAGGAGAAACCTTCACTACATTCTTGCAAAAACGGAGAGGTTTATACCGCAGATGTCTTAGTCACATCCCTGAAGCTGAGAAAGTAGACATTTTCAATGAAAATATTGTATCTCCAATTAAGTATCCATTATAAATGCAATGCCTAATTTTTTTTAAAGATATCACAAAAAAATGCATCAAATGTGAAAGAGGCCTATTAGAACAAGTGATATTGAAACACCACAAAGATAATGGGCCAAACACAAGTACAAACAATGAAAGGCCAAAATTTTGGCCTAGGAATAAGAATGTCATAAATGATGGAGTTGTTGATGCCTATGTTGTAAATAGAGCTCAACCAACACTATCTCTACAAGGACCGACTAATTTTACCAATAAGAATCAAACTCCGATAAAAAACACCAATACAATGTAGTCAAGCAATCCAAGACCACCAAGGGCAAGCATACCTAGAAGAAGATTTATACCCCTTGGTGAACCTATTGAATCATCACTCAAAAAATTGATACATAGAAATGTCATAACTTTACTAGAAGCTAGACCATATGAACCAGGTCCATTCAAGCCTGCTTGGTGGAATGACAATAATTTTTGTGAGTATCACTGCAATAAGGGTCAGAAGACAACAAGTTGCTACAAATTGAAAAACCTCATCCAAGATCTCATCGATCAAGGTGACATTACTATGGATACCAATAAGGTGCAAAACACAGATCATACCATTTTCAAGGATCCTTTCATCAAGCATGACAAAAAAAAGGCTTCTAGTTCTAATGCACAAAACAATACTGCCAACTATACCAATGTCGCATTCGGCTTTGCCATAAACACACTAAGTGCAGGAGAAGAAATGGTGGCTACAATCACAATAAATGCTACAAATAGAGATTGTGTTGTCATCACTAGAAGATCAAAGGTCACATTACAAGGGTTACCTTCAAATCCCCCTTCAACAACTAGCAACTACAATATGGTGGATCAGTTGAAGCTAAATCCAACCCAATTTCCATTATTTGAGTTACTACGCATCTCGCCGGCTCATAAGGCAATCCTGGACAAAGCCTTACAAGATTCAATTGTTGCTAGAGATATTGATGAGAACAAATTCCATTCCATGGTTGGAAACTTGGCAGCTTCAAAGGTCGCATTCACTAAACAAGATGTACCTACAAACCGGCCCATGCATAATGATCCCTTGCACTTAGAAGCTTTGGTTCACCGAAAGAAGGTTTGAAGAGTACTTGTAGATGGTGGAGTTGGCCTTAACATATGCACACTACATTTGATCAAAGCTTTGGGATATTCTGAACATTATATTGATTCTACCAAGAGAATCAATATCAAAGTCTATGATGACCAGTACAATTGGGACCAGTTACAACAGACATCACCTTTGAAGTCCTAGATAGAGAATTGGGGTAAAATATGCTATTAGGTCCCCCATGGATACATACCATGCAATCAGTACCATCAACTTTTCACCAATGTGTGAAGTTCCCGTACAATGGCATAGAGATCATTGTCCATGGTGAACCAAACCCTTTTCAACACTATAATTATTTAAGGAAAAGCACAAACAATCAAGAAGCCCCACTTCACTTACAAATGGAATCATTATCAATCATAGAAACAAAGAAGAATACACCAACCACATCTTCTTTGTAGATTAAAGAAGTTGGTTGTGGAGAATATTCCATTTTGAGCACCTTTAATGGAAAATAATCATCTATTTCTCCTAGGTCTTTTGGGAAGCCTTAGAACACAACAATGAAGAAAGATAAAGGAAAAGTGATAGTGAAGTACTCAGATTCATGCTCTTTCATTAGATGGGGAGACTTACAAGAATAATCTCTAAGTGAAGATGTCAATCGCTGGATATATAGAGAAGAAGATGACATGACCATACCTAGGTAACCTCTACATCAATATGGCAATGGCTTCAAGATGTTACAAAAACACGGGTATGATGGTACCACATGATTGGGACTACAAAAGAAAGGAATATTAGAACTTGTTTTGCCACATGAAAACCCAAAGAATCAAGGTTTGGGATACAAACATGTACCACAAATAACAGAGGCCAGGAAATGTACATTAGATATACTGAACAAGCCTAGGTTACCCTAAGAATACATACCTCATAATTAGTCATCAACAAGAGTATTTTCCTCTTCGTCTTAGAAAACAAGGAGAACAACAACATTTATTATGGAATAAGATGGTGAAGACATGAGGCAACTTCTATAAGAAACTAACATAGAGTCATCCAGTTGTACAGTACCTGAAACATCTGGACAAGCAAATATGGTAGCAGATATAGGCTTAACACGAGTAAATGAGCCAAATCCTTAGTTGCTATCAATACTTTTGCTAAGGGAAAAAAATCCAGCTCCTCCATTTGATTCAGATGAAGAAAGACTTCAAAGACTGATACTGGGCTTAAGAAGGGTATCTACAATACAAAGAAGATCCACTAATCTACAACAAACTCAATTACAAGAGAAAGAGGAGATGAGTAACACAGAATCAAAAAGTGAAACATACATAGAAAGTGTCACAGATTCTCATGACTATGAATTCCCATATGATAATGAAGACAACCCACCACCAATTTATGATGAGGACATATAAAGTCATAACCAAGTATGCATGGTATCAGGCTCTTCTACGACAAAAGGTAACAAAGACTTACCCCTTATACATCCATATTTGATTGACTGGGGACAAAAAGGAAAGACATAATTAGATTTGTTTCAAAATGATGAAGTCATAGCTGAATTCTTGGGTGCAAGGGGTAGACTCCCTCATGATGATCACAAGGTTGGCTTTGCAATAGATCTAAACAGAACTGCATATTTTGGAGAAGCAAGCTCCTCTCCTAATCAAAACAATGATAATGAAGAAAAACACATTTCTCATAACATAGTGGATGCTCTTCCTATTGATAAAGAACAATCAACATTATTAGTAGAAGAAATTGAGGAAATAAACATCGGTGATGCTGAGAAAGTTTGTAACATTCACCTAGAAAAGTCCTTAAATCCAATAGAAAAAGAGAAATTTATCCAATTATTTAAGTAAAGACCAATCAATTTTGCATGGTCTTATGCAAATATGCCTGGATTAGATCTTGAATTGGTCTTACATCATTTTCCATTGCTTCCAGGAGTAAAACCATATAAGCAGAAGCTCAGGAAGATGCACCCTCACATAGCCTTGTTAGTCAAAATTAAGCTACAAAAAATGTTAGATGTGGGTTTCATTAGGCCCATAGACTATGTTGAATGGATTTTAAATCTAGTCTCAGTATCCAAGCATACTAGAGGTATCAGGATCTGCACCGACTTTAGAGAGCTCAACAAGGCTTGCCTAAAAGATGACTTTCCACTCCCTAACATAGACATGATAGTGGATTTGACAGTTGGAAATGAAATACTACCACTCATCGATGGTTTTTTTTGTTATAATCAAATCAAAATTGAACAAGAAGACCAACCTAAAACAACATTCACTTGTCCATGGGGAACATATTGCTGGAATGTAATGTTGTTCAACCTTAAAAATGCAGGCGCCACTTATCAAAGGGCAATGACCACCTTATTCCATGACATGATACACATAATCATGGAGCACTATGCAGATGATTTGCTAGCAAAATCCAACACAAGGGATAGTCATATAGACATATTGGCTAAGATCTTTGATAGACTTGAGCAACACAATGTAAGACTCAATCCAAAAAAAGTGTCTTAGGAGTAACATCTGGAAAACTCTTGGGCTTCATTGTATCCAATCGTGGCATTGAGATAGATATAGAGAAAGTGAAAGCTATTTTAGACATTCTATCACCTACTACACTCAATAAACTCAGAAGTCTGTAAGGAAGATTATAATCCATAAGATGTTTCATTGCCCAATTGGCAGAAAAGTGCCAACCATTTCAAAATCTTTTAAAGAAAGATGTCACATTGAAATGGACACAACAATGTCAAGAGGCATTCAAGAAATTAAACAATATCTTTTGTCCACATCAATCTTGGTTCCACCCATGCATGGGAAACCATTACTTCTATATATAGCTGCAACAAACTCCTCCTTAGGTGCTCTCCTAGCACAACATGATTAACAAGGAAAAGAGAGAGCTATCTACTACATTAGTAGAACACTCATTGGAAATTAACTCAACTAAATACTAATAGAAAGAGCATGTCTTGCAGTAGTTTTTGCATCACAAAAACTGAGACACTATATGTTGAGTCATAAATTCCAACTCATTGCACACTTTGATCCACTCAAGTACCTGATGAATAGAGCAACACTAACCGAAAGACTTGCAAAGTGGGTTATGATACTCAATGAATTCGACATTGAATATGTCAATAGAAAAAAGACATAAAAGGAAAAATCATAGAAGATCAACTTGTAGAAGCACCCCTACAAGACAGTCATCCAATGGTGGTGGATTTTCTAGATGAATCACTATTTACAATATCAGCACAAACAAACTGGAAACTATTTTTTGATGGATCTCACACAAATCATGGAGTAGGAGCAGGAATTCTATTCATAACTCCTCAAGGAGATTCAATTCCCAAATCATTCATAATCAACTTCCCTTTCACCAATAACATGTTTGAATATGAAACCCTGATGGCAGGAATACGCACTACACTACAGTGGAAGATCATGGACCTAAAAGTCTTTGGAAATTCACAACTTATTATTAATCAATTCAATGATGATTATAATACAAAAGATGATAATCTAACACCATACAAATAATTGGTGGAATAATACAAGAAACACTTCACCAATGTAACATTTGAACAGATACCAAGGGCGCAAAACAAGGCAGAAAATGCAATGGCAACAATAGGCTCTCTCTTGGATATGCCAAAAGATGGAACTCACTTTGAATTTCAAGTGGAACAACTCATTGTCCTAGCTTATGAAATACCATCCACTGAATATGTATGTATGATAATAGGATCTGAGTCCCCATGGTACAGAGATATATATGCATACCATCATGATCAATATATACCTCCTGATCTTTCATGAAATCAAAGGAAGGCACTCATCTGACAATCATCAAAACATTCAATTATTGCTGACACTTTGTATAGAAAAAGTGTAAATGACACCTTACTCAAATGCCTTAATGTCGAACTGCTCTATCAAAACCACTATGTGGGGCACATTCTTCTGGACCAGCTCTAGCAAAACCACTATTGTGAACATGTTATTATTGGCCTACAATGGAAAAGGATGCTTACAAGTATGTCCAAAGATGCAAGCAATGCCAAATGCATGGGAACCTGATTCATGCATCTGCTCAATATCTTCAGCCAATAACATCACCATGGCCATTTTCATAGTGGGGATTAGATCTTATAGGGAAAATAAACCCTACCTCCTCCAACAGACATAAGTTTATCTTCACAGCTACAAAATACTTCACAAAATGGGTTGAAGCAATCTTGATGACCTTCACAACAGGAAAGAAAATAGCTAAATTAATTTTGAATTATATTATTTGCAGATATGGAGTACCCATGTGCATTGTAACTGATAACATACGACCCTTCAATAATCAAGAAGTGAGTGAACTTTGTGAACAATTTCACATCCAACAAAATTTTGCAACACCATACTATCCCCAAAGAAATGGTCAAGCTAAGGCAACAAACAAAACTATTTTGAAAATTTTAAAGAAAGTTGTCAACGACAGTGGACGAGATTGGCATGTCCAACTAAATCCGGCTCTCTAGGCCTATTGAACTAGTGTTCGCATAGAAATTGGTACCACACCGTACTCTTTGGTTTATGGTTCAAAAGCTATTTTGCCTATTGAGGTAGAAATGCCATCGCTAAGGGTCTCTCCAAAAAACATTATCTCAGAAGAAGACTATAGAGTAGCACGTTTGCAAGAACTAGAATTCCTAGATGAAAAATGACAAAGCGCTCTGAATCATTTACAAGGATACGAAAACAGAATGAGAAGAAGCTACAATAAAAGAGTCAACCCACATTGCTTCAAAATAGGAGACTTCATTCTTAAAGAAAATCAAAGGAACCTCGTTGAATGCAAAAAACCAGGAAAAGTTGAGTCTAACTGTTTAGGTCCTTTTTTCATAACCAAAATAATCAGAAATAATGCTTATCATTTTTCAAACAATGGAGGGAGATCCACTCCCTAATACCATTAACAACATGCACCTAAAAATATATTACATCTAAGGGTGTGATCATTTCAAATTTTAGTACTGCATTTGCATATTTCTTTACTACATTGCATTTCATATCTCTATTTCAAAGTACATCATAGTCGCTTGCATATCACCATTGCACAAAATATAGTTGCATACCATTATTTATTTCTCATTAAATCACATCCATAAAAAAAGGATGATTGTATGAATTATTCACCTGTATGCACGTAAAGGAACGAAGGTTGTCTCATTTCTTAGATACTTGTTCATGAAGTTTTAAGGAGGGCTTTAGTCATTCATCCCTAACGTAACCTTTTCATTGAGTTTTATCTATTATTGATTAGAGGTTTCTCTATTCAACATTGATTACCCAAAATCTATCAATTGCTATATCTCACACATCAATCAATGCTCTAAGTCACTATAGATACCTAGTTGGTCATGTGGCTAGTGAAAAATTGAAATTCTACTTCAACATCGTTGTAATTTTCATACCTATGTAGGTTTCATTACTTACAAGTCAAGAAAAAAGAAAAAAAAAATGCTATGCCAAAATAAATAAATAAATATCATGCAAAATAGTGCAATAAAGCTTGACTATGGGAACATACAAGTAACTCCATCAGGGCTATGGACACCTGCTGGCAATGGAGAAATATTTAAGAGATTACAATGCATAACCTTTTCGGAGCCCTAAAATCTTGTTGGAAGCGAGTCTCTATCCAGGATGCTTTTGAAGTCAGAATAACTCATGTAGCTAGCCACATAGGATTCCAGGGTCTTTGATGGTTATAAGAGTCAGAATGAATCCAAATGCACAGACATGGGAAAAAGAAGATCAAAGTTTCAAGAATTGATGAAGAAGTTTTTTACACCTCCATTCATAAATCTTGGTTACATAGTGTGTTAGGTTGGATAGTCTAAGACTTTCTGAAAATAGATTGAACTCCTATCTCTGAAATGTTTCACACCTTCAATTCAATCAGTACATGTCAAAATGAAGTAAACACACAATCATCCTTGTTCAAATAGAAACTACATCTTCATCTTGAATAGTACATTAATATACCTCATGTCACAATTCATTGTCTCCGCATACATGTTGCATATCATCATATAGGGTTGCATACTTGGGGGCATAACATGAAAAAATAAAAAACATTTAGATAAAAACATGAAAAAATTAAAAACATTTAGATAAAAACATGATAAAATAAAAAACATTCAGATAAAAACATGAAAAAATAAAAAACATTTAGATAAAGTCATGAAAAAATAAAAAACATTCAGATAAAGTCATGAAAAAAAATTAAAAAAATTCATATAAAGTCATGAAAAAACCCTAAAAATCAAATAAAGTCCTGAATATTTTTAAAAATCAGAAAAAGTCCTGAAAAAACATCAATCGAAAACATCAAATATATATATAAAAAAATCAATCCAAAAACATTCAAAAATCAATTAAAAAAATTGCAATAAATTGTCTCGCAAGAATCAAACACCCTAGCACATATCCAGCAAACACTTTGCACAAAGTTAAACAAAGGATATAACTATCTTGTTAAAATGTCTGCAATCAAGTTGATCAATTGTCTAATATATTGAATCACTATCAAACTATCAATGTGATCAACATATTATCGTAAACAGAATCGGTACACTCAAAACTAGACATGTCAGTCTTAAACGAGGTCCAAAACTTTTGAAACTAGACATTATCAAAATCACATCAAACATATCAAAGCGAAGACACAGTCAGTCCAACTACTGAGTTTTGTCTATTTTGGTTGACTCTTTTTATCAAATTGGTGAAGATCATTGCTTTTAGCTACTCAAGGATGTCCAAAAAGTGACTAGATGAGCCATGATGGGCATGGTCCTTTTTCTTTGTTTGTTATTTGTGGTTTGAACCAATGAAGTTATGAGGTAATTTCTCTAGTGGGTGTCTGTGATAGGAGCATTCAACTTATGGATGCCACATAGACCTTGACTCCTAGCGTAATTCCCATAATGGAGGGTTCATTCCTTGTCTGTTACGTGTTTGTTTCTTTGCAATGAGATATCTATACATCTTTGTTCCTCATACCCTGGTGTAATAAGCTCCATTGTTAAATTATTGTTAGAGTAATCTTTTATTAGCTAATAATTATTTATTTAATTATTAGTCTATTATACGCTATGCTTAAGCTAAACTTAGGAATCTTATAATTCTTTAGGTTTTTATCCTTTAGGGTTTCAAGTATCCTTTTATAAAGATTCTCTCTTTGTAATTTTATCACAACTGTAATTATTGAATTGCATTCTTGTTGCACAATCAATATGACTCTTCTTTTCTGGATCTCTGAATTCTGGCCTCCATAGCGTTTTTGCTTCTCTCCTTCTATGACAAGTTTGCATGTAGGTGATCTTTGGGAGCTGTAGAGTTGATTTTTCCTCAACTCCAATATGGCATCAGAGCTCCAGATCTACATACCCCTATTCTCTTCATGAGAGTTTTTGGGCCTTGTTCTTCAGATCTGAGTATTCGAGGGTTTGTAAAGTTTTTTTTTTCATTTCTGGGTGTAGCTGATTTTTTGGTACATTTTGGTTGCAAAAGGACCTCACAATTGGATTCAGAAGGCTGATTCCATGAATTTTGATATATAATTTGCCTATTTTCGATGATAGGGATATCTGGGGCATGATTTTTTATTGGCACGTTTTTTGAGGCACGAAAATCCGTACGGCTGTACCTACAAATGCGTCAAAAAATTTTCATCAAAAAAATAATCATAATAATTTTTAACCCTCATTATGGCTTAAAAGAGGGTTTTTTTTCTTTTGGTCGTAACTGGTCATCCAGAGGCGTTTTTCGACAAATCTTATATCGTCGGAAAGCTCTTTTCGAGCCTATCCAAATCTAGAGCACTTTGGTGAATATCTTGGATGTTTCAGGTCCTGGTATCTCTTTCTTTGAGTAGGATGTCTCATCTTTGGTTGTTCTTTCTGTTTCCAATCTTTTGTCTCTTCTTATCATTGTAGCATTTTATTTATGCAAATGCACTAAGATAAAGTGCCATCATGCATTGTATACTTGGGATCTTGCACATCTTGTGCCTTATTGTACATGCACTACTTATAAAGTGCCATGGGGGGTTGATGTTTTCCTTTTTTTTTCCATCTACCTTTGTCACATGAGTGTTCCTTCCATGACATTAGCCTCATGATGTGTGTCAAGTGAGTGTTCCTTCCATGACATTGTGTACTTTCTTTGCACCTTCGATGTTCCTAGTTCTTCGTCATGCAATTCTTGTTGGCTGTTCTTTTTCAGTGTACCTGTCCCTCTCCCCTTTCAACATTATAGGGAGGTTTGTCATGTTGTTCTAATGTTTCCTTGGTTTGATTGATCAACTCTTCAGGTTTTGGTGTTTCATGCCATATGTATCTTTGAGTTCAGTTGTTTGTCTTTGTTTGCCATATGATTCAAGTAGTGTCATTTGAGGGCACTCATGTAGATTACAGTCTTCTCTACCTGGTCATGTTCTATTTCAGTGGAGGTTCTTCAGATCAACAGTTACTTTCGACAATGTTTGCAGCTATTTCATGCTTCAATGGTGTTCTTCATTCTCTTCTTTTTGTTCCTATCTTTTGGAACACTCTTGTTTGGAGGCTTCTTAGTCTTTCACTTGACCTTTCATCTCTTCTTGGGGAGGAGTTTTGTTCCCATAGGGTTTTCTCCTTTTTTCTCCACTTTACAGAGATTTTATTGTACTTGGGTACCTCATCGGGCCTAGTTGTCGAGACCCATTGTTGCTTTCCTGCAATTTTTACATGTTTTTTTAGTCCTTAGTTGTTTTTTAGCTACTCCCTAAGTTCATCTTAAGGGGGGTGTTAGAGTAATCTTTTATTAGCTAATAATTATTTATTTAATTATTGGTCTATTATACTCTATGCTTAAGCTAAACTTAGGAATCTTATAATTCTTTAGGGTTTTCTCCTTTAGGGTTTCGAGTATCCTTTTATAAAGATTCTCTCTTTGTAATTTCATAACAACTGTAATTATTGAATTGCATTCTTGTTGGACAATCAATATGACTCTTCTTTTCTAGATCTTTGAATTCTAGCCTCCATAGCTTTTTTGCTTCTCTCCTTCTGTGATAGGTTTGCATGCAGGTGATCTTTGGGAGCTATAGAGTTGATTTTTCCTCAACTCCAATAATAATAAGGCTCAATGATGATAATGTATTGCACTATGAATAAAACAATGAAGAATTTCTCATCAAAATTCTATCAAATCATTTTTATCATATTTACTTCTAGAATAAATAAAGGTTGATTCGATTGATTTATCATTTCATATCATTCCTTCTAATCTATTCTCCATCTAACAACTAACAATTCTTCCAAGTTCATGATTTTCAACACCTATTTTGACACACAATTTTTTTTTTGGACATTTTTTTGTATAAATCATTTCACATAATGTTGTTGATAGTTCCGATACTTAAAGTTAAGTACAGATGCCAAGCTAATAAGATGAGAGGGGGGGGTGAATCATACAAACTTAATCTTCCATAAAAACAACAGATTCAACCTTGGTAACATATACTTCAGTAATATAACCAAAATTGCTAAACATGCAAACTCAAAAGCATATAAACATCATAACACTCATAACACCAGATTTAACGTGGAAACCCAAATAGGGAAAAACCACTGTGGGATTTTGGACCCACCAAGAAATATACTCTTCTAGATTATGCTCGGTTAAAAGAAAATCATGTTAAAGATTACAAACACATTGCTAGATGTGATCCGGTTAAGGGATTTCCCTCAGATCTGTTAGGATCTTCACCTTGTTAGAAGTGACCTTGTTAAAGGATTTCAAACACTCAATCAAAATGTCACCTTGCTAGAGGATTTTACAAATAAGATTGTTAAGTCCACTCAGTTAAGAGATTTTCTATCACTTCACAAAATAACAGTAATAAAAATCTATCTGCAACTTCACATCTAAAAATGCTAAAGCAGATTCTTATTTTCTCAATACAATAGGACTTATCTTGTCCATCTGTTGGGCTCTATACTCTATTATTCAAATAGGTCTTCAAGCTTCAGTACTCGGTAATCACAATGTAGCATCCCTATGCATACACTTGTCTGCATGTATTGTTTATCAACAATTCCTTATTTATAAACAATTTACCAACCGCTTAATCTCCTTGATCACATTTCCCATGATCAATCATAGCCATCAGATCTTCAAAATTTGACCAGGTTCAATGTATCCTTCGATCTAAAAATGTTTTACCCCACCTTGGAACTTGCATACATTTCTTGGAACTTGTGCTAGGGTATTGCAGTTCAATCTGAGTTGTAGATCTTCCTATCAATTTTCCTTTGCCATAGATTCTTTAACAAACTTCATTCACAACATACCAATGATTTAATCATAGCCAGCTCATCAGCTTCCTTCATTAAATAATGCTTTTATTCATTCAATGCATTCTGTTATTACTCGGTTGCAAATTGGTAAATACTAAACTTCACTTGGTAGACATTCTGCCTTCATTAACCAATAGCGATAACCTTAGGGTTTACCGACTAGGTTCTTTGCTCGGTAACATAGTATAGTATTAACCTTACAATCAATAACATATGTATGATATCAAAACAATCTAAACATCATGATCTCATCATTGTCTAACTCGGTAATAGTTGCCCATTGAATAACTTATTCCTCCCCTTATTCATCACATTCTTTCTATGTCTTTTACCGACATCTTTATACTCATCAAATCATACTTTTTAAGATATGGTAACATCATACTGAATTAAAAAATCAATTTCTTGACATCAATGACAAACAAATAATATTAAGATAGTAAACATCCTTAATCAGTTATATCCATAATCATCAACAACCTTCTCAATATCCTTATTGAAATGCCAACAATCTCTCCTTGTCTGTTATAATGCCAACAGTTGCATTACTCCATTCCATTATCACAAGCATTTCATCAATAGTCACATATACGTTCATAGATCACAAAATAAAGAAACATCACTACATTACCAAGTAAGCATAAGCATAAAAACAACAAAGAAACATTAGAGCATGAAGTTCATCATGAAATAGCTCATCAAGAATGCATATCATATATCTACTAGAGATGTATCAAAATATATTGTATCTATGATACAACATCAATAACAAAACTCTCAACCTATGTTGCCTCTATCAGTAGATGCATCTCGCCTAACTCTAGTCTGTCCTGACGACACCCTAGGTATCACTCCTTCACTGCTAGTCTATCGATACGTAGACTGACTCGATCTCCTCCCCATGAAATCCCTAAAACTAGGCTCCCTATGACCCTCAGGAATGGCTCTCTCATAAGCTTGCCTATAGTAAATAGCCTCTTATGCAGCAGCAAAATATCTATTTTCCTAGCTCTGTGCCTCTGTCACCGGCCCAAATAACTGATCGTATGCATCCATGGTGATCCGAGCTCTCCTAACTACCTCATCCCTCTCCCTCTGTAATCGATCTCTCTCAATGACTATCTAATCCCTCTCTATAGTCAACTCCTCCATCGCCCATCGATACTGATCTCTATCCTTCATCCGCCACTGCCGCAAAGTAGCGACCAAGTCCTCTAAACTCCTAACCTGATCTCTCAATCCCTCCTCATCTCCTCTCTCTACACGTCCTGACTTCATACCCTAGGGCATGTCAACATCATGTCCGTTGTCCCCACCCTCATCCCCATCGCTACTCGATGAGCATGATGCTGACTCATCACCCTCACTCTCACTCCTATTAGAACTGCTCATACATGCAGTCTCTCCACTAATATCCACATCTGCCTCTCCACTCTCTACCTGCTCTACAACCGCTGCTATCCCTTCTCCATCTCTGCCTACTCCATCTCTCCCCACATATCTCCCCCCACCTCTCCCTCTCCCCCATGGGACCCCTGCAGAACTGTCAGATCTGTCAAAGGTATGGGAATGTGTTGTATCCACCATACACTATACTGTGTTGTGGTCCTCAGATCCACTACACCAACCCGACATCCCTACTGAACAGAAGCAAGAGCATCAAACTCAACAATAGCAACATGAGGTTGCACGCAAGCACCCCATTCACCAACCTCTTGAGTAGTGCGAGAAAAATAAGCTGTCACATCCCGAATACCCTGTATCTCCCTGAACTATCGAAGTACATAGCCAAGAAGATGCATATCAATAACCCTATGACTACCCATGTCTCGACCAATAAGATATCTCTATTGTCGACAAAAAGGAAGATGTTGGGCATCATCAGCCCAACTGGGGTAAGTGAGATAAGGTCTCCATGATAAATACTATAAGATATCAATCTAATGATGCCAATACAAGATGTTACTTGATGCCCTATGTCTCACACCAACAATATACCTATAAGCATATGGCTTCTCTAGCTCTAAATCAACATGTAACGCAGGATGAAATATAGGTATGTGCTCCCAAGCCCACATCTGGAGCAAAGTAATGCCACATCCAACTGATTTCTGCCACAAGTAAAAAATCCCATGCATCTGATGATCTAAAGTGGCAAGAAGATAGGGACCCCAAGCAAACACCCATCTATCAATAATAATATCATGCATGACTCATCCCCAACCAACAGGGAAACCATGGGTATGTCTATCAGGGATCAATAATCCAACAACAGTGCAAGCAAGAACAACAGTGAGATCATCATAATCAAAATTATCCCAATGAATCTCATAATGACCACGAATATGGAGATCCTCCTCCGAACACTCAAACAATGCACACAAAGTAGATACACCATCACGATGATCAAAACTAACTCATGTACCAAATATCAGAATGTTTAAGATACGCCACACATCCTCAAGTGTGATGGATGCCTCACCTATCGACAGATGAAAATAACATGTCTTTGAATGCCACTACTCAATCAAAGCAGTAATCATGGCCCTGTTGGTTATAAGCTCAGGAAAATATGCTATATGATACAATCCAACAAGTCGCAACAAAGCAGTATCCTCTGCTTCCAACTCATGGCATCGATCAAGACCATTTGGCCTTGTCTATTTAGCAAGCAATACTGGTCAATGCTCCTACATTTGGAAAACAAAAAAATGAATTAGTTACATCTTTGCATTATCAAGAGGCATAAATAAATGCCTATCATCATCAATTGCAAAATACTTAAACCAAATGCGAATCAAAAATTTCAAATGTGAATTGATTTAAACAAGTGCAAATTAGGAACTTCAAATATGCAATTAAAAAATCAATTGCGAAGCATAAAAAGCAAATGCGAAAAAATTGACAATCAATTGTGAAATGCATGAAAGTTGACCTATCAAAGATTGATGCAAAAAATGGGAAAAACAGATGAAAAAAGGGCATAAATTTTAACAACTCAGCATGCCACCAATGCCGGGAGGTCTCTAATATAACCACACTCACTCGAAAAAATGCAACCTCGCTCTATGACCTGCCATTTCGCTCCAAGGATGCCAAAAGCACTATAATCTCTAAGGAATTCTGACAAAGCAAGTTTGTGCAAATGAGCTGAAATCAATACCAATTTTCAATTTATAGCTCACAATTAGGGTTTTTCCACCCTAACGGTCATGGGCCTCTCCAACTTCAATGCAGTTGTAGACATACCAAACAAGATTCAAACCTTACCAAACTACACATTATCACTTTCTAGCACATTTCTGAAAAAATAGTCGTCATTCCACAATTTTTCAACCACTTTTTCCAAGGGAGCATATTTATAGTGTCACTAGGGCATACTGGGGCATAATTTTTTTGTTTTCTTTGAAACAACATCATTTCGACATTGTGTCAAAGAGGGGAAAATCTAGACACCTAAAAATATCTCATCGATCTTACACTAATTATTCATCTATTTAATTGAGTAATTCTTTAATTATTTAATTAAACTAACCTATTCTTCTAATCAATTCAAATCATTATTAATTTTCCAAACTTCTCCATCATTCTAATTAGTTAACCCTATCTCAACTATTAATTAAATATCAATCATTTAATTAATTGTGACCTTTTCCTTAGTTAAATAATCTTTATTATTTAACTAATTCAAATTCCTATGTTTAAATAATTTTATTTAAATTATTTAAATTAATTAATTAATTAAATTCCTCCAATTCCCCAAATTATAATTCCAATTAATTCCAGCTAATTTCATTTCCTCCAAATTCACATTTCACCAAATTTGAATTTCAATTAATTTCATGTGCATTTCAACATTCAAAATTCCAAATTAAAATCCAAATTGAAAATGAGAATCAAATTCAATTTCAAAATCCTACAACGTGCTAAAATTAGAACTGGTTGATCAAATCAATTAACTCATCAATCATCCTTTTTAACTCTCAATCACCTTTTTCTGACTAATCCATCTAATCAGTCATCTCCCTAATCAATCCAATCAACTAGCTAGTCAATTCAATCTACTGATCAATCAATTGAGTTCACTAGCCAATCTATTTAGTTCACTCTCTAATCTATTGAGTTAACAAAGCAATCAACTCTATTAACTGATCAATCTAAATCAGTTATCTATCAATCAACACTTGAGTTCTATTTCTTGCCCCCTTTGTGTTGAAAATCTATAAATTCAATCTCATTTTCTCAATTCAAGCTAGAATAACAGTCTTCGAAATAGTTGTCTAATCTATGCAAGAAATCAGTGCAATACCTAAGAGCCAATTCTACAACAACTATGGAGAATAGCAATGGAAGCTTTGTCAAATCGATTGAGGGAGTTTTAATTAGATTCATTTGTTCATTATTCAATTGGTTTTGCATTATTCGATTGTTATTTAGGATTAATTCTAATTAGATTAGAGTTTGTGATTCACTCTTATAATCTGATTAATTATGATGATTTTAACCATGAATACATTCGGTGAACCTGACGTGAAGCATGATAACCTTCACTTTCTATTTTGAATGATTTTGCATATCCATACGTGCACAGGAATCCTAATTTCGTACTTGCACATGGAGAAATTCGCAATTGCTATCGCATATTTCACAATTGCTAAGAGGGTGTACCACAATTGCTAAAACATCTCACAATTGCCTTAAGGGGTTGCAAAATAAAAAGACTTTTGTTGTTTCTTTATTGTGTAATCTTGTGCACCTAACCCAGAAAATTCATTAAATTCTGGAGATTTCATTTTCTGTGTATAAAATGTATCTAATCCAATGGCAGGAAAGGTAACATTCAGAATTTTTATTTCTCACCCCCTTTGTGTTGAAAATCTATAAATTCAACCTCATTTTCTCAATTCAAGCTAGAATCACAGTCTTCGAAATAGTTGTCTAGTCTATGCAGGAAATCGGTGCAATACCTAAGAGCCAATTCTACAACAACTAAGGAGAAGAGCAATGGAAGCTTTGTCAAATCGATTGAGGGGGTCTTAATTAGATTCATTTATTCATTATTCAATTAGTTTTGCATAATTCAATTGTTATTTAGGATTAATTCTAATTAGATTAGAGTTTGTGATTCGCTCTCATAATCTCATTAATTATGATGATTTTAACCTTGAATTCAATATTATTATCAATAAGGTCTTGGATCTTACTTTTTAGGGAATAGCACTTTTCAATCTCATGGTCGGGTTGACCATGATATTGGCAAAATGCTTTGGCATCATAATGAGGTGGAAAATGTTTGGTTGTGTCAACTGGTTCGATGGGAGGAAGTTTTAGTGCATTCTTTTGTATCAATTGTGTCATAATGTTATGCAAAGGCTCAGAAAGAGGAGTAAATTCTTTTCTAAAATACTTGGCTAGAGGAGGCACACCTGTTGTTGTGATTGGTACCTGGGTATTGTTGTTGTCTCTAAACTTGATGAATCCTTTATTTGGTTTAAACTTTTCAAAAGGTTTTTGAGCACTTTCATTCTTATCAACCAATGCCATTGAAGGAGATGATTCAAATTGAATCACTTGAAGCTTATAGTTATGAAGTGTTGCGCACAACTACATAAAGGAAGTAAACTCATAAAATAGATTCTTATCCCTAATGTCTCTTTGCAATTTAGAAATGAATTTTTTTTTAACATCTTGATTAGGCATAGGATAAGAAATTTGAGAATACAAATGCTTATATCTAACAATAAAATCAGTCACTTTTCTTTTAAGACCTTGCTTACAATGCATTAAATCAGTCAAAGTAATCTTAGGACCAATATTATTGTGAAATTATTAAATGAGAGCATTAGCTAATTGTTGAAATGATGTAATAGAATAAGGAGGTAAAGAATCATACCATTGCAAATCTATATCTCTAAATTTCATCGTAAATAATTTAGCCAAATGTTCACATGAGCCATAGGATCAACTTTTCCATTATAAAGCTCCAATTGAGGTGCTTCCACATGTTTAGGATGGGCAACACGAACAATATCATTAGATAATGACCTCACTACATGAAATGTGGGCACATTATACTTTGACTAGTTCATGGAAGTTATTTTTTGTTCCAAGGATGACATGGTTTGAGCTAGGCTATTAATGGTTGCTTCGGTGGACGGGTTAAAATTGGATATGTTTTATTGGGATTGAGGAGTAACATTGTTAAAAGAAGGAGGAGGTTGAGAACAAGGAGGTGGGATGTTATGATAGATAGGTATGGGAGATGATTGGGTAACAAATGGAAGACTCATGGAAAGAGGTATGAAAGAGTTTTGATTTACAATGTTGCCCACTTGACTGAAATGTGTAGGAATAAAATTTTGTGTGGAAGTATCCATGATGTTGGATATGAAAGTTGACACACTAGGCATAGTAGGCATGGGAATATGATGATTGACTTCATTAGGAGGTTGAGTGTAACCAAGGGCTTCAACAAAACTTTTCAAAGGCATAATATTAGTGTTAACAATATGAGCAAGGCCACACAAAAAATCAACACCAATTTTATCACTTTTGAACCATTCTTTTTAATCCTTCACTGAATGGGTTAGCCTCACTTTCTGAGTATTGTTGACTCATCCATTGTTGAAAATTTCAAATTTATTGTCAATCTTCTCCAATTGGTCAACAAAAACCCTCATTAGTGATTCACCCTCATCATAAAAATTATGTAAAGAATTGGGATAAATGACATCAGTTGTTGGAATAGAAGAACCACCCACACTCTCATTAAACAAGTTATCCAAATTAGGCTACATATCTTTAGTAATTAAACCTTGGTAAGCCTTAATTCTACAACTTCTCATAGGAATATTATTGGTAGGACTAATAGTAGTAAAACTCATGCACAAAGGAGTGAAATTTGAATTTGAATTTGAAAATTATGATTAAGAAATATAAAATCTTGTGACAATGATTGATTAACCAATTAATTAAGCAATTTGGTTTGTGAATTTGAGAGATAAATGCATCTAGATCATAACATAACATTCATAAAAATCAGATTTGAAAATTTATGCAACCCTCATGGTAAATTTTAGAATTATAAATTAGGGTTTTTATAAATTTCACCACTAAATTTATGTAATTTAATTTGAAAATGAGATCTAGGAGGGAAATTTTGAATTTTAAATGAATAATTAGATCTAAAATGGTAAATCCCAATTAGAAAACCCATAAGATTGATTTTACAAATTAAAATTAGGGTTTTTGTGAATTTAACCTCTAATTTTTTTAAATTCCATGAAAATTTAAACTTCCAAATGTAAATTTGAATTTGGAATTGCATAAATACTCAAATATAAGAACATAAATCAGAATTATAGGTGTAAGGAGTCGGGTTCACCAAAATGTTTTGGTGAATGAAATTAGGGTTTCCACCATAGAAGGAAGAAACCGCTAATTTGATCACTTAATGACCAAAACATTCAAAAGAGGGTTCCAATCCAATAGATCTAGTCACAAACCAATAAAGATTAGGACTAATAATTCTGTTTGTATTAGGGTTTTTGATGATGTGAATTAATAAACCTCTTTTATAAATTGGATTGCTTAAATTAGGGTAAAAGTGTTGGAAATGGAAGTAGAAATGCATAAATAATGAGTTATAGTTGCAGGATTGAGCTACAAACTTGGATCTAAGCAATGTAGGTAGATTCAGACCTACTCCCCGAAAGAGCTCCTAAAATGTCAGGACTGTTGTGGTGGTCGCCCTAGTCCTTTGAAATTTTTGCACTCCAATGGGGGATCGACTCATCATTATAAATAATGCTTATTCTAAAGATCACAACTTCGTACCTATTTCCAACACACAGAAAGAAGGGGAGAGGCATGAATATTGGTGGAGAGGCTAAGTATTCCTTGATTTGTTCAAAGGCCTCTTAGCATAAACAATCCCATTGAAACTTTGTATGCTTCCAGAGTAGATGAACAAATGGATGACATTTATCGACAATTTGTGCAATGAAATGCCAAACAGATTGAAGTTTACCTTGCAAGCTGCATAACTATTTGAGATTTTTGGGGGGAGGTATTTCCATGAGGGCCTTGACTTTTGAGAGATCTACCTCTATGCCTCTTCTAAACACAATAACCCAAGGAGCATTCATGAAGTAACACCAAAGACACACTTTTTGGGGTGGAGTTGGAGCTTGTATTTCTCTAGGTGTTCAAAGATCTTTTTAAACACTGTAATGCGACCTTCTCTTATCTTGGACTTTCCAAGGAGATCATCTACATAATATTCCATGATGTTATGCAAGAGGTCATGGAATATTATGGTCATAGCTCTTTGATAGGTTGCATTGACATTCTTGAGTCCAAAAGGCATAACTTGGTAGCAAAAGGTTCCCCATGGAGCAGTGAAAGTTGTTTTATGTTGATCTTCAGCTGTAATTTATTCATTTGCATGTTCTTAGGTTTTTTCATTGGTGTATGGTAAATGATTTTGTTGTAGAACTAGCATGTTATGTGGTTGGATCTTTGTGGTTTTGCAATAGTTTATCATCATCATTTTTCACTGCACACATTTTGGCATGCCCGGTGGGACCCTTGTCCCTTAGTTTCTAACATTTATTTGCAGCTTTAGTCATTTTTGTCAAGATGCACGTCAGATCAATGATGATTATAGGCGATACCGCATTGACGAATCATCTTTCCACATCTACAATTTTGTTTTGTTCTCTGTAATGCAAATTTTAAATCTTTTTCACGTTTGTTCGCCTTAAAGTCACGTTTGAGTCATATTTCCTCATCTCTGTCTCTTGATTCTGCGTTTGCATTTAGATTTCGCGTATGTGATTCAGAACTGTTTCATTGCAAGTTTCAAATCAAATCCATGTTTGTGTTTGGTATTGTTGCGTCTATGTAAGTTATAAATGCATTTCTGGTTTGTATTTTCAATTTTCAATCTTGATTATTTCCTTTTTAAGGTTGTCAGATCTGGTTATGCCCAAACTCCTTGCTTGGACTAACATAAGTGGTGCAGTTGTTCAAAGATTAAAAATGTATTGTCGAAGGCCCCCTTTTCACATTTCAATTTAGATTTTCTAAAATTTACCTACCAAGTGTGTTTACGGGTGGGGGTCAAATCTTTTCCAAACTACTAATCATTTTTTTGGAGGGGTAATTTAGTGTGTGTGTCTTTGCATTTCAATTCCTGGTTTAATTAGGTTCATATGTTTTCGTTGATCTTTTTCTTTTATTTGAGTGAGGGTTAAAGAACTTGTTTGAAGTGTTTCATGCCTTTGGTATATTTTATGTTTAAACCCAAAGGTGATAACAAAACTATCCTCTCCCCTCGCCTTCCATTGGACCTTAGGTGTAAGAGAAATTATTATTATCTTTTAGAGGGCTTGTCTCCCATCTTGTGAGAGGGAACGAACCAAGAGGTAACAGGTTAAGGCCAAGTCACCTGTCAGTCGCTATATAAAATACATGGGACGAAAACTTTCACGATGGGTGCTAATTGTCTACCTACGCCAACTTCCCTGGTACCTGTGTTCTACACGAAGGAAGCCTCTAAAGGGAGAGAGTATATATGGATGCTTGAAAGAGAGTCTTGTACTAAAAATCATTTTTTTAGAGGAAAAAGTCCTTACATTTGATGGTTCAGGGTGTGCAGATCATACCCCATATATACCCCTCATGTACCCTTTCATGTTGAGACAAGAACTCCTTAATTATCTTTAGATCTTCAAGGTAAGAGAATTTGGTATGCCTAAGAAGTGATTGTCATGGTGGGGGGAGCCAATGCTACCATAATCTCTAGTTCTTCGCTTGTTTGAGGTATTTCTATGTCACATGGGCCCCATTGAATGGAATCTTTTTGCAACCTAGGTTGTGCATGTTTTCAAGTGTCTTAAATTTGTGAAAATCTTTTGATCAAACACAATAACTTGACAAAACACCTTCAAACATTATGTCTTCATTGTTTATTGTATTTTCTTGCCACAAGGCATTCAATATTAAGATCTAGTCACACCCAATAATTAGAAAATTTGGGACAGATTGCAAAAATTTACCAAAATCGCACTTGTGAAGGGCAGAAAGGTGTTTCTGTTTCAAAACTGAGAAAACTATAGAAACATCAAAAAATATGTTTATGTTAGTTTAAACAACATCTGTGTTCTAAAATCGCATAAATGAGGGGCAAAATCACATCTCTAATTTTTGGATTTAACTGAGAGAGTATTATATCAACTAGTTAAAACACATTTGTGTCCTGAAAAGACGTTTGTGCAACATATTACCATGTCTAGGTAGCTTAAAATTGCGTATGTGTTTCAAAACTGAATTGCATTGTTGACAGTGAAAACACATTTGTGCATTGAGCAACTGCATCTATAAGGGTTAAAGTCGCATCTTTGAACTCACAATGCATTTGTGTTTTGATATCAAAGAGCATCTAAGGCATATTATTTTAAGGCTTCATTGTTTTAGTCAACCAATCTTTATCACGACTTTGTCATATATTTTCAATCCTTTCTGGTCATCATTTGCAGTCCTTGTACACACTTTTCAAACTAGAGTCAAAAGGTTGCTTTGTGGTCCTAATCATATCTTGCAAACATACTACAATATATCAATAGGTGGTGCCTCTATCAAATATATCGTCTTGGGTCCCATTTGGTTCTCTTTTGTCAAGGTCAACTTACCTCATAAAGAGATCTATTATCTATTTGGAAGCCACACCTTACTTTAGATCACATATCTTGGACTTACATTTGTTGGACATTGCAAGAAAGCCCTAGATTCTTATTCCATCTCATATTCCTTTTTGGTCCTCCATAGTCTTCACATTTTCTTCCATCTTTCATTGTATCCAAGCTTTAGTTCATGGTTGAAACTCATGCACAAAAGTGTAAAAGAGAAACCAAGGAAGCTCCAAGATCTCTCAACATGAGTACCTATGAGTTTGAAGGAGATGAATTTTACAATCCATTTGCAAATTGCAATAATATACCAAGCAATGACTATGAGAACAACAATGATAATGATAATGATAATGACATTGCCTCCATCACTGTCGCAGACCTCAAGGAGACTCTAATTGATCTGAGGTTCAATAGAATGGTTGAACTGTTGGAATCCAGTTAAATGAATTTATTAACTTATTGCATATGAACTAGTTAACAGTAAATATAATTAAAGTGCATAAGCCAAAATAACACATAAAGAAGCACAACCATAGCACCAATATTTATATATGGAAAACCCTGCAAAAGGAAAAACCATGGTGGGGTTGATACCCACAATATCTATATACTTGATCAAAGCATACAAATATTACATAGAGGGGATTGCACTTGCAATTAGGCTTACCGCCTAGAGCTCACTGCTCAAACAAAAGTCTCACTAACTTACAAAATATTATACAATGATTAAAAACAAAAATCAACTTATAGAGTGCATCTGACCATGTAGGATAATTTCTAGTTAATGCTCTATCAACCCTCTGTGAATCAATTTACTGATACTATGTTCTACCCTATTCTGCTACCAGTTGGAATTGCACACAAAAGCTTTTACTCGCTGAACAAATTGCATAGCATCAATCTCTGACTGATTCGCATCCAAAATCTCAATGAGAGAAATGATCATGTCGGTTGTCGGATCATAATGAGAGATGTGCATTATCCGATGATCATGTCAATGTCGGCCTTCACACACTACCATAAATTCCTTGAAAGATATTACCGGGGTCCAAAAATATCTTAACCGGGTCTTAAATTACATGTTATTGGTACCAAGACTAACTGGTTATTAAGAATAAAGCATATTGTATATACTGGTTGACCCAATCAATGCAAAATGATAAGACAATGAATCTGGATGATAATTATCAACACCTGAAGATGAGTTGGCATCAATGACAACCCTAAATGCAATTCACCTTACCGAATGAGTGTCAATTGCCAACATGAACGAATCATGAGAAGGGATTGTAAATATTTCTTTCAAGTAATTACACAAAATAGAAGAAGATTATCTCATGATTTTGATGTGTCACAAATTGTAGAGGATAATTCAAATCAAGTGAATCAAGCAAATGCAAATCCTAGAGGTAATAATGGTGGTAATAGGAGAGATCGTTTCATGCCCAATTCACCCTTGTCCTTATTTCAAAAACCTAAATTCACTAACACTCATACTCACACCAATTTTAATAGGAACTCTCATAAACAACCTCATAGTCACCCTCTTGCATGCAGGACAAATACTCATACTCATGATAGCAACCAAGATCATAGCAGTGCATACAATTATACTTAAGGGAACATTCAAAACCATGACACGAGGAAACCTTGTGTCAGATTTGGGGTCAATACTCAAGATCACTCTTATGATACCTTCTATCCTCATGGTCATGAAATGTATAGTCAACCTAGACCTAGTACTCCTCATTATAAAACCATACCAAGTGGTCCATATGCTTTCTATAACTATGTTCCTCCTCCATATGAACGCATCTATGATAATATCATCCATACATGGATTATATCTTTCCTCCTTCACTCGGTGGATTAGGCATGGGACTAACTCAAAGAGAAAAGACACCACCTAAGAATGACTTGTGACAATAAATCAAGGATTTGCAAAAACAAATGGTAGATATGAGCACAAAAAAACAAGAGTATAAAATGAAGGACATATGTCCTTATCCATTTTATAGAAGTATTCCAATGCCTCCATATCTTCCACATTTTGTGGCACCAAAATTTAACAAGTATAGAGGTGTTACCCTGATGTTTGTAAATGACCCAATTTTAAACTTTTAAGTCAAATCTATGTCACCTATCTTGGTCTGTCTTGATTATTTGTCTTTGGATTTGCTTCAAAAACACCATACATTTAGGCCATGAAATTTTGTTATAAAAGACTGATGATTTCACTATTTATGGGGAAAATATTCATAAAGGGATCAATATTGTTTTCGAAACAACATACATATAATTTTGATGGTTGACATAAATGTCTTAGTTCTCATTGCATTATGTATTTGCTATGGACATTTGTTTTGCTGAGTTTTAATGGTTTGAAGATCATTTAAGCTCCCGATTCAGAAGGTCGGCTTTTGATCATTTCATAAATTCCAAGGTAGCTAGCCTTTTCTAAATACATTATCAGACCGACCATGTTTCTCCAAAAAAAATTGAAATATCATTGGAATCCACATTATAGTTAGAGTGTCAGGCTTTATTACAACCCCCTAACAAACAAAAATGGTTTAAAAGTTATGATTTTTACCGACCTCCTGACTACATGTATTGTCGGGCATCCTTTTGGTTTTTGAACTTTTATGGAAACCTGACATGGTTTGACACTTCTAATATTCTCTTACACCCCCACTTGATTCAAAAAGTCATCTCCATACATTGCTAGACATAATCTATGGCTTTTGTAGAGAAACAGGGCCGAATGTGACATTAATAATCCATCGAGTACTGATAAAGAGGAACTTTTCTATATTTCAAATTCTTAGATTGATGCTATCAGGAAGGAATTTCACATGAGAAATATTGATGAACCAAGGGAAACCCATCATGAAGATATAAGGTTAGTTTGAATACAAACATGCATAAAACATTCAATTAAACTCAACAAACACCATTATATCTTCACAAATCTTCACTTGTTCCTCGGATTGAGTGGGATGAGGTTGAAGTAGCGCCCCTTCTCCAACCTTATTTGATATTCTCCTTGAGTGAATGTGGTGGCTCTCTGATTGTGCACAAAATGATTAAACGGATGATAGGGATAGATAGATTATAGATGAACTAGATATGCAAGGTGGATGACTAAGTGACGTATGAGTGTGAATTTGGCTACAGTCTAGGTGCTTGAATGATTCCTTGGACTTAAAATGACAACATGAACTTACTAAATTTGGAGATGCCAAATAAAGGGGTAGAGTCCTCAATTTATAGAAGAAAGGGAGGAGAAATGGAGCGTTAGGATTGATCCAAGATGGAGGGCCAAGATTGCATGTGAGCCCACACATGGATCAAGAGGGGTTGACATGACAAGTGTGGAGTCTAAGAGATATGTCATAAAGGCATTTCTTTTCTCCACACTCCTCAAGGTTCATTGGAAAGACTTCCCAATGCACTTAGGAAAGACAAAAGGAATAAAATATTCCTTGGATGACAGGAAGGAGGATTTAAAAATTCTCCAAAAATGGAGCATGGGGATTTGAGGAGTAAAAAGGAATTAAAAATTCCTTGGGTGAAGAGATACATAGAGGAATGTGAGATTTTTGAAAATCTCACATTCACCTAGGAAAAGAGAAATTAAGGAAGTGGTTGGATGAGAGGACAAGGAGATCTAGCCTAGAAAGGCTAGGGGTTGACTTTGTGGCTAGTCATGGGGGTTAGCCACTAGCAACCCATTAGAAGAGTGATTAGAAGAAATTAGAAGAGGGATTAGGTGGCATTAGAAAAAGTGGGATTTGTAGGGGGATTTGACTAGGAGAGAGAATGACTGGAGGCAATTAAAAAATTAGGGAATAATGGTAAGTGAGATTAAGAGAGTTTCTGGAAGAATTAATTAGACTGATGGTGGATAAGAAAAAGGTGATTTGTAGGAATCACAAGGATTAATTAATTAATTAAAAGTGGGGAATTAGGAAAAATTAATTTTGATTTCCTTAGAAGAAGAAAGGAAAATTGATTTATTAAATAAATCAATCATTGGACTATAGTGACAATATTAATTAGACTTGATTTAATTAATATTGAGAAGGATAAGAATTAAAATAATTTAATTAATTAATTATGTGAGCGGGTTAAATTAATTAAAATAATTAATTTAAGTGTCTACATTTTGCCCCTCTTTTATGTAGCAGCAAAATTTGGCGATGGGTAAAAGATAGAAGAAAGAGGATGCCCCGGTGTAAAGCGCTGGTGGTGTATGCCCCCTCGAGAATTTTTGAAAAGAAAAATAAATTTAGCAAAAAATTCTTGAAAAGAGGGAAAGAGGAAAAATAAATAATGAATGAGAGAGAAAGGAAGAAATGATTGAGGAAAGAAGGGAGGAGATGAAGGGGTGGGCCCACGAGGAGGCCCATATAAGTCACATAGGGCCCAATGAAGGGTCATTGTCAAACATAAGCATTGGAGCATATCAGAGCTTAGAGAGAAAAAGAAGAGATGGACCGCATTTCAACACATGAGCATCATGCAGAGAGGGTTCAGCATCACAACAAGCCCACCCACTTTGGTCCACTGGTACGTACCCTAAGCCCACTTTGTGATTTGATAGGTTTAGGGTAGATTTTAGGGCTAGAATTAGGCTGAAAGTCTAACAAGGAAAACACGTTGATCGTCAATTCAATGTGTGTACCCCTAGGTTAGCACGAGCATTGGAGAATAGCGCTAGTGCACACGGGGAAATAGGGTTCAGAGAGGGTTTTGGGGTGGGCAAATGCGCGTGACGGGAGCACCTGCCCTGGTCTAGGTTAGGGTTTGGTTTGGAGGAAAAGAAGGGTCATGCGGTGCAAGGGCCCGCATCGATCGAGGTTAGGTCCCAAGTCAAGGGGTTAGCGCATGTGTCTGTGGTATAGCATGAGCGCCATGGTTTTGGAGTGAGTGCTAGGGAGGTGGAATTTGAAGAATTTTGATGAGTGTAGGTATAGAAAATGGCTTAGAGGGATATCATGAATGTCTCAGGAATAGAATAAGGGGAGGGATAAGAATGACATGGGGTAATGAAATGGTTTGCGTGAATGCAAGTAGATTTAGGGCCATTAGCATCGAGGGAGCACTGGCCGACGACTATGAGGCTTTACAGGCAGTTGAGGGCGAACGAGTTGGAGATATTAAGCATTGTAGGATTGCATTTTTTTGATCGATGGTCAAGGATCATAGCACATACCACCATGATGACTACGCAGGTGGAGAAGTGGGATAGCAAGACTTGAACCTTCCATCTGCCTACAAGAGAGTCCACAATGACACTATTAGATGTATGAAGGATCTTGAAGATCCCCATTCCCAGTGTCATTCTTGAGTACCGCTTGGATGCGACAAACTTCTATCTTCTAGAAATTTGTGAGTATGAGGCACCGCCTATGATGGACAAGAGTCAGATGCATCTAGGGAGAGTGATGAAGATCCGACACATTCCTCGCCTAGTTCTTATGATCTATGGATTTTTTAGCGGACGAGTGATGCCTGATCTAGGAGGGCATGGATTTCCTATTGGATGGAGCAGATGTGTCTATTATATGGTACATGATTGTGCAAAAGTATGTCTCGGGAGCAGCGATGCTTGCTTAGTATATCAAGATATGTATCTTGTTGTATATAGAGATTATGCGAGTATATCAACAGTGGTTACCCTACTACATGTATGGGCATGGGAGCATATTGCAATGACTCGACCACTCGAAGTACAAGACAAACAAGCTCGATGATCGTACATTGAGCGATACAAGGGCCTTTCGCATTACACTTGGATAGGAGCTATATGGTTTTGGTGTGGCATTTTTTATGAGCTTATAGAGTTTATATTGCGGCCATTTTTGGATAGCAAGCAATGCAGGGGAAACTGGCAACTGCATTGGGTGGGCATGGAGATGTGGCTTATTGGATGATCCCTATATGTGATAGAGTAATACACACCATATAGGCTAGCTCGACAGTTTGGACAGGTACAAGATATAGTAGGAGACATACCATTATATCCTCAGACTACTCGGGAGGTGGGGAGATGAGGGCAGACAGTGAGTCCACTAGAGGAGAGGGCCAATTTTCAAACTACAACTTATCTAGTCTAGGACGAGCTAAGGGATATAGGGGAGGATCCAAGAATGATGAGAGGATATAGGAGCTGGTGGGAGGCACACCTACCAGTGTGTCTGACTATTCCACAAGCATTAAAGGATGATGAGGTACAATCGGCTATAGATGAGATAGTTGAAGGGGAGGAGGATGCTCCTCGGGATAGGGCTTTGGTAGGAGGAGGCAGGGGTGTCGTGAGGCAGAGGAGGGGGTGGTACTAGGGAGGGGGTCACAAATGGACATTCCAACATAGGTACACGTGGCTGCAACAGTGATAGGATAGGCCATAGGGGAGGGGGAGGTTGGAGGAGATGAGGCAGTATCAATACATATTCCTGATATGCAGGCGCAAGATGTTGGAGTGGAGGGTGGAGGGGGAGTATCCTAGTTAGATATTAACAGGGTCTTGCAAGAGAGGGATGTAGCTAGAGTGAGGTTACACTCACTTGAGGATGATTTATAGGTGGAGAAGGCGAGGAGGGAGAGTCTGCAGGCGGAGGTGCAGAGGCTACATCAGAAGGTTAGTGATTTGATAGAGAACTTGCAGATGGCAAGGATAGAGGTGGATGATCTACGAAGGTTGGGAGACAAGGCAGAGAGGATGTTGTAGGAGGTGAGGATAGGGACTGCTATTGGGGAGTTGTAGAGCACACTACAACAATAGGATGAGGAGCTTGAGGATCTACGAGTGAGGGTACAAGGAGAAGATGTAGATGCTACTCGCTTGCGAGGGGAGAGGGATGTAACATGATAGATGTTAGTCCTCGTAGGGTTAGGGAAAATGTACTCTGATATTATGTAGTAGCGGGAGAGGGCATGATGAGAGGCTGCCTATTACATAGGGTTATATCATTGAGTGGTCCCAGCAAATCAGAGAGCAACATCGTACATAGAGAGTGTACATTCTCACAGGACCCACAACCAGCGTCCAACACAAAGCCAACAGATAGGTGGATCGGTGGGTATGAGACCTCTTAGGATAGGGGGAGTAGAGGGATTTAGATTGGGAGGAGGTGATGAGGAGGGAGCTGGGGAGACATGATGGGAGAGTTAGCTTCATTTGACTTATGTATTATTTTTGACCCTTTGGGGCGACCATTTTACTATGACTACTATATTCATTTTTGAGATATATATATATATACATATATATATATATACATATATATATATATACATATATATATATATACATATATATATATATACATATATATATATATATATACATATATATATATATATGATTTTGGTGGTGCTTATGCATGCATGTACTCTATTATGGACATTATTTATTATTTTATGATGTGATGCATTGATGATGATTATGGATCTATTGTGTTGACCTATTTGTGATGCAAGATGGATGCTTACATATGCCTATACTTATGATGTATTACTAACACTTTGATGGATACATGAGGGATACTCATGCATGTGTTTATGATATAACACTAACGCTTTGATGGATGTAGGATGGTTGTCTATGTGGACGCATATGTTTTTGAGATTTTATGATGTGTATGTATGATTTATTATTTTGGGATTTGTCTGATGATTTTGAGGATACATAATGTGATTTAATGGATTAATGTATAATGAATATGTAACAAAACCTATAATAAAATGAACATGTACACTATAATGGATAGCCTATCAAATGAGAAGTGTAACAAAATTTGGAATGCAAACTAGGTGATAAGCACACCGTACAAGATAAAAATGAAGAATGCCACAAAATTTGAAATGTAACCTAAATGATGGATAAAAGATGAATAATGCAACAAAATTTGAGATGAAAATTAAATGGTTAATGATGGATAAGAAATGATTAATGTAACAAAATTTGAGATGCAACTTAAATGATGGATAAAAAATGAATAATGCATCAATCAAAAGATTAATGAGTAATGCACCTAAATGAATAATGTAAAAATTTATTTGAGAATATGCCAATCATAATGCAATGACCTTAGGTAGGATAGAAGAACATGGGGAGGAAATTGAGGACTCCCCGGGAATGCTAGATGGGGAGAATTAAGGACTCAATGGAAATGCAAGATGGGAATGATGGGAGGGGTTTGTGCACAAAAGATGTGGAGAGCCAACCGAGTTTAATATTGCCCTAGGTAACCCACACCACTAATTATAGGAACCAGGATTCCATGAGAAACCCAAGGCGTGGACTGACTCACAAACAAGTGGGAATTCCCTACACACAACTATGCAAGTGTTGCGAAACACAGATATAAAGTTGTGGGTACGTGCAAGGAAACCCTCAAACACACAAATATCCCTTATACATGACAAGGTAAGTGTTGACAAACACTAGTACCAAGTCACAGGTTTGTACAAGAGAGATCCTAAACACCCCATACCATGAAAACATGCCCCAATATACACCCATCGATAGCATACTAGGATATGGAAGATCCGGGTAGTCATAGGGAAAAAGATGCAAGTCAAAATGAAAGTCCAAAAGTCAGACAAGTCACACACACATGAACAACTGACACCTCTTTCCAAGAGTAGGATTAGGATAAAGATTAAACTACAAGGTGAGGGAAGGATTCATCCCTAGGGCAGAGGATAAAGTGGATAAGATTGACTAGGAAATTGACCAGATGACCATGAGGACTGACCTAAGGATGTAGGACTGACACCAAGACTTGATGAAGCTCACATGGAGGTACAAGCTTAGGATATGGGGAAAAGCTCAATGTGAGGGGATAGAGCTCAGTTTGATGGGCTAAAAGCTCAGTTTAATGGGATGATCTTTATTCATGCTTCAGGAAAAGACTCATCATCATGTGATTGATTGTTCCTGTCTGGTGCGAGTGAGTGGATAAGGGAATGATGTTCATGCTAAGATGAAGGGGAGAACTAGCGAGAGGCGAGATGATGGGTGTAGAGGCAAATATGGATATCTAATGGGTGAGCGGTGGAGACCGAGTCTAACCAGATAGACGATGGATCCATATTATTTACCTTGATGTCTGTGTGCAGGTTTTCACTAAGGTACTTGCACATAGCACCACAAAGTGGTTTTCACTGATGGATGATTTATTATTTTTCTTTGTTTTTTTTTTATTTTTTTGAATTTTGGATTTTTTAAGACAATTGGCGACCTTCTGAGGACTAGGCATAGAATGTCTTTAGGTGCATGATGTTCATAAGATCATCCAAGGGATATTCTTTAGGAGTAGCCAACTGATATGCCCCTGATCCATACTTTGCTCTGATTACATAGGGTCCAAGCCAATTGGGCTCGAACTTGTCTTTCTTCTCTCTTTCTTGGAGGTTTCTCTGATTTTCCATGAGGAATAGATCACCAACTTGAAATTCCAGGGTTCTAACTTTCTTATTGTAACTCAAGCATAGGTGATTTTGATATACCCAGAGATGGTTTAAGGCCTTGAGGTGCCTATCATCCAGCAATTCTAGCTCTTGTGGCCTGGTGACTCTATATTCCTCATCAGGGAGGATATTCTGCAGTGACACCCTTAGGGAGGGGATCTCAATCTCAAGAGGGAGGACAAATTCAGAGCCAAAGACAAGGGAATATGGAGTGGAACCTATGGGTATGCGGATGGAGTTGGAGGTGTCAATCATGGCCAGTTTCATTGACTGTCTTTTTAAGGATTTTGATTAAGGTTTTGTTAGAGGCCACAACTTGACTGTTACCTTGCGGGTAATAGGGAGTGGAGAAGCAGTGTTGGATATCAAACTTCTGACAAAGCTCTTTAACATCCTGATTTTTAAAGGTCTACCATTATCTATGATAATAACCTTGGGGATTCCATATCGGTAAGTTAAATAGTTCAGGATGAATTTAGAAATCTATTTACCAGTGGTGAAGGTAAGAGGGATGGCCTCCACCCACTTGGTGAAGTATTCAGTGGTGGTAATGATGAATTAATGGCCATTAGAGGATGCAGGGTGGATTTTTCCTATGAGATCGAGCCCCCACTGTGAGAAGGGCCAAGGTCTCATAAAAGGTTGCAGATCTTGTGACGGAGCGTTGGTCTTGTTGCCATGCTTCTAGAAAGGGATACATTTCTTTACATAATTATATGCATCTACTTCCATAGTAGGCCAGTAGTATCCTCTTCACAAAAGTTTTATAGACAAAGTGAGACCACTTGATTGTGCCCCATAGATACCTTCGTGCAATTCATGTAGTGCCCATTCAGCCTCTTGTTTGTCTAGACACCTTAGGAGGGAACCATTGAAATGCCTTCTGAATAGGGTGTCTGCAAGGATAGTATAACAGGCGCATCGGCGGATAAAGGTTTGTTGTTGGGTTTTGGTGAGGTATGGGGGAATGGTGTTATCTCTTAGGTAAGCGAAGGTCTCCTGATAGCAAGGGGATTCGGGACCAATGAGTAAACACACCATTTTAGACTATGGTAGGTCATATGCCGGTATGAAGAGTTTCTCGACCAAAAACTCACATTTATGACTATGTGCTGGCATCAGAAGGAGGGAATCAATAGTGGTCATTGCATCTATAGCTCTGTTGTTGGTACGTGGAATCTAATCAAACTTGATTGATGTAAAAATTTTCTTGAGGTCCTCAACCATACTGTGATAAGGAAGAAACTTGCCATCTTTTGTTTGATACTCATCATTTACTTGTTTAATGGCAAGTTGGGAATCACCATAGACACCTAATTCTAATATCCTACATTGGATAGCCAGATGAAGTCCAGTGATTAGTGCTTCATATTCTGCAATGTTGTTAGTGCATGCAAAGGCTATCTTGTAAGATTTAGGGATGCAATCTCCTTGGGGTGTGATCAAAAGTATACCTGCCCCTGATCCATTTTGGGTGCAAGAACCATCAAAGTATAACTGCCATGTAGAGGATGTAGTGACAGTCATTATGAATTCATCTGGAAATTCTGTGAGGATCGGGTGATCACTCGGAAGCAAAGCATCGGCTAGCTGGTCTGCTATTACTTTTCCTTTGATTGATTTTCTATCTACATATTCAATTTCAAATTCATTTAGTAACATGACCCATTTAGCAGTTCTGCCAGTCAGAGCAACGTTTGACAAGAGATACTTGAGATGATTGATCTTAGCAATCAATTTCATTTTATTGTTAAGCATGTAGTGTCAGACCTTTTGTGTGTTGAAGACAAGTTCTAAGCATTATTTTTTAATAGGGGTATAATTGAGATCATACCCTACTAATGTGTGACTGATATAGTATATAGCATGCTCTTTTCCCCGATCTTTAGTTTGTGTCAATAATGCCCCCAATGCCACTGCAATAGCTAATATATACAAAAGAAGTGGTTGTCCTAGAATAGGAGGCATAAGAACTGGAGGTGATGCAAGATATTCCTTGAGTTTCTCAAAAGCCTTCTGACATAGGCAGTCCCATTTGAAATTGGTATCCTTGCGTAATAGATGTGCAAATGGATGACATTTTTCTGCAAGTTGTGAGATGAAGCATCTGATGGATTGGAGTTTTCCTTGGTGGATGCACAACTGTTTGAGGGTCTTTGGGGGAAGCATTTCCATGATATCTTTCACCTTTGCAGGATTAACTTCTATGCCTTTGCGAGAAACAATGAAACCTAATAGTTTCCTAGATGTGATGCCAAAGACACATTTCTTGGGATTTAGGCGTAGTTTATATTTTTCCAATCTCTCAAAAAATTGGCTTAGGATAGGGACGTGCTCATGTCTTGTCTTGGATTTTCCTAGAAGATCATCCATGTAATCCTCCATGATTTTGTGTAAAAGGTCATGGAAAATTGTTGTCATTGCTCATTGATATGTAGCACCGGCGTTCTTGAGACCAAAAGGCATGACTTGATAACAAAAGGTGCCCCATGGTGTTGTGAATGTTGTTTTGTGTTGGTCTTCCTTTGCGATCCCGATCTGATTGTATCCCAAAAATCCATCCATAAGTGATAACATTTAATGTCCCATTGTGAGTTCTATAATCATGTCTATGTTGGGGAATGAGAAATCATCCTTAGGGCAAGCTTTATTCAAATTTCAAAAATCAATGCAAATGCTCCCAGCAGGTTTGCCGACAGGTACAACGTTGGATACCTGTTCAGGATAGTCTATCGGTTTTATGAATCCAACATCCAACATCTTTTGAAGTTTTGCTTTGACGAGGAGTGCAATGTGTAGATGCATCTTGCGTAATTTTTCCTTTACTGATTTTGCATATGGACATACATCAAGATTGTGAGCTACCAAGTCGAGATCTAGGCCTGGCATGTCAGCATATGACCAAGCGAAATCGATCTTTGTTTCTATGAGAAAATTGATAAAGTCTTGTAGACGTATAAATTTGACCACTTTCCTAAATAAATATTTAATATTTATTTTAACCCCATTCCCCTTATTAATTAAATTCTATTTAATTAATTTCTTCATATTCATCTATTAGATTAAATTAATTAAACAATTTATTTAATTAAGTTTGCCTAAACCTTTTCTAGCCTTTAATTAAATAAATCACTTTATTTAATTAAATCCCCTTTCTCTTTTTTAATTAAATTTACATTTAATTAAAATAATACCTTTCAAATAAATAAATCTAACTATTTATTAAATCCCACACTTGTATTCATGCAAGTTGCATCTATTTTGTTGAAATAAAGTAATTTTATTTTGATTAAATTCCTCCTCCATCCACTAGCATTTTCCTACATCTTCCACTTGCCTCCTAAACCTCTTCTAGATTCTTCTAATCACTTCTAATTTATCCTAATTCATCTCCTAATCATTGTCACATTCCTAAGCAAAGAGAAGTCACTTCTCAAAGCCTCCAAAGTCTTTGAAATGCATTAAAGGCTTTATGTCTTCAAATGGTTAACCTCTAAAGTCTTCCATACCATTAAAGGCTCTTACATAACCATTTATGGTTAACTCAACCTTCTTGCATGGTTAGAGACTTTCTCTCTAACTTAACCCTCAACTAACCCAAGGGTCTCATCAAGCATTCATGGCTTTAACCTTGGTTATCCCTTTAACCCTTGCACAAGAGTCTACCCCTTAGGTAAAAGCGTTATCCATCGGTTATCCACTAACATAATCATAACCTTACCTCCTAAGGTAACCTTCATGTCTGCTCAAGCATTTAATTCTTCTTACATCTCCTCTCAAGCAACCTCTTGTTGATAGTTGTCACCATTTCATTGGTGAGAATTGTAAACATGAATTGATTAACTTTCAATCCTGGCCCTTGTTAAGATTATCCAATCTTGACCATCCATTGCCCTATTTTCTCTATAAATAGAGCTCTCATTCCTCATTTTCATAATCTCCAAGCTTTCATGCATCTACATTATAGCCTAAATTACTAAACATTTATCCTCTCTTTGTTAAATCATCATAATATCATTTAGAAGCATTTTAATATATCATAGAATATTCATGTTAGACTAGTATATCATTGCTAGGATAATTTTCTAATCTTAACATCATCTTCATGCTATCTTAATCATCATAGTTTCATTATCATACATCTTAGAATGCATTCATGCATATAAATCAAACATCACTCGTTCTTGGAGTTTCCATTCCTAAGTCACTTTGCTCAGTGATCTGAGAGAAAAAAACATTGACTTTAGGGATCCTATGAGATAGAGAACAATGGGACACCCCTTGGGAAGTTGAATGGATTGAATCAATTCATATAATTGCACCAAGAGTCACCATTGGTGTATAGATATCATGGATTTGAGTTACTCATTTTCATTGCCACGTTTCCCCGCACACATTTTTGGCGCCCACCGTGGGGCTCAAATGCATGAATAACATCATTTTTTATGCAAGACAAGGATTACAAGCACACTAGAATACCCTTTTAGCATGTAGGGAACTTTCTTTAGCACATTTGTGGGAAACAATAGTGCGTTCATCACACTATTTAGCACATAAGAACCTTTTTGTAGCGCTTTGGGGCTTATTGTTAGTGCTTAACCCTTTGATTTCTTTCTTGCGCGTTGGGTTATCAATGTAGTGTGTAGAAATCATCCTTTAGCGCTTTTGTACCTTTCTATAGCGTGTCCATGCAGAAGTCCAACACGTAGTTCTAACAGAGAAAAAGAAAAATTTGTAACCGAGATCAAAACTTAGGCTTCTGAATCCCACCATCTTGATTTGTTTTTTTTGCTAACAAACTGTGTGCATGAACAGAAGAGAATTACTTTAGTTTTCTTTGTTTTCTTGCAAAGTTAGTAAAAAGAACTCATTCTTCCTTTTCTTGCAAAGGTTTAAAATGAATCTCACATTTTCTTTTGGAGTTTTAAAATTAACTTCATGCTTCCCTTTTGGTGCTTAAAACAAAAATCAAGCTTTCTTGCGGGGATAAAAAGAACAACAAACTCAAATCTTTTTATGCAAGTTAGGATAACATTTTCTTTGGGCTTTAAAAAGAACAAGGACAACTTTCCAATTTTTCCACAAAGTTAAAATTGAACATTATAGTCCTTTGGTGCTTGTTAAAACAAACATCACCTTTGTTTTGGAAATCTTAAAAAGAATCTTCACATTTCTCTTTTCAAAAGCTTTCAGAATTAAGATTGCGGTTGTTACATTGGTGATTCATTTGGTTGACAAGGATTTACTTTCAAAAGTTCAGAATTTTATTACCTTCACACATTTTGCTATGAAAAGTTAAAAAGAATACCATGCTTGTTGGAGCATTATCTCCAAATATACTTTAGTAAATCCTTGTCTTGAAGGTTAAAAAGAATATTGTTTGCCTTGTCTCGAAAGTGGAGGGTATATGCTCTCCCATTAATTGGGTGACCAAAAATCCAAACTATTGGATATTGTTGGAATATGATGAACCGACATGATGATATGATGATAATGTATGTTGTCATTAATGTCAATAAGTGAAATTGAACCGGTATCCAGCTTGTGCGATGCAACCGAAGACATCCTGTGATGAGTTAGCTAAGAAATGAGGATGAGATCGAGGTGCCACGTTAGTTTTGTGCGCGTGAAGGATTTCCTTGAGGATCTTGCATGTGAAAATCGATTCCATTAAATGTCTACCTCGAGAATGATCATTCTTCTTAGCAGTATGAGAAGAGAGCGTGATGGGTTACTGATTCCCATATGTGGTGAAGAATGAATGATGCAGATTGTCTTGTGATCTATTTAAGATTGTATTTCTCTATGCAAAGTGTTTGGATGGTCAGGATTGGACTGCTTGTATTGTAAACCTAAATGCTTAGGGTTTAGGGTTTATGCTACCGACCTAATTGTTGTCTATAAGGTTGATGATGTTTGTTATTGTTGGCAAATGTTGTGTGTGTATCCGAGTGATGAGATACTTGCCAGACCAGTAAGAGGAAAACTGCAGAGTGTGATTGTAGAAGAGAGGAAATGAAAAGGATCTGCCTTGGCATGTAGTGTTGTTATCAGATCAGAGTTTTACCTGTTGTCTTCTAACCATTTCAATAGTTGTAAAATCCCTTTACTGGGTAGCTTTAACGGGCTTATTGTAAATCCTTTAACCGGGTGACTCAAGATCATTGAGTTCTTCAAATCCTCTAGCGAGGTAACCTTTAACAGGGTTTCAACCTTTAACAGGTTATATAGCCATCCCTTAACTGGGTGATCTTTAACAAGATCGGTTCCTAACAAAACCTTATTGTAAACTCTTTAACTGGACTAGGCTCATAACAGAGTGAGCTTCAAAAGAGTTTAAAACAAGTTTTTGGGTATTCATCCCAACCATAGTTTTTCCCATTTGGGTTTCCACGTGAAAACTCTGTGTGTCATGAGTTGTGCATTTTTCATGTGATGATTAAGTATTTTGTGTTTTAGTGATTATGCATCCAGAGTTAATAGGTTATGGTATTACTGGTATACCACATGCATATGTTTATGGGTGAAGTTGTTATCAAGTATTGAATGTATTTGAAGTGATCAGACTTATCAGTTTATGTTGTTTGAAGTCTTACTGTGTTTAACCGGTATTGGCATGGTTAAGTTTAGTGATGAAGACAACCAGTTGGTATTGTTTTAACTTGATAAGTTGTTGAGAAAGAATTTTGTCTATACTGATTCACCCCCCCCCCTCTCAGCACTAATTAGGGTATTTGTTGTTCATCATTATTCATCACAAACCACTCTTATGCTTTATTTTACTTCAAGCACTTAAATCATTTAGAAGGCTTGCCCTCCCAAGTTGCCCTTAGGGTGCCATTAATGATCGGTGAGAGGGGAACAACCTAAGTGGGAAATGACTTTATCACCAAGTGTTCCAATCCACTATAATCAAAAGTGGAGGCTAACAAAAGTCCCCTTCAACAGTTTTGCTTAGTGTTTAGTATTCACCTAGTATCTTTAAGATACGTAAAGTCTTTGTTCTAAAGGTTGGAGAGCCTCCCGAGGGAGTTTATCACTGAAGAGCAAATGGAAGCCTGCTTAAAAACTTTACCGTTAGAAGCTTTGAACCGAGTCAGTCACCAAACATTGACAATATCATAGTGCAAGGATGGGGAAGAATCTGCCTTCAAGATCACTCACCATATATCTCTCAAGATAACTACTCAATTGTGAAACAATTCACTTTGAGTTAATTTCTGGCAAAAGGCAAAAAAATGGGTGCCCCTTAGGGGGTGACAAGGTTGTTTGAGCTGAGGGAGTATCGAGACTAGTGGGCTATGATATTGTTGATGACCCTTGAATAAAGAGTCTACTTGATCTGTCTTATTGTAATCCAAACTAGTGAAAACATCAAGGATTTGAACACATCCTCGAAAGAACATACACCACTTGTTTAGCATAGACAAAATTGTTATCTCTTCTATGTGTCGTGTTTGCAAGTCATTATTTTTCAAAAAATCATACATCTGAATCACAAGGGTTATTTTTCAAACAAAGAAAAAACATCAAAACAAAGAAATCAGGACAGTTAGCGCATAGGAGCAACATCCTAGCACATCGCAAACATTCAATAGCGCATTTGCACCAAAACATAGCGCTTTCATCACTCAACTTAGTGCACAATCAATATCATACTAGTGAAATTTCAAATAGAACTTGTCAACATCATTATAGCGCATTCAAACATCAACCTAGTGCATTCAAGATATAACATATCACTTTCAGATAAAAAAAATTAGAGCATAATCAGGACATATTAGTGCATAACCTATCCAGCCAAGTCATTATCAAACAGTCCGAAGTAGCGTGTAGGAAAGGAAGCATAGTGCATAGGGAAAATTATGTAGCTCTTCGAGGACTTTCTTTAGCGCATAGGGTCTCTATTTTAGTGCATAATCAATATTAGGGAAAAACAGAGATCAATCAGACACTTTGAGAAAATTTTATCAACAACTTCAAATACCCTTTCAGGTCCTTTAGCAAACTCAGCAGCAAAACTTTGAATCCGATCATTAATGAGAAAATTTCCAAATCCAACAAGGCACTCTTGGAAAAAGTTTTTCAAATCATTAAACTAGACTGAGATCAGACTTCATCCAACAAAATTAGGGAGTATCAGAACAGTGATCAAAAGTTTCACCATCCAGTAGATCCTATCAAAACAATACCTAGTTTGGTCCTTAAGTTGTCAAATCAAGTTTCCATATCGGAAGACTTTATCCATATCCAACATCCAACATCAACCTTTGATCATTCGTGTATGACCACTCCTCATATTTTGAGAAGAACAAGTCTTCATCAAAAAACTAAGTTGAAGAAGAGACAACCTAGTTCTAAGACACTTGTTAAAAGGAATAAATTTCTCTATATCAATCATCAACTCTTTGCATCACATCACCCATTCTTGCATCACATATGATTGTATATCGAAGGAAAAACAAATGAGTTTGACAAAGAGCCTTTGAGAAGTAGGGCTTACATTCAGAAAGCAGCATTCAACCAATGCCTAAATCATGGAGGAAGGATTAACCCCGCTTTTTTCCCAAAGTTCCCTATCACTTATAACAAAGCATGACCTGAGCCACCAACACCACCAAGAACTCAAATAGAAGAAGAAGAATTCATCATGGTAGAAATATATTAAATTCCCATTGTCACTCGATCTCAAAGAAACAAACAAAAGGAATCACAACCAGAATCGAGTATGGGTCGTAGACTATCCAATCCTTTTGATGAGTATGCCAATATGGGAGAAATAGAGATCACCAAAGAACTTCTCCAATAATGTCAATAAAACGCAGCATTCCAAAAACTCATGGAAAGACTTATCGAAGCAGACAAGGAAAAATATCTACTCATGCTAACTAGCAAAGGAATCAACATTCCTGAATATTTCGATACAGAAAACTTAAGGAATATAGATGAGAGAATTTTAAGAACAAGGTCAAGAAATTATGTCGATCAAGAATAATGAAGAGAAGAAGAGACACATGATCCAGAAAACATACACAACCTAGATCACACTCACAAACAAGACAACACCCTCGAGCAAGACCATGCCCGCAATCGGGACAATATTAATGAACGGGGGGAAACTCTCCCTCGAAGGACAAATGCACCCATAGTTTCTCTTGCACAACAACTCCAAACACTGAAAAGGCAAATGCAGTACATGCAACAAGGAACTCCAGTACTATACTCCTTGGACGAAATCTGTCCTTATCCTTTTGATAGGAGATTGAACATGGTACCTTTTCCCCCAAATTCACATATACCAAAGTATGACAAATACAATGGTAAAAGTGATCCCTGTGATCACTTTGGGAATTTTGTACCATGGTCTTAGAGTTTGCTCATGATGACACTTACTTAATGAGATTGTTCCCAAGAAGTTTGGGAGGGAAAACAATGGAGTGGTTGTCTAAACTTACAACTCCCATCAAATCATTTGATGAGTTGGTAAACAAATTCATAACATAGTACTCCTATAACATTTAACACGCAATCACCATGCTAGATGTGTGTAACGCAAAGCAAAAGAGTAATGAAACATTCATGCTATTTCTACAATGGTGGAGGTGCATAGTTTCAAGATATTCTTGAGACATGCCTGAAAAGGAGAAGATGGAAATCTTCATCGATAATCTAAATAGTGAGATGAGTTATCAACTCAAATTCCAATACATACCAACCTTTTCCAAATTAATAGAAAATAAAATCCAAGTAGAGGAAGTGTGCATTAAGAAAGGAACATTGAAGTTCTTTAAAGAGGGTGTTAATTTGTCAAGCACTAACACCTTTAACAATCAAAACAATAACAACACTTTAGACAAATCCAAATCTTGGACAAGCAACAAAAATATTGTTAATGATGTGGTAGTTGATGCCAACAATGTGAAGTCTAAACAACCAGTCTTGGATTTATCAGGTAACCCACCATCCAATAAAGATCAAAAAAGTGTTAATCAAGGCACTAACACTTATCCCTAAAATGCCAATCAAGGAACTTCAACATCAAACACCAAAAAAATCATCAAGGCAACACCACTAACCAAGGCCACAACAGTAACCAAGGCAACAATATTAACCAAGAGAATAACACAAACCAGAGAGGCAACACCAATACTTTCCCATATCAACGCATCTACACACCATTAGGTCAAACCTTAGAATCAGCATTTTGAGAACTCTTGGTGAATAAGATCATCATATTACCCGCCACGAACAACTTTGAACCCCAGATCAAACCACCTTGGTGGAATGAATCGCACTTCTATGATTTTCATTGAAACAAAGGACATAACACCAATGATTGCATAAGGCTAAAGAACATCATTCAGGACATGATCGATAGGGGCAATTTAATAGTTGATGGTCACAAAATGAATGGTGACCATGAAGCCTTTAAAAATACTCTTCCAAATTACAACAAGGGAGGAGCTTCAACATCAAACAATACTATAGGAGCTCGTATAATTCACCTATATGAGAACATCATCAATCACATATTGACATACGACAATCAAATAAATGTCATAAAAATCAATGAAAAACAAGAACATGCATCGATAAATGTGACAACCAGAATGCAAAAATACATCTTGAAAGGGAATACATCAACATCCACAGCCCTCCCCAAGACTCAATATAATTTAGTTGATCAACTACAAAGAATTCCCGCTCAGATATCCATACTTGAGTTGCTCCAACTCTCGCCAAAATATAAAGATATCTTGGAACAAGCACTTATCAAAATAAACATTCTAAATGATCTGGACATTGATCGATTCCAAGCCATGGTGCCTCATATGGCAGGGCCTCATAGCATATCCTTTTTTGAACATGATGATGTCTCCTTGAATCATCCGCATAACACCCCCCTCCATATCGAAGTCAGTCTATAAACATCAAGTAAAAAGAGTGTTAATAGATGGAGGAGTTGGTCTCAATATCTGTACTTTCAAGCTTATCTATGCATTGGGCTTCTCTGAGCAGTCTATTGATCCGAACAAGAAGATATCCATCAAAGCCTATGATGATGAAGAGATGCCATCCAAAAGAATGGTAATGCTTCCTATTTAGGTAGGTCTAGTATAAAAGGAAACCATGTGCCAAGTCTTGGACATAGACTTGACATACAATATACTATTGGGTTGTCCATGGATCCATGAAATACAAGCAGTGTCTTCCACATACCATCAATGTATCAAGTTCCCATACAATGGACAGGAAATTTCCATATCTATAGATAATAACCCTTTTCAGCATTGCAATGCTATGTGGGTAGCTCAAGATAGCCTGGTTCCACACAATAGGGAGGCCCAAGCTTCCTCAGCATCCAATCATCATCAAGAAGAACTCAAGTCTCTATCCATTGACTTTAAGCAAAAAATAAAAATCAAGGATCAAGGCATGGGCGAATACTCTTTTGAACCCCTATGTCTATCAAATGTGCCAACATCACTAAAATCTTATGGACAACCTTCTGCGTCAACTCATCAAGCAACACAACCCCTCACCAAATTTGATGGCAAATTTATCCAACTGGGCACACTGGCTGATGAATCAGAAGAGAAAGACATCCTTAGTTGGCTATATAAGGATGGAGAAGAAGTCAGAGCAGCTACCATAGAAGTGGAAATACTAGCACAAGAATATGGAAAAGGGTTCCAGATCATGCAACAGATGGGATACAATGGCAGAGGACCTATTGGAAAGTGCCAAGAAGGCATAATAGAACCCTAACAACTTCCTTTGCAATTTGCGAGAGACAAAACAGGACTTGGGTATGGACAACATGTGCCACCTAGGCAAAAGCAAAATAACTATCAGAAACCTCAGTGGAGAGAAAAGAAGAAATATAATGAAGACTCATGGCAAGAAGCACTACACCAAGTAGCAAAAACAATAAGGAAATAGAAAAAACATCAAGACAACGATAAACGACAAGAAGAACTGGCCATTCAAAGGGAAGAAGCTTCTTATAAGAAAGTACATCATGTGCAAGAACCTGATCAAACCAAGTTAAAACCACCACCTGAAGAAATTGCTACTCACAAATGAGAAATAGTGTATGAACAAATACAAAGAGTACAAGCAAGCACCGACCCTGAATCAGAGCAAGCTACCCAACTAATGTCAATCATCAGTAATCTTTTCTCCCCATACAACATACCTGTCAACTATAGTGAGAGAACTTGGGATAGTGATTATGAAACTGATTCTAATGAATATGAATGGGATAGTTATTCTGATATCACTAAAGATATTGAGGTAGATACCATCCACTCATACACATCCCTTTCTCAGGAAGGACAAGGCTCAGAATCTTGACCACTTGAATTCGGACCACGACATATCTACGAGGATAGTGAGAATGAGAAACGATAATACAAACAAGGCAACATCAAAGATAATACCATCGAAGACCTTGACAATATCATAGACTTAACCAATATCTCGAATAACTATAACAATGACTCTATCATGACACTTACCACGATTGATCTCAACCCACCAAATGACTCCTTACCGCTCGTATATCCCGATCTCATAGATTGGGAAGAACTTTAACACCATGATATACCAATATTCCCAGATGATGAATCCATTCTCCAGTATCTATGTTCAGTCAACCCAGAAATGTGCTCTACCAGTGAACAAAATGAAGCAAGGTGGATTGGATTGTTAATATGTAAATCAAACACTAAAAACATAAGAAGATGAAGCATAAACCAAATCACATAAAAACAACATGAAGACAATGCTTATACCTTGCTATTTTACCTTCTCCTTCGGATGAAGCTTGACAAAGTGAAGATGCCCTTGGATGATGCTCCACTTGATGTGCTCCTCTTGCTTGCTTGACATGGATGACTCTCCAATGTTGTGCACAAATGAGATGGATCTTGAAGGATGATAGGGATGAGATGATCAAGTATGGATGGGAGATAATTTTGACATGATAAGGGTGCTAAGATGATTTTCCTAGGCTCAAAAGGGCAGCATAAGATTACTAAGCTTGGAAATGAAGAATGAAGGGATGGAGTCCTCAATTTATAGGAAGAGGATAGGAAAAATGGATGGCTAGGATGGATTCAAGATGAAGGGCTAGGATTTCTTGTGAGCTCACACAAGGCCCAAGAGAGGGTGTGGAGACCAAGAGATATGCTTTAAAGGCATTTCTTGTCTCCACACTCCTCAAGGTACATTGGGAAGACTTCCCAATGTGCCTTGAGAAGAGTAAGGGATGTGACATTCCTTGAAGGATGGGGAGGAGGAATTAAAAATTCTCCAAAAAGAGATGATAATGGGGATTGGAGGAATAAGAAGGAATTAAAAATTCCTTGGGAGAGGGGATGCCTAGAGGAATGTGAGATTTTGAAAATCTCACATTCACCTAGGAAAAGAGCATTTAAAGCTAGTGGTTGGATGAAACGGACAAGGAGTTGACTTTGTGGCTAATCATGATGATTAGCCACTAGCAACTCATTAGGAGGGGGATTAGAGGAAAGATTGGGTGGGATAGGATTTGTAGGAGGATTTGACTAGGAGAGAGAATGAGTGGAGGGAATTAAAAATTAGAAGAATAAGGTTAAGTGAGTTTAGGGAATTTCTAGAAGACTTTATTAGGTTAATGAAGAATTAGGAAGATGATTGTAGGAATCATGTAGGTTAACTAATTAATTGAATTTAATTAGTTAAGAGGAAGATTTGTGAGGATTTAATTTTTAGAAGAATAAAGAAAGGGATTTGATTTATTAAATAAATCAATTACATACTATAGTGACAATATTAATCATAATTAATTAATATTGAGGAGAATTTGAATTAACATAATTAATTAATTAATTATGTGAGGAATTAAAAATAATTAAAATAATTATTTTTAAGTGTCTACATTTGCAATCAAGGGAGTGCCAAGTCTCTCTGTCACAAAAATGAAATAAACAAAGGATCTAATAGTGAAAACCAGTCATTTCTCCCTTTAGGTTAAATAATTTATTTATTTTTCCTAAGTCTTCTTGTCACAATTAAATGTTTATTTAATTGGCTAATTAATTCCTCCTATTTTTGTAAATTAATGAATGAGAAATTATTAATTAATTTACCTAATTTTCATCAATTTTCTAATTTCCAAGTCATTATTTCCAACTTAATTTTCTAATTTCTCCTAAATTCCTAAATGTCTATTTCTATTTCAAAATCTTGTCATAAATCCTTGCATAGCAATTTGTCATAATCTTGTCATAAATCATCAATCAACAAATTTTGCATAGAAAGTGCATAATTTGTCATAATTGACATAATTGATTTGCAATTTCCATTTGAATTGAATCATGCTAATCTTGTCATCTCTCCAATTCTTCTATAAATTGGATGATCTTCATCAATTAAAGCTAATTTGTAATCAGACTATCGAATTTACGCTTCTAGTACTCTTGATCAAAAATCTTGTCTACTTGCTTTCAATTGTGTGTGTGCACTTGTAGGTGAGATCCACAACCAAACCATTTGAAGAGGAAAGAAGAACAATGGAGCCGCATGAAGGAGCATTCAAATCTGCTATTGGTTTGCATATGTCTTTGCTTTTGAATGTTTTTATTTCATGTCTCTATTGAGTGTTGTTTAGGATAGATCATTGCAATGAATGCATTTGTGATTGAGCTATTATGTTTATCTTGTCTTGTGATGATTTCCTATTTCCTAACCTACATTAATTGGTGAACCCGACGTGAACACTAACCTTCTAACCTCTTTATGGTGTTTTGAGTGCTTTCAAGTTGATTTGCAGGCCAAAAAACCCAAAAACAGGGTCGTACAGGGTTTTCTGGAGACTTCTGCGCCTGTGTCCTGCATCCTGTGCCTGTGTTGAGCATTCTGCACCTATGTAGAAGATATTCTGCGCTTGTGTCCTGAGTTCTGCGCCTGTGTAAATTCCAGAACAGGGGTAAAAATGCAGTGTTTTATTTGAAATTTGTTTAGTTTTTGCATTCTATTTTCTGTGCTTTGGATTTTGGTACTAATTATCTATGCAGAATCTTGGCATATGCATGGCAAAGACAATAAATCAAACTACTAACATGTGTTATGTAGAATCGATAGTCAAAGACAACAAATCAAACTCCTAACTTGGGTTTTGCAGGTTGCCTTGGAGAAACAACTAAACTTGGTGTTTGTCTTTAAATGTTTTAGGCACCTAGTGATTTCTAATAGGTTGGAATGAACATGTTTTTGCATTGATTGTTGAGTGTGACATTGGAGTAGGAGAGTATGCTCTCATCCTTTCAGGGTGATCAGAAATCCAGATCTTCGACACCATGCTTTTGTCTTTGATTGTGTGTCTCCTTTAGAGGGCCTGCCTTCCCGACCACTTTGCTTTTGCAAGCAAGTGATAATCGTGAGAAGGGAATGACCCAAAGTGAGTACGGCTAGAATTCCTTGGCATTCTAACTCACTATAAAAAAATACCCGATGAGCGAAAGCTTTGAAGGAAGTGTTACGTGGGAATTGCAGTTACTTGGGAAGTGATGACCCTTGAACTCTTTCTCATATCAACATCTAAGTAGGGCCTCTTGGTCTAAATCGTGCTTGCGCGACTACATTTGTTTGGTATCTTGATGGGCTTAATGTCTCAATCATGCTTGCGTGACATCAAGGAGTAACGCTTAATAGAAATCCTGACTAAACACCTTGTTTTAGAGGCCAAAAAACCCTTCTAGTTGCTTGAGAAGGACAAATTCGGATACTTGGAAGAGATACTAAGTTCACCATGGGGAGATTTCCGTGGGGATTGATGCTTGGCTGCCCTGAGAAGTGAGTGCCATGGAGGGGAGCCCGTGGGGTCAAGCATCTATGTATTCTCCTTGAATCTCATAATGAGTCTACCTCTCAAGTACCTAATGTCTTTGCCTACCATAAGAAATGTGGAAATGAGCATGATTGTCTTGAGTCTAAGTTGCAATATCTTGTATTCTTTGCTTGTCAAAAGTTGAATTGCATCTCATTTCAAGAACAAGGCAAATTGATTCAAAACAAGGTTAAACATAAGAGCATTTCATCCAACAAACTTCAAAACACCTTCAAACATGGTTATCAAACATTGTTCAAAATCTTGTCTCAACATTCATGTCACTTACATTTAGGTTCATCCTAGGTTGCATTTTGCAAAGTTCATTGTCAACTATCAAGGTTAAGTTTCACCTAAGTCATACTCCTTTGCATATCAATAAGGGTCATCCATTTGCATGTGTCCTCTTGCATTAAAGTCATATCATTGTCATACTTTGCATACCCTAAGTCTCTTCATTAAGTTTAGGTTATTATCATATCATGTTAAGGTCATTGTCCCTTTGCATATAGTCTCAAAAACTAGGTTTTGTCATAC